>NC_069505.1:170891244-171552494 GCF_027579735.1 Bombina bombina
GACAGGTCCAAATCTAGGGCCAAACAGTCTAATTTTCGTGCCTTTCAAAACTTCAAGGCAGGTGCGGCATCAACTTCCTCTAATAATAAACAAGAGGGAACTTTTGCTCAATCTAAGATGGTCTGGAGACCAAACCAGACCTGGAAAAAAGGTAAGCAGGTCAAAAAAGCCTGCTGCTGCCTCTAAGACAGCATGAAGGAACGGCCCCCTATCCGGTAACGGATCTAGTAGGGGGCAGACTTTCACTCTTCGCCCAGGCGTGGACAAGAGATGTTCAGGATTCCTGGGCGTTGGAAATTATATCCCAGGGATATCTTCTGGACTTCAAAGCTTCCCCCCCAAAAGGGAGATTTCACCTTTCACAATTATCTGCACACCAGATAAAGAGAGAGGCATTCTTACACTGTGTACGAGACCTCCTAGTTATGGGAGTGAACAGGAACAGGGTTTTTACTCAAATCTGTTTGTGGTTCTCAAAAAAGAGGGAACCTTCAGACCAATTTTGGATCTAAAGATCTTAAACAAATTCCTCAAAGTTCCATCGTTCAAGATGGAAACTATTTGTACCATCCTACCACTGATCCAGGAGGGTCAATATATGACTACAGTGGATCTAAAGGATGCTTATCTTCACATTCCAATACACAAAGATCATCATCGGTTTCTCAGGTTTGCCTTTCAAGACAGGCATTACCAGTTGTAGCTCTTCACTTTGGATTAGCTACAGCCCCAAGAATCTTTACAAAGGTTCTAGGGTCGCTTATGGCGGTCCTAAGGCCGCGGGGCATAGCCATAGCCCCTTATTTAGACCACATCCTGATACAGGTGTCAAACTTCCAAATTGCCAAGTCTCATATGGACGTAGTACTGGCATTTATGAAGTTGCATGGGTGGAAAGTGAATGAGGAAAAGAGTTCTCTATCCCCACTCACAAGAGTTTCCTTTCTAGGGACTCTGATAGATTCTATAGAAATGAAAATTCACCTGACGGAGTCCAGGTTATCAAAGCTTCTAAATTCCTGCCGAGTTCTTCATTCCATTTCGCGCCCTTCGGTGGCTCAGTGTATGGAAGTAATCGGCTTAATGGTAGCGGCAATGGACATAGTGCTGTTTGCACGCTTACATCTCAGACCGCTGCAACTATGCATGCTCAGTCAGTGGAGCGGGGATTACACAGATTTGTCCCCTCAACTGAATCTGGACCAAGAGACCAGGGATTCTTGTGCTCCTCAATCACTTTCACATTCTTTTCCCTGGTAGCTATCTCGGGTCCATCTGTCCAAAGGTATGACCTTTCGCAGGCCAGATTGAACAATTGTAACAACAAATGCCAGCCTTCTAGGTTGGGGTGCAGTCTGGAACTCCCTGAAGGCTCAGGGATCGTGGACTCAGGAGGAGTCTCTCCTTCCAATAAATATTCTGGAACTAAGAGCGATATTCAAGGCTCTTCAGGCTTGGCCTCAGTTAGCAACTCTGAGGTACATCAGATTTCAGTCGGACAACATCACGACTGTAGCTTACATCAACCATCAAGGGGGAACAAGAAGTTCCCTAGAGATGTTAGAAGTTCAAAAATAATTTGCTGGGCAGAGATTCACTCTTGCCACCTATCAGCTATCCATATCCCAGGTGTAGAGCACTGGGAGGCGGATTTTCTAAGTCATCAGACTTTTCATCCGGGAGAGTGGGAACTCCATCTGGAGGTATTTGCACAACTGATTCATCGTTGGGGCAAACCAGAACTGGATCTCATGGCGTCTCGCCAGAACGCCAAGCTTCCGTGTTACGGATCCAGGTCCAGGGATCCCAAGGCGACACTGATACATGCTCTTGCAGCGCCCTGGTCTTTCAACCTGGCTTATGTGTTTCCACCGTTTCCTCTGCTCCCTCGACTGATTGCCAAGATCAAGCAGGAGAGAGCATCGGTGATTCTGATAGCACCTGCGTGGCCACGCAGGACCTGGTATGCAGATCTAGTGGACATGTCATCCTTTCCACCATGGTCTCTGCCTCTGAGACAGGACCTTCTACTTCAGGGTCCTTCCAACCATCCAAATCTAATTTCTCTGCGGCTGACTGCCTAGAGATTGAACGCTTGATTTTATCAAAGCGTGGCTTCTCCGAGTCAGTTATTGATACCTTAATACGGGCACGAAAGCCTGTCACCAGGAAAATTTACCATAAGGTATGGCGTAGATATCTTTATTGGTGTGAATCCAAGGGTTACTCATGGAGTAAGGTCAGGATTCCTAGGATATTATCTTTTCTCCAAGAAGGTTTGGAAAAAGGATTGTCAGCTAGTTAAGCGTCTGGCAGATGTTCCAGACGTTCAGGCATTTTGTCAGGCTTTAGTTAGAATCAAGCCTGTGTTTAAACCGGTTGCTCCACCATGGAGCTTAAACTTGGTTCTTAAGGTTCTTCAAGAAGTTCCGTTTGAACCTCTTCATTCCATAGATATCAAAATTTTTTCTTGGAAAGTCCTTTTTTTGGAAGCTATTTCCTCGGCTCATAGAGTCTCCGAGTTATCTACCTTACAATGTGATTCTCCTTTTCTGATTTTTCATACGGATAAGGTAGTCCTGCGTACCAAATCTGGGTTTTTACCTAAGGTGGTATCTACCAAGAATATCAATCAAGAGATTGTTGTTCCATCCTTGTATTTCACAATCTGGACGTGGTCCGTGCTTTAAAGTTTTTACTTACAAGCTACTAAAGATTTTCGTCAAACATCTGCTTGGTTTGTTGTCTTCTCTGGACAGAGGAGAGATCAAAAGGCTTCAGCAACCTCTCCTTTTTGGCTAAGAAGCTTTATCCGCTTAGCCTATGAGACTGCTGGACAGCAGCCTCCTGAAAGGATTACAGCTCATTCCACTAGAGCTGTGGCTTCCACTTGGGCTTTTAAAAATGAGGCTTCTTTTGAACAGATTTGCAAGGTGGCGACTTGGTCTTCGCTTCATACTTTTTCAAAATTTTGCAAATTTGATACTTTTGCTTCTTCGGAGGCTATATTTGGGAGAAAGGTTTTACAGGCAGTGTTTCCTTCCATTTAAGTTCCTGCCTTGTCCCTCCCTTCATCCGTGTACTTTAGCTTTGGTATTGGTATCCAACAAGTAATGGATGATCGGTGGACTGGATACACCTTACAAGAGAAAACACAATTTATGCTTACCTGATAAATTTATTTCTCTTGTGGTGTATCCAGTCCACGGCCCGCCCTGTCATTTTAAGGCAGGTAATTTTTAAATTTAAACTACAGTAACCACTGCACGCTATGGTTCCTCCTTTCTCGGCTTGTTTTCGGTCGAATGACTGGCTATGACAGTTAGGGAGGAGCTATATTGCAGCTCTGCTGTGGGTTTCCTCTTGCAACTTCCTGTTGGGAATGAGAATATCCCACAAGTAATGGATGATCCATGGACTGGATACACCACAAGAGAAATAAATTTATCAGGTAAGCATAAATTGTGTTTTTTTCAAGACTCATTATCCTCAGGCATGGTACCCAAGGATTGGCGTAAAGCTGATGTGGTGCCACGCTTCAAAAAGGGAAGTAGGGATGATCCAGGAAGCTATAGACCAGTTAGTCTGACATCAATAGTGGGGAAGATATTTGAAGGGATTATAAAGGATTATATTGATGAGCATATTCGTGTAAACAAGATTATGAGTTCTAATCAGCGTGGTTTTATGATAAATAGATCATGTCAAACTAATCTAATTAGATTCTATGAGGAAGTAAGTAGAAATATAGATAAAGGGGAATCAGTTGATGTGATATACTTAGATTTTGCAAAGGCGTTTGATACAGTACCACATGAGAGATTAATGCACAAAAATTAAGGGACTGGGAATAGCTGAAAATGTTAGTTTATGGATAAATAACTGGATAAAAGATAGGGAACAATGAGTAGTAGTAAATGGATCATACTCAGATAGGACAAAGGTAATCAGTGGAGTACCCCAGGGATCAGTGCTGGGCCCTATTCTTTTTAATATTTTTATAAATGTCTTGGAGCTAGGATTAAATAGCGACATCTCTATTTTTGCAGATGATACTAAGTTAAGTAAGGTTATTAGGTCAGCGCAGGATGAACTTTCGTTACAAAGGGACCTGCAAAAATTAGAAGTATAGGCAGGTAAATGTAAAATGAGATTTAATACAGGAAAAAGCAAGGTTCTACATTTTGGAAGTAAAAATAAGCAGGTAACGTATTATTTAAATGGGAAAGACTCGGCCAAACACAGGAGGAAAGGGATTTGGGGGTAGTAATAGATAACAAGCTAAAGATGGGTGCACAATGCAGGGCAGCAGCTTTAAAGGCTAATAAGATACTAGCATGTATTAAAAGAGGCATTGACTCAAGGGAGGAAAGCATAATTCTGTCACTATATAAAGCCCTGGTAAGACTTCACCTTGAGTATGGAGTGCAGTTCTGGGGACCAATCACAAAAAAAGATATTGCAGAACTAGAAAAAGTTCAGAGAAGGGCCACAAAGCTAATAAGGGGATTGGAGAATGTAACCTATGAGGAGAGGCTAGCCAAACTTTGTCTGTTTTCTTTAGACATGATTACTTTATATGAATATATTCAAGGCCCATATACAGAGATGGCAGAAGCTCTGTTTATTCCAAGAAAATTGTTTGTGACCTGAGTTCACAATTTAAGGTTGGAGGAAAGGAGATTTAATTTCACTGTAAGAGCCATAAAATTGTGCAACTTGTTACCAAAGGAGGTAGTGAATGCCAATACCCTAGATACATTTAAAAATGATTTGGATACATTTCTGTCTATAAACAAAATTCATGGATATGATTGCTAGTATTAAATAGGTCACCTTTTAGTGGGATTATTTAAGCTTAACTGGAGCTTTTTGTATATATTTTAGATTTGTATAGGTTGAACTCGATGGACTTCGGTCTTTTTTCAACATCATCTACTATGCTACTATGTTACTATGTTAATCTGCCGCCCCCGACATCGCCGCCACCTACCTACACTTATTAACCCCTAATCTGCCGTCCCCAACGTCGCCACCACTATACTAAAGTTATTAACCCCTAAACCTAACCCTAAATCTAACCCTAACGTAACCCTAACGCTAACACCCACTAACTTTAACATAATTAAAATAAATCTAAATAAAAAATACTATTAATACCTAAATAATTCCTATTTAAAACTAAATACTTACCTGTAAAATAAAACCTACGCTAGCTACAATACAGGGAGTGCAGAATTATTTGGCAAGTTGTATTTTTGAGGATTAATTTTATTATTGAACAACAACCATGTTCTCAATTAACCCAAAAAACTCATTAATATCAAAGCTGAATATTTTTGGAAGTAGTTTTTAGTTTGTTTTTAGTTTTAGCTATTTTAGGGGGATATCTGTGTGTGCAGGTGACTATTACTGTGCATAATTATTAGGCAACTTAACAAAAAACAAATATATACCCATTTCAATTATTTATTTTTTACCAGTGAAACCAATATAACATCTCAACATTCACAAATATACATTTCTGAAATTCAAAAACAAAACAAAAACAAATCAGTGACCAATATAGCCACCTTTCTTTGCAAGGACACTCAAAAGCCTGCCATCCATGGATTCTGTCAGTGTTTTGATCTGTTCACCATCAACATTGCGTGCAGCAGCAACCACAGCCTCCCAGACACTGTTCAGAGAGGTGTACTGTTTTCCCTCCTTATAAATCTCACATTTGATGATGGACCACAGGTTCTCAATGGGGTTCAGATCAGGTGAACAAGGAGGCCATGTCATTAGATTTTCTTCTTTTATACCCTTTCTTGCCAGCCACGCTGTGGAGTACTTGGACGCGTGTGATGGAGCATTGTCCTGCATGAAAATCATGTTTTTCTTGAAGGATGCAGACTTCTTCCTGTACCACTGCTTGAAGAAGGTGTCTTCCAGAAACTGGCAGTAGGACTGGGAGTTGAGCTTGACTCCATCCTCAACCCGAAAAGGCCCCAAAAGCTCATCTTTGATGATACCAGCCCAAACCAGTACTCCACCTCCACCTTGCTGGCGTCTGAGTCGGACTGGAGCTCTCTGCCCTTTACCAATCCAGCCACGGGCCCATCCATCTGGCCAATCAAGACTCACTCTCATTTCATCAGTCCATAAAACCTTAGAAAAATCAGTCTTGAGATATTTCTTAGCCCAGTCTTGACGTTTCAGCTTGTGTGTCTTGTTCAGTGGTGGTCGTCTTTCAGCCTTTCTTACCTTGGCCATGTCTCTGAGTATTGCACACCTTGTGCTTTTGGGCACTCCAGTGATGTTGCAGCTCTGAAATATGGCCAAACCGGTGGCAAGTGGCATCTTGGCAGCTGCACGCTTGACTTTTCTCAGTTCATGGGCAGTTATTTTGCGCCTTGGTTTTTCCACACGCTTCTTGTGACCCTGTTGACTATTTTGAATGAAACGCTTGATTGTTCGATGATCACGCTTCAGAAGCTTTGCAATTTTAAGAGTGCTGCATCCCTCTGCAAGATATCTCACTATTTTTGACTTTTCTGAGCCTGTCAAGTCCTTCTTTTGACCCATTTTGCCAAAGGAAAGGAAGTTGCCTAATAATTATGCACATCTGATATAGGGTGTTGATGTCATTAGACCACACCCCTTCTCATTACAGAGATGCACATCACCTAATATGCTTAATTGGTAGTAGGCTTTCGAGCCTATACAGCTTGGAGTAAGACAACATGCATAAAGAGGATGATGTGGTCAAAATACTCATTTGCCTAATAATTCTGCACTCCCTGTATAACTAATAGTTATATTGTATCTAGCTTAGGTTTTATTTGTATTTCACAGCTAAGTTTGTATTTATTTTAACTAGGTAGACTAGTTAGTAAATAGTTATTAACTATTTACTAACTACCTAATTAAAATAAATACAAATTTACCTGTAAAATAAAACCTAACCTTACACTACAATTAAATCAATTACATTAATTCAATACAATTAACTAAATTACAAAAAATAATAAAGAAATTATCAAATATTTAAACTAATTACACCTAATCTAATAGCCCTATCAAAATAAAAAAGCCCCCCCAAAATAAAATAAAAACCCTAGCCTAAACTAAACTGCCAATATCCCTTAAAAGGGCCTTTTGCACGGCATTGCCCCAAAGAAATCAGCTCTTTTACCTGTAAAAAAAATACAAACAACCCCCCCAACAGTAAAACCCACCACCCACACAACCAAACCCCCCAAATAAAATTTTATTTTGTGTAATTTAGTTTTTATTATTTTTTTGTAATTTAGTTAATTGTATTTAATTAATGTAATTGATTTAATTGTAGTGTAAGGCTAGGTGTTAAACAGTGTAAAACAGGTTAGGTTTTATTTTACAGGTAAATTTGCATTTATTTTAATTAGGTAGTTAGTAAATAGTCTACCTAGTTAAAATAAATACAAACTTAGCTGTGAAATAAAAATAAAACCTAAGCTACATACAATGTAACTATTAGTTATATTGTAGCTAGCGTAGGGTTTATTTTATAGGTAAGTATTTAGTTTTAAATAGGAATTATTTAGGTAATAATTGTAATTTTTATTTAGATTTATTTTAATTATGTTAAAGTTAGTGGATGTTAGGGTTAGACTTAAGGTTAGGTTTAGGGGTTAATAACTTTAGTATAGTGCCGGCGATTTTGGGGGCAGCAGATTAGGGGTTAATAACAGTAATGTAGGTTGCGGCGATGTTAGGGACAGCAGATTAGGGGTTAATAATATTTAACTAGTGTTTGCGATGCGGGATTACGGCGGTTTAGGGGTTCATATATTTATTGTGTCTAAAAATTCATGTTGTATCTGAATCATGAAAGAAAATTTGATGTTTCATGTCTATTTAAAGGACACTTAAAACCTATTTGAAACATAGATTTGAGAAGCAGAAAGAATCATAGGATCAACAAGTCGCCCACATATAAAGTGTAAGGTTAATTAGTTTGTTGGATACCCTTATGTGTAAATGTTAAAAGTGTAATCAGGGGTGTCTACAAATGGGAAATTCTTCCCCTTTTTTTCCTCCAACATTAATACCCCCATGAGATGTTACCTAACATAATAATACATCAATGCTTTCATTTATAGGAGCTTTTAACCATTAGACAACTTCTTACTTCTAACTATACATGTTTTATCCACAATATTTTAAAAGCAATACATAAAATAGGTGCTGGGTTATCTTAAAAAAAATACTGTATTGGAAATGCTGTTTTCTGTTCTGCCTGTCCTTTCATGCTTGAGATTTTAAGAATGACAAAACTGAATAAAATGATTGTTAGAAAATGATATTTGGAGCTACAGAATAATCATCAAACCATTAAACGTGTCTTTGACTATTTCATAAAGGTTAAAATCATTTCAAACAAATAGTATTCGTAATTATCCTTTTGAGCCTACCTGCATTTTCCTCATTTCCAAAGCTTTGGTGTACTCATTCCGAAGAGCAAGGAACTTTTCTTCATTTTCTTTTCCCTTTGCCCTCTGAAGCTCATTATCTCTTTCAAGGGTCTGCAATAAAATTAATTATCCAAAAAATAATCAATACCACATTAATGAATTTTTGATGTGTTTTATGTAGCTTGGGGTTTTGCTTGGAACATGCTAGCAGTGCCACACAGATCAGAGATAATGTGCTAGCAACAATAATTTTCATAAATTAACAGAAGGGTACTTATAGTTTAGTTAACAGGAAACAGGGGGAGTTTATAGAAAAGAAATGGCTATAAAAAGGTATAAAACTCTTGCCATCACTCAGTTTCACTGCATAAGTTTTAATGTACTGAAAAAGTAATATAAAGTGCAGACATAGGAAAGCTAAAACGTAGCACAATACAACCTTCGAATAATGAAGATAACAGAAAAATAAGGCAATAACTATTATTTGGATGCACTAATCAAACTGGAATGCATAATGATTCCATGAGCTATTCCAGTGATCAGTCTGTATGCTCACATGCACAATTTGCAGTTATTTCTTACATGATAGAGACACACTTTAGAAGTCCTTTCATTATGATGTACAACATGATTTTAACACTGGCAAACTAGCAAACATTATTTCTGTGTTTGCTCAACACTAGCACTCCTGTCATGTTGATAAATGGGGGTAATTCGGTATGACTCAATAGTAACAGTTTGCACACATTTTAAGTTCCTTTGGAATCTTTACTTCATCATATTTTTCAGTGAGAAGGATAAAAGACTTGCTGCTATGACTCTGAACTAATTCCAACCTTTACAAGATGTAAACATAGTTTTACCAGACAATAGATGTCAATGCATTAAACACAAGGATCAATGATATTTATGTGCATTTGACTTGATTTTGGCTGCACTTCAAAGCAGCAACTCAACCATAAAATCATCATTTGTAACTAAATTCCTTTTTTTACCTCCTGCCCACAAATTATTTTAGACAATTTCTTGACTTACACAAGTGTAAAGGCAACAATATAAAAACAATCTACAAATAATAATACTCTTTCAAAACTACAGAAAAAATAAAATTCATACTTTTTTTTATGAATAAAAAGATATAAATCCTTCCAACAAGAAGGATGGCATTATTCCAAAGCAGAACACAGTCTATGTTTGATTTTTGCCATGACCAAGCTACATTTAGGGCTCCATTTATCAAGCTCTCGATGCCGCTTAGGAACCCGTGCAGTGTAGACTCTCTCACCTCAGTTGAGTCAGATTTAAAACAATTTGTTGCGGGAAAGCCGAGGTGGGGTATCCATGGAAGGGGCGTGACCTTAAAACACACAGTTGAATTGAGGAATTGTAGCCTGGCCAGACATTCTTTGAATGCGCTGTATTTTTATTGTATTGGATAGAAATCCATTGTTGTATGAATTTTGATTTTATTAAGTAAATACTTTTTCTTTAAATACCCTTTGTTTGTTGTACTATTTCAAGGCTAAATTACGAGTGGATCGCTATTTATCAATCCCACTGCCACGCTAACTCTGCTAGAAGATTTTTGTGCGCATCAGAGAAACGCAAATATTACAAGTTGAAAACAAAATTTATGCTTACCTGATAAATTCTTTTCTTTCTGAATGATGATGGTCCACAGTCCTCCATAAAATATGAGATATATTTCCCACCAATAGGAGGTCAAGAACCGATAACAAAACTTAAAATCCCTCCCACCTCTCTCTTAGTTTAATGTATAGCTGAGTAGAAAATAGGAAAAATTAACGGCTAGATTCCGAGTTTTGCGTTATGAGTAAAATAGCAGCATTAAACCTCATACCGCTGCTTTTTTACTACCGCTGCTATTATGAGTCTTGTAGGTACAGCTGTCCCGCACACTTTTTTGGCCGTACCGCAAATTAACTTACGCAATTTTTGTAAATTCTTTTTCAATGGAACTTCCATTGCGCCAGTATTACAAGCTTTTTTTTTTAGGCCAAAAAGTGAACGGTACAGCCTATCCCGCAAGATTCGTAACGCATTCTAAAGTCAGTAGTTATGAGTTTTACACTACAAAACTGTAGCATAAAACTCATAACTAAAGTGCTAAAAAGTACACTAACACCCATAAACTACCTATTAACCCCTAAACCGAGGCCCTCCCGCATTGCAAACACTAAAATAAAATTATTTACCCCTAATCTGCCGAAATTTCCACCACTATAATAAACATTTTAACCCCTAAACCACCGCACTCCCGCATCGCAAACACTAGTTAAATATTTTTAACCCCTAATCTGCTGCCCCTAACATCGCTGCCACCTTCCTACATTTATTAACCCCTAATCTGCCGCCGCCACTATATTAAATTTATTAACCACTAAACCTAAATCTAACCCTAACACCCCCTAACTTAAATATAATAAAAATTCCTATCATTAACTAAATAATTCCTATTTAAAACTAAATACTTGCCTATAAAATAAACCCTAAGCTAGCTACAATATAACTAATAGTTACATAGTATCTAGCTTAGGGTTTATTTTTATTTTACAGGCAAGTTTGTATTTATTTTAACTAGGTAGAATAGTTACTAAATAGTTATTAACTATTTACAAACTACCTAGCTAAAATAAATACAAATTTACCTGTAAAATAAAACCTAACCCGAGTTACACTAACACCTAACATTACACTACAATTAAATAAATTACCTACATTAAATTTAATCAACTAAATTAAATACAAATACCTAAATTTCAAACCCCCCCACTAAATTACACAAAATAAAAAGCAAATTACAAGATATTTAAACTAATTACACCTAATCTAATAGCCCTATCAAAATAAAAAAAGCCCCCCCCAAAATAAAAAAACCCTAGCCTAAACTAAACTACCAATAGCCCTTAAAAGGGCCTTTTGCGGGGCATAGCCCCAAAGAAATCAGCTCTTTTACCTGAATAAAAAATACAAACAACCCCCCAACAGTAAAACCCACCACCCACACAACCAACCCTCCAAATTAAACCCTAACTAAAAAAAACTAAGCTCCCCATTGCCCTGAAAAGGGCATTTGTATGGGCATTGCCCTTAAAAGGGCATTTAGCTCTATTGCGGCCCAAACCCTAACCTAAAAATAAAACCCACCCAATAAACCCTTAATAAAACCTAACACTAACCCCTGAAGATCCACTTACAGTTTTGAAGAGCCGACATCCATCCTCAACGAAGCTGGGAGAAGTCCTCAGCGAAGTGGCAAGAAGTCCTCAACCAAGCCGGGAGAAATCTTCATCCAAGCTGGGAGAAGTGGTCCTCCAGACGGGCAGAAGTCTTCATCCAGAAGGCATCTTCTATCTTCATCCATCCGGCGCGGAGCGGGTCCATCTTCAAGACATCCGGCGCGGAGCATCCTCTTCCAACGAAGTCTTCTTCCCGAATGAATGTTTTTTTTAGTGACGTCATCCAAGATGGCGTCCCTTAGATTACGATTGGCTGATAGAATTCTATCAGCCAATCGGAATTAAGGTTGAAAAAATCCTATTGGCTGATGCAATCAGCCAATAGGATTGACCTTCAATCCTATTGGCTGATCCAATCAGCCAATAGGATTGAGCTCACATTCTATTGGCTGATTGTAAAATAAAAATAAACCCTAAGCTAGCTACAATGTAACTATTAGTTATATTGTAGCTAGCTTAGGGTTTATTTTATAGGTAAGTATTTAGTTTTAAATAGGAATTATTTAGTTAATTATAGGAATTTTTTGTTAGATTTATTTTAATTATATTTAAGTTAGGGGTTGTTAGGGTTAAGGTTAGACGTAGGTTTAGGGGTTAATAAATTTAATATAGTGGCAGCGACGTTGGGGGTGGCAGATTAGGGGTTAATAATATCTAACTAGTGTTTGCAAGGCGGGAGTGCGGCGGTTTAGGGCTTAATATGTTTATTATAGTGGCGGCAACGTTGGGGGGGGCAGATTAGGGGTTAAAAAGTTAGGTAGGTTGCAGCAACATTGGGGGCGGGAGATTAGGGGTTAAAAAATATAATGTAGGTTTCGGCGATGTCCTCCGGAGTGGCAGATTAGGGGTTAATAAGTATAATGTAGGTGTCAGCTATGTCAGGGGCAGCAGATTAGGGGTTAATAAGTGTAAGATTAGGGGTGTTTGGACTCGGGGTTCATGTTAGGGTGTTAGATGTAAAAATAACTTTTGTTTCCCCTTAGGAATCAATGGGGTTGCATTGCGGAGCTTTATGCTGCTTTTTTGCAGGTGTTATGCTTTTTTTCAGCCGGCTCTCCCCATTGATGTCTATGGGGAAATCTTGCACCAGTAATACCAGGTCTGTAGGTAAGTGAGCGGTGACAATAACGTGCAAGTTAGCACTGCACCCCTCTTACAGCAAAACTTGTAATCTAGCCGATAGGTAGGAAAGAAAAGGAAGGATCTGTAGAGGTGTCTTTAGAACTCTCGCCCGAATAGGCGGGGCCTGTGGACCATCATCATTCCGAAAGAAAATAATTTATCAAGTAAGCAAAAATGTTGTTTTCTTTCATAAAATGATGATCTCCACAGTCCTCCCTAACATATGAGATTAGTACCTAAACCGATGGTCTATGTTACAGAAAGGGTGGGACAATTTTTCCTGGCAGTTCTTAATAAGCCGACATTGCGGCCTGAAGGACTTTCCTGCCAAAAACTGCTTGCAAAAAAGCAAAACTCCAAATTATAAAATATGAAACACTGAACAAAAATACACAGAGACTATATGTTGCAGCCTTGTAAATCAGCTCCAAAGAAGCAAAAAAAAAAAAAAAAAAAAATTATATATATATATATATATATATATACTGTATATATAAAAAATACATGATGTTGCAACATCTCTTGAGAAGAGCTGTAATAGACTCAGTAGGTGACCATCCAATCCCGCCTGTAAGAAAAACTTGTGACTCACTTTTTGAGCTAGGAGGCCCATGCTACCTAAGTAGCTTTCTGCTCCTTACGAGTCCCAGAGTAGAGAAAACAAACTAGACGTTTGTCTGGAATCTGTAGTAGCATAGAGATAGAACTTAAAAGCGTTGACTACCCCAAGATTAAGTAATAGCTGCTACTTAGCGTTAGCAGGATCTGAACACGATGAAGGAATAACCAGTTATTGTTTGGAATTTTTCATAGAAACTATCTTAAAAGTAAAATCATATTTAGGACAAAGTATAGGCTTCTCCTTGTGAATAATTAGAAATAGAGAATCACAAGACAAGGGTCTCAACTCAGAAACTCTACTTGCTGAAGAGATTGCAAATATTAAGAGTACTTTTCAAGTTAAAAGTAGATCCCAATGGGGGTGGAGCTTAGCCGTTCTGGAAAATGGCTGTGTAACGAGACAGTTCCCAAGCCCACGCCACATAAGCCCACAATAATTACCCAAACATCACCCCTTTTACAACTCCCCATGGAGCATAAACACCTGCTGACAGATTAGGAGCCCGGATCATAGCGACCAGCTGTTGCTCCCAGGAATTGGCAGGCCGACATCCTGATCACAGGCCTCAGAGGGACGCATGGTGCTGTCGCGGTAACAGCCGTAAGTGAGATCGCCTTACACACAGAGGCAGACACCTTAAAGCAGCAGGTCAGTGTCACAGGAGGCAATAACAAAGGGACAGCATCCACCGTATATAAACACTGGACCACATAGTGCAAATAAACCGCAGACAGGCAGAGGGGCTGGGGAGCGGGAAAGTACGCAAGGGGAAATATCTTATAAAACATCCGATCTAGCTGTAGCATGTCTTTTATGCCACCGGCCTCATTATAAAGGCGGTCAAAACACTTAACTTTATGCACTGTAACAGAGGGGCTTAGTGGAACCTGCATGTAGTAGTTTGTAAGCTCTCTTAAACCAGCTATATACCACCCTCCACGTGTAGACACTGGGAATTAACATCCACTGTACTGAGCAATCTTGTGTTCCAGTATCCCCAGGTGTGTGACAACAAGCTGCAAGGGGAAACCTACTAATAAGGTCATTAAACCTTACAATACAATAATAAAAGTGTGCAGTCACTGCTGGTTGCACAGCAGTAAATACATAGTTAATTTCATTACAGCAGCATACCCCAACATAAGAGACAGTGTGTAGAAGGGTGAAAGAATCACATAATATATAACCCTGCAACTCTAACTGCCCTAACTACAGGTCATTAAGACTGCTTTGCCTTTCTGGGGGTAATCAACCTGACTCACAGAGTCGCTCACGCACTTAGAAGTGTCTACCTTAATATTGCAATAACTATTTAACATGCCAGCCCGCAAGCAGAGCAAGCCGGATGGAGCTACAAATTACAAAATGCTGCAACAATATTTGAAACCTATGGACCCACACACAACCTCTGTTGCACCTATCCCTAATACCTCTGCATCTATGTAGGAGGTCCAAATACAGCAATCTACACCTAGTCCCTCAGGTCTTACAAGGGAAGATTTAAGATCTCTATGTACCAAGGATGATGTTAAAGAGATTATGTCAGAAGTTAAAACTTGGTATACTGATCTGAAGCGAGACCTGTCAAGAGTAACACAAAGAGTAACAAATCTGGAGGAGAACCATAATACTACCTACAACGATATTCAACACATGTCACGCTTGGCGTATGAGCAAGAGGAAACCATTCACCATCTATTGGACAAAGTGGAGGACTTAGACAATAGAGGCAGGAGGAATAACCTCTGGATACGTGGTATCCCAGAGACCATATAGCCGGCAGCCCTGGAGGGGTGCGTACAAGATTTATTTAGGACACTCAAGGGAGACAGCAATGCACCAGAGGTGTCTATTGAGAGAGTACACCGTGCCCTGAGAGCCAAACCACCGCCTAAGGCACCCCCTAGGGATGTTATTCTCAAACTCCTTCTCTTCAAAGACAGGGAAGATATCCTCAAACACGCCAGACAGAAACAGGACTTTACCCATGCGGGCAACCGCATTCAAATCTTTGCTGACTTGAGCCCGACCACCCTTCAGAAAAGGAGGGACCTTAACTATATCACTACTGCTCTGCGCACACAGAAATACTCTACAGGTGGGGTTTCCCAGTTAGTATCATAGCAGCACGGGATGGAACCACTGCTGTCTGCAGGACCAGAGAGGATTTACCACACTTCTGCAAAGCACTGCGGATCACCATTCAACCTCCAGAACACACAGAACATGACAACATGGAAATACAGAGACCACTTGACAGGCACTTACAGCCTTCAGGAGAAGGTTCACGACCAGATCCTGCAACACGAGCCACATCATCAAATACACACAACAGCCAAGTGGACTCTAGTAAACTTCCAGAGAGCGTGCATCCTTCAGCTCGTGGGGACTCTTAATAATACTAGATGGCTACAGGTCGTATGTTACATATCTATACTTATGTTTATGGGCTTAGGGGCAGGGATATTGCCCTTAATTTATTATAGTTTCTTTGTTTCTTAATTGTTGGTTTATATCGATACTGTTGTTTTTCAATTTCTCTTTCTTTCAGGTGTCACGGTAAGCCAGGTTAAAACACTAGACTCTTAGGCACTTAGCCACAACTCACCCACCATACCTGACAGTTCATCCCCCACGCAGACTTGCGAGATACGCTTGAATCTCAGATAGAGACTAGAGGGCAGATACTCTCCTTAGTAACTCACACCTAACAACCTGACTACAGGTGGGGACCACCCAACTCCCATTATCACACATAGAGTAGAAGGAGGGGAAAATACAGAAATGGCGACCCAGCGGGACCTACAGGAGAGGTCCATTAAACTCATATCAATAAACGCCAAGGGACTTAACAGCCCTGAAAAGCGTTCAATTGCATTTCAACAGATACACAAAGCCTCAGGGGACTTGCTCTTTGTGCAAGAAACTCATTTTAAAAAGGGGAGGGAACCTAGGTTCATAAACAATAGATATAGGACCTATTTCCTAGCCTCGGGGCCCTCAAAGAAAGGGGGAGTAGGTATTTTCTTAAACAATTCTCTTCATTTTCAATCCAAACATGTTATTAAAGACCCCACTGGATCATATCTAATAGTCATAGGGCTCCTGTTCAACACTTATGTTACATTGGTGAATGTATATTTACCTAATCAGGGACAGCATACAACTCTTAAACAAGTGACCCAGCTGCTGCTGGAACATATGAAAGGGGTGGTGTTCATGGCGGGCGACTTCAACCTGCCACTGGACCCCACACGTGATACTTCAACAGGGCGGACAAGCACACCATTGAAAGTAATTAAATCTGTAAACGCTCAATTATATACCTTAAAGCTTCACGACATATGGAGATCTAAAAATCCAAACGCCTCAGATTTTACATTCTACTCACACCCACATCATGTCTACACCAGGATTGACTACAGCATAACAGACCAGTTAGGACTGTCCATGGTAGAGAACGCCTCCATTCTACCGATAACATGGTCTGTTCATGCACCGGTGACATGCTCGGTCATATGGTCGGACAGGCCACCATATTCCTCCCTGTGGAGAATGGATGATTCCGACTTATCTAACCCATTAGTTAAATTAGATATCGACGAGACACTTGGGCACTACTTTAGGGTAAATACCCCAGCAGACACATCTTCATCTACAACATGGGAGGCACACAAGTGTGTGGTACGGAGGAAATTTATTAAACACAAGGCGAGGAAAGTTAAAACTAATTGACAATTTGTAAACTCTGCACTCTCACAAATACGCTACTGGGAGACGCAACACAAACAAACCCCAGCATCCCCAATCTTTTTAAAGAACTTAACTAAAGCACGAAATTACCTTGATAACCACTACATCAGGGAATACCAGCACAAAGCCACAATGCTGAAACAAAAATATTTTGATGTAAATAATAAATCGGGTTCATCCTTGGCCAAGGCGTTGAAACGCCAACAACTAAACGCTCACGTGCACATGCTAACGGACACATCAGCGGATATATGCATAGAGACAGTACCAAGATAGCGGAGACATTTAGACAGTACTACGAGAACCTATATAACATACAGAATGATTGTGGACAGCAGGAAATAGACAGCTATCTAGAGCGGGTAACTCTACGCACACTACACACAGAGGACATTGAGGCATTAGAATCACCGATCACACATGACGAGATTACAGCTGCCATCAAGTACATGTCGAGTGGCAGGAGTTCTGGGCCGGATGGGCTGGGAATTAACTACTATAAAACCTTCATCCATCATTTACAATCACCCCTAGCATCCCTATTTAACTCACTACTAAAAGACAGGGGCTTTACTGAACATATGTTAGAAGCTACCATTACGGTATTACCCAAACAGGGCAAGTGCCCGAACAAACCAGAAAATGTTTGCCCCATTTCCCTTTTGAATTCAGACATCAAGATCTTCGCTAAGATCTTGGCCACTAGAATTAATCGGTTTTTACCAAAATTAATACACCCGGATCAGGTGGGATTTGTCCCTGGGAGGGAGGCAAGGGATAACACATTAAAGGTTCTCCAACTGATGACTTACACCCAACAACAAAATATACCAGCAATTCTGGTGTCCACAGGTGCAGAGAAAGCCTTTGACCGCGTTCATTGGTATTTCTTAAAAGCGGTCTTGCACAAAATGAAGTTTAGCAACACTTTTATAGCCCAAATTTTTACACTATATAGACATCCGACAGCGCGGGTTAAAGTTAATGGCCTATTATCTGATAAGTTTACTATCCAAAACGGTACAAGACAGGGATGCCCCCTCTCGCCAATCCTCTTCGACCATCACCATAGAAGCGCTGGCCCAAAAAATAAGAGATAACTCGCTGATAAAAGGGATACAGGTAAAGGCAAAAGAACACAAGCTCGCACTGTATGCAGATGATGTGCTACTCACCCTGACAAACATAGACACCTCGCTGCCCAGGGCTCTTGCCACCTACAGGGAATACGGACAGGTTTCTAATTTCCACCTTAACATAACTAAATCTGAACTACTTAACGTCACATATGACCCCGACAAATTACCAAAAATCCTGCAAGATAGCCCACTCAGAACACAACTGACCGAAATGAAATACCTGGGTATATATATGTCCCCAGACCCGCAGGTTCTATTCCAGGCCAATTACAAAGCGCTGGAACACACACTGGTCTCAGATCTGTCTAGCTGAAAAAAAAAAACGATATCGTGGATAGGAAGAATAAATGTAATTAAAATGAATGTGGTTCCCAGGCTACTATATTTACTACAGACCACTCCCATACCTTTGCCGACAGGCTATACACACAAGATATAAAACATCTTAGAGCAATACATTTGAGGTGACGTTAGGCCACAAATAGCAAAAAAAACGCTATACCTCCCTAGAGACAGGGGGGACTCGGAGTTCCCAACACACATATCTACAAGCAGGCCACCACATTGCAGAGACTGTTAGATTGGTGCCACAATGACCCCAACAAGATGTGGGTACAATTAGACTGTGACATACTAGACACAAGAAACGCTGGCCTTCAGGCGTGGGTTCCGGAGAAGCTTTGGTCCCAAGCCACTACCACATATCCCCTGCCATTAGCTGCCATTAGCTGACTTGCAGGACATGACACCAGGCACACACATGAACTGGCTGGCATATTCACAGATTGCTCATTATCTTGCGACCCATCGCCACAAACGCACACTGACGAGACAAGTGACAACATTCGAAAGCATGTGTTTGCGGGATGCTCCCACGGCTCACACTATTTCACTAACATACAGGCTCCTAGCAGTAGAGGAATTACACACTCTTCCCACATACACCAAGGCATGGGAGAAGGAGTTACAAACAGAGATAGACATCAAAGAATGGCAGGCTGCGTTCCAAATTACTAAAAAAGCCTCAATATCTGTAAAAGTACAGGAAGCAAGCTATACATTTTTGTCAAGGTGGTACCTCACGCCCAGTAGACTACACCAAATATATAAGACAGCATCGGGGAGGTGTTGGAGAGACTGTGGGGGAGAGGGAACGCCGACACACATTTGGTGGCTCTGTCCCAAGTTGGATACGTACTGGGTAAATGTCCTAAACCAGATAGAACGCACAACAGGGAAGACACTGCAAAACAGCCCTAAAACAATACTGTACCTATCATTACCCAACCTAGAGAATAAGCAGAGTAGGGCACTGATGTTGATTATGCTAAACAGCGCCAAAATGTTGATTCCAAAACATTGGAAATCACGGACAATACCAACAATTGCGGAGTGGAGTCAACAAGTGGACACCCTGTTGCAATTGGAAAGATATCATCATCTCCAACAGGGAACTGCAGACATACATGACGTTATGCTACAGCTGTGGAAAGAAAGTAATAGCAGTTACCAGTGACATTGCCAACCAGATTGTATACATAGGTGAGGAAAATAGGGCTACCAACGGAAGAAATCATTACACATCTAAATAGGGACACAAGGATTCTGACTTGCACACAGGTTAGATGGGGAAACTGGAAGATAATTACCTGTTTGCTCTTGGTGAACCGTGGCGCCATGATATGGCGAGAACCAATGTCTATTCTCATTGTTTATTACACTTGAGAAATACTCACACTGTATTTTGGAGTGATCCGCAATGAATGACTCCATACTTGACTTTGTTTTCTCTTTTTAGTTCAACATTTCTGAATATAATTGTAAGGCCATAGAGCCTTGATGGACACGAAGAGACTTTTGTTACTTTGAAGCTAAGTTATAATTTGTATACCAAAAAATAACCTGAAAATTGGAAAATATGTTGCTTTAAATGTTTTGTACAACATGTTAACTTTTTCTTTTTCAATAAAAATATTCTTAAAAAAAAAAAAAAAGTAGATCCCAATGGAATGATTTAGTTCAAACAAAGAACGTTGAATGCAGAGAAAATTAGATTCAGATTCCAAGGTGGAGATATAGGATTCATAAGTGGCCTAATTCTAGCTAATACCTGGACAAAAGGCTAAACCTCATGAAGTAAGCCAACTTCCTTTCTGGCCTGAATCAAAGATTCAATAAACTCTAACGCCTAGATTTAGAGTTTTGTGTTAGCCGTCAAAACCAGCGTTAAGGGGTCCTAACGCTTGTTTTTACCGCCCGCTGGTATTTAGAGTCAGCCAGGAAAGGGTCTAACGCTCACTTTCCAGCCGCAACTTTTCCATACCTCAGATCCCCTTACGCCAATTGCGTATCCTATCTTTTCAATGGGATCTTCCTAACGCCGGTATTTAGAGTCTTGGCTGAAGTGAGCGTTAGAACTCTAACGACAAAACTCCAGCCGCATAAAAAAAGTCAGGAGTTAAGAGCTTTATGGGCTAACGCCGGTTTATAAAGCTCTTAACTACTGTGCTCTAAAGTACACTAACACCCATAAACTACCTATGTACCCCTAAACCGAGGCCCCCCCCCACATCGCCGCCACTCTAATAAAAAATTTTAACCCCTAATCTGCCGACCGCACAATGCCGCCACATACATTATCCCTATGTACCCCTAATCTGCTGCCCCTAACATCGCCGACACCTACATAATATTTATTAACCCCTAATCTGACCCCAGAATGTCGCCGCTACCTTACCTACACTTATTAACCCCTAATCTGCCGACCGGACCTCGCCGCCACTATAATAAATGTATTAACACCTAAACCTCCGCACTCCCACCTAAAAAACCCTATAATAAATAGTATTAACCCCTAATCTGCCCTCCCTAACATCTTTGACACCTAACTTCAAGTATTAACCCCTAATCTGCCAACCGGACCTCGCCGCTACTCTAATAAATGTATTTACCCCTAAAGCTAAGTCTAATACTAACACCCCCCTAAATTAAATATAATTTTAATCTAACAAAATAAATTATTTCTTATTAAAAAAAATTATTCCTATTTAAAGCTAAATACTTACCTGTAAAATAAATCCTAATATAGCTACAATATAACGAATAATTATATTGTAGCTATTTTAGGATTTATATTTATTTTACAGGCAACTTTGTATTTATTTTAAATAGGTACAATAGCTATTAAATAGTTATTTACTATTTAATAGCTACCTAGTTAAAATAATAACAAAATTACCTGTAAAATAAATCCTAACCTAAGTTACAATTAAACTTAACACTACACTATCAATAAATAAATTAACTAAACTACCTACAATTACCTACAATTAAATCAACTAAACTAAATTACAAAAAAAAAAAAACACTAAATTACAAAAAAATAAAAAAAGATTACAATAATTTTAAACTAATTACACCTACTCTAAGCCCCCTAAAAAAATAACAAAGCCCCCCAAAATAAAAAAAATGCCCTACCCTATTCTAAAATAAAAAGTTAACAGCTCTATTACCTTACCAGCCCTTAAAAGGGCCTTTTGCGGGGCATGCCCCGAAGAAATCAGCTCTTTTGCCTGAAAAAAAACATACAATACCCCCCCCCCCCCAACATGAAGACTTCCGACCCTCTGGAGGACCTCTTCTGGCCGGATAGGATGAAGACTTCGGACCCTCTTCTGGACGGATCGGTGATACCCGGCTGGGTGAAGACAAGGTAGGGAGATCTTCAGGGGCTTAGTGTTAGGTTTTTTAAGGGGGGGGGTTGGGTTCGATAAGGGGTATGTGGGTGGTGGGTTGTAATGTTGGGGGGGTACTGTATGTTTTTTTTCAGGCAAAAGAGCTGATTTCTTTGGGGCATGCACGCAAAAGGCCCTTTTAAGGGCTGGTAAGGTAATAGAGCTGTTAACTTTTTATTTTAGGGGGGCTTTGTTATTTTTTTAGGGGGCTTAGAGTAGGTGTAATTAGTTTAAAATTATTGTAATCTTTTTTTTGTAATTTAGTGTTTGTTTTTTGTAATTTAGTTTAGTTTATTTAATTGTAGGTAATTGTAGGTAATTGTAGTTAATTGATTTAATTTATTTATTGCTAGTGTAGTGTTAGGTTTAATTGTAACTTAGGTTAGGATTTATTTTACAGGTAATTTTGTAATTATTTTAACTAGATAGCTATTAAATAGTTAATAACTATTTAATAGCTATTGTACCTAGTGTCCGGTCCACGGCTTCATCCTTACTTGTGGGATATTCTCTTCCCCTACAGGAAGTGGCAAAGAGAACACACAGCAGAGCTGTCCATATAGCTCCCCTTAGGCTCCGCCCCCCCAGTCATTCTCTTTGCCGCTCTAACTAGTAGCACCTCCACGGAGGTGGTGAAGAGTATGTGGTGTTTTCTCAGGGGTACCTTCTTTCCACCGTTTCCTCTTCTCCCCCCGGCTAGTAGCCAGGATCAAACAGGAGAAGGCTTTGGTAATTCTGATAGTTCCTGCGTGGCCACGCAGGACTTGTTATGCAGACCTGGTGAATATATCATCGGTTCCACCATGGAAGCTACCTTTGAGGCAGGACCTTCTAACTCAAGGTCCATTCGAACATCCAAACCTAGTTTCTCTGCAACTGACTGCTTGGAGATTGAACGCTTGATTCTAGTGAAGCATGGGTTTTTGGAATCAGTCATAGATACTCTGATCCAGGCTAGAAAGCCTGTCACCAGGAAGATTTACCATAAGATATGGAGGAAATATCTTTGCTGGTGTGAGTCCAAGGATTACTCATGGAGTAAGATTAAGATTCCAAGGATACTATCTTTTCTCCAAGAAGGATTGGAGAAAGGTCTATCAGCTAGTTCTTTAAAAGGACAGATATCTGCTCTGTCTATTCTGTTACATAAGCGTCTGGCAGCTGTGCCAGATGTGCAGGCATTTGTACAGGCCTTTATTAGGATCAAACCTGTTTACAGACCTGTGGCTCCTCCATGGAGTCTAAATTTAGTTCTTTCAGTTCTTCAGGGAGTTCCGTTTGAACCTCTACATTCCACAGATATTAAGTTACTATCTTGGAAAGTTTTGTTTTTGGTTGCTATTTCTTCTGCTAGAAGAGTGTCTGAATTGTCTGCTTTGCAGTGTAATTCACCTTATCTGGTGTTCCATGCAGATAAGGTTGTTTTGCGTACCAAACCTTTTTTTCTTCCAAAAGTTGTTTCTAATAATAATATTAACCAGGAAATTATTGTTCCTTCTCTGTGTCCTAATCCAGCTTCTAAGAAGGAACGACTGTTACACAATCTTGATGTGGTTCGTGCTTTAAAGTTCTATTTACAAGCAACTAAAGATTTCAGACAAACATCATCCTTGTTTGTTGTCTATTCTGGTAAGAGGAGAGGTCTAAAAGTGCTACCTCTCTTTCCTTCTGGCTGAAGAGCAGCATCAGATTGGCTTATGAGACTGCTGGACAGCAGCCTCCTGAACGAATTACAGCTCATTCCACCAGGGCTGTAGCTTCCACATGGGCTTTCAAGAATGAGGCTTCTGTTGAACAGGTTTGTAAGGCAGCGACTTGGTCTTCACTGCATACATTCACCAAATTTTACAAATTCGATACTTTTGCTTCTTCAGAGGCTATTTTTGGGAGAAAGGTTTTACAAGCAGTGGTGCCTTCCGTTTAGGTTACCTGACTTGTTCCCTCCCTTCATCCGTGTCCTAAAGCTTTGGTATTGGTTCCCACAAGTAAGGATGAAGCCGTGGACCGGACACACCAATGTAGGAGAAAACAGAATTTATATTTACCTGATAAATTCCTTTCTCCTACGGTGTGTCCGGTCCACGGCCCACCCTGGCATTTAGTCAGGTTTAAATTTATTTTTCCAAACTACAGTCACCACTGCACCCTATGGTTCTCCTTTTTCTCCTAACCGTCGGTCGAATGACTGGGGGGCGGAGCCTAAGGGGAGCTATATGGACAGCTCTGCTGTGTGTTCTCTTTGCCACTTCCTGTAGGGGAAGAGACTATCCCACAAGTAAGGATGAAGCCGTGAACCGGACACACCGTAGGAGAAAGGAATTTATCAGGTAAATATAAATTCTGTTTTTTATAGACCCTGTAAGCTGCAGCCAGAAGCCTTAGGGTTGCCACCTCAGTCATGTTTTCCTTGATACTTCCACACATAAGGAATTTATAAAGGCTGCTAGATCCACTGCTCTGTTCATTCCTTGTGGTTCAAGTGTACCTTATGTGTGGATCCAATATGTCTCTCTTTGTCTAAGTAATCCAAGGTGATCACCGCCCCTTTCATTTCTTTTCACATGCTCAATTGCTTTGATCTTTAAATCCCTACTATCCCTTCCATATACCTTCAAAACATGGGCTGACACTCTATGGGTGAGGAGTCCTATCTCTATGTTCCTAAGGTGTTCAGTCCGTCTGTATTTTACTCTCCTCACGTACCTTTTCCCACATGAACACTCCAGAAGGTAAACAACATAGTTTGATTTGAAGTTCATTGGTTCCTGTCTTTCGCATCGATTACCATTTTTAGTGGAGAAAAAATAACTATTCTCTTGATGTAAATGGGTACAGCATGTACACCCTCCCTTCCACACTTATAGAATCCTTTTGTGTGTTTTCTCAACCAATTCTGGCCTCTCTTTCCCTTCCTCAATTT
The DNA here is from genome assembly GCF_027579735.1 of Bombina bombina. Classification (NCBI taxonomy): domain Eukaryota; kingdom Metazoa; phylum Chordata; class Amphibia; order Anura; family Bombinatoridae; genus Bombina; species Bombina bombina. Next base: position 170,916,236 of record NC_069505.1, read on the forward strand.
ACTCGGGGCAACCATGTTTTTTATTAATTGATTTTTCTTATAAATAACGTTACTTTATTCTGGGATAATATCTTTCAACACAGGGTCTTGCAGTAGCACAGGCCAGTTTTTCTTTAGGACTCTTTCAATATCCCTATGTGCATTATTGTATTTAGTAACAAAGTTTAACCTATTTTGTTTCTGATCCAAACTTTTGTTTCTATTTTGATTCTTGTTTTTCAGCAACATTGAACCCTCCTACACAGTCTTTACTCTTTTCCTTGCTTTTTCTATTAATTTCACTGCATATTGTTTGTCCCCAAATCACTTATGTATCATCTCTGCTTCCTTTTCATAGGCTTCCTCATCTGTACAGTGCCAGTTGTCAATTGTATGTGTGAATGTGAGTTTTAAGGTATTCTGATTCGCATATCTAACCAAACTTGTTGATTCCTCTTCATCTCCCTGCCAATTAACCAGAATATCGTCTATATATCTGAACCATCTAATTATTTTGTGTTGAAAGGGATTCTTATCACTGAAGATAAGTAGATCCTCCCACCAGCCCATGCATAAATTGGCAAAATCGGGCACGATTTTCGTGCTCATTGCTGTGATGGTGGTTTGTAGGAAATACTTATCTTCAAATAAGAAGAAGTTTTTCTTTAGAATAAAAACAATGCTCTTTCTTACAAAATCTCGTTGATCCTCAATGATAAATTTGGCTTGTCTGAAAAAATAATCTACTGCCACTATACCTAGGTCATGGGGTATACAAGTGTAGAGGGCACTGACGTCCACGGTAAGCCACATGTAGTCACTCCTCCAGTTTTTTTCTTTTAATAAATCTAGCATGTGCTGGGTGTCCCTCACATATTAAATCCCTCACATAATAAGTCCACATAACCCAATAGGTTTGAAGTAAGACCCCTATGCCTGAGACAATTGGTCTCCCTGGGGGGGTCTAACAAACTTTTGTGGACCTTCGGTAGATGGTAGTAAATTGGTATTGATGGGTGGGAAATTTTTAAGAAGTTATATTCCGGTTGATTCAATATCTCATCTCTTCCACCATCCATAATAAGAAGCTCATATTCTTTCTTAATTTTTTCCATCTGCTTCTGACTCAAAACCTTATATGTTTGTGTATCTCCTAGAAGTCTTAATGCTTCATTCAAATAGTCCACCCTATTCTGAATCATAACCTCCCCCCCGCCCTTGTCGGCATATCGAATCACAATATCGCTATTGTTTTTCAGATCTTGTAGGGCTCTATTTTTGGCACGAGTAAGATTTTTGGGGTATGTTTATTGTTATTCTTACAAATATGTTCCAATTATTTTTCCATAAGGGATGCAAACACGGGGATATACCTTCCCCGGGACTTAAGGGGATAGAATGTTGATTTATTTTTTAGTTCTGTATGGCAAATAGGAATTTCATTACCCTCCATTTCTAATTCTTCGAATACCTCAATTAAATGTGTTTCATCCACAGTTTCATTTACGTCTCCTAAATTTCCTAATTTCCCATCTATATCCTCATCTCTTGATTCATCTAATACACCCCTATCCCTTGGCTAGTCTCCATATCTGTCTCCCCTTTCACAAAATGCCTCTGCAGAATTAATTTTCGTATACATTTTTGTAGGTCTATATAGATTTCAATGGGGTCTGGGTCTTTTGCCGGGGCGAAGTATAGGCCTTTTTTCAGCAATCTAATTTCCTCACTATTTAGAACTCTTGATGATATATTAAAAATATATCTGATATATTAAATATATCTGATATATTACAAATATCTAATTACATCTTTCTCTTCTCTTCTTTGGTTCTGATACCCACTCCTCCTCTACATCCTCTCTTTTGGGTTCCATGGTTCTTTTTTGCTTTTCCAGGGTAATAAGGATACCCCTGGCCATTTGTTCCTATAGTGGTAATATTAAGATACCTGGAGCTTACTGTGTAATGGTGTGAAGGTATGCATATACAGGAGGATGTGAACTGTAAAGAAAAATCGGCAAGTTTAATTTTATTATAGATTCCATTTTATCTTGCATGCAATGCAAAAAAATGATAAATTGCAACCCATTCATTTACCCCAGGGGATAAAAAAGGTTTTAATCCACTTTGGAACCAATATATATATATACTATGTATAGTCATCTACTGCTATTAACTACAGAGAATGAAAAAAAACAGAATTTATGTTTACCTGATAAATTTCTTTCTCCAACGGTGTGTCCGGTCCACGGCGTCATCCTTACTTGTGGGATATTCTCTTCCCCAACAGGAAATGGCAAAGAGCCCAGCAAAGCTGGTCACATGATCCCTCCTAGGCTCCGCCTACCCCAGTCATTCGACCGACGTTAAGGAGGAATAATAGCATAGGAGAAACCATATGGTACCGTGGTGACTGTAGTTAAAGAAAATAAATTATCAGACCTGATTAAAAAACCAGGGCAGGCCGTGGACCGGACACACCGTTGGAGAAAGAAATTTATCAGGTAAACATAAATTCTGTTTTCTCCAACATAGGTGTGTCCGGTCCACGGCGTCATCCTTACTTGTGGGAACCAATACCAAAGCTTTAGGACACGGATGAAGGGAGGGAGCAAATCAGGTCACCTAAATGGAAGGCACCACGGCTTGCAAAACCTTTCTCCCAAAAATAGCCTCAGAAGAAGCAAAAGTATCAAACTTGTAAAATTTGGTAAAAGTGTGCAGTGAAGACCAAGTCGCTGCCCTACATATCTGATCAACAGAAGCCTCGTTCTTGAAGGCCCATGTGGAAGCCACAGCCCTAGTGGAATGAGCTGTGATTCTTTCGGGAGGCTGCCGTCCGGCAGTCTCGTAAGCCAATCTGATGATGCTTTTAATCCAAAAAGAGAGAGAGGTAGAAGTTGCTTTTTGACCTCTCCTTTTACCTGAATAAACAACAAACAAGGAAGATGTTTGTCTAAAATCCTTTGTAGCATCTAAATAGAATTTTAGAGCGCGAACAACATCCAAATTGTGTAACAAGCGTTCCTTCTTTGAAACTGGTTTCGGACACAGAGAAGGTACGATAATCTCCTGGTTAATGTTTTTGTTAGAAACAACTTTTGGAAGAAAACCAGGTTTAGTACGTAAAACCACCTTATCTGCATGGAACACCAGATAAGGAGGAGAACACTGCAGAGCAGATAATTCTGAAACTCTTCTAGCAGAAGAAATTGCAACTAAAAACAAAACTTTCCAAGATAATAACTTAATATCAACGGAATGTAAGGGTTCAAACGGAACCCCCTGAAGAACTGAAAGAACTAAATTGAGACTCCAAGGAGGAGTCAAAGGTTTGTAAACAGGCTTGATTCTAACCAGAGCCTGAACAAAGGCTTGAACATCTGGCACAGCTGCCAGTTTTTTGTGAAGTAACACCGACAAGGCAGAAATCTGTCCCTTCAGGGAACTTGCCGATAATCCTTTTTCCAATCCTTCTTGAAGGAAGGATAGAATCCTAGGAATCTTAACCTTGTCCCAAGGGAATCCTTTAGATTCACACCAACAGATATATTTTTTCCAAATTTTGTGGTAAATCTTTCTAGTTACAGGCTTTCTGGCCTGAACAAGAGTATCGATAACAGAATCTGAGAAACCTCGCTTCGATAAAATCAAGCGTTCAATCTCCAAGCAGTCAGCTGGAGTGAAACCAGATTCGGATGTTCGAACGGACCCTGAACAAGAAGGTCTCGTCTCAAAGGTAGCTTCCAAGGTGGAGCCGATGACATATTCACCAGATCTGCATACCAAGTCCTGCGTGGCCACGCAGGAGCTATCAAGATCACCGACGCCCTCTCCTGATTGATCCTGGCTACCAGCCTGGGGATGAGAGGGAACGGCGGGAACACATAAGCTAGTTTGAAGGTCCAAGGTGCTACTAGTGCATCCACTAGAGCCGCCTTGGGATCCCTGGATCTGGACCCGTAGCAAGGAACTTTGAAGTTCTGACGAGAGGCCATCAGATCCATGTCTGGAATGCCCCATAGTTGAGTGACTTGGGCAAAGATTTCCGGATGGAGTTCCCACTCCCCCGGATGCAATGTCTGACGACTCAGAAAATCCGCTTCCCAATTTTCCACTCCCGGGATGTGGATAGCAGACAGGTGGCAGGAGTGAGACTCCGCCCATAGAATGATCTTGGTCACTTCTTCCATCGCTAGGGAACTCCTTGTTCCCCCCTGATGGTTGATGTACGCAACAGTCGTCATGTTGTCTGATTGAAACCGTATAAACTTGGTCCTCGCTAGCTGAGGCCAAGCCTTGAGAGCATTGAATATCGCTCTCAGTTCCAGAATATTTATCGGTAGAAGAGATTCTTCCCGAGACCAAAGACCCTGAGCTTTCAGGGATCCCCAGACCGCGCCCCAGCCCATCAGACTGGCGTCGGTCGTGACAATGACCCACTCTGGTCTGCGGAATGTCATCCCTCGTGACAGGTTGTCCAGGGACAGCCACCAACGGAGTGAGTCTCTGGTCCTCTGATTTACTTGTATCTTTGGAGATAAGTCTGTATAGTCCCCATTCCACTGACTGAGCATGCACAGTTGTAATAGTATTGGCGCGCTAGATGTACTAGGGGCCTCCTGAGTGGGCAAGACTCGTGTAGACGAAGGAGGGAATGATGCAGTACCATGCTTACTCCCCTCACTTGAGGAATCATCTTGGGCATCATTGTCATTATCACATAAATCACATTTATTTAAATGAATAGGAATTCTGGCTTCCCCACATTCAGAACACAGTCTATCTGGTAGTTCAGACATGTTAAACAGGCATAAACTTGATAAGAAAGTACAAAAAACGTTTTGAAATAAAACCGTTACTGTCACTTTAAATTTTAAACTGAACACACTTTATTACTGCAATTGCGAAAAAACATGAAGGAATTGTTCAAAATTCACCAAACTTTCACCACAGTGTCTTAAAGCCTTGAAAATATTGCACACCAATTTTGGAAGCTTTAACCCTTAAAATAACGGAACCGGAGCCGTTTTAAGCTTTAACCCCTTTACAGTCCCTGGTATCTGCTTTGCTGAGACCCAACCAAACCCAAAGGGGAATACGATACCAAATGACGCCTTCAGAAGTCTTTTATAAGTATCAGAGCTCCTCTCACATGCGACTGCATGCCATGCCTCTCAAAAACAAGTGCGCAACACCGGCGCGAAAATGAGACTCTGCCTATGCTTTGGGAAAGCCCCTAAAGAATAAGGTGTCTAAAACAGTGCCTGCCGATATTATTATATCAAAATACCCAGAATAAATGATTCCTCAAGGCTAAATAAGTGTTAATATCAATCGATTTAGCCCAAAAAAGGTCTACAGTTTAAATAAGCCCTTGTGAAGCCCTTATTTACAATCGTAATAAACATGGCTTACCGGATCCCATAGGGAAAATGACAGCTTCCAGCATTACATCGTCTTGTTAGAATGTGTCATACCTCAAGCAGCAAAGGACTGCAAACTGTTCCCCCAACTGAAGTTAATTGCTCTCAACAGTCCTGTGTGGAACAGCCATGGATTTTAGTTACGGTTGCTAAAATCATTTTCCTCATACAAACAGAATTCTTCATCTCTTTTCTGTTTCTGAGTAAATAGTACGTACCAGCACTATTTGAAAATAACAAACTCTTGATTGAATAATGAAAAACTACAGTTAAACACTAAAAAACTCTAAGCCATCTCCGTGGAGATGTTGCCTGTACAACGGCAAAGAGAATGACTGGGGTAGGCGGAGCCTAGGAGGGATCATGTGACCAGCTTTGCTGGGCTCTTTGCCATTTCCTGTTGGGGAAGAGAATATCCCACAAGTAAGGATGACGCCGTGGACCGGACACACCTATGTTGGAGAAACTTTTAATTATTTGTGTGTATAGTGACATTGATCTATTTATTGTTTTTTTTTTTATAGTTTTTTACTTGCCTATATGTGTGAATTAAATATTCTCATATACGTTTTTGATATCACACCAATCAAATATTTTAGGAATTATGATTTTTTTTTTAAAGTGTTGAAAGTGTTTTTTAAATATTTAATATATATGTTATTAATAGATATATTAAACTAGAAGCGCTTATTTAGAAACTACAATATGAATAAAAAAATCAAAGGGATCAGTACGTTTGATAATATTGCACACTTATAACAGATTATTTTTGGATATAAAATATTGTTACTTAGAAAATGTCCTTAATGTCCATGGGCTATAGCCTTTATAAAATGTAGCAAATACCCTCCAGCGTTACACACTGTAGTCCAGCAACCTTTAGAAAATGCTGCTCACAGGGAGTTGGCTGTTTGTCCTGCAGCCGAGTATAGAAATCCAAAGTAGTGAAATCTGGAGCGCAAAAAAGAAAGGGAACTGCAATAGTGTGAGATCCAACAACACTTTAATGACACGCAAATACATAAAACTACTCACAAGATTTCCAATCAATTGAGCATATAACATAAGAGTCTTGACAGGCAAGGAGTATTCTGGCGTTTTTTCCACGGATCTGGCTTTGCACGAGTCGGCGTGTGACGTCACCACCCGATCTCTATCACTGCGATATTCCAATCACACCTCTCTCCTCTTTCAACTGTCAAACAGTGTACATCAAAGTACAAGCATTCGGCGCCTCAACGCGTTTCCCCGCCTCCTCTGGCGGCTTTCTCAAGAGTACCGAATGCACATCAAAGGCTCCTATTTATACTAATGTATTAGTAATGTCCCCTGCTGTCCAAAAAGGTCCATTCATTAAATACCTTTAGTTCATTGTACTGTATTCAATGGTTTCCTTTGTTTGAGCTGTGGGCTGTATGCTATACAATTGCGGTATGTAATATAATACATTTTATATAAACAGCACATAAATTTAAAATACACAAAAATCATAACATCCTATATAACACATTCAATTGCAATATTTGATACAATACATTGTTTAAAAATAACACTTAAAATGAAACACATAATATAATAGTATCCTAAATGAATTAATATTAAGAAGCTTTTTATATAGAAGCTTTTTTGGAAAGACAAAATTGGAGATTGACAGTGTGCACTCCAGATTTCACTACTTTGGATATGTTATTAATATATAGAGTCCAAAATAAGAGAGCTATCCAAACATATACTGTATATAAAATATAAAATTTGTTTTTATAATATACCTTATCACAAACCATAGCCCCCCTTTTTCAGAAACAATATAGTGTGCTAAGTAGTAAGCATAAAAGGCACATGACCCCTTTTACCTTAACATTATTGTCCAGAAACAGGGAATCTAGATTACTGAAAAAAGGCCTATCCTTCACCCCAGCAAAAGACCCAGATCCCTTTAAAATCTATATAGACCTACAAAAATTTATACGAAAAATTAACTCTGCAGAGGCATTTTGCGAAAGGGGAGACAGATATGGAGACTAGCCAAGGGATAGGGGACACATTAGATGAACATATAGACATTAGGAAATTTGGGAAACAGAAAGGAATCTGTGGATGAAACACATTTACTTGAGGTATTAGAAGAATTTGAAATGGAGGCTAAAGAAATCCCTATTTGCCACACAGAACTAAAAATAAATCAACATTCTATCCCCTTAAGTCTCAGGGAGGGTATATCCCCGTGTTTGCATCCATATTGAAAAAGAATTGGAACATATTTGTAAGAATAACAGAAACAATAAACATACCCAAAAAAATCTTACTTGTGCCGAAGATATTGTGATCCGATACGCTGACAAGGGTGGGGGGGTTGTGATTCAGAATAGGGTGGTCTATTTGAAGGAAGCATTAAGACTTCTAGTAGATAGATAAACATATAAGGTTTTGAGTCAGAACTCGATGGAAACATTTAAGAAAGAATATGAGCTTCTGATTATGGATGGTAGAAGAGATGAGATATTGGAGCATATTTATCAAGCTCCGAATGGAGCTTGATGCCCCGTGTTTCACAAAGACCGCTGCTCCATAACCTGTCCGCCTGCTCTGAGCAGGCGGACAGACATCGCCAGAAATCAACCCGATTGAGTATGATCGGGTTGATTGACACCCCCCTGCTGGTGGCCCATTGGCCGTGAGTCTGCAGGGGGCGGCGTTGCACCAGCAGCTCTTGTGAGCTGCTGGTGCAATGCTGAATACGGCAAGCGTATTGCTCGCCGTATTCAGCAAGGTCTGTCGGACCTGATCCGCACTGTCGGATCAGGTCCGACAGACCTTGATAAATAGAGGCCATTGAATCAACAGGAATATCAGTTCTTAAAAATTTCCCACCCAGCAATACCAATTTACTACCATCTACCGAAGGTCCACAAAAGTTTGTTGTTGAGACCAATTGTCTCAGGCATAGGGGGTCTTACTTCAAACCTATCAGAGTATATGGACTATATCTTAAAACCAATGGTACCATGTCTTAGGTCATATGTGAGGGAAACTCAGAACATGCTAGATTTATTAAAACAAATAAACTGGAGAAGTGACTACATCTGGCTTACCATGGACGTCAGTGCCCTCTATACTTGTGGAATTCACTGCCTCGCTCCATAAGACTCTCCCCTAGTTTTAACAGCTTCAAGCACTCCCTAAAAACTCTACTATTCAGGGATGCATACAACCAACACTAACCTTTCCTAACGCCATTGCTTTCCCCTTGAACCCCTTAGATTGTAAGCCTATGGGCCCAGCTGTTTACAGATCGCTTCATAAGAGCGGACTACAACAGTGAAACTCTCGACAGGGCCCTCTACCCACTTGACCCCTACAAAAGCTATCCTGTACACAGACTATGTTTACAGTGCTGCGGAATCTGTTGGCGCTCTACAAATACCTGATAATAATAATAATAATAATAATACTTGTATACCCCATGACCTAGGTATAGTAGCAGTAGATTATTTTTTCAGAAAAGCCAAATTTATCAATGAGGATCAATGAGATTTTGTAAAAAAAGAGAATTGATTTTATTCTAAAGAAAAACTTCTTCTTATTTGAAGATAAGTATTTCCTACAAACCACCGGCACAGCAATGGGCATGAAATTCACGCCCAATTTTGCCAATTTATACATGGGCTGGTGGGAGGATCTATTTATCTTCAGTTATAAGAATCCCTTTCAACAAAGAATAATTAGATGGTTCAGATATATAGACAATATTCTGATTATTTGGCAGGGAGATGAAGAGGCGGCAACAAGTTTGGTTAGATATGTGAACCAGAATAGCTTAAACCTCTCATTCACACATACAATTGACAAAAACAAAGTAACGTATATAGAAAGGAGACTGATACAAACGGCTATTTACATGCACAAAGTGCACACCACGCTAAGTGGATAAGGATAGTGATGTCCCGAACTGTTCGCCCGCGAACGGTTCACAGCGAACATAGCTTGTTTCGCGTTCGCGTTTGTGGGCGATCCGCCCCTATGTGTCATCATTGTGGAAACTTTGACCCTTTATGTCACAGCCGCCTGACACATTAGAGCCAATCAACATCAGACACTCCCTCACAGACACTCCCAGCTACTCGGAATCCGCCATTTTAGACTCATAACGACCTTGCTTTCTTAATGAGAGGACGTGTTGTGTTTTTGCTCCTGACATTAATAGTAAAAACATAGCTAGGCTAGTGTATTTACAGTCCAGAAGGACTCCACTCATCTCTGCTGCAAGCACAGCACCCCAAAAAGCCCTTTTTAGGGCTATATTTCGTGCCGTTTTTTTTGTCGTTTTTTTTTTATTAGCATTTGCCTGGCTTTCAGCTGTGTGTTTAAGGCTCACAGCATATGCTGTGACTACTGCCACCACTGATATCTACCTAACAACATTAGTTTAAATTTAACTAACCCAAAAATATAATTATTTTTCTAGTGTAATTTTTTTTCATTTTCTATCAGGCCAGTGTCACACAGCATATACTCTGGTTCATTGCTCTGTGCCAGCCAGCAGCCAGCAGTGTTAATATCCGTTTATAACATTATTTTTAATTTAAAAAAAAAACACAAAAAAATATTTTTCTAGTGTAATCTAATTACATTTACTATCATGCCTGTGTCTGTCAGGCTCACTCAGCATTAATATTCCTCTTTTTTTCAGTCTTTTGGTTAATTGGTCTGTGCCAGGCAGCCACCCAGCACTCATATCTATTTTTCTTTCACCTTAATTTTAATATATATATAAAAAAAAAAGTTTAAATTTGTTTGCTAGTGTAATCTAATATAATTTTCTATCCAGCCTGTGTGTTTTGCTGACTTAGGCCTAGATTTGGAGTTTGGCGTTAGCCGTGAAAACCAGCGTTAGAGGCTCCTAACGCTGGTTTTGGCCGCCCGCTGGTATTTGGAGTCAGTGATTAAAGGGTCTAACGCTCACTTTTCAACCGCGACTTTTCCATACCGCAGATCCCCTTACGTCAATTGCGTATCCTATCTTTTCAATGGGATCTTCCTAACGCCGGTATTTAGAGTCGTTTCTGAAGTGAGCGTTAGAGCTCTAACGACAAAACTCCAGCCGCAGGAAAATAGCAGTAGTTAAGAGCTTTCTGGGCTAACGCCGGTTCATAAAGCTCTTAACTACTGTACCCTAAAGTACACTAACACCCATAAACTACCTATGTACCCCTAAACCGAGGTCCCCCCACATCGCCGCCACTCGATTAAAAATTTTTAACCCCTAATCTGCCGACCGCCACCTACGTTATACTTATGTACCCCTAATCTGCTGCCCCTAACCCCGCCGACCCCTGTATTACATTTATTAACCCCTAACCTGCCCCCCACAACGTCGCCGCCAGCTACTTAAAATAATTAACCCCTAATCTTCCGACCGCAAAGCGCCGCCACCTACGTTATCCCTATGTACCCCTAATCTGCTGCCCCTAACACCGCCGACCCCTATATTATATTTATTAACCCCTAATCTGCCCCCCTCAACGTCGCCGACACCTGCCTACACTTATTAACCCCTAATCTGCCGAGCGGACCTGAGCGCTACTATAATAAATGTATTAACCCCTAACCCGCCTCACTAACCCTATCATAAATAGTATTAACCCCTAATCTGCCCTCCCTAACATCGTCGACACCTAACTTCAATTATTAACCCCTAATCTGACGACCGGAGCTCACCGCTACTATAATAAATGGATTAACCCCTAAAGCTAAGTCTAACCCTAACACCCCCCTAAGTTAAATATAATTTAAATCTAACGAAATTCATTAACTCTTATTAAATAAATTATTCCTATTTAAAGCTAAATACTTACCTGTAAAATACATCCTAATATAGCTACAATATAAATTATAATTATATTATAGCTATTTTAGGATTTATATTTATTTTACAGGCAACTTGGTAATTATTTTAACCAGGTACAATAGCTATTTAATAGTTACCTAGTTAAAATAATAACACATTTACCTGTAAAATAAATCCTAACCTAAGATATAATTAAACCTAACACTACCCTATCAATAAATTAATTAAATAAACTACCTACAATTACCTACAATTAACCTAACACTACACTATCAATAAATTAATTAAACACAATTCCTACAAATAAATACAATTAAATAAACTAGCTAAAGTACAAAAAATAAAAAAGAACTAAGTTACAAAAAATAAAAAAATATTTACAAACATAAGAAAAATATTACAACAATTTTAAACTAATTACACCTACTCTAAGCCCCCTAATAAAATAACAAAGCCCCCCAAAATAAAAAATTCCCTACCCTATTCTAAATTAAAAAAGGTAAAAGCTCTTTTACCTTACCAGCCCTGAACAGGGCCCTTTGCGGGGCATGCCCCAAGAATTTCAGCTCTTTTGCCTGTAAAAAAAAACATACAATACCCCCCCCAACATTACAACCCACCACCCACATACCCCTAATCTAACCCAAACCCCCCTTAAATAAACCTAACACTAAGCCCCTGAAGATCTTCCTACCTTGTCTTCACCATCCAGGTTCACCGATCCGTCCTGAAGAGCTCCTCCGATGTCTTGATCCAAGCCCAAGCGGGGGGCTGAAGAGGTCCATGATCCGGTCAAAGTCTTCATCCAAGCGGGGCAGAAGAGGATCTTCCATCCGATTGAAGTCTTCATCCAAGCAGCATCCATCCGGAGCGAAGCGGCAGGATCCTGAAGACCTCCAGCGCGGAACATCCATCCGGCCCGACGACTGAACGACGAATGACTGTTCCTTTAAGGGACGTCATCCAAGATGGCGTCCCTCGAATTCCGATTGGCTGATAGGATTCTATCAGCCAATCGGAATTAAGGTAGGAATTTTCTGATTGGCTGATGGAATCAGCCAATCAGAATCAAGTTCAATCCGATTGTCTGATCCGATCAGCCAATCAGATTGAGCTCGCATTCTATTGGCTGATCGGAACAGCCAATAGAATGCGAGCTCAATCTGATTGGCTGATTGGATCAGCCAATCGGATTGAACTTGATTCTGATTGGCTGATTCCATCAGCCAATCAGAAAATTCCTACCTTAATTCCGATTGGCTGATAGAATCCTATCAGCCAATCGGAATTCGAGGGACGCCATCTTGGATGACGTCCCTTAAAGGAACAGTCATTCGTCGTTCAGTCGTCGGGCCGGATGGATGTTCCGCGCTGGAGGTCTTCAGGATCCTGCCGCTTCGCTCCGGATGGATGCTGCTTGGATGAAGACTTCAATCGGATGGAAGATCCTCTTCTGCCCCGCTTGGATGAAGACTTTGACCGGATCATGGACCTCTTCAGCCCCCCGCTTGGGCTTGGATCAAGACATCGGAGGAGCTCTTCAGGACGGATCGGTGAACCTGGATGGTGAAGACAAGGTAGGAAGATCTTCAGGGGCTTAGTGAAGTCACTTAACGACCAAGGACGTACCCTGCACGTCCTCGGTTTGGAAAGCAGCTGGAAGCGATCCTGATCACTTCCAGCTGCTTTCCGGTTATTGCAGGATGCCTCGATATCAAGGCATCCTGCAATAACAATTTTTGCCCCTCCGGTGCAGAGAGAGCCACTCTGTGGCCCTCTCTGCACCGGACATCGATGGCCGCATTCGTTGGTGGGTGGGAGCGGAAGTGGGAGGTGGGTGGGCGGCCATCTATGGCTTCTTAGTCAGAGAGGGGGGCGGGATCGGGGGCGGGATCGCCGGGGGCGCGCACGGGCGCGCACACGTGCACAGGGGGCGGCGGGAGGGCGCATGCACGGGGAGGGAGCGGGTGGGAACCGCTTACACTACAGAAACTATTTTGCTATTATTGTAAAAAATAATAATAAAAAAAACTAATGGAAATCATCTAAGGGATCTGGGAGGGGGTGGGGGATTGATCTTGGGGGGGGGGAGCTACACTACAGAAAAAAACTAAAATAAATTGTATAAAAACATTTTTATATGCAAACTGGGTACTGGCAGACAGCTGCCAGTACCCAAGATGGCCCCCAATAAGGCAGTGGGGGGGGGGGAGTAGAGAGCTGTTTGGGGGGGGATCAGAGAGGTTGGAGGCTAAGGGGGGATCCTACACAGCAGCATATGTAAATATGCTTAAAAAAAAAAAGAAAAGAAAAAAAATACCTTTTTATTTTAGTACTGGCAGACTTTCTGCCAGTACTTAAGATGGCGGGGACAATTGTGGGGTGGGGGAGGGAAGAGAGCTCTATGGAAGGGATAAGGGGGTCTGATGTGTCAGGTGGGAAGCTGATCTCTACACTAAAGCTAAAATTTACTCCCTACAAACTACCTAATTAACCCCTTCACTGCTGGGCATAATTCACGTTTTGTGCGCAGTGGCATTTAGCGGCCTTTTAATTACCAAAAAGCAACACCACAGCCATATATGTCTGCTATTTCTGAACAAAGGGGATCCCAGAGAATCATTTACAACCATTTGTGCCATAATTGCACAAGTTGTTTCTAAATAATTTCAGTTAGAAACCTAAAGTTTGTGAAAAAGTTGACTATTTTTTTTAATTTAATCGTATTTGGCGGTGAAATGGTGGCCTGAAATATACCAAAATGGGCCTAGATCAATACTTGGGGTTGTCTACTACACTACACTAAAGCTAAAATTAACCCTACAAGCTCCCTACAAGTTCCCTAATTAACCCCTGCACTGCTGAGCATAATACACTTGTGGTGTGCAGCAGCATTTAGCGGACTTCTAATTACTTAAAAACAACGCCAAAGCGATATATGTCTGCTATTTCTAAACAAAGGGGATCCCAGAGAAGCATTTACAACCATTTGTGCCATAATTGCACAAAATGTTTGATAATGATTTCAGTGAGAAACCTAAAATTTGGAAAAATTTAACTTTTTTTTTTTATTTGATCGCATTTGGCGGTAAAATGGTGGCATGAAATATACCAAAATGGGCCTAGATCAATACTTTGGGATGTCTTCTAAAAAAATATATATACATGTCAAGGGATATTCAGGGATTCCTGAAAGATATCAGTGTTCCAATGTAACTAGCGCTAATTTTGAAAAAAAAGTGGTTTGGAAATAGCAAAGTGCTACTTATATTTATGGCCCTATAACTTGCAAAAAAGCCAAGAACATGTAAACATTGGGTATTTCTAAACTCTGGACAAAATTTAGAAACTATTTAGCATGGGTGTTTTTTGGTGGTTGTAGATGTGTAACAGATTTTGGGGGTCAAAGTTAGAAAAAGTGTGTTTTTTTCAATTTTTTCCTCATATTTTATAATTTTTTTATAGTAAATTATAAGATATGATGAAAATTATGGTATCTTTTGAAAGTCCATTTAATGGCGAGAAAAACTGTATATAATATGTGTGGGTACAGTAAATGAGTAAGAGGGAAATTACAGCTAAACACAAAGACCGCAAAAATGTAAAAATAGCCTTGGTCCCAAACAGACAGAAAATGGAAAAGTGCTGTGGTCATTAAGGGGTTAAGAAAACACACAAAAGGATTCTATAAGTGTGGAAGGGAGGGTGTACATGCTGTACCCATTTACATCAAGAGAATAGTTATTTTTTCTCCACTAAAAATGGTAATCGATGCGAAAGACAGGAACCAATGAACTTCAAATCAAACTATGTTGTTTACCTTCTGGAGTGTTCATGTGGGAAAAGGTACGTGAGGAGAGTAAAATACAGACGGACTGAACACCTTAGGAACATAGAGATAGGACTCCTCACCCATAGAGTGTCAGCCCATGTTTTGAAGGTATATGGAAGGGATAGTAGGGATTTAAAGATCAAAGCAATTGAACATGTGAAAAGAAATGAAAGGGGCGTCAAGGTATGTGGGCATGCCTCTGACGAAGTGGGGAGAAGTCCCACAAAACGCGTTAGGTCACATTTGGCGGACACTTGCAATCACCAACACAGCATTCTAGCCGGCTTGTGAAAGTTGTGTTTTGGTTAACTATAGCGGTTCTGACGTTTCTAAGTGTTTCTAGAGACTATCTTGAGGGGACGCACCAAGCAGACATAGGGGCCTATCTATCAAAGTGTCAACCAGAAATACGCCGGAATTCTGCGTCGTAATTGTTGCAAAATTATCAAAGCCTCAACACCGGCAAATGTTGAAATGTGTGACGTAACATAAGATTCAGCAGTCTCAATCCGACACAGATCGATGCTTATGTCATTACAGATGTTCTGAAAACACATTAGGCTCTATTTGACACTTGTCTCCATTTATCAAATAGTTAACAGGTATGCTCGTGGCTATTCCGACGCATCGTACCTGGTTTTCAATCTGCCACCCTTGAGGCCGCGGATGCCATAGAAATCAATGGGAGTCTGAAAGCACCAAAAACTTATGGTTGATGCTGCAAGATAATGAAATATACCCCATTGATTTCTATGGTAGAAAACAAGTTCCATTTACACTTAACACCTTAACATAAACCCAGAGTCTAAACACCCCTAATCTGCCGCCCGACATCGCCGCAACCTAAATAAAATGTATTAACCCCTATTCCCCGACACCGCTGCCACTAAATAAACGTATTAACCCCTAAACCTCTGGCCTCCCGCACCACCACCACTAACTAAACCTATTAACCCCTAAACCGTCAGCCACCCACATCGCCAAAAACTAAATTAAGCTATTAACCCCCAAACCTAACAACCCCTTAAATCTAAATTCAAATTACAACATCCCTATCCTAATATAAATTAAAACTTACCTGTGGAATTAAAATGAACTAATTTTAAGCTATTAATTAACCTACCCTAACTATTATACTAAAATTAAATTAACTACCAATGAAATAAACTAAATAACATATTAAAAAAACCTAACCCTACTAAAATTATTTAAATATACAATTGAACCTTGTTAAAGTACTAAATTACAAAAACAAACAAAAACTAAGTTACAAAAAACACAAAAAACCCCCACTAAATTACGAAAAATAAAAAAACAAATTATCAAAAATAAATCAAAATAAAAAAGCCCCCCCCCAAAATAAAAAAAAATCCGTAGCCTACAAAAAAACTACTGATGGCCCTTAAAAGGGCCTTTTGTAGGGCATTGCCCCAAAGATATCAGCTCTTTTACTTGTAAAAAAATACAAACACCCCTCAACAGTAAAACCTACCACCCAACCAACCCCCCAAATAAAAACCCTAACTCTAAAAAAAAACCTAAGCTACCCATTGCCCTGAAAAGGACATTTGTATGGACATTGCCCTTAAAAGGGCATTTAGCTCTTTTACATTGCCCAGACCCTAATCTAAAAATAAAACCCACCTTATAAACCCTTAATAAAACACTAACCCCTGACGATCCACTTACAGCTCTTGAAGTCCAGACAGCCTCTTCTATCTTCATCCAGCCGGTGAAGTCTTCATCCAGGCGGCCTCCTCTATCTTCATCCAGCCGGCACGGAGCAAGTCCATCCTGAAGACATTGGACGCGGAGCTCCTCTTCTTATGGTCGCCGCCGTAAACTGAAGCTTAAATGCAAGGGACACGATTCAAGATGGCATCCCTTGCATCCCTATTGGCTGATTTGAGTGTTAAATTCAAATCAGCCAATAGGATGAGAGCTACTGAAATTCTATTGGCTGTTTTGAACAGCCAATAGAATTTCAGTAGCTCTCATCCTATTAGCTGATTTGAACAGCCAATAGGATTTCAGGTAAAGTAGACACGTTGATAACTAGAGGCCTATATATGAGAAGTTAGAAATCTCTTACAGGAGCAGACTGAGCATGTGTAAAGTGCTCTCAGGCATTGCAGATTTCCAAAAATGACCTTGGATCTTGACGGTAATGTTTTTTTTTTTTTTTTACTATAACCTTACAGTCCAGTCCCACATTTTATTTATTATTTTTTTATTTTACTTTTTGCCCAAAAAAACTATGGAGAAGACTCCACTGGTGAAGAAAGAAATATGTAGAAGGCAAAAAATCTTAATCATTCATGTACGTCTGTCTGGGTTTGGATGACATTTCACATCACTACATAGCATTACAAATTACTGTGACATTACTGCAACTGGTATGTATTGGTATAGTGAAATAGATTTTACAAAAAAAAATTCTTTTAATTTGAGGTTTGTATATAATTGCATCATATATTTTTGTTTCATTTAATAATATTTAAAACATTTGCCTACTGGCCCTGCAAGAAGAAAAAAACATGGTTCCTTGCATAAAATGTTTGTATATTATTATTATTATTATTTATTTATAAAGCGCCAACAGATTCTGCAGCGCTGTCCATGGGTACAAAGATAAAAGTACAGTACAATACAGGGGGAATTCAGGGCCCTGTTCCTGTGGGAACTTACAATCTAGATGGGTAGGAGGATAGGAAACAGGAGTTGGGGACTGCAAAGGTGAGAATGATGTTAGTGTGGAGTTAGATGAGGGCAGCTCTTAGGCAAGTGCAATTAATTTGTTACTGATTTGGAGTTAGGCTTCACTGAACAAAATGGTCTTTATGGAGCGTTTAAAGGAGGAAAGGTTAGGGGAAAGTCTGACAGCTTGAGGAAGTGTGTTCTAGATGGTTGGTGCCGCATGAGAGAAGTCCTGTAGTCTAGCATGGGAGTAGGTGATTGTAGAAGATGCAAGGATCAGGTCATTGTTGGATCTTAGGGGGCGGGCTGGAGTATATTTGTTGATGTGTGAGGACAGGTGGGGGGGCTGCATTGGTAAGGGCTTTGTAGGTCAGGGTGAAAATTTTGAATTTAATTATGCTGTGAATGGGGAGACAGTCTATATCCCTGTATTAATTAATTGTAATAGAGAAAAACAAATGTCATATATTTACAGAATCCCATGTAGAGGCCAGCAAACACTAATGTAATCAACTGCCGGGGTGCACTTCAAAACACATCCAAGTTGCACAGATAGCAACACACTCACTAGACTTGTAAATTTATCCACCTTTAATAGTGTGTCAAGTAAATGTTTTCGGGGGTTTACCCCATCATCAGACATAGACCATTTATAAATATATATATATATATACACACACACATAAAAACATAGGGTTAACCTGATATTCCTTTTTGAGGCTGGTTAGCTGTTTTTCATTATATTCAATGGTTTGCACATGTCGTTGAATAAGCTCTAGCATGTGTTTCAAAGATTTCAGCACTTCCTATTAAAAGGAATAAATGAACACGTTAAACAACCCTGTAAAGTACATTATAAAATTATGCTTTTCTTATATTTCCAGCTTGTGACTAATGTCAAACTACTCTGTTTAACTTTAACAACAATTATGATACAATTTGTTTGCAAAGAAAAGCACTTCACTGCTTTATCCTTCCCAAAAAAATAAAACTACACTATGAGGCCTACTTATCAAGCCGTCAACTTTCTTGCATTCGACGGCACCAATACACTCGCCTGACATCGCCTAACATTGCGGCCGCGGACCTGAATACGCTCTCCATATTTATTAAAAAAAGCTGTCAAAAAGCCGCGCACCAAGTACGGGGCGATGAGCAGTGGACTGTTGGTAACTAATAGTCATCGATCTCGCTGATATTCTGCTTTTTCCCAGCTTTATTTATACACTGTCACTAAACACCGCCACTATACTAAAATGTTTAACCCCTATCCCCCCGCTCCTGGACCCTGCCGGAACTAAATAAAGTTATTATCCCCTATCCCGCTGCTCCCGGAGCCCACCGCAACTCTAATAAACTTATTAACCCCTATTCTGCCGCTCCCTGAGACCGTCGCAACTAACTAAATGTATTAACCCCTATCCCTCCGCTCCCGGAGACCACCGTAACTAAATACATGTATTAACCCCTAAAGCCCTGGCCTCCCACATCACTACCACTTACTAAACCTATTAACCCCTAAACCGCCAGCCCCCCACATCGCTATAAACTAACTTAACCTATTAACCCCTAAACCTAACAACCCGCTAACTTTATATTAAAATTACCTCATCCCTATCTTATAATAAATTTAAAGTTACCTTTAGATTTAAATTAAACTATATTCAACTATTAATTAACCTACCCTAACTATTATACTAAAATTACATTAAACTATATTCAACTATTAATTAACCTACCCTAACTATTATACTAAAATTACATTAAACTACAAATTAAATTAACTAAATTACATATTTAAAAACCTAACCCTACTCAAATAATTTAAATCTACTATTAAAAATTACAAAGTTACTAACAACTAAGTTACACAAATTAACAAACACTAATTTACAAAAACAAACACTAAGTTACACAAAATAAAAAATAAATAATCAAATATTTAAACTAATTACACCTAATCTAAAAGCCCTATGAAAATAAAAAGCCCCCCCCCCAAAAAAAAAAACCTAGCCTACAATAAACTACCAATGGCCCTTAAAAGGGCCTTTTGCGGGGAATTGCCCCAAAGAAATCAGCTCTTTTACCTGTAAAATAAAATACAAACACCCCCCCAACAGTAAAACCCACCACCCACACAACCAGCCCCCCAAATAAAAACCTAATCTAAAAAAACTAAGAAAAGGGCATTTGGATGGGCCTTGCCCTTAAAAGGGCATTTAGCTCTTTTTCTGCCGGCTTCGATGAGGACTTCTTCCGCTTCGTTGAGGATGGATGTCCGGTCTTCAAAACTGTAAGTGGATCTTTGGGGGATAGTGTTAGGTTTTTTTAAGGGTTTATTGGGTGGGTTTTAATTTTAGATTAGGGGTTTGGGCTGAAAAAGAGCTAAATGCCCTTTTAAGGGCAATGCCCATCCAAATGCCCTTTTCAGGGCAATGGGGAGCTTAGGTTTTTTAGATTAGGTTTTTATTTTGGGGGGTTGGTTGTGTGGGTGGTGGGTTTTACTGTTGTGGGGGGTGTTTGTATTTTATTTTACAGGTAAAAGAGCTGATTTCTTTGGGGAAATGCCCCGCAGAAGGCCCTTTTAAGGGCCATTGGTAGTTTATTGTAGTCTAGGGGTTTTTTATTTGAGGGGGGCTTTTTTATTTTGATAGGGCTATTAGATTAGGTGTAATTAGTTTAAATATTTGATAATTTATTTTTTATTTTGTGTAATTTAGTGGGGGATTTTTGTAACTTAGTGTTTTTTATTTTGTGTAACTTAGTTGTTAAATTATTTGAGTTGGGTTAGGTTTTTAAATATGTAATTTAGTTATTTTAATTTGTAGTTTAATGTAATTTTAGTATAACAGTTAGGGTAGATTAATTATTAGTTTAATATAGTTTAATGTAATTTAAGTATAATAGTTAGGGTAGGTTAATTAATAGTTTAATATAGTTTAATGTAATTTAAGTATAATAGTTAGGGTAGATTCATTAATAGTTTAATATAGTTTAATTTAAATCTAAAGGTAAGTTTTAAATTTATTATAAGATAGGGATAAGGTAATTTTAATATAAAGTTAGCGGGTTGTTAGGGTTAGGGGTTAATAGGTTAATTTAGTTTATGGCGATGTGGGGGGCTAGCAGTTTAGGGGTTAATAGGTTTAGTAAGTGGTAGTGATGTGGGAGGCCAGGGGTTAATACATTTATTTAATTGCGGTGGGCTTCGGGAGCGTTGGGATAGGGGTTAATACATTTATTTAGTTGCGGCGGGGTCCGGGAGCGGCAGGATAGGGGTTAATATATTTATTTAGTTGCAGCGGTGTCGTGGAGCGGCGGCATAGGGTTAATAACATTATGTAGGTGGCGGCGGGGTCCGGGAGCGGTGGATAGAAAAACATAATTTATGTAAGAACTTACCTGATAAATTCATTTCTTTCATATTGGCAAGAGTCCATGAGCTAGTGACGTATGGGATATACATTCCTACCAGGAGGGACAAAGTTTCCCAAACCTCAAAATGCCTACAAATACACCCCTCACCACACCCACAATTCAGTTTAACGAATAGCCAAGAAGTGGGGTGATAATAAAGGAGCGAAAGCATCAAAAATAAGGAATTGGAATAATTGTGCTTTATACAAAAAAATCATAACCACCACAAAAAAGGGTGGGTCTCATGGACTCTTGCTAATATGAAAGAAATGAATTTATCAGGTAAGTTCTTACATAAATTATGTTTTCTTTCATGTAATTAGCAAGAGTCCATGAGCTAGTAACGTATGGGATAGCAGATACCCAAGATGTGGAACTTCCACGCAAGAGTCACTAGAGAGGGAGGGATAAAATAAAGACAGCCAATTCAGCTGAAAAAATAATCCACAACCCAAATCAAAAGTTTTAATCCAAATAACGAAAAAAACTGAAATCATAAGCAGAAGAATCAAACTGAAACAGCTGCCTGAAGTACTTTTCTACCAAAAACTGCTTCAGAAGAAGAGAAAACATCAAAATGGTAGAATTTAGTAAAAGTATGCAAAGAAGACCAAGTTGCTGCTTTGCAAATCTGATCAACAGAAGCTTCATTCCTAAGAGCCCAGGAAGTAGAGACTGACCTAGTAGAATGAGCCGTAATCCTTTGAGGCAGAGACTTCCCCGAATCCACATAAGCATGATGAATCAAAGACTTTAACCAAGACGCCAAAGAAATGGCAGAAGCTTTCTGACCTTTCCTGGAACCAGAAAAGATAACAAATAGACTAGAAGTTTTTCTAAAATCTTTAGCAGCTTCAACATAATATTTCAAAGCTCTTACTACATCCAAAGAATGTAAAGATCTCTCCTTTGAATTCTTAGGATTAGGGCACAATGAAGGGACAACAATTTCTCTACTAATGTTGTTAGAATTCACAACCTTAGGTAAAAATTGAAATGAAGTCCGCAACACCGCCTTATCCTGAGGAAAAATCAGAAAAGGAGATTCACAAGAAAGAGCAGATAACTCAGAAACTCTTCTAGCAGAAGAGATGGCCAAAAGGAACAAAACTTTCCAAGAAAGTAATTTAATATCCAGAGAATGCATAGGTTCAAACGGAGGAGCCTGTAAAGCCCTCAGAACCAAATTAAGACTCCAAGGAGGAGAGATTGACTTAATGACAGGCTTCATACGAACTAAAGCCTGCATAAAACAATGAATATCAGGAAGATTAGCAATCTTTCTGTGAAAAAGAACAGAAAGAGCAGAGATTTGTCCTTTCAAAGAACTTGCAGATAAACCTTTATCCAAACCATCCTGAAGAAACTGTAAAATTCTAGGAATTCTAAAAGAATGCCAGGAGAATTTATGAGAAGAACACCAAGAAATGTAAGTCTTCCAGACTCGATAATAAATCTTCCTAGACACAGATTTACGAGCCTGTAACATAGTATTAATTACTGAGTCAGAGAAACCTCTATGACTAAGAATCAAGCGTTCAATTTCCATACCTTCAAATTTAATGATTTGAGATCCTGATGGAAAAATGGGCCTTGAGATAGAAGGTCTGGTCTTAACGGAAGTGTCCAAGGTTGGCAACTGGCCATCCGAATGACATCCGCATACCAAAACCTGTGAGGCCATGCTGGAGCTACCAGCAGTACAAACGAACGTTCCATTAGAATTTTGGAAATCACTCTTGGAAGAAGAACTAGAGGCGGAAAGATATAAGCAGGATGATAATTCCAAGGAAGCGACAACGCGTCCACTGCTTCCGCCTGAGGATCCCTGGATCTGGACAGATACCTGGGAAGTTTCTTGTTTAGATGAGAGGCCATCAGATCTATTTCTGGAAGTCCCCAGATTTGAACAATCTGAAGAAATACCTCTGGGTGAAGAGACCATTCGCCCGGATGTAACGACTGGCGACTGAGATAATCCGCTTCCCAATTGTCTACACCTGGGATGTGAACCGCAGAAATTAGACAGGAGCTGGATTCCGCCCATACAAGTATCCGAGATACTTCTTTCATAGCTTGAGGACTGTGAGTCCCACCTTGATGATTGACATATGCCACGGTTGTGACATTGTCCTTCTGAAAACAAATAAACAACTCTCTCTTCAGAAGAGGCCAGAACTGAAGAGCTCTGAAAATCGCACGGAGTTCCAAAATATTGATTGGTAATCTCGCCTCCTGAGATTCCCAAACCCCCTGCTCTGTCAGAGATCCCCATACAGCTCCCCAACCTGAAAGACTCGCATCTGTTGAGATCACAGTCCAGGTTGGGCGAACAAAAGAGGCCCCTTGAATTAAACGATGGTGGTCCAACCACCAAGCCAGAGAAGACCGAACATTGGGATTTAAGGATATTATTTGTGATATCCTTGTATAATCCCTGCACCACTGGTTCAGCATACAAAGCTGAAGAGGTCTCATGTGAAAACGAGCAAAGGGCATTGCGTCTGATGCAGCAGTCATGAGACCTAGAATTTCCATGCAAAAAGCTACCGAAGGGAATGATTGAGACTGAAGGGTTTGACAAGCTGAAACCAACTTCAGATGTCTCTTTTCTGTTAGAGACAAAGTCATGGACACTGAATCTATTTGAAAGCCCAAAAAGGTTACCTTTGTCTGAGGAATCAAAGAACTCTTTGGTAAATTGATCCTCCAACCATGATTTTGAAGAAACAACACAAGTTGATTTGTATGAGATTCTGCAGAATGTAAAGACTGAGCAAGTACCAAGATATCGTCCAAATAAGGAAATACCGCAATACCCTGTTCTCTGATTACAGAGAGAAGGGCACCGAGAACCTTTGAAAAGATCCTTGGAGCTGTTGCTAGGCCAAACGGAAGGGCAACAAACTGGTAATGCTTGTCTAGAAAAGAGAATCTCAGAAACTGATAGTGATCTGGATGAATCGGAATATGAAGATATGCATCCTGTAAATCTATTGTGGACATATAATGTCCTTGCTGAACAAAAGGCAGAATAGTCCTTATAGTCACCATTTTGAATGTTGGTATTCTTACATAATGATTCAATATTTTTAGATCCAGAACTGGTCTGAAGGAATTCTCCTTCTTTGGTACAATGAATAGATTTGAATAAAACCCCAGCCCCCGTTCCAGAACTGGAACTGGTACAATTACCCCAGCCAACTCTAGATCTGAAACACATTTCAGAAATGCCTGAGCCTTCACTGGGTTTACTGGAATGCGAGAGAGAAAAAATCTTCTCACAGGAGGTCTTATCTTGAAACCTATTCTGTATCCTTGAGAAACAATGTTCTGAATCCAAAGACTGTGAATCGAATTGATCCAAATATCTTTGAAAAATCGTAACCTGCCCCCTATCAGCTGCGCTGGAATGAGGGCCGCACCTTCATGCGGATTTAGGAGCTGGTTTTGACTTTCTGAAAGGCTTGTGTCAGCCGCTCTGGAATCAATCCGGGATGTAACCCAACTGCTAGCGTGAATTGAAAGCACACGCTAGCACACTGAGAAATATCCAGGACGTGACCCACTCAGGAAGCAGATTTAGAAGATAACAAAAATGAATATTGTTCCAGAATGCCGGAAAGCCACAAAGGTTAAAATGTCCCTTTAAGTAGTACAGAGAACAAAAAGGAAATGCTCTTACTTGAAGCTTCTGAAAATGGTCCTCTTTAGCAGGCTTGTAAAACAAAGGAAAAGTTCTCTTTTGCAGCTTGTAAAAGTATAATGTCCCTTTAAGCAGGTTTATAACAAACAGAAAGGCAAAGTTCTCTTTTGCAGCTTGTAAAAGTAAATGTCCCTTTTAAGCAGGTGTATAACAAACAGGAAGGCAAAGTTCTCTTTTGCAGCTTGTAAAAGTAAATGTCCCTTTTAAGCAGGTGTACAACAAACAGAAAGGCAAAGTTCTCTTTTGCAGCTTGTAAAAGTAAATGTCCCTTTTAAGCAGGTGTACAACAAACAGAAAGGCAAAGTTCTCTTTTGCAGCTTGTAAAAGTAAATGTCCCTTTTAAGCAGGTGTATAACAAACAGAAAGGCAAAGTTCTCTTTTGCAGCTTGTAAAAGTAAATGTCCCTTTTAAGCAGGTGTTGTTTAACAAAGAATAGGTTTAAAGGTAAAGGCCAAAGCAAGGTCAGGCAGGCAGAAGTCGGCATCAAAATATCAGCAAAAGGTATAGGCAAAAGACAGGGTCAGGCAAGCAGAAGTCGGCATCCAAGTATCAGCAAAAGGGTAATAGCTACAGGCAAGGTCAGGCAGGCAGAAGTCAATGTCCAAATATCAGCAAGTAGGGATTAGGCAAAAGGCTTGGTCAGGCAGGCAGAAGTCGGTACACAGAAGAACAAAACTGATATGGTACTCACAATCCAGAGAAACAAACAAACGGGCCCAGATTCAGATCTCCCGCCGAGATTTAAAGGGCAGGAGCGTAACCGTCATCAGAGGGGTGAGAGAGAAAGCGTCATGTTGCTAAGCAACATGACGTCAGAGACACAGAGGAGTTCCGGGAGCCGCGGCGACACGGCGATGAACGGAAGCGCTCATGACAGCACCCCCTCCTCAAGGACCCCTCCGGGGAACAGGACCAGGTCTATCAGGATGAGTCTTGTGGAAGGTCTTGACCAATATAGGAGCATTTACTTGATGAGCAGGTTCCCAAGAACGTTCCGTGACTGGATAACCCTTCCAATGAATGAGATAATACAATTTCTTGCCCCGCAATTTGGAATCTAGAATATGGCTGATCTCAAACTCAGGATGTCCATGCACCAATAACGGTGGAGGTTTAGAAAAAGGCTTAGAATACCTGTTAATCACCACAGGTTTTAAAAGAGAAACATGGAATACCGGATGGACTTTGAGAGACTTGGGTAAAGCTACCCGATAAGCAGTGGAACATACCTGACCCAGTATTCGGAAAGGACCCACATATCGTGGTCCCAATTTGTTAGAAGGTTGTTTCAGGCGAAGAAATCGAGAGGAAATCCAAACTTTATCACCAGGGCGATATTTGGGAGCCTTTTTCCGTCGAAGGTCCGAAAAGAACTTGTAACGTCTAGAAGTTACAGAAAGAATACGATGTATCTTCTGCCAATGTCGAGTTAATCTTCGGGCTGTAAGATCAGAAGCAGGATTCACTGTGGAGGAAGTATGCAAAGGGAATGTCCTAGGCTGATATCCGTAAGCTGCATGAAAAGGAGAAGTCTGAAGGGAGGAATTGTACCGGGCATTATGGGCCAATTCAGCCAAAGGAAGGTAAGAAGTCCAGTTAGAATGATAATGATCCACATAATGTCTAAGATATGTTTCAAGACACTGGTTTACTCTTTCAGTCTGACCATTCGATTGTGGGTGGTGAGAAGTAGAGAGAGATATAGTAGTACCAAAATGTTTACAAAGTGACCTCCAAAATCGAGAAACGAATTGTACCCCTCTATCTGAAACAATATCTAGAGGAAATCCATGGATTCTTACAATATGTAGAATAAAAAGTTCAGAGAGTCTTTTGGCAGATGGTAATCCTGGCAAGGGTACAAAATGAGCCGTCTTAGTGAACCTGTCGACCACCACCCAGATAGTATTGTTCCCAGTGGACAAGGGAAGATCGGTAATAAAGTCCATGGATACATGAGTCCAAGGCTGGTGAGGTATAGGCAATGGTTGGAGTAATCCTGATGGAAGTTGGCGTGGAGTTTTGTTCATGGCACATTGTGTGCATACTGAGACGTAATCCTTCACATCTTGAGAGAGTGTAGGCCACCAGACATGTTGTTTGAGGTTTCGAGTGGTAATACTGATGCCAGGATGTCCAGAAAGGGGACTATCATGAGCCCAAAATAAAATCTTGGAACGAAGGCGTTCAGGAACAAAGAGTAAACCATTGGGAGGTTTACAGGACAAAGGAAGATGCTCTTGAGCGGACTGTAATTCTTGTAACCAAGAAGTTGTTAACTGGGCAATGACTTCATGAGGTTGGAGAATGGTACCAGACTCAGGAACTGGGGTATCTTGAAATTGTCTGGAAAGTGCGTCTGCTTTAATATTTTTTGAACCAGGTATGTAAGACAAATTATAGTGAAACCGAGAGAAGAATAAGGACCAGCGTGCTTGCCTGGAATTTAGTCGTTTGGCTGTTTGGAGATACAGAAGGTTCTTATGATCAGTAAGTATAGTAAATGGCAAAGAAGTACCTTCCAGCCAATGTCTCCATTCATCCAATGCCATCTTGATGGCAAGCAACTCTTTATTCCCTACGTCATAGTTAAATTCGGAAGGAGTGAATTTTTTAGAGAAAAAAGCAACAGGATGAATCCTTCCAGTCTCTGGTATTCGTTGAGACAGAACCGCTCCAGCAGCAACAGAGGAAGCATCCACCTCCAGAATAAATTGAAACTCAGGATTTGGATGACGAAGGATAGGAGCTGAGGAAAAAGCTTCTTTGAGAGATTCAAAAGCTTCTATAGCCTCAGACGGCCATACTTTACAGTTTTGTCCTTTTCTTGTGAGAGAAGTAAGAGGAGAAGTAATAGTAGCAAAATTCTTGATGAACTTTCTGTAATAATTGGCGAAGCCTAGGAAACGTTGTAAAGCCTTCAAAGAATCAGGTCTAGGCCAATCCAAAATGGCAGAAAGTTTAGTAGGGTCCATTTCGAATCCAGATGCCGATATTACATAACCCAGAAAGGGTATGGATTTTTGATGGAAAGAACATTTCTCCAGTTTAGCAAACAGATGGAATTCTCTTAGACGTTGAAGTACTTTCTTGACGTGGTGCACATGATCTTGGTGGTTCTGAGAAAAAATTAAGATATCGTCCAGGTATATGATAACAAAAATATTCAAAAAATCATGAAAGATCTCATTTACAAAATGCTGGAAAACCGCCGGAGCATTGCATAGCCCGAAGGGCATGACCAAATATTCATAATGCCCAAATCGAGTGTTAAAGGCAGTCTTCCACTCATCTCCTTTGCGTATACGGATCAAGTTGTATGCACCACGTAGGTCGAGTTTGGTGAAAATGGTGGCTCCCTGAAGATAAGTAAAAAGTTCAGGAATAAGGGGCAGAGGATAACTGTTCTTGATGGTAATCTGATTCAATCCACGATAATCAATACAGGGTCTTAATCCGCCATCCTTTTTTCCCACAAAAAAGAAACCAGCCCCTACAGGGGAAGAGGAGGGTCGAATAAATCCTCTAGCCAGATTGTCTTTTATATATTCTTCCAGAGCCATGTTTTCTGGTTTAGAAAGTGGATATGTCTTGCCTCGAGGATAGGCAGCCCCAGGAAGGAGGTCAATGGGACAATCAAAAGGGCGATGAGGAGGAAGACGTTCCGCTTCTTTTTTGGAGAAGACATCCACAAAGTCATGGTAATGCATAGGTAAGGATTCCGGAGTTTCAACTGTGAGAGCAATAGTGAGTGGTAACTTAGTAATCTTTTGAAGACATTTAGTCTGGCATGTAGATCCCCAGGAAGTGAGTTCACCGAAAGTCCAAGAAAAAATGGGATTGTGAATCTGGAGCCAGGGTAATCCTAAGATAATGGGAAATTGCGGAGTGGGAATGACATCGAAACAAATTGTCTCAGAATGAAGTATTCCTACGGTGAGGATTAAGGGTTGAGTAGAAAACTGAATGTATCCGGAACCCAAAGGATCTCCACTGACCGTAGAGACTGAAATGGAATACTCCTTCTTTAGTAAGGGTATTGAATGAGTAGAAACAAATGTAGAGTCAATGAACACACCTCCAGCACCAGAATCAATTAGAGCTTGGGTATAGATCTTCTTATGTCCAATTAGAAGAGTTACTGGAACAAAGAGTTTCTTGTATAGGGAATGACCACTATTTTGGCTTAACTCAGTTCCCTGGACTAGAGTTAAGCCCTGGCTTTTACTGGCCTAGTAGGACAATCCCTTAATAAATGTCCTTTAAGGCCACAGTACAGACATAAGCCAAGAGTCCGTCTTCTTAAGCGTTCAGTCTCAGTTAATTTTATACTTCCTACTTCCATGGGTTCAGCCTGATCAGTAGTAGGAGAGGCTGGAGTAACTGGATTAGAAAAACGAGGAGCTAAACGAAAAGGAGTTCGAGTGGAAGTCCTCTGTGTTCTATCCTTTTCTTGTTGGCGTTCACGAAACCTGGCGTCGAGACTGATACAGAGGTTTATTAAGGCTTCTAAGGACTCTGGAAGTTCACGATACACCAATTCATCCTTGAGACGCTCAGAAAGTCCTTTACGGAAAGCGGCTCTGAGTGCTCCCTGATTCCAAGTGGTTTCAGAGGCAAGGGTGCGGAACTCAATTGCATATTGAGAGACTGGTTGATTTCCCTGACGTAAATCCAGGAGAGTTGCTTCAGCAGCGGATGACCTTCCAGGTTTATCGAATACGTTTGAGAATGTAGATAGAAATGTATCAACATCCAACAGTATAGGATCATTCTTTTCTAGCAAAGGTGACACCCAAGCCAAGGCTTTTCCTTTCATTAAGGAAATAAGAAACGTGATTCTAGAAGAGGCAGTAGCAAAGAGAGTAGGGCTATTTCGGAAATGAAGACGGCATTGATTCAAAAAGCCTCTACATTCTTCAGGATTCCCATCATATTTATCCGGAAGAGGAATCCTGGGACTTAATTGTACCTGAGACTGATTGTTAGGAATCGGAGGAGGTAATGCCTCAATCGGATTTGGATTGGGATTAGGATTGGGAGGTGCGGTAGCAACCAAATTTTGTAATAGAGCAGTAATTTGATCAAGTTTAGTGTCCAGAGACTGCAAGTGAGTGGCATGAGAACCCAAGAGCTGTCCCTGGTGAGCCACGGCCATAGATAATTCAGTGGGGTCCATTTTTATGGCCCGTTTGTAATGTCAGCCGCTCTGGAATCAATCCGGGATGTAACCCAACTGCTAGCGTGAATTGAAAGCACACGCTAGCACACTGAGAAATATCCAGGACGTGACCCACTCAGGAAGCAGATTTAGAAGATAACAAAAATGAATATTGTTCCAGAATGCCGGAAAGCCACAAAGGTTAAAATGTCCCTTTAAGTAGTACAGAGAACAAAAAGGAAATGCTCTTACTTGAAGCTTCTGAAAAAGGTCCTCTTTAGCAGGCTTGTAAAACAAAGGAAAAGTTCTCTTTTGCAGCTTGTAAAAGTATAATGTCCCTTTAAGCAGGTTTATAACAAACAGAAAGGCAAAGTTCTCTTTTGCAGCTTGTAAAAGTAAATGTCCCTTTTAAGCAGGTGTATAACAAACAGGAAGGCAAAGTTCTCTTTTGCAGCTTGTAAAAGTAAATGTCCCTTTTAAGCAGGTGTACAACAAACAGAAAGGCAAAGTTCTCTTTTGCAGCTTGTAAAAGTAAATGTCCCTTTTAAGCAGGTGTACAACAAACAGAAAGGCAAAGTTCTCTTTTGCAGCTTGTAAAAGTAAATGTCCCTTTTAAGCAGGTGTATAACAAACAGAAAGGCAAAGTTCTCTTTTGCAGCTTGTAAAAGTAAATGTCCCTTTTAAGCAGGTGTTGTTTAACAAAGAATAGGTTTAAAGGTAAAGGCCAAAGCAAGGTCAGGCAGGCAGAAGTCGGCATCAAAATATCAGCAAAAGGTATAGGCAAAAGACAGGGTCAGGCAAGCAGAAGTCGGCATCCAAGTATCAGCAAAAGGGTAATAGCTACAGGCAAGGTCAGGCAGGCAGAAGTCAATGTCCAAATATCAGCAAGTAGGGATTAGGCAAAAGGCTTGGTCAGGCAGGCAGAAGTCGGTACACAGAAGAACAAAACTGATATGGTACTCACAATCCAGAGAAACAAACAAACGGGCCCAGATTCAGATCTCCCGCCGAGATTTAAAGGGCAGGAGCGTAACCGTCATCAGAGGGGTGAGAGAGAAAGCGTCATGTTGCTAAGCAACATGACGTCAGAGACACAGAGGAGTTCCGGGAGCTGCGGCGACACGGCGATGAACGGAAGCGCTCATGACAGCTTGGATATATTCCAAACTGGAGAAGGTTTCCAAACGGAAACCATTCCTTTAGGGGAAGGGTCAGGCTTCTGTTCTTTATTCTGACGAAAGGAACGAAAACGATTAGCAGCCCTGTATTTACCTTTAGATTTTTTGTCCTGAGGCAAAAAGGTTCCTTTCCCCCCAGTAACAGTTGAAATAATAGAATCCAACTGTGAACCAAATAATGTATTACCTTGGAAAGAAAGAGAAAGCAAAGTTGATTTAGAGGTCATATCTGCATTCCAAGATTTAAGCCATAAAGCTCTTCTAGCTAAGATAGCTAAAGACATATACCTGACATCAATTCTAATGATATCAAAAATAGCATCACAAATAAAGTTATTAGCATGTTGAAGAAGTTTAACAATGCTATAAGCATTATGGTCTGACACTTGTTGCGCTAAAGCCTCCAACCAGAAAGTTGAAGCTGCAGCAACATCAGCCAAAGAAATAGCAGGTCTAAGAAGATTACCTGAACATAAATAAGCTCTCCTTAGAAAGGATTCAATTTTCCTGTCTAAAGGATCCTTAAAGGAAGCACTCTCCGCCGTAGGAATAGTAGTACGCTTAGCAAGAGTAGAAATAGCCCCATCAACTTTAGGGATTTTATCCCAAAACTCTAATCTATCAGATGGCACAGGGTACAATTTCCTAAACCTTTGAGAAGGAGTAAATGAAGTACCCAGACTATTCCATTCCCTAGAAATTACTTCTGAAATAGCATCAGGAACTGGAAAAACTTCAGGAATAACTACATGAGGTTTGAAAACCGAATTTAAACGCTTAGTAGATTTAGTATCAAGAGGACTAGACTCCTCCATATCTAATGCAATTAACACTTCTTTAAGTAAAGAACGAATAAACTCCATCTTAAATAAATATGAAGATTTATCAGTGTCAATATCTGAGGCAGAATCTTCTGAGCCAGATAGATCCTCATCAGAAACAGATAAGTCAGAATGATGACGGTCACTTAAAAATTCATCTGAAATATGAGAAGTTTTAAAAGACCTTTTACGTTTACTGGAAGGAGGAATAACAGACAGAGCCTTCCTAATAGATTTAGAAACAAATTCTTTAACATTAACAGGGACATCCTGAACATTAGATGTTGAAGGAACAACAACAGGTAATGGATTATTATTAATGGAAATACAATCTGCATTAGAAAGTTTATCATGACAGTTATCACAAACAACAGCTGGAGGAACAGTTACCAAAAGTTTACAACAGATGCACTTAACTTTGGTAGAACCAGCATCAGGCAGCGTCTTTCCAGAAGTAGATTTTGATCCAGGGTCATGTTGAGACATCTTGCAATATGCTATAGAAAAAACAACATATAAAGCAAAATTATCAAATTCATTAAATGACAGTTTCAGGAATGGGAAAAAATGCCAAATGAACAAGCCTCTAGCAACCAGAAGCAATGAAAAATGAGACTGAAATACTGTGAAAAAAAGGTGGAGACAAGAATGACGCCCACATTTTTTGGCGCCAAAAATGACGCCCACATTATTGTCGCCAAGTACAACGCCTATATTTTTTGGCGCCAAGTATGACGCCACATCCTGTGATGCCGAAAAAAACAACGCCCACAATTTTGGCGCAAAAAAAACGTCTGAACGTCAAATATGACGCAACCATACGCAAACTTCCGTCGTCAATTAGGGCGCCAGAAATGACAAAATTTTTGCGCCAAAAAAGTCCGCGCCAAGAATGACGCAATAAATTGAAGCATTGTCAGCCCCCGCGAGCCTAACAGCCCACAGGGAAAAAAAGTCAATTGAAAAAAAAAATAAAAAAAATTTTAAGGTAAGAAAAAAAAAATATTTCATATGCATTATCCCAAATAATGAAACTGACTGTCTGAAATAAGGAATACTGATTATCCTGAATCAAGGCAAATATAAGTTTAAACACATATATATAGAACTTTACATATAAAGTGCCCAACCATAGCTTAGAGTGTCATAAAAAATAAGACTTACTTACCCTAAGACACTCATCTACATGTAGTAGAAAGCCAAACCAGTACTGAAACGAGAATCAGTAGAGGTAATGGTATATAAGAGTATATCGTCGATCTGAAAAGGGAGGTAAGAGATGAATCTCTACGACCGATAACAGAGAACCTATGAAATAGATCCCGTAGAAGGAGACCATTGACTTCAAATAGGCAATACTCTCTTCACATCCCTCTGACATTCACTGCACTCTGAGAGGAAAACCGGGCTCCAGCCTGCTGCGAAGTGCATATCAACGTAGAATCTAGCACAAACTTACTTCACCACCTCCATGGGAGGCAAAGTTTGTAAAACTGAATTGTGGGTGTGGTGAGGGGTGTATTTGTAGGCATTTTGAGGTTTGGGAAACTTTGCCCCTCCTGGTAGGAATGTATATCCCATACGTCACTAGCTCATGGACTCTTGCTAATTACATGAAAGAAAGCAGGTACACTGGGCCGGAATAGACGCGAGTGTACTTGTTAGAAGTTTGATAACTAGCAAAAGTAGTCACATAGTGCCGAATTTGACGTGAGCATCGATCTGTGTCGGACTGAGACCAGCGGATCGTATGTTATGTCACAGATTTCAAATTTTGCCGGTCTGTAGGCTTTGATAAATAAGGCGAATCAGGCTCTCCACAATTACGCTGCGGAATTCCAGCGTATTTGGGGTTGACGGCTTGATAAATAGGCCTCCATGACTTGGTAAAGGTAAACTTTATTATTAATGTAACCTTTATGAATATTTGTGTTTTTTACTGCAAGTAATAGAAAGAAACTAATATTTGGAAAAATTTGCAGGTCACATCATCTGCTTAGAATAATGAAACATGAAAAAAATTACACAATATAACCAACAGCACATAGCAATTTTTGAGTATTGGATGGTATTGACAATGTGCTTTTTCCAGTGATTACAAACCAAAAAAAGCCTTCTGCCATTAAAGGGACATTAAACACTAGATGAATGTTAGATATGTAGATGTATTTTTTAAAGTTTATTAGCTATTTAAATAGTGACAAAATACGTGTAAAGTTTTAGGGGCCAATTTATAATGTGTCGGGCGAACATGAGAACATGATCCGCTGTAGCTGTCGGCATTTATCATTGCACAAGCATTTTGTGTGAAATGCTTGTGCAATACTGCCCCCTGCAGATTCGCAGCCAAGTAGGGGGTGTCAATCATCCCGATCGTATCTGATCAGAATGATTGCTGTCTGCAGCCTCAGAGGTGGCAGACAAGTTAAGGAGAAGAGGTCTTATGACCGCTG
Organism: Bombina bombina; assembly: GCF_027579735.1. NCBI lineage: Eukaryota > Metazoa > Chordata > Amphibia > Anura > Bombinatoridae > Bombina > Bombina bombina. The sequence goes on from NC_069505.1 coordinate 170,950,756, forward strand.
CTTCTTAACTCCTGATTGCAGAAAGTCTGAAGGCTCGGGCGGAATAAGAATCTTGACGGCTTAGTAAATCAGTGTAAATCTGTCCCTTAGTGTCTATAACCATTGGAGGTGCCATGTTGTAACTTAGGTTACTTTCTCTGCTGTAGACAGTTATAAATAAGTCACTAGAGTGTGCAGCCAATGGCTGTGTGGAATATAACAGTGTTCTGCACTTCCATTTCTAACAGGAGATTAAAAGCTCACAATTTCTGAATGGAAATACAGGAAAGGGGGACAAAATAAATAATGAAAGTATATTGCAGAGTTTTTTCTATATACGATTTATCATGTTATATTACCATCTCAAAGTGTTTAATGTCCCTTTAATGCCCCTCAAGCTCATAACTGTCACCTCCAAAAAACAACACAGAATCATTATATGCATTATTAAATAAGCTCCTGATTTTGTGATAGGTTAAAGGGCTTTTATGTTGATTAATCCCTTTTAAAAGTGTTTAGTGGTGCCAACAATTGATATGTGTGTAATTTACCAGTTGTGCTCCAAAACCACAGAGATAAGTGTGTATGACTTTTTATGGAATTAGCACTAGTGTAAAAAGGGTGCCAGCTGCCACACAAGAGTCCGATAAAAACAATTGCAGATATGTATAGTATTATTATTATTTATTTGTACAGCGCCACAAACCTCCGTAGATAGGGGTATACAATGACAAACATTTGTGATAAGATACAAAAACATAACAGACTAAAGACACCTAGTACAGGAGGAGGAGGATCCTGCTACAAAGAGCTTACAATCTACAGGTACAGCAGCACTCCAAAATTACAAAATGTATTGAAAGTGAAACAAATAAACAACAAAGTTTTGGACAAATAAGTACTTAAAAGGACAGTATAAGCCAATTTTCTTCTAACTGCATGTAATAGAGAAGAATATTATTATCATTTATTTGTACAGGGAGTGCAGAATTATTAGGCAAGTTGTATTTTTGAGGATTAATTTTATTATTGAACAACAACCATGTTCTCAATGAACCCAAAAAACTCATTAATATGAAAGCTGAATAGTTTTGGAAGTAGTTTTTAGTTTGTTTTTAGTTATAGCTATTTTAGGGGGATATCTGTGTGTGCAGGTGACTATTACTGTGCATAATTATTAGGCAACTTAACAAAAAACAAATATATACCCATTTCAATTATTTATTTAATTTTTTTTTTTTTAATATTTTTTTATTGAGGTAATATAACATACAAAAAAGTACATTTATACATGAATATCATGGCAACATGCCCATGACAAACATCAAGTTATAAACATCCCATATAACAGGCATGCCCTTAGAATGTTATAGTCCGCATGAGTCTAATCCAGGGAGGATAATGTTTAGCCATGAGTAATACCTCAGTTTACATAGTTACATTTTCAACAGACAGTAAACATGAATTGCATCAGAACTTAAAGTCACGAGCCTATAGCCCAAAACTGAATTTTTATATATGCAGGCTTATCTCTGTCTATGCTCAGTTCAACAACCCATAATCTAGGGAAATTGATATATACCAAAAAGAAAGAAAATTTTTTTTTTAACTAAGAGTCTACTTAAGTATCACCTGGGATGCGTCACCTCCTCAAGCTTCAGCTGGTGCGAGGTATGATGTTTTAACTTTATGAGCTGACCAACTCCAGGTGAATTTATACACTTGATTTGATGTCGAAAAGGGTTAGATTTATCGAGGCGACAGGGCGTCTGAGGGAAAAGAGAAAGAAAAAAAAAAAAAAGAGGGAGGGGGGGTCAAGGAGAGGGACTAAGGGCCTACTCCCTTCTACAGGCATAGGCGTAAGTGGCCCCTCCTATGCTTTCCCTGGTACCCCAACTCACAGGATGAGTGCACCTCAAATATCTTTTTACTTCCTCTCAGTCTCCCAGAGTGCCCAAATTTGTCCATGTAAGCCTAGTTTGCCCATTGATCTCAAAGAGAACTCCTCCATAGAGCGGATATATTCAATAATACTATGTATTATATTGAGTGAGACCTGGGATTTCCCCAACCAACATCTTGCAATTGCTAATTTCGTGGCCAGAAGAATAATAACACTCAGCATCCTCTCAGGTTGAGCCAGTTTCCCCAATCCTAGATGAAATAGGGCAATGTCTGGTGTCAGTCTGTGCAGTAAGCCTAATTGATCCAACAGTGTCTCCACCTGCTTCCATATCTCCTGTATCTTTGTACAGCTCCACCAGATATGAAAATGTGAACCCCTAAGGCCACATCCCCTCCAGCATCTATCTGTAGTCTGCGGGAACATCTTGTGCAAGCTGTCTGGTACTCTATGCCAGTGCAAGACTAGTTTTATATATAGCTCATACATTGTGACACAATGTATTGCTGCTCTAGTGTACTGAACAGCCTGTTGCCACTCCAATTCCATATGCTCCCTCCTCATATCTCTCTCCCATTCCATGATGCGAAACGTTTTCGCAAATCCTTCCGAGTCTAATAGGAGTTGGTAATGTATGGTCATAGCCTTTCGGAGGGGTTTGCCCATGAGCCACCTCTTTTCCCATTGGGTCAATTCTCTAGATTTGCCTTTTTGGAACTTCCAGGATATCATCAAAGAGATGAGCCTGAAATATTCAAAGTATAATTTTTTGGGAATGTCTATGTTTGGCAGATCCGGAGCCTGGATCGCCAAGCCCCGCGGCGTATATAGGTCCCGAACATGCTTAATACCCCAACCTGACCACATCTGCGAATGTGACTCCGGTAGACAGGACAGTAACGCTCTAACTGAATGCACAGGTGATGGATGTGGAGCAACTCGAGCCAAGTCTCGAAGCTCCCTCCAAATTTGAATGCCTGCTTTAATAATAGGGTTGTCAATTCCCACGAGTACGTCTGTATGTTGGGGGACCCATATCAGGTCTTCAAGCAATAAACTCGAAGGGAGCACAGCCTGCTCTAGCTGTCCCCATCTGGTTTCTTCAGGCGGGACCCCCCATGCTGTCACATGGGAGAGCATGGCCGCCTTATAATATTTACAGATGTTGGGAGCCGCCAACCCCCCCATGTAGAATAGGCCTCTGTAGCTGGTGCATAGCTATCCGCGAAGGCTTACCCTGCCAGATAAATCTGTTTATCACTGATTGGAAGCGGTTGAGGACATAATTCGGGACTATCAACGGGATACATCGAAAGAGGTACGTGACCTTGGGTAGGAGCGACATCTTTACAGAATGGATTCTCCCAATCCAAGATATCTCGTACTTAGCCCACTTTGCAGTAAGGGTTTCAAACTCTTTTAGCAGAGGATCATAATTTGCCCGAATTACCGTTTTCGGGTCTGGGGAAAGAATAATCCCTAAATGTTTCAACTCGGTTGTGGACCAGGCAAATGGGTAAATCTCTTTAAATCAGGAGAGCTGTGCCGAGGGAAGATTTAATGCCAAAGCCTCTGTCTTTGTATAGTTGAGCCTATAGTATGACATCTCACCAAACCTCCGTAGACATTCAAAAACCGCCGGTAATGAGGTTTCAGGTTCTGTGATGAACAGAGTGAGTCCATCGGCAAACAGAGCGAGCTTCTGCATAGTGTCATGAATCAGCAGCCCCTGCACTTCATTTGTTCGTCTAATCATGGTTGCCAGAGGCTCAATAGACAATACGAAGAGCAAAGGGGACAGTGGGCACCCTTGTCTGGTCCCATTTCTAATCTCAAAAGAATCAGAGCAAAATCCCTTTCCTCTAATTCTGGCTGAAGGTCCGGAATACAGTGCCATAATAGCCCTGACAAGATGAGCTGAAAACCCAAAGGCCCTCAGAACCTCCTCCATGTACTCCCACCGCACCCTGTCAAAAGCTTTTTCTGAATCCAATGACAAGGCAACAAGTGGGAGCCCCAAAGATTTGGATTCAGTAAAGATACCCAACAGGCGGCGCGTATTGTCCGAGCCCTGACGGCCCCGAACAAACCCCACCTGGTCCAGGTGGACCAGAGAAGGGAGTATTCTGCTCAACCTATTGGCCAGAATTTTCGAATATAGTTTTACATCCACATTTATTAGGGATATGGGCCGATAGCTTTCACATCTGCTTGGGTCCTTACCTGGTTTAGGTATGGTCACAATTTCTGCCTCTAGGTATTCTCTAGGGAAGTACCCAGTCTGGAGAGCCGAGTTAAATACTGATGCTAAGATGGGACCAATTTCAACCAAGAGTTTTTTGTAAAATATAGAGGAAAAGCCATCCGGCCCCAGGGCCTTATGTATTTTTAATCCCTTTATTGCCTGTATCACTTCAGTGATGGCGATAGGGGCTGATAAAGAATCTTCAGCTTCTTTGGGGACCTTAGGTAAATTGAGACTTTGCAAAAAGCTCGCTATATCTTCTCTTGGGAGAGTTTGCCTCTGTTCTGAAGAGGATATCTGGTACAGTCTACTGTAGTATTCAACAAAGGCTTCACCTATGGCCCTAGGCGAATAGCATCTCCTCTCCCCTGTTTGTATATAGGTTATTCTATTTAGTAATGCTTTTTGGCAAAGTTTATTCGCTAGTAATCGATCAGCCTTGTTGCCACTATGATAAAATTTCTGCTTCAAATATTTAAGATTTTTTTTTGTTTTCTCCAATTCCATGTTTTGGATTTGTGCCTTTACATCTTGCCACTTAGCTACCTCTGCGAAGGAGGTGCTGGTCTCAGCCCTCTTCCTGAGTACCCCTAGCTTGCAGTATAGCTGCGCTAGGGACTCTGTTCTCTGCTTTCTATTTTGAGATTCTTTTTTTATGAGGAGTCCTCTTATATAAGCTTTCAGTACCAACCAGACTATAGGCACCGATGTTTCCCCGGTGTTATTGATCTTCAGAAAATCTGTAGTTTCTCTGGACCATTCCTGCATGGCAACGTCTTGAAATAAGTGGTCAGGCATACGCCATCTCTTAGGTCCCTCATAGACACCTCTTGCGTCTAAGCTAACCATCATCGCATCATGGTCAGACCATGTGCATGGCATTATGACAGAACTTCGGACCCTCTGCAGAGCCCAAGGATCACAGAAGAGGTAGTCTAGCCCAATTATTTATTTTTACCAGTGAAACCAATATAACATCTCAACATTCACAAATATACATTTCTGACATTCAAAAACAAAACAAAAACAAATCAGTGACCAATATAGCCACCTTTCTTTGCAAGGACACTCAAAAGCCTGCCATCCATGGATTTTGTCAGTATTTTGATCTGTTCACCATCAACATTGCGTGCAGCAGCAGCAACCACAGCCTCCCAGACACTGTTCAGAGTGGTGTACTGTTTTCCCTCCTTGTAAATCTCATATTTGATGATGGACCACAGGTTCTCAATGGGGTTCAGATCAGGTGAACAAGGAGGCCATGTCATTAGATTTTCTTCTTTTATACCCTTTCTTGCCAGCCACGCTGTGGAGTACTTGGACGCGTGTGATGGAGCATTGTCCTGCATGAAAATCATGTTTTTCTTGAAGGATGCAGACTTCTTCCTGTACCACTGCTTGAAGAAGGTGTCTTCCAGAAACTGGCAGTAGGACTGGGAGTTGAGTTTGACTCCATCCTCAACCCGAAACGGCCCCACAAGCTCATCTTTGATGATACCAGCCCAAACCAGTACTTCACCTCCACCTTGCTGGCATCTGAGTCGGACTGGAGCTCTCTGCCCTTTACCAATCTAGCCACGGGCCCATCCATCTGGCCCATCAAGACTCACTCTCATTTCATCAGTCCATAAAACCTTAGAAAAATCAGTCTTGAGATATTTCTTGGCCCAGTCTTGACGTTTCAGCTTGTGTGTCTTGTTCAGTGGTGGTCGTCTTTCAGCCTTTCTTACCTTGGCCATGTCTCTGAGTATTGCACACCTTGTGCTTTTGGGCACTCCAGTGATGTTGCAGCTCTGAAATATGGCCAAACTGGTGGCAAGTGGCATCTTGGCAGCTGCACGCTTGACTTTTCTCAGTTCATGGGCAGTTATTTTGCGCCTTGGTTTTTCCACACGCTTCTTGCGACCCTGTTGACTATTTTGAATGAAACGCTTGATTGTTCGATGATCACGCTTCAGAAGCTTTGCAATTTTAAGAGTGCTGCATCCCTCTGCAAGATATCTCACTATTTTTAATAATTTTTATTGAGGTTTAGTTAAAGGCATACATAGAACATCATAACAAATTCTTATGTCACATGAAATAAAGCTTCAATGTTTCAGGAGTAATAAAATAGACAAGAAAAAGACGTATAGCCAACAGGTTACATAGCTTGCAAACATTATATAGATAGGGTGCTAATCCTTCAGGAACCTTCTATATGACACAATAAATTACCTTTGGGCCAACAAAAGTAACAGGTGGTAATAAAGCGAAAGAAGGAAATTGTAACTAAGGAGACCACTTTTGGATCTCATTAATAAACCTCCAATTTTTAATTTTTTTTTTTTTTAGAATAGTTAGTAATTGGTATTGTAAGCAATAATAAGAGTAAATATATAAACTTGCTGTGTAAATAGTGTGGTAAAGTATGTAGGTATAAATAGAGTATGGCATAGACAAGATAAGCCATATAGATAGCCCTCCAGCAGTAGGAGGTATATTACAGGGTGGGGGTGGGGGGGGGGGGGAGGTGGTAGGTGGTAGGTTAACTAGGGTTTATGCGAATTCTGTGGAGTACCATGAATAGAGAGATAAGGGTAACAGAGCAGGTCCAGCCTGCACTAGAAACCCATCCCCCGTTGCTATGTGGCAGAACTGCAAATCACATCATAGTCCTAGCAGACTCAAAAAATTAAGCTATAGCGCAAATTCTTTACTACTGTGGATATGGCTTTAGAGGTTATATTGCGGAAAGGAAAGAAAACATATAGACTCAAATAACCAGTACAGTTAGTGGTGTGTGTGGATTTATAATAACCACTTATATTGAATTGTAATTAATCGTGTTATGCATGGCTCACCACCTCGGCCGCCGGCAGTGTCGCCATACAGGCTGGTAAACAGGGGTTGGAAAAATATTTTTAGGCAAACAAATAGCAGTCAAAATTTATAAGGTGCTGTGTCTAGGGACTGGAAGTCTTCCTATGTTCAACACATGCTCTTACAAAGAAAAATCTCCAATATTACTGCCATATAGTTGACTCAAAGACTAATAGCGCTCCAAAGTAGTTACAAATTTTAAGTTAGAGAGCTACTAGGAGTATCTATGGGTACATATAGATATTAACTTACAAACAGGTGCTTAGTACCTATGAGCTAAGTGTATTAGAGTAAACACATAACTAAGAACTATGCTATAACCTTAAAACATTAGATGAACATAGAGATTGTGCCAAAATGAGATATATATGGGATAGCAGATCTGATTTGTAGAGGAGCACAGTATCCAAATACCCTTTAGTGCTAAAAATGTAGGATATCACAATCAATCATGGTACTGATGTAACAATTAGTACAGGAGATATAATATATAAAAACTTTCTAAACCTCAGCAGTACATGCAATATAAACTTTTGTATCAGCCTCATATTAACCTAGACATTGTTTGTATAGCCTACAAAAGTTAAAATGAAGAAAAGGAACTTATAACTAGGAATAGAAAAGCAAAGATTATTAGATCAGCTATATCTATTTAGGCATTCAAAATGACATGAAATCTGTGTAATTACACTATCGGAGCAGATTGAAATCCTAAGCTATAAATATAAAGAGGGAACAAACCCTCTACTGCAGGGTATATAGCATAAGTAGTAAAATGGCATACAGAATGTAATTAACAACTTTAAATGAAATGACATAGATGGAAGTATAACTGAGTGACATTCCACATCTGTAAGACTTTGTGCACAGTTAACTAACTTTGGAGATCTGTCCAGAGGCGACATATAACGGCGGATCAAACTGTGCCCCATTTTTAATGTCAGGTGTGACAGTAGGATCCGCTACATTTTGGGCTGTCAACCTATTCCTCTCCGGTCGATAGCAGGAGATGACAAACTGTTACGGTAGGGAGAGCCTTGTGAGTAGAAATGAAATGCCACAGTTAGACTCCATATGCGGCTGCAGCAACGTATGACTGAACCCGGTCCCTGGATTAGTTGCTCTAGCTGTGCGGTCAAGAGACAGTACACTCCATTGCTGCGAGACCTTTGAGTCGCTCCCAGGGCCTCCACCATGTCATCTGGACAAGACCGTGCCGTGTCGTTTTGCATGGTAAGCTTTGATGCCGCTCCGGAACTGTAGCTGAAATCAGGTAAGCCGGGTTTCACAGACACAGGGAAGAAGCAAGCTTTCCGCCGGCCTCCTGACCCCCAGCTCTGCGCCCATTCTGCTGTATAGACTTTGCGCCATGTCATATTATTGCTGTCTTAGCTGAGTGCGTAGTAGCGGCGACGTTCACTACAAAATCGCCTTCACTTTGTTTCCCATTCACTAGGTCAGACTCGTTAGCGGGTATACAACTGGAAGTAGGCTCAGCAAAAGTTTTAAGTAGGTGAGTTTCTAGAAGTCGAAAGGAGGCCTCTATAAAGCCTAGAGCAATAGTCTCCCAGTCCTCCGTGGTCGCCATTTTTCTCAGAGCCACGGGCGTTTTTATCTCTCCGGACTGCTACAATGACCTGGTTGAGCAGAATTAGGATTAAGTGCAAATCTACCTTGTAGACAGTATGGGCTAAAAAAACCCTATGATGGCTATCTTTGATCCTCCATTCACTTCTTCTGCAGCAATCTGTGTCCGCCACGTCTTGTGACTTAAAGTGGTGAATATTTATCTTAAATATCCAGACTTGGTGTGGGAGAGTACTATAATATGAAGTCTTGTAGAGGATCCTTGGCAAATTAGCAATAGCATAGAGTAGATCATGTTTTGACCCCAGAATATGAATTAAGAGCCGGAGCTCTTGCAATGTGCGTCCGACATCTTAGATAGTTGGCTCCGCCCCCGATATCTCACTATTTTTGACTTTTCTGAGCCTGTCAAGTCCTTCTTTTGACCCATTTTTGCCAAAGGAAAGGAAGTTGCCTAATAATTATGCACACCTGATATAGGGTGTTGATGTCATTAGACCACACCCCTTCTCATTACAGAGAGGCACATCACCTAATATGCTTAATTGGTAGTAGGCTTTCGAGCCTATACAGCTTGGAGTAAGACAACATGCATAAAGAGGATGATGTGGTCAAAATACTCATTTGCCTAATAATTCTGCACTCCCTGTATAGCGCAACTAAATTCCGTAGCGCAAGTACTGATGAACAGGTACTGACCTAAAAATCCTGTATAAAACCTTTTAACCCTTTGAGTGCTAAGCACTTTCCCACCTGGGTGCTAAGATTTTTTTTTTTAAACTTTTTTATTATTTGTTTCAGACCCCCAAGATTTACACTGTTAGAAAGGTTAAGCGATTACCTTTCCAATGGTGGGGTCTTGAGGGTCTGTAGCTGCTTAGATGCCTGAGATACAGGCTTCTAAGCAGCATGCCCCCTGCTCCTATACTTAACATTGTTAAGTATAAATAAAGTTGCGCAGTGACGTCATCACGTTATTGCGCGTGACATCACCACGTAAAACGGGAATCCCCGGCGATGCCTGTCACTCTACAGGCAGGATCGCCGGGGTAGGAGCCCCCAGATCTCCCTCAAGGTGGGAGAGTGCTAGTGACGGCTCTAAACCGTTATTAGCACCAGAGTGGGAAACTCTGTGACGGTTCAGAGCCTTCATTAGCATTCAAAGTGTTAATAGCTTACTTAGAAGCTGCCAGTTTAGCACTGTTCATGGGGTTAGAATGGGGCACCCAGTGAAAGGGGCTGGGAAATCAGGAAGAGCAGACACTCCCCCCCTCTCCGTTCCCTGCATATGAAAAGACACATAACATAAACAGGAGCCTACAGGAGTCTGTAAATGCACGTATACATCTGACATTGTGGGGCTTGGTTAGTCTGAAAATCACCACAATGAAAATCACCACAATGTTATTAAAAAATAAGCAAAACTATACATTGTTACAAAAACACTCCCAGATAGGCTGTATAAATGCATCATCTACAAAACATTTATGCAAAGAAAAATCTAGTGTACAATGTCCATTTAATCATGTATAAAGGTCTACTGAAACACAGGCAATATTTAAAACACCCAATTAATTTACTGATGGCAATAACACTAACCATATCTTATTTTATTAACCCCTTGAGGTATTCATTGATCAAATTACATGATTCAGAAAGCATAATTAAAAAAAAACACTGGCAAACCCAAATCTTTAATCATACTATACATGGCCCTAGTTTCTAAATGACAAATCCAGAATGCTTCCTTTTGTTTAAGCTTCCACTCTCTTTCACCTCTAAGATCGAGGTGGGGGAGAAATAGCGACTCCTCTGCTATGATGACAGAGTCCTTCACAGGGGACTCAGAGACAGAGGGTGCCGATGAAGAGGTGGAAGGCAGCACTAGAAACAGACAAGTCGGCCGGGCATATCGGAAATAGCAGAACAGCCGTCCAAGGCAAGGTACAAGGAAACGCTAGTGATAAATGTATTTGATAGCATAACAACAGATGAGACTGCCGTTCTAGAAAAAGGACTTTTGTTTTGTCCAGATGTTGACTGTAACATTTTCGTGCTAAAACAGGGGTTATTTCAATTTTTCAGATCAATTATACTGAAATAATTGTACTGTCAATGATGGTTCTATTTTGAGTGGGAAGAGTAATATACTGGGGGGTCTTTTGTCATAAAATGCATTAGGTTTGAGAAATGTGTTTTTTCACCTAGCAGTTATGATCCCAGTATTGATGTTTTTATGAAATTAGTATTACAGGATATTGAAAAACTCCAAAAGAAAACATAAACTTGTCATTAAAAAAAATTAACGTCAAAGGGTCAGATTACAAGTGGAGCGCTATTTAGAGCTCCATTTTGTGCGGTAACTACGCTAGAAGTCAGCAGTTTGTGGGAATCAGGTAGCATGCGTATTACAAGTTGAAATTAAAACACTATTGCTTGTGCACTAACCTGCGTGCTCAAACAGCTTACTTCTAGCGCAATTAGAATTCCCCCTAGAAGTCAATGGAGTGAGAAAAATGTGGGGGGGGGGGGGAAACTAACACCCATACTCACGTACTAATCCAAATCACCATAAGCCCCCTAATATAATAACCCCTAAACCACCGCAACCCCCATTGCAAAGCAACCCAATAACCCATAAGTTACCCCAAAATGGACTACCCTTACCTGTTAAAAAAAAAAAGTAAACCACTACACTATTAACCCCTAAACCACCACAACCCCATCACAAAAGTAAACCACTACACTAATAACCCCTAAACCACCACAACCCCATCGCAAAGTAACTCACTAACATCTAAATCCCCTAACCTAACACCCTCCTAAGTTACCCCAAAACAGACTAACCTAACCTGTAAAAAAACAACTAACAGTACCTTTAAAAATAAAAAAACTAACCTTACCTTAAACGAAAAAAAACCTAACATTACTATGAAAAATACAAAAAATTAACATTACTGAATGTTGAATATGAGGTACCCCCATTATATAGAGGTACCCTTGCATTCCTATTGACTGATTTGAATCGAAAATTGTACATTAGCCAATAGGAATGCAAGGGTACCCCTATATAAAGAGGGGGTACCGCGCATTCAAAATTCAGTGTGCGGTGGATGATCACATGAAGAGGACATCGGGGAAGATAAGAAGATGGAAGAATACCGCCGCCGGGATGACGATAAGAAGATCACCGCCGGGATGAACATGGAGTGCCGCTGCCCGGATTCATCTTTGGTGAGTACCATCTTCAGGGTTTAGTGCTAAAGATTAGGGTTTTTTTTCCCTGGGCAGCAAAAGAACTAAACGGGACACACAGAAAAAAAAAATCAGCGCTAGTTCTCACATAAAAATAATAAGTAATTGAATAAATAAAATTAAAAGTAAAACTGAATCAATCAGAATCTATACTATAATCGCGTTTGTAACGCGTCCTTCGGCAGTTGCGCACGCATCTTCAAAGGAATGTTGGCAGTGCGAGGCAGCCAACATTCTGTTGGCTGCACGCACAGCCAAAAGAATTCATCTGGATGCAGCGGAATGGCAGGGTGGTGAAAGAATCCACCAAAGTTAAGCTACATCCCGGTGGATCCTGAAAATGGCAGGGTGGTGCCACCCTGCTATTTTTGGAATACACTGGGATGCAGCAAAGGCGCATTAAAAAAAAAACAAAAAAACAACACCCGCACGAAGTATAACAAAAAAAAACCTAACCTCACACACAAAGTATTAACACCTAAACAGCAAACCCACACATTGCAAAATAATAAAGTAATTACCCTATTTAACCCCTAAACTGCAAACCCTCCACATCGCAATAAGCGTAATTACCCCTATTAAACCCCTAAACCGCAAAACCCCCACAATCACAATAAACCTAATTACCCTATTAACCCCTAAACTGCAAAAACCCCCCACTTTGCAATAAACCTAATTACCCTATTAACCCCTAAACCGCAAAACCCCCACATCGCAATAAACCTAATTACCCTATTAACCCCCTTAAACCACCAAAATCCACAACGCAAATAACTAATTAAATTACTAAGCCCCCTAACCTAACATCCCCTAAATTAAACCCAATTACCTAAATTAAAAATACAAAATTACAATTAAAATAAAAAAAACGAACATTACTTTGATTAAGATAAAAAAAACTAACTTTAAATTAAACTAAAATTACAAAAGTCTAACATTACAGAAAATAATTAACAAAATTATAAAAAATACAAAAATTAAACCTATTCCCTAGAAAAATAAAAAAGCCCCCCCCAAAATAAAAACACCCCCTAATCTAATGGGGTTGTGTGGAGGTTTAGGGATTAATAGTGTAGTGGGTTATTTTGTGATAGGGTTGGGGCGGATTAGGGGTTAATAGTGTAGTGGGTTACTTTGCGATGGGGTGTGGCAGTTTAAGGGCTAATAAAATAGTTTTGTGCAACTATTTTCCCCGGCTAAACTCTTTACACAAACCTTTCAGGTCACTTAAAAAGTTTAAGCAGTAAATGCGATTGCGTTAGAATGATCAAATTTACTTTCAACTTGTAATATGAGCGGACATTGCCTCTAAATGCGGCCCATAGAAAATATGTGGAACGTAAATTAGTGTGATTTTGCGCAAATTAAATCACGATAATTTAAACAGTGTGCCACTTGTAATATGGAGTAAAGAACACCGTGGTCTTGCGATCGCATTTACACCCTCACACTAATGAGAGTGCTCCACTCTTAGTCTGGCCTAAAATAGAGAAGCTTTAAAGGGACATGAAACCCCAAAATTTCCTTCATGATTGGGTTAGAATGGGGCACCCAGTGAAAGGGGCTGGGAAATCAGGAAGAGCAGACACTCCCCCCCCTCTCCTTTCCCTGCATATGAAAAGACACATAACATAAACAGGAGCCTACAGGAGTCTGTAAATGCACGTATACATCTGACATTATGGGGGCTTGGTTAGTCTGAAAATCACCACAATGAAAATCACCACAATGTTATTAAAAAATAAGCAAAACTATACATTGTTACAAAAAACACTCCCAGATAGGCTGTATAAATGCATCATCTACAAAACATTTATGCAAAGAAATATCTAGTGTACAATGTCCATTTAATCATGTATAAAGGTCTACTGAAACACAGGCAATATTTAAACACCCAATTAATTTACTGATGGCAATAACACTAACCATATCTTATTTTATTAACCCCTTGAGGTATCATTGAATCAAATTACATGATTCAGAAAAGCATAATTAAAAAAAAACACTGGCAAACCCAAATCTTTAATCATACTATACCTGGCCCTAGTTTCTAAATGACAAATCCAGAATGCTTCCTTTTTGTTTAAGCTTCCACTCTCTTTCACCTCTAAGATCGAGGTGGGGAGAACTAGCGACTCCCTCTGCTATGATGACAGAGTCCTTCACAGGGGACTCAGAGACAGAGGGTGCCGGATGAAGAGGTGGAAGGCAGCACTAGAAACAGGACAAGTCGGCCGGGCATAATCGGAAATAGCAGAACAGCCGTCCAAGGCAATGGTACAAGGAAACGCTAGTGATAAATGTATTTGATAGCATAACAACATGATGAGACTGCCGTTCTAGAAAAAGGACTTTGTTTTGTCCAGATGTTGACTGTAACATTTTCGTGCTAAAACAGGGGTTATTTCAATTTTTCAGATCAATTATACTGAAATAATTGTACTGTCAATGATGGTTCTATTTTGAGTGGGAAGAGTAATATTTCTGGGGGGTCTTTTGTCATAAAATGCATTAGGTTTGAGAAATGTGTTTTTTGACCTAGCAGTTATGATCCCAGTATTGATGTTTTTATGAAATTAGTATTACAGGATATTGAAAAACTCCAAAAGGAAACATAAACTTGTCATTAAAAAAAAATTAACGTCAAAGGGTCAGATTACAAGTGGAGCGCTATTTTAGAGCTCCATTTTGTGCGGTAACTACGCTAGAAGTCAGCAGTTTGTGGGAATCAGGTAGCATGCGTATTACAAGTTGAAATTAAAACACTATTGCTTGTGCACTAACCTGCGTGCTCAAACAGCTTACTTCTAGCGCAATTAGAATTCCCCCTAGAAGTCAATGGAGTGAGAAAAATGTGGGGGGGGAAACTAACACCCATACTCACGTACTATTCCAAATCGCCATAAGCCCCCTAATATAATAACCCCTAAACCACCGCAACCCCCATTGCAAAGCAACCCAATAACCCATAAGTTACCCCAAAATGGACTACCCTTACCTGTTAAAAAAAAAAAAGTAAACCACTACACTATTAACCCCTAAACCACCACAACCCCATCACAAAAGTAACCCCACTACACTAATATAACCCCTAAACCACCACAACCCCATCGCAAAGTAACTCACTAACATCTAATATCCCCTAACCTAACACCTCCTAAGTTACCCCAAAACAGACTAACCTAGGCCTAGATTTGGAGTTCGGCGGTAGCCGTCAAAACCAGCGTTAGAGGCTCCTAACGCTGGTTTTTGGCCGCCGCCGCTGGTATTTGGAGTCAGTGATTAAAGGGTTCTAACGCACACTTTTCAGCCGCGACTTTTCCATACCGCAGATCCCCCTACGCCATTTGCGTAGCCTATCTTTTCAATGGGATCTTTCTAACGCTGGTATTTAGAGTCGTTTCTGAAGTGAGCGTTAGAGCTCTAAACGACAAGATTCCAGCCGCCTGAAAATAGCAGGAGTTAAGAGCTTTCTGGCTAACGCCGGTTCATAAAGCTCTTAACTACTGTACCCTAAAGTACACTAACACCCATAAACTACCTATGTACCCCTAAAACCGAGGTCCCCCCACACCGCCGCCACTCAATTAAAATTTTTAACCCCCTAATCTGCCGACCCGCCACCTACGTTATACTTATGTACCCCTAATCTGCTGCCCCTAACCCCGCAGACCCCTGTATTACATTTATTAACCCCTAACCTGCCCCCCACAACGTCGCCGCCAGCTACTTAAAATAATTAACCCCTAATCTTCCGACCGCAAAGTGCCGCCACCTACGTTATCCCTATGTACCCCTAATCTGCTACCCCTAACACCGCCGACCCCCTATATTATATTTATTAACCCCTAATCTGCCCCCCTCAACGTCGCCGACACCTGCCTACACTTATTAACCCCTAATCTGCAGAGCGGACCGCACCGCTACTATAAGAAAGTTATTAACCCCTAACCCGCCTCTCACAACCCTACTCATAAAATAGTATTAACCCCTAATCTGCCCTCCCTAACATCGCCAACACCTAACTCAATTATTAACCCCTAATCTGACGACCGGAGCCTCACCGCTATTCTAATAAATTGATTAACCCCTAAAGCTAAGTCTAACCCTAACACTAATACCCCCCTAAGTTAAATATAATTTAAATCTAACGAAATAAATTAAACTCTTATTAAATAACTTATTCCTATTTAAAGCTAAATACTTACACTGTAAAATAAATCCTAATATAGCTACAATATAAATTATAATTATATTATAGCTATTTTAGGATTAATATTTATTTTACAGGCAACTTTGTAATTATTTTAACCAGCGTACAATAGCTATTAAATAGTTAAGAACTATTTAATAGTTACCTAGTTAAAAAATCACAATTTACCTGTAAAATAAATCCTAACCTAAGATATAATTAAACCTAACACTACCCTATCAATAAATAATTAAATAAACTACCTACAATTACCTACAATTAACCTAACACTACACTATCAATAAATTAATAAACACAATTGCTACAAATAAATACAATTAAATAAACTAGCTAAAGTACAAAAAATAAAAAAGAACTAAGTTACAAAAAATAATAAAATATTTACAAACATAAGAAAAATATTACAACAATTTTAAACTAATTACACCTACTCTAAGCCCCCTAATAAAATAACTAAGCCCCCCAAAATAAAAAATTCCCTACCCTATTCTAAAAAAAAAAAGTTAAAAGCTCTTTTACCTTACCAGCCCTGAACAGGGCCCTTTGCGGGGACATGCCCCAAGGATTTCAGGCTCTTTTGCCTGTAAAAAAAAACATACCATACCCCCCCCCAACATTACAACCCCACCACCCACATACCCCTAATCTAAACCCAAAACCCCCCTTAAATAAAGCTAACACTAAGCCCCTGAAGATCTTCTACCTTGTCTTCACCATACCAGGTTCACCGATCCGTCCTGGCTCCAACATCTTCATCCACCCAAGCGGGGGTTAGCGATCCATCATCCGGTGCTGAAGAGGTCCAGAAGAGGCTCCAAAGTCTTCCTCCTATCCGGCAAGAAGAGGACATCCGGACCGGCAAACATCTTCTCCAAGCGGCATCTTCAATCTTCTTCCATCCGGTGCGGAGCGGGTCCATCTTGAAGGCAGGTGACGCGGATCCATCCTCTTCTTCCGTTGTCTCCCGACGAATGACGGTTCCTTTAAGGGACGTCATCCAAGATGGCGTCCCTCGAATTCCGATTGGCTGATAGGATTCTATCAGCCAATCGGAATTAAGGTAGGAATTTTCTGATTGGCTGATGGAATCAGCCAATCAGAATCAAGTTCAATCCGATTGCTGATCCAATCAGCCAATCAGATTGAGCTCGCATTCTATTGGCTGTTCCGGATTCATCTTTGGTGAGTACCATCTTCAGGGTTTAGTGCTAAAGATTAGGGTTTTTTTTTTCCTGGGCAGCAAAAGAACTAAACGGACACACAGAAAAAAAAAAATCAGCGCTAGTTCTCACATAAAAATATTAAGTAATTGAATAAATAAAATTAAAAGTAAAACTGAATCAATCAGAATCTATACTATAATCGCGTTTGTAAACGCGTCCTTCGGCAGTTGCGCACGCATCTTCAAAGGAATGTTGGCAGTGCGAGGCAGCCAACATTCTGTTTGGCTGCACGCACAGCCAAAAGAATTCATCTGGATGCAGCGGAATGGCAGGGTGGTGAAAGAATCCACCAAAGTTAAGCTACATCCCGGTGGATCCTGAAAATGGCAGGGTGGTGCCACCCTGCTATTTTTGGAATACACTGGGATGCAGCAAAGGCGCATTAAAAAACAAACAAAAAAACAACGCCCGCACGAAGTATAACAAAAAAAAAACCTAAACCTCACACACAAAGTATTAACACCTAAACAGCAAACCCACACATTGCAAAATAATAAATTAATTACCCTATTAACCCCTAAACTGCAAACCCTCCACATCGCAATAAGCCTATATTACCCTATTAACCCCTAAACCGCAAAACCCCACATCACAATAAACCTAATTACCCTATTAACCCCTAAACTGCAAAACCCCCACTTTGCAACCTAATTACCCTATTAACCCCCTAAACCGCAAAACCCCCACATCGCAATAAAACCTAATTACCCTATTAACCCCCTTAAACCACCATAATCCACAACGCAAATAACTAATTAAATTACTAAGCCCCCTAACCTAACATCCCCTAAATTAAACCCAATTACCTAAATTAAAAATACAAAATTACAATTAAAATAAAAAAACGAACATTACTTTGATTAAGATAAAAAAAAACTAACTTTAAATTAAACTAAAATTACAAAAGTCTAACATTACAGAAAATAATTAACAAATTATAAAAAATACAAAAATTAAACCTAATCCCTAGAAAAATAAAAAAAGCCCCCCCAAAATAAAAACACCCCTAATCTAATGGGGTTGTGGAGGTTTAGGGATTAATAGTGTAGTGGTTTATTTTGTGATAGGGTTGGGGCGGTTTAGGGGTTAATAGTGTAGTGGGTTACTTTGCGATGGGGTGTGGCAGTTTAAGGGCTAATAAAATAGTTTTGTGCAACTATTTTCCCCGGCTAAACTCTTTACACAACCTTTCAGGTCACTTAAAAAGTTTAAGCAGTAAATGCGATTGTGTTAGAATGATCAAATTTACTTTCAAACTTGTAATATGAGCGGACATTGCCTCTAAATGCGGCCCATAGAAAATATGTTGGAACGTAAATTAGTGTGATTTTGCGCAAATTAAATCACGATAATTTAAACAGTGTGCCACTTGTAATATGGAGTAAAGAACACCGTGGGTCTTGCGATCGCATTTACACCCTCACACTAATGAGAGGTGCTCCACTCTTAGTCCTGGCCTAAAATAGAGAAGCTTTAAAGGGACATGAAACCCCAAATTTCCTTCATGATTGGGTTAGAATGGGGCACCCAGTGAAAGGGGCTGGGAAATCAGGAAGAGCAGACACTCCCCCCCTCTCCTTTCCCTGCATATGAAAAGACACATAACATAAAACAGGAGCCTACAGGAGTCTGTAAATGCACGTATACATCTGACATTATGGGGCTTGGTTAGTCTGAAAATCACCACAATGAAAATCACCACAATGTTATTAAAAAATAAGCAAAACTATACATTGTTACAAAAACACTCCCAGATAGGCTGTATAAAATGCATCATCTACAAAACATTTATGCAAAGAAATATCTAGTGTACAATGTCCATTTAATCATGTATAAAGGTCTACTGAAACACAGGCAATATTTAAACACCCAATTAATTTTACTGATGGCAATAACACTAACCATATCTTATTTTATTAACCCCTTGAGGTATCATTGATCAAATTACATGATTCAGAAAAGCATAATTAAAAAAAAACACTGGCAAACCCAAATCTTTAATCATACTATACCTGGCCCTAGTTTCTAAATGACAAATCCAGAATGCTTCCTTTTGTTTAAGCTTCCACTCTCTTTCACCTCAAGATCGAGGTGGGAGAAATAGCGGACTCTCTGCTATGATGACAGAGTCCTTCACAGGGGACTCAGAGACAGAGGGTGCCGATGAAGAGGTGGAAGGCAGCACTAGAAACAGACAAGTCGGCGGGCATATCGGAAATAGCAGAACCAGCCGTCCAAGGCAAGGTACAAGGAAACGCTAGTGATAAATGTATTTGATAGCATAACAACAGATGAGACGCCGTTCTAGAAAAAGGACTTTTGTTTTGTCCAGATGTTGACTGTAAACATTTTCGTGCTAAAAACAGGGGTTATTTCAATTTTTCAGATCAATTATACTGAAATATTGTACTGTCAATGGATGGTCTCTATTTTGAGTGGGAAGAGTAATATATCTGGGGGGTCTTTTGTCATAAAATGCATTAGGTTTGAGAAATGTGTTTTTTGACCTAGCAGTTATGATCCCAGTATTGATGTTTTTATGAAATTAGTATTACAGGATATTGAAAAACTCCAAAAGAAACATAAACTTGTCATTAAAAAAAAATTAACGTCAAAGGGTCAGATTACAAGTGGGAGCGCTATTTAGAGCTCCATTTTGTGCGGGTAACTTCGCTAGAAGTCAGCAGTTTGTGGGAATCAGGTAGCATGCGTATTACAAGTTGAAATTAAAACACTATTGCTTGTGCACTAACCTGCGTTGCTCAAACAGCTTACTTCTAGCGCAATTAGAATTCCCCCTAGAAGTCAATGGAGTGAGAAAAATGTGGGGGGGGAAACTAACACCCATACTCACGTACTAATCCAAATCGCCATAAGCCCCCCTAATATAATAACCCCTAAACCACCGCAAACCCCATTGCAAAGCAACCCAATAACCCATAAGTTACCCCAAAATGGACTACCCTTACCTGTTAAAAAAAAAAAAGTAAACCACTACACTATTAACCCCTAAACCACCACAACCCCTTCACAAAAGTAACCCACTACACTAATAACCCCTAAACCACCACAACCCCATCGCAAAGTAATCCACTAACATCTAAATCCCCTAACCTAACACCTCCTAAGTTACCCCAAAAACAGACTAACCTAGGCCTAGATTTGGAGTTCGGCGGTAGCCGTCAAAACCAGCGTTAGAGGCTCCTACGCTGGTTTTGGCCGCCCGCTGGTATTTGGAGTCAGTGATTAAAGGGTCTAACGCTCACTTTTCAGCCGCGACTTTTCATACCGCAGACCTCCCCCCTACGCCATTTGCGTAGCCTATCTTTTCATGGGATCTTTCTAACGCTGGTATTTAGAGTCGTTTCTGAAGGGTGAGGTTAGAGCTCTAATGACAAGATTCAGCCGCCTGAAAATAGCAGAGTTAAGAGCTTTCTGGCTAACGCCGGTTCATAAAGCTCTTAACTACTGTACCCTAAAGTACACTAACACCCATAAACTACCTATGTACCCCTAAACCGAGGTCCCCCCACACCGCCGCCACTCAATT
Source organism: Bombina bombina (assembly GCF_027579735.1). Taxonomy (NCBI): domain Eukaryota; kingdom Metazoa; phylum Chordata; class Amphibia; order Anura; family Bombinatoridae; genus Bombina; species Bombina bombina. The sequence continues at coordinate 170,971,573 of NC_069505.1, forward strand.
AAAATTTTTAACCCCTAATCTGCCGACCGCCACCTACGTTATACTTATGTACCCCTAATCTGCTGCCCCTAACCCCGCCGACCCCTGTATTACATTTATTAACCCCTAACCTGCCCCCCACAACGTCGCCGCCAGCTACTTAAAATAATTAACCCCTAATCTTCCGACCGCAAAGTGCCGCCACCTACGTTATCCCTATGTACCCCTAATCTGCTACCCCTAACACCGCCGACCCCTATATTATATTTATTAACCCCTAATCTGCCCCCCTCAACGTCGCCGACACCTGCCTACACTTATTAACCCCTAATCTGCAGAGCGGACCGCACCGCTACTATAAGAAAGTTATTAACCCCTAACCCGCCTCACTAACCCTATCATAAATAGTATTAACCCCTAATCTGCCCTCCCTAACATCGCCAACACCTAACTTCAATTATTAACCCCTAATCTGACGACCGGAGCTCACCGCTATTCTAATAAATTGATTAACCCCTAAAGCTAAGTCTAACCCTAACACTAATACCCCCCTAAGTTAAATATAATTTAAATCTAACGAAATAAATTAACTCTTATTAAATAACTTATTCCTATTTAAAGCTAAATACTTACCTGTAAAATAAATCCTAATATAGCTACAATATAAATTATAATTATATTATAGCTATTTTAGGATTAATATTTATTTTACAGGCAACTTTGTAATTATTTTAACCAGGTACAATAGCTATTAAATAGTTAAGAACTATTTAATAGTTACCTAGTTAAAATAATCACAAATTTACCTGTAAAATAAATCCTAACCTAAGATATAATTAAACCTAACACTACCCTATCAATAAATTAATTAAATAAACTACCTACAATTACCTACAATTAACCTAACACTACACTATCAATAAATTAATTAAACACAATTGCTACAAATAAATACAATTAAATAAACTAGCTAAAGTACAAAAAATAAAAAAGAACTAAGTTACAAAAAATAATAAAATATTTACAAACATAAGAAAAATATTACAACAATTTTAAACTAATTACACCTACTCTAAGCCCCCTAATAAAATAACAAAGCCCCCCAAAATAAAAAATTCCCTACCCTATTCTAAAAAAAAAAAGTTAAAAGCTCTTTTACCTTACCAGCCCTGAACAGGGCCCTTTGCGGGGCATGCCCCAAGGATTTCAGCTCTTTTGCCTGTAAAAAAAAACATACCATACCCCCCCCCCAACATTACAACCCACCACCCACATACCCCTAATCTAACCCAAACCCCCCTTAAATAAAGCTAACACTAAGCCCCTGAAGATCTTCCTACCTTGTCTTCACCATACCAGGTTCACCGATCCGTCCTGGCTCCAACATCTTCATCCAACCCAAGCGGGGGTTAGCGATCCATCATCCGGTGCTGAAGAGGTCCAGAAGAGGCTCCAAAGTCTTCCTCCTATCCGGCAAGAAGAGGACATCCGGACCGGCAAACATCTTCTCCAAGCGGCATCTTCAATCTTCTTCCATCCGGTGCGGAGCGGGTCCATCTTGAAGCAGGTGACGCGGATCCATCCTCTTCTTCCGTTGTCTCCCGACGAATGACGGTTCCTTTAAGGGACGTCATCCAAGATGGCGTCCCTCGAATTCCGATTGGCTGATAGGATTCTATCAGCCAATCGGAATTAAGGTAGGAATTTTCTGATTGGCTGATTGAATCAGCCAATCAGAATCAAGTTCAATCCGATTGGCTGATCCAATCAGCCAATCAGATTGAGCTCGCATTCTATTGGCTGTTCCGGATTCATCTTTGGTGAGTACCATCTTCAGGGTTTAGTGCTAAAGATTAGGGTTTTTTTTTCCTGGGCAGCAAAAGAACTAAACGGACACACAGAAAAAAAAAATCAGCGCTAGTTCTCACATAAAAATATTAAGTAATTGAATAAATAAAATTAAAAGTAAAACTGAATCAATCAGAATCTATACTATAATCGCGTTTGTAACGCGTCCTTCGGCAGTTGCGCACGCATCTTCAAAGGAATGTTGGCAGTGCGAGGCAGCCAACATTCTGTTGGCTGCACGCACAGCCAAAAGAATTCATCTGGATGCAGCGGAATGGCAGGGTGGTGAAAGAATCCACCAAAGTTAAGCTACATCCCGGTGGATCCTGAAAATGGCAGGGTGGTGCCACCCTGCTATTTTTGGAATACACTGGGATGCAGCAAAGGCGCATTAAAAAACAAACAAAAAAACAACGCCCGCACGAAGTATAACAAAAAAAAACCTAACCTCACACACAAAGTATTAACACCTAAACAGCAAACCCACACATTGCAAAATAATAAATTAATTACCCTATTAACCCCTAAACTGCAAACCCTCCACATCGCAATAAGCCTAATTACCCTATTAACCCCTAAACCGCAAAACCCCCACATCACAATAAACCTAATTACCCTATTAACCCCTAAACTGCAAAACCCCCACTTTGCAATAAACCTAATTACCCTATTAACCCCTAAACCGCAAAACCCCCACATCGCAATAAACCTAATTACCCTATTAACCCCCTTAAACCACCAAAATCCACAACGCAAATAACTAATTAAATTACTAAGCCCCCTAACCTAACATCCCCTAAATTAAACCCAATTACCTAAATTAAAAATACAAAATTACAATTAAAATAAAAAAACGAACATTACTTTGATTAAGATAAAAAAAACTAACTTTAAATTAAACTAAAATTACAAAAGTCTAACATTACAGAAAATAATTAACAAATTATAAAAAATACAAAAATTAAACCTAATCCCTAGAAAAATAAAAAAGCCCCCCCAAAATAAAAACACCCCCTAATCTAATGGGGTTGTGGAGGTTTAGGGATTAATAGTGTAGTGGTTTATTTTGTGATAGGGTTGGGGCGGTTTAGGGGTTAATAGTGTAGTGGGTTACTTTGCGATGGGGTGTGGCAGTTTAAGGGCTAATAAAATAGTTTTGTGCAACTATTTTCCCCGGCTAAACTCTTTACACAACCTTTCAGGTCACTTAAAAAGTTTAAGCAGTAAATGCGATTGTGTTAGAATGATCAAATTTACTTTCAACTTGTAATATGAGCGGACATTGCCTCTAAATGCGGCCCATAGAAAATATGTGGAACGTAAATTAGTGTGATTTTGCGCAAATTAAATCACGATAATTTAAACAGTGTGCCACTTTTAATATGGAGTAAAGAACACCGTGGTCTTGCAATCGCATTTACACCCTCACACTAATGAGAGTGCTCCACTCTTAGTCTGGCCTAAAATAGAGAAGCTTTAAAGGGACATGAAACCCCAAAATTTCCTTCATGATTGGGTTAGAATGGGGCACCCAGTGAAAGGGGCTGGGAAATCAGGAAGAGCAGACACTCCCCCCTCTCCGTTCCCTGAATATGAAAAGACACATAACATAAACAGGAGCCTACAGGAGTCTGTAAATGCACGTATACATCTGACATTGTGGGGCTTGGTTAGTCTGAAAATCACCACAATGAAAATCACCACAATGTTATTAAAAAATAAGCAAAACTATACATTGTTACAAAAACACTCCCAGATAGGCTGTATAAATGCATAATCTACAAAACATTTATGCAAAGAAATATCTAGTGTACAATGTCCATTTAATCATGTATAAAGGTCTACTGAAACACAGGCAATATTTAAACACCCAATTAATTTACTGATGGCAATAACACTAACCATATCTTATTTTATTAACCCCTTGAGGTATCATTGATCAAATTACATGATTCAGAAAAGCATAATTAAAAAAAAAACACTGGCAAACCCAAATCTTTAATCATACTATACCTGGCCCTAGTTTCTAAATGACAAATCCAGAATGCTTCCTTTTGTTTAAGCTTCCACTCTCTTTCACCTCTAAGATCGAGGTAGGGAGAAATAGCGACTCCTCTGCTATGATGACAGAGTCCTTCACAGGGGACTCAGAGACAGAGGGTGCCGATGAAGAGGTGGAAGGCAGCACCAGAAACAGACAACTCGGCCGGGCATATCGGAAATAGCAGAACAGCCGTCCAAGGCAAGGTACAAGGAAACGCTAGTGATAAATGTATTTGATAGCATAACAACAGATGAGACTGCCGTTCTAGAAAAAGGACTTTTGTTTTGTCCAGATGTTGACTGTAACATTTTCGTGCTAAAAACAGAATTTATGTTTACCTGATAAATTACTTTCTCCAACGGTGTGTCCGGTCCACGGCGTCATCCTTACTTGTGGGATATTCTCTTCCCCAACAGGAAATGGCAAAGAGCCCAGCAAAGCTGGTCACATGATCCCTCCTAGGTTCCGCCTTCCCCAGTCATTCGACCGACGTAAAGGAGGAATATTTGCATAGGAGAAATCATATGATACCGTGGTGACTGTAGTTAAAGAAAATAAACTATCAGACCTGATTAAAAAACCAGGGCGGGCCGTGGACCGGACACACCGTTGGAGAAAGTAATTTATCAGGTAAACATAAATTCTGTTTTCTCCAACATAGGTGTGTCCGGTCCACGGCGTCATCCTTACTTGTGGGAACCAATACCAAAGCTTTAGGACACGGATGATGGGAGGGAGCAAATCAGATCACCTAGATGGAAGGCACCACGGCTTGCAAAACCTTTCTCCCAAAAATAGCCTCAGAAGAAGCAAAAGTATCAAATTTGTAAAATTTTGTAAAAGTGTGCAGTGAAGACCAAGTCGCTGCCTTACATATCTGATCAACAGAAGCCTCGTTCTTGAAGGCCCATGTGGAAGCCACGGCCCTAGTGGAATGAGCTGTGATTCTTTCAGGAGGCTGCCGTCCGGTAGTCTCATAAGCCAATCTGATGATGCTTTTAAGCCAAAAAGAGAGAGAGGTAGAAGTTGCTTTTTGGTGTATTGGTGTGTTGGGTTAATAAACTATGCGCTGTGGGGGTAAAAGCTAGGGAGTCTCGAAGAAGTAATCTCACAAACTTCAAAGTGGGGGTAAAATCTGGATTGGATGAGACTCTTAAGCGCTTGTGCTTAATTACCCAATAAGGAAAGATAGTCTTACTATGTAGTTGGATTCAATGAGATCTATTTATTTTTAGAATTATAAATACATACAATAAAATTTAAAACAATAGAAATTGATTCTTAAAACAAATCTAACTGGTTGGCCAACCATACAGTGTGAATAAAATGATATAATATGTTTTCCAATCCCTGTTACTTAGTGTGTTATACAAACATATCTGTATATTTGAATTTTTGAATTTTGGTTTAATTGCAGATATTTTTTATGGATTTGATATAGTGGACTTGTGAAGAAGTATGGTATCCACAAAGAATATTCGCAATATTAATTCTTAATTACCATATTTACCATATTCGTTTGTTTAAAGCTGAACATACATAATTAAAATAGCGTCAATGGTATCAACAATATAATTAAAATAGCGTCAATGGTATCAACAATAGTAACAAATAATAAAAGTGAAACAAAAATAAAGTGATACAGTAAAAATCGTATAAGTTATGAAAGATAAAGTCTTTCTGCCGTGACCGTAAAGATACAACTACCTAGGGGATCCAATAGAATCAAATCACAGAATACAAAAACCCACTGTTTACAACTGCAAGGATATGCTTGATAAAGGCTGTATTAATCAGCTGAAACGCGTTGCCTACTCCTTGCTACACTGAACATTTTCATAGTCCACTTTCGAAGTGGACCGCCAAGACTACATCAAACCACGGACCAACAAATACGCTTGAAAGATATTCTGAAGCGTTCAAGAACAACCTTCAAAGCACCTAGTCCTCCTTTCAAAGGACCGCCAAGAACAACTGAAATACCTTACCTAATAATTGGGCCTAAAGAAACCTGTGGACACCTGCAGATCGGATACTCTGAAACAAATAGAGTACAGATCTAAACAGAACACATTCGCAACAATTCAAGAGGTTTTGAAAACCTGAACCAGGCAAAAAGCCCAGCCATCTGACAAAAGGATTAACGGTTAAAGCACACTACCACAGTACCCCAGCATCTACTTCTTCAAGTGTGTGTAATCGCAGAGACAAACCAACTCGACATACTGAAACCACTACAACACCGGCAGCGGCTATCCCGGCTTCCGATCCACATTCATCACAGTAAAGATTGAATTGGGTACAAAAAGAAACTAGACCAGAAACAAAGTATCCCAAAAGAAACAACGGGTAAGATTTATTATACCTACACCAACTAAGGAAGTTAATGTGAAGGACAGATAACCAAAACTACTTAACAGTGACTTATAATCGCAATATATATAGCAATTAGATAAAAACGTGTTGCAGCACGCCCGCACATACTATCCCCACGGAGGACTTAACAACAGCGCTTTTAACAAAAAGCAATTAACAATTACTCTAACGATCACGGCAGAAAGACTTTATCTTTCATAACTTATACGATTTTTACTGTATCACTTTATTTTTGTTTCACTTTTATTATTTGTTACTATTGTTGATACCATTGACGCTATTTTAATTATATTGTTGATACCATTGACGCTATTTTAATTATGTATGTTCAGCTTTAAACAAACGAATATGGTAAATATGGTAATTAAGAATTAATATTGCGAATATTCTTTGTGGATACCATACTTCTTCACAAGTCCACTATATCAAATCCATAAAAAATATCTGCAATTAAACCAAAATTCAAAAATTCAAATATACAGATATGTTTGTATAACACACTAAGTAACAGGGATTGGAAAACATATTATATCATTTTATTCACACTGTATGGTTGGCCAACCAGTTAGATTTGTTTTAAGAATCAATTTCTATTGTTTTAAATTTTATTGTATGTATTTATAATTCTAAAAATAAATAGATCTCATTGAATCCAACTACATAGTAAGACTATCTTTCCTTATTGGGTAATTAAGCACAAGCGCTTAAGAGTCTCATCCAATCCAGAAGTTGCTTTTTGACCTCTCCTTTTACCAGAATAAACAACAAACAAGGCAGATGTTTGTCTGAAATCCTTTGTAGCATCTAAATAGAATTTTAGAGCACGAACTACATCCAAATTGTGCAACAAACGTTCCTTCTTTGAAACTGGATTCGGACACAAAGAAGGCACGACTATCTCCTGGTTAATGTTTTTGTTAGAAACAACTTTCGGAAGAAAACCAGGTTTAGTACGCAAAACCACCTTATCTGCATGGAACACCAGATAAGGAGGAGAACACTGCAGAGCAGATAACTCTGAAACTCTTCTAGCAGAAGAAATTGCAACCAAAAACAAAACTTTCCAAGATAATAACTTAATATCTACGGAATATAAGGGTTCAAACGGAACCCCCTGAAGAACTGAAAGAACTAAATTGAGACTCCAAGGAGGAGTCAAAGGTTTGTAAACAGGCTTGATTCTAACCAGAGCCTGAACAAAAGCTTGAACATCTGGCACAGCCGCCAGCTTTTTGTGAAGTAAAACAGATAAAGCAGAAATCTGTCCCTTCAAAGAACTTGCAGATAATCCTTTCTCCAAACCTTCTTGAAGAAAGGATAGAATCTTAGGAATTTTTATCTTGTTCCATGGGAATCCTTTAGATTCACACCAACAGATATATTTTTTCCATATTTTATGGTAGATTTTTCTAGTTACAGGCTTTCTGGCCTGAACAAGAGTATCAATGACAGAATCTGAGAACCCTCGCTTTGATAAAATCAAGCGTTCAATCTCCAAGCAGTCAGTTGGAGTGAGGCCAGATTCGGATGTTCGAACGGACCTTGAACAAGAAGGTCCTGTCTCAAAGGTAGCTTCCATGGTGGAGCCGATGACATATTCACCAGGTCTGCATACCAAGTCCTGCGTGGCCACGCAGGAGCTATCAAGATCACCGATGCCCTCTCCTGATTGATCCTGGCTACCAGCCTGGGGATGAGAGGAAACGGTGGGAATACATAAGCTAGGTTGAAGGTCCAAGGTGCTACTAGTGCATCTACTAGAGTCGCCTTGGGATCCCTGGATCTGGACCCGTAGCAAGGAACCTTGAAGTTCTGACGAGAGGCCATCAGATCCATGTCTGGAATGCCCCACAATTGAGTAATTTGGGCAAAGATTTCCGGATGGAGTTCCCACTCCCCCGGATGAAATGTCTGACGACTCAGAAAATCCGCTTCCCAATTTTCCACTCCTGGGATGTGGATTGCAGACAAGTGGCAGGAGTGAGTCTCCGCCCATTGAATGATTTTGGTCACTTCTTCCATCGCCAGGGAACTCCTTGTTCCCCCCTGATGGTTGATATACGCAACAGTTGTCATGTTGTCTGATTGAAACCGTATGAATTTGGCCTTTGCTAGCTGAGGCCAAGCCTTGAGAGCATTGAATATCGCTCTCAGTTCCAGAATATTTATCGGGAGAAGAGATTCTTCCCGAGACCAAAGACCCTGAGCTTTCAGGAGTTCCCAGACCGCGCCCCAGCCCACCAGACTGGCGTCGGTCGTGACAATGACCCACTCTGGTCTGCGGAAGCTCATCCCCTGTGACAGGTTGTCCAGGGTCAGCCACCAACGGAGTGAATCTCTGGTCCTCTGATCTACTTGTATCGTCGGAGACAAGTCTGTATAATCCCCATTCCACTGACTGAGCATGCACAGTTGTAATGGTCTCAGATGAATTCGCGCAAAAGGAACTATGTCCATTGCCGCGACCATCAAACCTATTACTTCCATGCACTGCGCTATGGAAGGAAGAGAAACAGAATGAAGTACTTGACAAGAGCTTAGAAGTTTTGATTTTCTGGCCTCTGTCAGAAAAATCCTCATTTCTAAGGAGTCTATTATTGTTCCCAAGAAGGGAACTCTTGTTGACGGAGATAGAGAACTTTTTTCTACGTTCACTTTCCACCCGTGAGATCTGAGAAAGGCCAGGACAATGTCCGTATGAGCCTTTGCTTGTGGTAGGGACGACGCTTGAATCAGTATGTTGTCCAAATAAGGTACTACTGCAATGCCCCTTGGTCGTAACACCGCTAGAAGGGACCCTAGTACCTTTGTGAAAATTCTTGGAGCAGTGGCTAATCCGAATGGAAGTGCCACAAACTGGTAATGCTTGTCCAGAAAGGCGAACCTTAGGAACCGATGATGTTCCTTGTGGATAGGAATATGTAGATACGCATCCTTTAAATCCACCGTGGTCATGAATTGACCTTCCTGGATGGAAGGAAGAATTGTCCGAATGGTTTCCATTTTGAACGATGGAACCTTGAGAAACTTGTTTAGGATCTTGAGATCTAAGATTGGTCTGAATGTTCCCTCTTTTTTGGGAACTATGAACAGATTGGAGTAGAATCCCATCCCTTGTTCTCCTAATGGAACCGGATGAATCACTCCCATTTTTAACAGGTCTTCTACACAATGTAAGAATGCCTGTCTTTTTATGTGGTCTGAAGACAATTGAGACCTGTGGAACCTCCCCCTTGGGGGAAGCTCCTTGAATTCCAGAAGATAACCTTGGGAGACTATTTCTAGCGCCCAAGGATCCAGAACATCTCTTGCCCAAGCCTGAGCGAAGAGAGAAAGTCTGCCCCCCACCAGATCCGGTCCCGGATCGGGGGCCAACATCTCATGCTGTCTTGGTAGCAGTGGCAGGTTTCTTGGCCTGCTTACCTTTGTTCCAGCCTTGCATTGGCCTCCAGGCTGGCTTGGTTTGAGAAGTATTACCCTCTTGCTTAGAGGATGTAGCACTTGGGGCTGGTCCATTTCTGCGAAAGGGACGAAAATTTGGTTTATTTTTAGCCTTAAAAGACCTATCCTGAGGAAGGGCGTGGCCCTTACCCCCAGTGATGTCAGAAATAATCTCTTTCAAGTCAGGGCCAAACAGCGTTTTCCCCTTGAAAGGTATGTTAAGCAATTTGTTCTTGGAAGACGCATCCACTGACCAAGATTTTAGCCAAAGCGCTCTGCGCGCCACAATAGCAAACCCTGAATTTTTCGCCGCTAATCTAGCCAATTGCAAAGTGGCGTCTAAAGTAAAAGAGTTAGCCAATTTGAGAGCATGAATTCTGTCCATAATCTCCTCATAAGAAGAATCTTTATTGAGCGACTTTTCTAGTTCATCGAACCAGAAACACGCTGCTGTAGTGACAGGAACCATGCATGAAATTGGTTGTAGAAGGTAACCTTGCTGAACAAACATCTTTTTAAGCAAACCCTCTAATTTTTTATCCATAGGATCTTTGAAAGCACAACTATCTTCTATAGGGATAGTAGTGCGTTTGTTTAGAGTAGAAACCGCCCCCTCGACCTTGGGGACTGTCTGCCATAAGTCCTTTCTGGGGTCGACCATAGGAAACAATTTCTTAAATATAGGGGGAGGGACAAAAGGTATGCCGGGCCTTTCCCATTCTTTGTTTACAATGTCCGCCACCCGCTTGGGTATAGGAAAAGCTTCGGGGGGCCCCGGGACCTCTAGGAACTTGTCCATCTTACATAATTTCTCTGGAATGACCAAATTCTCACAATCATCCAGAGTAGATAACACCTCCTTAAGCAGAGCGCGGAGATGTTCCAATTTAAATTTGAATGTAATCACATCAGGTTCAGCTTGTTGAGAAATTTTCCCTGAATCTGAAATTTCTCCCTCAGACAAAACCTCCCTGGCCCCCTCAGACTGGTGTAGGGGCACTTCGGAACCAATATCATCAGCGTCCTCATGCTCTTCAGTATTTTCTAAAACAGAGCAGTCGCGCTTTCGCTGATAAGTGGGCATTTTGGCTAAAATGTTTTCGATAGAATTATCCATTACAGCCGTTAATTGTTGCATAGTAAGGAGTATTGGCGCACTAGATGTACTAGGGGCCTCCTGTGTGGGCAAGACTGGCGTAGACGAAGGAGGGGATGATGCAGTACCATGCTTACTCCCCTCACTTGAGGAATCATCTTGGGCATCATTTTCTCTAAATTTTGTGTCACATAAATCACATCTATTTAAATGAGAAGGAACCTTGGCTTCCCCACATACAGAACATAGTCTATCTGATAGTTCAGACATGTTAAACAGGCATAAACTTGATAACAAAGTACAAAAAACGTTTTAAAATAAAACCGTTACTGTCACTTTAAATTTTAAACTGAACACACTTTATTACTGAAAATGTGAAAAAGTATGAAGGAATTGTCCAAAATTCACCAAAATTTCACCACAGTGTCTTAAAGCCTTAAAAGTATTGCACACCAAATTTGAAAGCTTTAACTCTTAAAATAACGGAACCGGAGCCGTTTTTATATTTAACCCCTATACAGTCCCTGGTATCTGCTTTGCTGAGACCCAACCAAGCCCAAAGGGGAATACGATACCAAATGACGCCTTCAGTAAGCTTTTTCTATGTATCTGAGCTCCTCACACATGCATCTGCATGTCTTGCTTCCCAAAAACAACTGCGCAATAGAGGCGCGAAAATGAGGCTCTGCCTATGATTAGAGAAGGCCCCCAGTGAAAAAGGTGTCCAATACAGTGCCTGCCGGTTATTTTACATAATTCCCAAGAATAAAATAACTCCTCAAAACTATGAAGTATTAAAAATGCTTATATATCAATCGTTTTAGCCCAGAAAAATGTCTACCAGTCTTTAAAGCCCTTGTGAAGCCCTTTATTCTTATTTAATAAAAATGGCTTACCGGATCCCATAGGGAAAATGACAGCTTCCAGCATTACCAAGTCTTGTTAGAAATGTGTCATACCTCAAGCAGCAAAAGTCTGCTCACTGTTTCCCCCAACTGAAGTTAATTCCTCTCAACAGTCCTGTGTGGAAACAGCCATCGATTTTAGTAACGGTTGCTAAAATCATTTTCCTCTTACAAACAGAAATCTTCATCTCTTTTCTGTTTCAGAGTAAATAGTACATACCAGCACTATTTTAAAATAACAAACTCTTGATTGAAGAATAAAAACTACATTTAAACACCGAAAAACTCTAAGCCATCTCCGTGGAGATGTTGCCTGTACAACGGCAAAGAGAATGACTGGGGAAGGCGGAGCCTAGGAGGGATCATGTGACCAGCTTTGCTGGGCTCTTTGCCATTTCCTGTTGGGGAAGAGAATATCCCACAAGTAAGGATGACGCCGTGGACCGGACACACCTATGTTGGAGAAACAGGGGTTATTTCAATTTTTCAGATCAATTATACTGAAATAATTGTACTGTCAATGATGGTTCTATTTTGAGTGGGAAGAGTAATATATCTGGGGGGTCTTTTGTCATAAAATGCATTAGGTTTGAGAAATAAGTGTTTTTTCACCTAGCAGTTATGATCCCAGTATTGATGTTTTTATGAAATTAGTATTACAGGATATTGAAAAACTCCAAAAGAAACATAAACTTGTCATTAAAAAAAAATTAACGTCAAAGGGTAAGATTACAAGTGGAGCGCTATTTAGAGCTCCATTTTGTGCGGTAACTACGCTAGAAGTCAGCAGTTTGTGGGAATCAGGTAGCATGCGTATTACAAGTTGAAATTAAAACACTATTGCTTGTGCACTAACCTGCGTGCTCAAACAGCTTACTTCTAGCGCAATTAGAATTCCCCCTAGAAGTCAATGGAGTGAGAAAAATGTGGGGGGGGGAACTAACACCCATACTCTCGTACTAATCCAAATCGCCATAAGCCCCCTAATATAATAACCCCTAAACCACCGCAACCCCCATTGCAAAGCAACCCAATAACCCATAAGTTACCCCAAAATGGACTACCCTTACCTGTTAAAAAAAAAAAAAGTAAACCACGACACTATTAACCCCTAAACCACCACAACCCCATCACAAAAGTAACCCACTACACTAATAATCCCTAAACCACCACAACCCCATCGCAAAGTAACTCACTAACATCTAAATCCCCTAACCTAACACCTCCTAAGTTACCCCAAAACAGACTAACCTAAACTGTAAAAAAACAACTAACAGTACCTTTAAAAATAAAAAACTAACCTTACCTTAAACGAAAAAAAACCTAACATTACTATGAAAAATAAAAAAAATTAACATTACTGAATGTTGAATATGAGGTACCCCCATTATATAGAGGTACCCTTGCATTCCTATTGACTGATTTGAATCGAAAATTGTACATTAGCCAATAGGAATGCAAGGGTACCCCTATATAAAGATTCATCTTTGGTGAGTACCATCTTCAGGGTTTAGTGCTAAAGATTAGGGGTTTTTTTCCTGGGCAGCAAAAGAACTAAATGGACACACAGAAAAAAAAAAAACAGAATTTATGCTTACCTGATAAATTACTTTCTCCAACGGTGTGTCCGGTCCACGGCGTCATCCATTACTTGTGGGAAATGTTCTCCCCCACAGGGAAAGGCAAGGAGAGCACACAGCAAGAGCTGTCCATATAGCTCCCCCTCTGGCTCCGCCCCCCAGTCATTCGACCGACGGTTAGGAGAAAAAGGAGAAACTATAGGGTGCCATGGTGACTGTAGTGTATAAAGAAAACATTTTCAACCTGATTAAAAAAAAAAAAAAAACAGGGCGGGCCGTGGACCGGACACACCGTTGGAGAAAGTAATTTATCAGGTAAGCATAAATTCTGTTTTCTCCAACATTGGTGTGTCCGGTCCACGGCGTCATCCATTACTTGTGGGAACCAATACCAAAGCTTTAGGACACGGATGAAGGGAGGGAGCAAATCAGGTTACCTAAACAGAAGGCACCACGGCTTGCAAAAGTTCTTTCTCCCAAAAACAGCCTCCGAAGAAGCAAAAATATCAAATTTGTAGAATTTGGCAAAAGTGTGCAGAGAAGACCAAGTCGCTGCCTTACATATCTGGTCAACAGAAGCCTCGTTCTTATAGGCCCATGTGGAAGCCACAGCCCTAGTAGAGTGAGCTGTGATACGGTCAGGAGGCTGCCGTCCGGCAGTCTCATAAGCCAAGCGGATAATGCTTTTCAGCCAGAAAGAGAGAGAGGTAGCAGTAGCTTTTCGACCTCTCCTCTTACCAGAGTAAACGACAAACAAGGATGAGGTTTGTCTAAAATCTTTTGTTGCTTCTAAATAGAACTTTAAAGCACGAACAACATCTAAATTGTGTAATAAACGTTCCTTCTTTGAAACTAGATTTGGACACAAAGAAGGAACAACTATTTCCTGGTTGATGTTCTTGTTGGAAACAACTTTTGGAAGAAAAACAGGCTTAGTACGCAAAACAACCTTATCTGAATGGAAAACCAGATAGGGTGGATCACACTGCAAAGCAGATAATTCAGAAACTCTTCTAGCAGAAGAAATAGCAACCAAAAACAGAACTTTCCAAGATAGTAACTTAATATCTATGGAATGTAAAGGTTCAAACGGAACCTCTTGAAGAACTGAAAGAACTAAATTTAGACTCCAAGGAGGAGTCATGGGTCTGTAAACAAGCTTGATTCTAACCAAAGCCTGAACAAAAGCTTGTACATCTGGCAAAGCTGCCAGTCGTTTGTGCAACAAGACGGATAATGCAGAAATCTGTCCTTTTAGAGAACTAGCTGACAATCCTTTATCCAAACCTTCTTGGAGAAAGGAGAGAATCTTTGGAATTTTAATCTTACTCCAGGAGAATCCTTTGGATTCACACCAACAGATATATTTTTTCCATATTTTATGGTAAATCTGTCTAGTCACAGGTTTTCTGGCTTGGACCAGAGTATCAATCACAGAATTTGAAAACCCACGCTTGGATAAAATCAAGCGTTCAATTTCCAAGCAGTCAGCTGCATAGAAACTAGATTGGGATGTTCGAATGGACCTTGTACTAGAAGGTCCTGTCTCAAAGGTAGCTTCCATGGTGGAGCCGATGACATATTCACCAGGTCTGCATACCAAGTCCTGCGTACAGAATCACAGAGGCCTTCTCCTGTTTGATCCTGGCTATGAGCCTGGGGAGGAGAGGAAACGGTGGAAACACATATGCTAGGTTGAACGACTAAGGCGCCACTAATGCATCCACTAGAGTCGCCTTATGATCCCTGGATCTGGACCCGTAGCAAGGAATCTTGAAGTTCTGACGGGACGCCATTAGATCCATGTCTGGAATGCCCCATAATTGGGTTAACTGAGCAAAGACCTCCGGATGGAGTTCCCACTCCCCCGGATGGAAAGTCTGACGACTCAAATAGTCCGCCTCCCAGTTGTCTACTCCTGGGATGTGAATAGCAGATAGATGGCAGGAGTGATTCTCTGCCCATTGGATTATCTTGGTTACTTCCTTCATCGCTAGGGAACTCTTTGTTCCCCCCTGATGATTGATGTACGCAACAGTCGTTATGTTGTCCGACTGAAATCTTATGAACCTGGCTTCCGCTAGCTGAGGCCAAGCCAGGAGCGCATTGAATATAGCTCTTAGTTCCAAAATGTTTATCGGGAGAAGCGACTCTTCCTGCGACCATAGGCCCTGAGCTTTCAGAGAGTCCCAGACCGCGCCCCACCCCAAGAGGCTGGCGTCGGTCGTGACGATGACCCACTCCGGTCTGCGGAAACTCATTCCCTGAGACAGGTAATCCTGGGTCAACCACCAGAGAAGTGAGTCCCTGGTTACCTGGTCTACTTGAATTTGGGGAGACAAGTCTGTATAGTCCCCATTCCACTGATTGAGCATGCACAGCTGTAATGGTCTTAGATGAATTCGAGCAAAAGGAACCACATCCATTGCTGCGACCATTAGTCCTATTACTTCCATGCATTGAGCTATAGAGGGTTGAGGAATAGAGTGAAGAACTTGACAAGCTTTTAGAAGTTTTGTCTTTCTGACGTCTGTGAGAAAGATCTTCATATCCACAGAATCTATTATTGTTCCCAGAAAAGGAACCCTTGTGGACGGTGACAGTGAACTTTTTTCTATGTTCACTTTCCACCCGTGAGATCTGAGAAAGCCAACACAATGTCTGTATGAGCCCTCGCTTTGGAAAGAGACGACGCTTGGATTAGGATGTCGTCTAGATAAGGTGCTACAGCGATGCCCCTCAGTCTTAGGACCGCTAGAAGGGACCCTAGCACCTTTGTGAAAATTCTGGGAGCGGTGGCTAAACCGAATGGAAGAGCCACAAACTGGTAATGTTTGTCCAGAAAGGCGAACCTCAGGAACTGATGATGAGATTTGTGGATTGGGATGTGCAGATACGCATCCTTTAGATCCACTGTAGTCAAAAATTGACCCTGCTGGATTGTTGGTAAGATTGTCCGAATGGTTTCCATCTTGAAGGATGGAACTCTGAGGAACTTGTTTAATATCTTTAAATCCAGAATTGGCCTGAAAGTTCCCTCTTTTTTGGGAACCACAAACAGGTTTGAGTAAAACCCTAGACCTTGTTCCCCGGAGGGGACTGGGTTTATCACTCCCATCTTTGATAGGTCTCTTACACAATGTAAGAATGCCTGTTTCTTTATCTGGTCTGAAGATAAGCGAGACAGGTGGAACCTTCCCTTTGGAGGAAGTCCCTTGAATTCTAACAGGTATCCCTTGGAAACTATCTCTAGTGCCCAGGGATCCAGAACATCTCTTGCCCAAGCCTGAGCGAAGAGAGATAGTCTGCCCCCTACCAGATCCGGTCCCGGATCGGGGGCTACCCCTTCATGCTGTCTTGGTAGCAGCAGCAGGTTTCTTGGTTTGTTTACCCTTGTTCCAGCCCTGCATGGGCTTCCAAGCAGGTTTGGGCTGGGCTGCGTTACCTTCTTGTCTAGCGGCAGTGGAGTTATTAGCCGGTCCGTTCCTGAAATTGCGAAAGGAACGAAAATTAGACTTTTTCTTAGCCTTAAAAGGCCTATCCTGTGGGAGGGCATGGCCCTTACCCCCAGTGATGTCTGAAATAATTTCCTTCAATTCCGGCCCAAAAAGGGTCTTACCCTTGAAAGGAATATTCAGTAACTTAGTCTTGGACGACACATCTGCCGACCAGGATTTTAGCCAAAGCGCCCTCCGCGCTACTATAGCAAAACCTGAGTTTTTCGCCGCCAATTTCGTTATTTGAAAGGCGGCATCCAATATAAAGGAATTAGCTAACTTTAATGCGTGAATTCTGTCCATGACTTCTTCATAGGAAGTCTCTTTCTGGAGCGACCTTTCTAGTTCTTCGAACCAAAAGGACGCCGCTGAAGTGACAGTAATAACACACGTAGCTGGTTGAAGGATGAACCCTTGCTGAACAAAAATCTTTTTAAGCAATCCTTCCAATTTTTTATCCATAGGATCTTTGAAAGCGCAGCTGTCCTCTATTGGAATAGTTGTGCGCTTCGCTAGTGTTGAAACAGCTCCCTCAACCTTCGGGACTGTTTGCCATGCGTCCCTTCTAGGGTCTACTATGGGAAACATTTTCTTAAATATAGGAGGTGGGGCAAAGGGTACACCTGGCTTCTCCCACTCCTTTTCCACTATGTTCACTACCCTCTTAGGTATTGGAAAAGCGTCGTCGTGCACTGGAACCTCTAAAAATGTGTCCAATTTGCACAACTTCTCTGGTACTACCATGGAATCACAGTCATCCAGAGTAGCTAATACCTCCTTAAGCAAAGCGCGGAGATGTTCTAGCTTAAACTTAAATGCCACTAGATCAGGTTCTGCCTGTTGAGAAATTTTTCCTGAGTCTGAAATTTCACCCTCAGACAGCCCTTCCCTCACAGCCAATTCCGATTGATGTGAGGGTAAAATAGATAAGGCATCGTCAGCGTCTGATTGTTCATCCTTTTTATCTGTATTTAAAACTGAACAATCACGCTTTCTCTGAAAAACTGGCAGTTTGGATAAAAGATTTGCTATAGAATTATCAACTACTGCTGATAATTAAAAAACAAAAAAGAAACAGAAGCGCCCACCGCATCTAAGTGCAGATTAAACGTATGATTTAATATAATAAAATTGACATTAGAATAACACTCACAATGTTAAAAACAAATACAGGCCTTGTATAATAACTTTGAAGAAGTCACTGATTATGTAGTGTCCCGCTGCGATCCTTCCAAAATACAGACTCCACGTCTCAGCTAGATGGGGGTGTGTAAACCGTTGGACCAATCCGGTGTGTCCTTGGCCGGGGGCTGGAACGCTACGGGTAGTAGCGTGGTGCTGTGCAAAGCCGACCCCGATGTTAGTGGAGAACTTCCTCCAAGATGGATTCCGAGTTTCAGCTGTAGTAATCCTTGTCCTTAGGTGATGTTTTTAGAACACGTTAGTGCTACAGATAGTTAGGTCCTCAGCCCACTTAGTGTCTGTATATACGTGACCAGCACTAATAGCGGCCTCACCGGCACCTACAATTGCACACTATGTGCATTTACTATAACGGTATACACCAGTAGTAACAAGTGGTAACATAGTGTGCAATAACATAGTTCAAATTCAGTTCCTGTGAGGCCACTGTTAGTGTTTTTTCATATACAATTGTTAAACACTAAGTGGGCTGAGGGACTAGAACATCACTACCCAGTGTTACTTCTTGTTACCACTTGTTACTACTGGTGTATACCGTTATAGTAAATGCACATAGTGTGCAATTGTAGGTGCCGGTGAGGCCGCTATTAGTGCTGGTCACGTATATACAGACACTAAGTGGGCTGAGGACCTAACTATCTGTAGCACTAACGTGTTCTAAAAAGATCACCTAAGGACAAGGATTACTACAGCTGAAACTCGGAATCCATCTTGGAGGAAGTTCTCCACTAACATCGGGGTCGGCTTTGCACAGCACCACGCTACTACCCGTAGCGTTCCAGCCCCCGGCCAAGGACACACCGGATTGGTCCAACGGTTTACACACCCCCATCTAGCTGAGACGTGGAGTCTGTATTTTGGAAGGATCACAGCGGGACACTACATAATCAGTGACTTCTTCAAAGTTATTATACAAGGCCTGTATTTGTTTTTAACATTGTGAGTGTTATTCTAATGTCAATTTTATTATATTAAATCATACGTTTAATCTGCACTTAGATGCGGTGGGCGCTTCTGTTTCTTTTTTGTTTTTTCTTAGCTTTTTGGAAGTTCGTGATGGGACTTTGTTAAGGAGCAGCCTATATACACTGAGAACTACTAAAGAGAACTTTGCTACAGAGAACTTATATCTAGTGTATAATAACGGACATTTTCTGCTACAGTTCTGTCAATAGGAGTTGTAAGACATATTTTATTATATTTATATGACCCATATGTTTTATTTATGTTTGATTAACCATTGTATGCACTAATAATAGGCCTACAAAATAGGAGGGATATTGCCTCTATATAGTTAAAAATCTTACCTGGGATACAGGATACAAATGGTTGATAAAGATATTGCACTCTAATTTGCATTTTGGGCAGCGCCTATATTAAACCCCTTTTCTTTTGTACTGCTGATAATTGTTGCATAGAAATAAGCACTGGTGCGCTAGGTGTCGCCTGCGCGGGCAAAGCTGGTGTAGACACAGAAGGAGAGGATGTAGAGCTATCCCCACTACCTTCATTAGATAAATCATCTTGGGTAACATTATGAAAAATAACAGAGCTGTCCTGATTTTGTTTGGACGCTATGGCGCAATTATCACAAACACTCGAAGGGGGAACCACATTTGTCTCTATACACACAGAACATAGGTTATCTGATGGAACAGACATGTTAAACAGATTTAGGCAGGCAAACAATGCAATAAAAACGATTTTAAACAAAAACGTTACTGTCTCTTTAAATAATAAAATGACACATTTATTTGTGAATGTTCAAAAAACTATGAAGGCAATATCCGATTTTTCTGAAATTTGGACCCCAGTGTCTTAATGCTTAGAAAGTATTGCACAGCAAATATGGAGACTCTAGCTCTTAAAACAAGCAACGCGGAGCTAATTGTTGGATTTAACCGTTTTTACACACCACAATCCCAGCTACAGCCTTGCTGCAGCTTTTTACCTTCCTTAGGGGTCACCATTCACAGAAAAAAGCCTTTTGGAGTCACTTTCTGAACCACAGGACCCTCTCACATGAATCTGCATGCACTGCCTTGAAATTCAACTGCACAGCTGAAGTGCCAAAATGAGGCTTCCTCCCTCAGCACACTAGAGTGAAGGGGCCTTCCTGACTAGATTTAGGTGTCTAAAACAAGCCAGATCAATAAAAAACGTTCCCAAGTGTATGTGAGATTATAAAATATTTCAAATGGTATAATATTGTAATAAAAACCAATCGATTTAGCCCCTAACAGTGTCTACCAGCATAAAAAACAAAAAGGGGAAGCCTGTTATCTTTTTTGCTGAGGTGAAAGAAAAATGGCTTACCGTTTCCCCTGAGGGGAAAAATGACTGTCATCTAGCATTAGCCTGTGTTGTTAGAAGGAGACTAGTCATACCTGAAGCAGATGAGTCTGCAAACTGTTACCCCCAACTGAAGTTCTCTTGTTTCAACAGTCCTGCGTGGTAACAGTAATGTATTTTAGTTACTTGTGCTAAAATCATAGCCCTCTTAAACAGAAATCTTCATCACTTTTCTGTTATAGAGTAAATAGTACAAGCCAGCACTATTTTAAAATAACAAACTCTTGATAGAAGAATAAAAAACTACAACTAACACCACAAACTCCTCGCCATCCCCGTGGTAGATGCTACTTGTTCAGAGCGGCAAGGAGAATGACTGGGGGGCGGAGCCAGAGGGGGAGCTATATGGACAGCTCTTGCTGTGTGCTCTCCTTGCCTTTCCCTGTGGGGGAGAACATTTCCCACAAGTAATGGATGACGCCGTGGACCGGACACACCAATGTTGGAGAAATCAGCGCTAGTTCTCACATAAAAATAATAAGTAATTGAATAAATAAAATTAAAAGTAAAACTGAATCAATCAGAATCTATACTATAATCGCGTTTGTAACGCGTCCTTCGGCAGTTGCGCACGCATCTTCAAAGGAATGTTGGCAGTGCGAGGCAGCCAACATTCTGTTGGCTGCACGCACAGCCAAAAGAATTCATCTGGATGCAGCGGAATGGCAGGGTGGTGAAAGAATCCACCAAAGTTAAGCTACATCCCGGTGGATCCTGAAAATGGCAGGGTGGTGCCACCCTGCTATTTTTGGAATCCACTGGGATGCAGCAAAGGCGCATTAAAAAAAACAAAAAAACAACACCCGCACGAAGTATAACAAAAAAAAACCTAACCTCACACACAAAGTATTAACACCTAAACAGCAAACCCACACATTGCAAAATAATAAAGTAATTATCCTATTAACCCCTAAACTGCAAACCCTCCACATCGCAATAAGCCTAATTACCCTATTAACCCCTAAACCGCAAAACCCCCACATCACAATAAACCTAATTACCCTATTAACCCCTAAACTGCAAAACCCCCACTTTGCAATAAACCTAATTACCCTATTAACCCCTAAACCGCAAAACCCCCACATCGCAATAAACCTAATTACCCTATTAACCCCCTTAAACCACCAAAATCCACAACGCAAATAAATAATTAAATTACTAAGCCCCCTAACCTAACATCCCCTAAATTAAACCCAATTACCTAAATTAAAAATACAAAATTACAATTAAAATAAAAAAACGAACATTACTTTGATTAAGATAAAAAAAACTAACTTTAAATTAAACTAAAATTACAAAAGTCTAACATTACAGAAAATAATTAACAAATTATAAAAAATACAAAAATTAAACCTAATCCCTAGAAAAATAAAAAAGCCCCCCCAAAATAAAAACACCCCCTAATCTAATGGGGTTGTGGAGGTTTAGGGATTAATAGTGTAGTGGTTTATTTTGTGATAGGGTTGGGGCGGTTTAGGGGTTAATAGTGTAGTGGGTTACTTTGCGATGGGGTGTGGCAGTTTAAGGGCTAATAAAATAGTTTTGTGCAACTATTTTCCCCGGCTAAACTCTTTACACAACCTTTCAGGTCACTTAAAAAGTTTAAGCAGTAAATGCGATTGTGTTAGAATGATCAAATTTACTTTCAACTTGTAATATGAGCGGACATTGCCTCTAAATGCGGCCCATAGAAAATATGTGGAACGTAAATTAGTGTGATTTTGCGCAAATTAAATCATGATAATTTAAACAGTGTGCCACTTTTAATATGGAGTAAAGAACACCGTGGTCTTGCGATCGCATTTACACCCTCACACTAATGAGAGTGCTCCACTCTTAGTCTGGCCTAAAATAGAGAAGCTTTAAAGGGACATGAAACCCCAAAATTTCCTTCATGATTGGGTTAGAATGGGGCACCCAGTGAAAGGGGCTGGGAAATCAGGAAGAGCAGACACTCCCCCCCTCTCCGTTCCCTGCATATGAAAAGACACATAACATAAACAGGAGCCTACAGGAGTCTGTAAATGCACGTATACATCTGACATTGTGGGGCTTGGTTAGTCTGAAAATCACCACAATGAAAATCACCACAATGTTATTAAAAAATAAGCAAAACTATACATTGTTACAAAAACACTCCCAGATAGGCTGTATAAATGCATCATCTACAAAACATTTATGCAAAGAAATATCTAGTGTACAATGTCCATTTAATCATGTATAAAGGTCTACTGAAACACAGGCAATATTTAAACACCCAATTAATTTACTGATGGCAATAACACTAACCATATCTTATTTTATTAACCCCTTGAGATATCATTGATCAAATTACATGATTCAGAAAAGCATAATTAAAAAAAAACACTGGCAAACCCAAATCTTTAATCATACTATACCTGGCCCTAGTTTCTAAATGACAAATCCAGAATGCTTCCTTTTGTTTAAGCTTCCACTCTCTTTCACCTCTAAGATCGAGGTGGGGAGAAATAGCGACTCCTCTGCTATGATGACAGAGTCCTTCACAGGGGACTCAGAGACAGAGGGTGCCGATGAAGAGGTGGAAGGCAGCACTAGAAACAGACAAGTCGGCCAGGCATATCGGAAATAGCAGAACAGCCGTCCAAGGCAAGGTACAAGGAAACGCTAGTGATAAATGTATTTGATAGCATAACAACAGATGAGACTGCCGTTCTAGAAAAAGGACTTTTGTTTTGTCCAGATGTTGACTGTAACATTTTCGTGCTAAAACAGGGGTTATTTCAATTTTTCAGATCAATTATACTGAAATAATTGTACTGTCAATGATGGTTCTATTTTGAGTGGGAAGAGTAATATATCTGGGGGGTCTTTTGTCATAAAATGCATTAGGTTTGAGAAATGTGTTTTTTCACCTAGCAGTTATGATCCCAGTATTGATGTTTTTATGAAATTAGTATTACAGGATATTGAAAAACTCCAAAAGAAACATAAACTTGTCATTAAAAAAAAATTAACGTCAAAGGGTAAGATTACAAGTGGAGCGCTATTTAGAGCTCCATTTTGTGCGGTAACTACGCTAGAAGTCAGCAGTTTGTGGGAATCAGGTAGCATGCGTATTACAAGTTGAAATTAAAACACTATTGCTTGTGCACTAACCTGCGTGCTCAAACAGCTTACTTCTAGCGCAATTAGAATTCCCCCTAGAAGTCAATGGAGTGAGAAAAATGTGGGGGGGGGAAACTAACACCCATACTCACGTACTAATCCAAATCGCCATAAGCCCCCTAATATAATAACCCCTAAACCAATGCAACCCCCATTGCAAAGCAACCCAATAACCCATAAGTTACCCCAAAATGGACTACCCTTACCTGTTAAAAAAAAAAAGTAAACCACTACACTATTAACCCCTAAACCACCACAACCCCATCACAAAAGTAACCCACTACACTAATAACCCCTAAACCACCACAACCCCATCGCAAAGTAACTCACTAACATCTAAATCCCCTAACCTAACACCTCCTAAGTTACCCCAAAACAGACTAACCTAAACTGTAAAAAAACAACTAACAGTACCTTTAAAAATAAAAAACTAACCTTACCTTAAACGAAAAAAAACCTAACATTACTATGAAAAATACAAAAAATTAACATTACTGAATGTTGAATATGAGGTACCCCCATTATATAGAGGTACCCTTGCATTCCTATTGACTGATTTGAATCGAAAATTGTACATTAGCCAATAGGAATGCAAGGGTACCCCTATATAAAGAGGGGGTACCGCGCAGTCAAAATTCAGTGTGCGGTGGATGATCACATGAAGAGGACATCGGGGAAGATAAGAAGATGGAAGAATACCGCCGCCGGGATGACGATAAGAAGATCACCGCCGGGATGAACATGGAGTGCCGCTGCCCGGATTCATATTTGGTGAGTACCATCTTCAGGGTTTAGTGCTAAAGATTAGGGGTTTTTTTCCTGGGCAGCAAAAGAACTAAATGGACACACAGAAAAAAAAAATCAGCGCTAGTTCTCAATAATAATAAGTAATTGAATAAATAAAATTAAAAGTAAAACTGAATCAATCAGAATCTATACTATAATCGCGTTTGTAACGCGTCCTTCGGCAGTTGCGCACGCATCTTCAAAGGAATGTTGGCAGTGCGAGGCAGCCAACATTCTGTTGGCTGCACGCACAGCCAAAAGAATTCATCTGGATGCAGCGGAATGGCAGGGTGGTGAAAGAATCCACCAAAGTTAAGCTACATCCCGGTGGATCCTGAAAATGGCAGGGTGGTGCCACCCTGCTATTTTTGGAATCCACTGGGATGCAGCAAAGGCGCATTAAAAAAAACAAAAAAACAACACCCGCACGAGGTATAACAAAAAAAAACCTAACCTCACACACAAAGTATTAACACCTAAACAGCAAACCCACACATTGCAAAATAATAAAGTAATTATCCTATTAACCCCTAAACTGCAAACCCTCCACATCGCAATAAGCCTAATTACCCTATTAACCCCTAAACCGCAAAACCCCCACATCACAATAAACCTAATTACCCTATTAACCCCTAAACTGCAAAACCCCCACTTTGCAATAAACCTAATTACCCTATTAACCCCTAAACCGCAAAACCCCCACATCGCAATAAACCTAATTACCCTATTAACCCCCTTAAACCACCAAAATCCACAACGCAAATAAATAATTAAATTACTAAGCCCCCTAACCTAACATCCCCTAAATTAAACCCAATTACCTAAATTAAAAATACAAAATTACAATTAAAATAAAAAAACGAACATTACTTTGATTAAGATAAAAAAAACTAACTTTAAATTAAACTAAAATTACAAAAGTCTAACATTACAGAAAATAATTAACAAATTATAAAAAATACAAAAATTAAACCTAATCCCTAGAAAAATAAAAAAGCCCCCCCAAAATAAAAACACCCCCTAATCTAATGGGGTTGTGGAGGTTTAGGGATTAATAGTGTAGTGGTTTATTTTGTGATAGGGTTGGGGCGGTTTAGGGGTTAATAGTGTAGTGGGTTACTTTGCGATGGGGTGTGGCAGTTTAAGGGCTAATAAAATAGTTTTGTGCAACTATTTTCCCCGGCTAAACTCTTTACACAACCTTTCAGGTCACTTAAAAAGTTTAAGCAGTAAATGCGATTGTGTTAGAATGATCAAATTTACTTTCAACTTGTAATATGAGCGGACATTGCCTCTAAATGCGGCCCATAGAAAATATGTGGAACGTAAATTAGTGTGATTTTGCGCAAATTAAATCATGATAATTTAAACAGTGTGCCACTTTTAATATGGAGTAAAGAACACCGTGGTCTTGCGATCGCATTTACACCCTCACACTAATGAGAGTGCTCCACTCTTAGTCTGGCCTAAAATAGAGAAGCTTTAAAGGGACATGAAACCCCAAAATTTCCTTCATGATTGGGTTAGAATGGGGCACCCAGTGAAAGGGGCTGGGAAATCAGGAAGAGCAGACACTCCCCCCCTCTCCGTTCCCTGCATATGAAAAGACACATAACATAAACAGGAGCCTACAGGAGTCTGTAAATGCACGTATACATCTGACATTGTGGGGCTTGGTTAGTCTGAAAATCACCACAATGAAAATCACCACAATGTTATTAAAAAATAAGCAAAACTATACATTGTTACAAAAACACTCCCAGATAGGCTGTATAAATGCATCATCTACAAAACATTTATGCAAAGAAATATCTAGTGTACAATGTCCATTTAATCATGTATAAAGGTCTACTGAAACACAGGCAATATTTAAACACCCAATTAATTTACTGATGGCAATAACACTAACCATATCTTATTTTATTAACCCCTTGAGGTATCATTGATCAAATTACATGATTCAGAAAAGCATAATTAAAAAAAAACACTGGCAAACCCAAATCTTTAATCATACTATACCTGGCCCTAGTTTCTAAATGACAAATCCAGAATGCTTCCTTTTGTTTAAGCTTCCACTCTCTTTCACCTCTAAGATCGAGGTGGGGAGAAATAGCGACTCCTCTGCTATGATGACAGAGTCCTTCACAGGGGACTCAGAGACAGAGGGTGCCGATGAAGAGGTGGAAGGCAGCACTAGAAACAGACAAGTCGGCCGGGCATATCGGAAATAGCAGAACAGCCGTCCAAGGCAAGGTACAAGGAAACGCTAGTGATAAATGTATTTGATAGCATAACAACAGATGAGACTGCCGTTCTAGAAAAAGGACTTTTGTTTTGTCCAGATGTTGACTGTAACATTTTCGTGCTAAAACAGGGGTTATTTCAATTTTTCAGATCAATTATACTGAAATAATTGTACTGTCAATGATGGTTCTATTTTGAGTGGGAAGAGTAATATATCTGGGGGGTCTTTTGTCATAAAATGCATTAGGTTTGAGAAATGTGTTTTTTGACCTAGCAGTTATGATCCCAGTATTGATGTTTTTATGAAATTAGTATTACAGGATATTGAAAAACTCCAAAAGAAACATAAACTTGTCATTAAAAAAAAATTAACGTCAAAGGGTCAGATTACAAGTGGAGCGCTATTTAGAGCTCCATTTTGTGCGGTAACTACGCTAGAAGTCAGCAGTTTGTGGGAATCAGGTAGCATGCGTATTACAAGTTGAAATTAAAACACTATTGCTTGTGCACTAACCTGCGTGCTCAAACAGCTTACTTCTAGCGCAATTAGAATTCCCCCTAGAAGTCAATGGAGTGAGAAAAATGTGGGGGGGGAAACTAACACCCATACTCACGTACTAATCCAAATCGCCATAAGCCCCCTAATATAATAACCCCTAAACCACCGCAACCCCCATTGCAAAGCAACCCAATAACCCATAAGTTACCCCAAAATGGACTACCCTTACCTGTTAAAAAAAAAAAAGTAAACCACTACACTATTAACCCCTAAACCACCACAACCCCATCACAAAAGTAACCCACTACACTAATAACCCCTAAACCACCACAACCCCATCGCAAAGTAACTCACTAACATCTAAATCCCCTAACCTAACACCTCCTAAGTTACCCCAAAACAGACTAACCTAAACTGTAAAAAAACAACTAACAGTACCTTTAAAAATAAAAAACTAACCTTACCTTAAACGAAAAAAAACCTAACATTACTATGAAAAATACAAAAAATTAACATTACTGAATGTTGAATATGAGGTACCCCCCATTATATAGAGGTACCCTTGCATTCCTATTGACTGATTTGAATCGAAAATTGTACATTAGCCAATAGGAATGCAAGGGTACCCCTATATAAAGAGGGGGTACCGCGCAGTCAAAATTCAGTGTGCGGTGGATGATCACATGAAGAGGACATCGGGGAAGATAAGAAGATGGAAGAATACCGCCGCCGGGATGACGATAAGAAGATCACCGCCGGGATGAACATGGAGTGCCGCTGCCCGGATTCATATTTGGTGAGTACAATCTTCAGGGTTTAGTGCTAAAGATTAGGGTTTTTTTTCCTGGGCAGCAAAAGAACTAAATGGACACACAGAAAAAAAAAAATCAGCGCTAGTTCTCAATAATAATAAGTAATTGAATAAATAAAATTAAAAGTAAAACTGAATCAATCAGAATCTATACTATAATCGCGTTTGTAACGCGTCCTTCGGCAGTTGCGCACGCATCTTCAAAGGAATGTTGGCAGTGCGAGGCAGCCAACATTCTGTTGGCTGCACGCACAGCCAAAAGAATTCATCTGGATGCAGCGGAATGGCAGGGTGGTGAAAGAATCCACCAAAGTTAAGCTACATCCCGGTGGATCCTGAAAATGGCAGGGTGGTGCCACCCTGCTATTTTTGGAATCCACTGGGATGCAGCAAAGGCGCATTAAAAAAAACAAAAAAACAACACCCGCACGAAGTATAACAAAAAAAAACCTAACCTCACACACAAAGTATTAACACCTAAACAGCAAACCCACACATTGCAAAATAATAAAGTAATTATCCTATTAACCCCTAAACTGCAAACCCTCCACATCGCAATAAGCCTAATTACCCTATTAACCCCTAAACCGCAAAACCCCCACATCACAATAAACCTAATTACCCTATTAACCCCTAAACTGCAAAACCCCCACTTTGCAATAAACCTAATTACCCTATTAACCCCTAAACCGCAAAACCCCCACATCGCAATAAACCTAATTACCCTATTAACCCCCTTAAACCACCAAAATCCACAACGCAAATAAATAATTAAATTACTAAGCCCCCTAACCTAACATCCCCTAAATTAAACCCAATTACCTAAATTAAAAATACAAAATTACAATTAAAATAAAAAAACGAACATTACTTTGATTAAGATAAAAAAAACTAACTTTAAATTAAACTAAAATTACAAAAGTCTAACATTACAGAAAATAATTAACAAATTATAAAAAATACAAAAATTAAACCTAATCCCTAGAAAAATAAAAAAGCCCCCCCAAAATAAAAACACCCCCTAATCTAATGGGGTTGTGGAGGTTTAGGGATTAATAGTGTAGTGGTTTATTTTGTGATAGGGTTGGGGCGGTTTAGGGGTTAATAGTGTAGTGGGTTACTTTGCGATGGGGTGTGGCAGTTTAAGGGCTAATAAAATAGTTTTGTGCAACTATTTTCCCCGGCTAAACTCTTTACACAACCTTTCAGGTCACTTAAAAAGTTTAAGCAGTAAATGCGATTGTGTTAGAATGATCAAATTTACTTTCAACTTGTAATATGAGCGGACATTGCCTCTAAATGCGGCCCATAGAAAATGTGTGGAACGTAAATTAGTGTGATTTTGCGCAAATTAAATCATGATAATTTAAACAGTGTGCCACTTTTAATATGGAGTAAAGAACACCGTGGTCTTGCGATCGCATTTACACCCTCACACTAATGAGAGTGCTCCACTCTTAGTCTGGCCTAAAATAGAGAAGCTTTAAAGGGACATGAAACCCCAAAATTTCCTTCATGATTGGGTTAGAATGGGGCACCCAGTGAAAGGGGCTGGGAAATCAGGAAGAGCAGACACTCCCCCCCTCTCCGTTCCCTGCATATGAAAAGACACATAACATAAACAGGAGCCTACAGGAGTCTGTAAATGCACGTATACATCTGACATTGTGGGGCTTGGTTAGTCTGAAAATCACCACAATGAAAATCACCACAATGTTATTAAAAAATAAGCAAAACTATACATTGTTACAAAAACACTCCCAGATAGGCTGTATAAATGCATCATCTACAAAACATTTATGCAAAGAAATATCTAGTGTACAATGTCCATTTAATCATGTATAAAGGTCTACTGAAACACAGGCAATATTTAAACACCCAATTAATTTACTGATGGCAATAACACTAACCATATCTTATTTTATTAACCCCTTGAGGTATCATTGATCAAATTACATGATTCAGAAAAGCATAATTAAAAAAAAACACTGGCAAACCCAAATCTTTAATCATACTATACCTGGCCCTAGTTTCTAAATGACAAATCCAGAATGCTTCCTTTTGTTTAAGCTTCCACTCTCTTTCACCTCTAAGATCGAGGTGGGGAGAAATAGCGACTCCTCTGCTATGATGACAGAGTCCTTCACAGGGGACTCAGAGACAGAGGGTGCCGATGAAGAGGTGGAAGGCAGCACTAGAAACAGACAAGTCGGCCGGGCATATCGGAAATAGCAGAACAGCCGTCCAAGGCAAGGTACAAGGAAACGCTAGTGATAAATGTATTTGATAGCATAACAACAGATGAGACTGCCGTTCTAGAAAAAGGACTTTTGTTTTGTCCAGATGTTGACTGTAACATTTTCGTGCTAAAACAGGGGTTATTTCAATTTTTCAGATCAATTATACTGAAATAATTGTACTGTCAATGATGGTTCTATTTTGAGTGGGAAGAGTAATATATCTGGGGGGTCTTTTGTCATAAAATGCATTAGGTTTGAGAAATGTGTTTTTTCACCTAGCAGTTATGATCCCAGTATTGATGTTTTTATGAAATTAGTATTACAGGATATTGAAAAACTCCAAAAGAAACATAAACTTGTCATTAAAAAAAAATTAACGTCAAAGGGTAAGATTACAAGTGGAGCGCTATTTAGAGCTCCATTTTGTGCGGTAACTACGCTAGAAGTCAGCAGTTTGTGGGAATCAGGTAGCATGCGTATTACAAGTTGAAATTAAAACACTATTGCTTGTGCACTAACCTGCGTGCTCAAACAGCTTACTTCTAGCGCAATTAGAATTCCCCCTAGAAGTCAATGGAGTGAGAAAAATGTGGGGGGGGGAAACTAACACCCATACTCACGTACTAATCCAAATCGCCATAAGCCCCCTAATATAATAACCCCTAAACCAATGCAACCCCCATTGCAAAGCAACCCAATAACCCATAAGTTACCCCAAAATGGACTACCCTTACCTGTTAAAAAAAAAAAAGTAAACCACTACACTATTAACCCCTAAACCACCACAACCCCATCACAAAAGTAACCCACTACACTAATAACCCCTAAACCACCACAACCCCATCGCAAAGTAACTCACTAACATCTAAATCCCCTAACCTAACACCTCCTAAGTTACCCCAAAACAGACTAACCTAAACTGTAAAAAAACAACTAACAGTACCTTTAAAAATAAAAAACTAACCTTACCTTAAACGAAAAAAAACCTAACATTACTATGAAAAATACAAAAAATTAACATTACTGAATGTTGAATATGAGGTACCCCCATTATATAGAGGTACCCTTGCATTCCTATTGACTGATTTGAATCGAAAATTGTACATTAGCCAATAGGAATGCAAGGGTACCCCTATATAAAGAGGGGGTACCGCGCAGTCAAAATTCAGTGTGCGGTGGATGATCACATGAAGAGGACATCGGGGAAGATAAGAAGATGGAAGAATACCGCCGCCGGGATGACGATAAGAAGATCACCGCCGGGATGAACATGGAGTGCCGCTGCCCGGATTCATATTTGGTGAGTACCATCTTCAGGGT
Source organism: Bombina bombina (assembly GCF_027579735.1). NCBI lineage: Eukaryota > Metazoa > Chordata > Amphibia > Anura > Bombinatoridae > Bombina > Bombina bombina. Next base: position 171,002,941 of record NC_069505.1, read on the forward strand.
TTAGTGCTAAAGATTAGGGGTTTTTTTCCTGGGCAGCAAAAGAACTAAATGGACACACAGAAAAAAAAAATCAGCGCTAGTTCTCAATAATAATAAGTAATTGAATAAATAAAATTAAAAGTAAAACTGAATCAATCAGAATCTATACTATAATCGCGTTTGTAACGCGTCCTTCGGCAGTTGCGCACGCATCTTCAAAGGAATGTTGGCAGTGCGAGGCAGCCAACATTCTGTTGGCTGCACGCACAGCCAAAAGAATTCATCTGGATGCAGCGGAATGGCAGGGTGGTGAAAGAATCCACCAAAGTTAAGCTACATCCCGGTGGATCCTGAAAATGGCAGGGTGGTGCCACCCTGCTATTTTTGGAATCCACTGGGATGCAGCAAAGGCGCATTAAAAAAAACAAAAAAACAACACCCGCACGAAGTATAACAAAAAAAAACCTAACCTCACACACAAAGTATTAACACCTAAACAGCAAACCCACACATTGCAAAATAATAAAGTAATTATCCTATTAACCCCTAAACTGCAAACCCTCCACATCGCAATAAGCCTAATTACCCTATTAACCCCTAAACCGCAAAACCCCCACATCACAATAAACCTAATTACCCTATTAACCCCTAAACTGCAAAACCCCCACTTTGCAATAAACCTAATTACCCTATTAACCCCTAAACCGCAAAACCCCCACATCGCAATAAACCTAATTACCCTATTAACCCCCTTAAACCACCAAAATCCACAACGCAAATAAATAATTAAATTACTAAGCCCCCTAACCTAACATCCCCTAAATTAAACCCAATTACCTAAATTAAAAATACAAAATTACAATTAAAATAAAAAAACGAACATTACTTTGATTAAGATAAAAAAAACTAACTTTAAATTAAACTAAAATTACAAAAGTCTAACATTACAGAAAATAATTAACAAATTATAAAAAATACAAAAATTAAACCTAATCCCTAGAAAAATAAAAAAGCCCCCCCAAAATAAAAACACCCCCTAATCTAATGGGGTTGTGGAGGTTTAGGGATTAATAGTGTAGTGGTTTATTTTGTGATAGGGTTGGGGCGGTTTAGGGGTTAATAGTGTAGTGGGTTACTTTGCGATGGGGTGTGGCAGTTTAAGGGCTAATAAAATAGTTTTGTGCAACTATTTTCCCCGGCTAAACTCTTTACACAACCTTTCAGGTCACTTAAAAAGTTTAAGCAGTAAATGCGATTGTGTTAGAATGATCAAATTTACTTTCAACTTGTAATATGAGCGGACATTGCCTCTAAATGCGGCCCATAGAAAATATGTGGAACGTAAATTAGTGTGATTTTGCGCAAATTAAATCATGATAATTTAAACAGTGTGCCACTTTTAATATGGAGTAAAGAACACCGTGGTCTTGCGATCGCATTTACACCCTCACACTAATGAGAGTGCTCCACTCTTAGTCTGGCCTAAAATAGAGAAGCTTTAAAGGGACATGAAACCCCAAAATTTCCTTCATGATTGGGTTAGAATGGGGCACCCAGTGAAAGGGGCTGGGAAATCAGGAAGAGCAGACACTCCCCCCCTCTCCGTTCCCTGCATATGAAAAGACACATAACATAAACAGGAGCCTACAGGAGTCTGTAAATGCACGTATACATCTGACATTGTGGGGCTTGGTTAGTCTGAAAATCACCACAATGAAAATCACCACAATGTTATTAAAAAATAAGCAAAACTATACATTGTTACAAAAACACTCCCAGATAGGCTGTATAAATGCATCATCTACAAAACATTTATGCAAAGAAATATCTAGTGTACAATGTCCATTTAATCATGTATAAAGGTCTACTGAAACACAGGCAATATTTAAACACCCAATTAATTTACTGATGGCAATAACACTAACCATATCTTATTTTATTAACCCCTTGAGGTATCATTGATCAAATTACATGATTCAGAAAAGCATAATTAAAAAAAAACACTGGCAAACCCAAATCTTTAATCATACTATACCTGGCCCTAGTTTCTAAATGACAAATCCAGAATGCTTCCTTTTGTTTAAGCTTCCACTCTCTTTCACCTCTAAGATCGAGGTGGGGAGAAATAGCGACTCCTCTGCTATGATGACAGAGTCCTTCACAGGGGACTCAGAGACAGAGGGTGCCGATGAAGAGGTGGAAGGCAGCACTAGAAACAGACAAGTCGGCCGGGCATATCGGAAATAGCAGAACAGCCGTCCAAGGCAAGGTACAAGGAAACGCTAGTGATAAATGTATTTGATAGCATAACAACAGATGAGACTGCCGTTCTAGAAAAAGGACTTTTGTTTTGTCCAGATGTTGACTGTAACATTTTCGTGCTAAAACAGGGGTTATTTCAATTTTTCAGATCAATTATACTGAAATAATTGTACTGTCAATGATGGTTCTATTTTGAGTGGGAAGAGTAATATATCTGGGGGGTCTTTTGTCATGAAATGCATTAGGTTTGAGAAATGTGTTTTTTCACCTAGCAGTTATGATCCCAGTATTGATGTTTTTATGAAATTAGTATTACAGGATATTGAAAAACTCCAAAAGAAACATAAACTTGTCATTAAAAAAAAATTAACGTCAAAGGGTAAGATTACAAGTGGAGCGCTATTTAGAGCTCCATTTTGTGCGGTAACTACGCTAGAAGTCAGCAGTTTGTGGGAATCAGGTAGCATGCGTATTACAAGTTGAAATTAAAACACTATTGCTTGTGCACTAACCTGCGTGCTCAAACAGCTTACTTCTAGCGCAATTAGAATTCCCCCTAGAAGTCAATGGAGTGAGAAAAATGTGGGGGGGGGAAACTAACACCCATACTCACGTACTAATCCAAATCGCCATAAGCCCCCTAATATAATAACCCCTAAACCAATGCAACCCCCATTGCAAAGCAACCCAATAACCCATAAGTTACCCCAAAATGGACTACCCTTACCTGTTAAAAAAAAAAAAGTAAACCACTACACTATTAACCCCTAAACCACCACAACCCCATCACAAAAGTAACCCACTACACTAATAACCCCTAAACCACCACAACCCCATCGCAAAGTAACTCACTAACATCTAAATCCCCTAACCTAACACCTCCTAAGTTACCCCAAAACAGACTAACCTAAACTGTAAAAAAACAACTAACAGTACCTTTAAAAATAAAAAACTAACCTTACCTTAAACGAAAAAAAACCTAACATTACTATGAAAAATACAAAAAATTAACATTACTGAATGTTGAATATGAGGTACCCCCATTATATAGAGGTACCCTTGCATTCCTATTGACTGATTTGAATCGAAAATTGTACATTAGCCAATAGGAATGCAAGGGTACCCCTATATAAAGAGGGGGTACCGCGCAGTCAAAATTCAGTGTGCGGTGGATGATCACATGAAGAGGACATCGGGGAAGATAAGAAGATGGAAGAATACCGCCGCCGGGATGACGATAAGAAGATCACCGCCGGGATGAACATGGAGTGCCGCTGCCCGGATTCATATTTGGTGAGTACCATCTTCAGGGTTTAGTGCTAAAGATTAGGGGTTTTTTTCCTGGGCAGCAAAAGAACTAAATGGACACACAGAAAAAAAAAAATCAGCGCTAGTTCTCAATAATAATAAGTAATTGAATAAATAAAATTAAAAGTAAAACTGAATCAATCAGAATCTATACTATAATCGCGTTTGTAACGCGTCCTTCGGCAGTTGCGCACGCATCTTCAAAGGAATGTTGGCAGTGCGAGGCAGCCAACATTCTGTTGGCTGCACGCACAGCCAAAAGAATTCATCTGGATGCAGCGGAATGGCAGGGTGGTGAAAGAATCCACCAAAGTTAAGCTACATCCCGGTGGATCCTGAAAATGGCAGGGTGGTGCCACCCTGCTATTTTTGGAATCCACTGGGATGCAGCAAAGGCGCATTAAAAAAAACAAAAAAACAACACCCGCACGAAGTATAACAAAAAAAAACCTAACCTCACACACAAAGTATTAACACCTAAACAGCAAACCCACACATTGCAAAATAATAAAGTAATTACCCTATTAACCCCTAAACTGCAAACCCTCCACATCGCAATAAGCCTAATTACCCTATTAACCCCTAAACCGCAAAACCCCCACATCACAATAAACCTAATTACCCTATTAACCCCTAAACTGCAAAACCCCCACTTTGCAATAAACCTAATTACCCTATTAACCCCTAAACCGCAAAACCCCCACATCGCAATAAACCTAATTACCCTATTAACCCCCTTAAACCACCAAAATCCACAACGCAAATAACTAATTAAATTACTAAGCCCCCTAACCTAACATCCCCTAAACTAAACCCAATTACCTAAATTAAAAATACAAAATTACAATTAAAATAAAAAAACGAACATTACTTTGATTAAGATAAAAAAACTAACTTTAAATTAAACTAAAATTACAAAAGTCTAACATTACAGAAAATAATTAACAAATTATAAAAAATACAAAAATTAAACCTAATCCCTAGAAAAATAAAAAAGCCCCCCCAAAATAAAAACACCCCCTAATCTAATGGGGTTGTGGAGGTTTAGGGATTAATAGTGTAGTGGGTTATTTTGTGATAGGGTTGGGGCGGTTTAGGGGTTAATAGTGTAGTGGGTTACTTTGCGATGGGGTGTGGCAGTTTAAGGGCTAATAAAATAGTTTTGTGCAACTATTTTCCCCGGCTAAACTCTTTACACAACCTTTCAGGTCACTTAAAAAGTTTAAGCAGTAAATGCGATTGCGTTAGAATTATCAAATTTACTTTCAACTTGTAATATGAGCGGACATTGCCTCTAAATGCGGCCCATAGAAAATATGTGGAACGTAAATTAGTGTGATTTTGCGCAAATTAAATCACGATAATTTAAACAGTGTGCCACTTGTAATATGGAGTAAAGAACACCGTGGTCTTGCGATCGCATTTACACCCTCACACTAATGAGAGTGCTCCACTCTTAGTCTGGCCTAAAATAGAGAAGCTTTAAAGGGACATGAAGCCCCAAAATTTCCTTCATGATTTAGTTACAACATACAATTTTAAATAACTTTCCAGTTTATTTCTGTTATCAAATTTTCTTCATTCTCTTGGTGTCATTTGTTGAAGGAGAAGCCATGCACTACTGGTTTCTAACAGAACACATGGGTGAGTCAATGACAATCTGTATATATATGCAGCCACCAATCAGCAGCTAGAACCTAGGTTCTTTGCTGCTCCTGAGCTTTCCTAGATAAACGTTTCAGCAATGGATAACAATAGAAGGAAGCAAATTAGATAATAAAAGTAAATTGGAAAGTTGTTTAAAATTGTATGCTCCATCTAAATCATAAATGTATAATTATGACTTTACTGTCTCTTTAAGTTCCTTGCAGAGAAAGAGAAATGTAATTTTGAAAGAGGCAGATAAAGGTGGTGCCATTGTAATTTTGAATAGGGACTATTATGTGAAAAAAATTAAGCAGCAGCTGGCTTATAGAGAGGTATATTTATCCTTTATTCAAAATACAACAGGAAATTAAACACTGTATTGTTAATGCTGTAAACAATTGCATTATTTTGAAGTATATCTCAAAGTTTCTGATGGTAACCAACTCTAGAACACCAATTTTTAAAAGAAATTAGGGAGCCCCCAGGGCGGTATTAGTTGTGGATTCTGTTTTTTAAAATGTTGCAATCTATCAGGACAGGGTCCTTAGACCATTTGGTGAGAAATCCAGTTCTTATATTGCTGATACTTGTGACTTATCCAGTAAATTGCATAGTGTCTTATTGTCAAAAGATACATTTATTTTATACAGTCTAGATCGCAAAGGCGCTGCTGGTAGATAACAGCTGGCTCTTTTATTGGTCCCGCTGGCGAATTACTCGCATAAGCGGAGCGTCACCTCACAGACAGCATTATCATGTCCTGTCATCAGCATTGGCTGTTCCCAAACCAGGCGGGAAAGTAGCTGAGGGAGACCGAGATGTCACGCTAGGGGCTTGTGGAAGAAATGTGCGTTAAGGAGAGGCCATTAACGGTATGTAGAGGATTTCCGTAGTGCAGTGTGAGGAGAACCAGAGAAACCGGAGACCAGGTGGGGATCAGATGTATGTGCCCTACATATAACATGAAAAATATGTTTAATGACAGCTGCTTTTTTTTGTGGCCACCATTATTTTCCAGCACTGCCTTAACCCTCTTGGGCATGGAGTTTACCAGAGCTTCACAGGTTGCCACTGGAGTCCTCTTCCACTCCTCCATGATGACATCACGGACCTTGCACTCCCCACCTTTCGTTTGAGGATGCCCCACAGATGCTCAAAAGTGTTTAGGTCTGGAAACATGCTTGGCCAGTCCATCACCTTTACCCTCAGCTTCTTTAGCAAGGCAGTGGTTGCCTTGGAGGTGTGTTTGGGGTCGTTATCATGTTGGAATACTGCCCTGCAGCCCAGTTTCCGAAGGGAGGGGATTATGCTCTGCTTCAGTATGTCAAAGTACATGTTGGCATTCATGGTTCCCTCAATGAACTGTAGCTCCCCAGTACCGGCAGCACTCATGCAGGCCCAGACCATGACACTCCCACCACCATGCTTGACTGTAGGCAAGACACACTTGTCTTTGTACTACTCACCTGGTTGCCGCCACACACGCTTGACACCATCTGAACCAAATAAGTTTATTTTGGTCTCATCGGACCACAGGACATGGTTCCAGTAATATATGTCCTTAGTCTACATGTCTTCAGCAAACTGTTTGCGGGCTTTCTTGTGCATCTTTAGAAGAGACTTCCTACTGGGCAGACAGCCATGCAGACCAATTTGATACAGTGTGCGGCGTATGGTCTGAGCACTGACAGGCTGACCCCCCACCCTTTCAACCTCTGCAGCAATGCTGGCAGCACTCATACGTCTATTTCCCAAAGAAAACCTCTGGATATGGCGCTGAGCACGTGCACTTAACTTCTGTGGTCGACCATGGCGAGGCCTGTTCTGAGTGGAACCTGTCCTGTGAAACCGCTGTATGGTCTTGCCCACCGTGCTGCAGTTCAGTTTCAGGGTCTTGGCAATCTTCTTATAGCCTAGGCCATCTTTATGTAGAGCAACAATTCTTTTTTTTTCAGATCCTCAGAGAGTTCTTTGCCATGAGGTGCCATGTTGAACTTCCAGTGACCAGTATGAGAGAGTGTGAAAGCGATAACACCAAATTTAACACACCTGCTCCCCATTCACACCTGAGACCTTGTAACACTATCGGGTCACATGACACCGGGGAGGGAAAATGGCTAATTGAGCCCAATTTGGACATTTCCACTTAGGGGTGTACTCACTTTTGTTGCCAACGGTTTAGACATTAATGGCTGTGTGTTGAGTTATTTTAAGGGAATAGCAAATTTACACTGTTATACAGGCTGTACACTCACTACTTTACATTGTAGCAAAGTGTCATTTCTTCAGTGTTGTCACATGAAAAGATATAATAAAATATTTTAAAAATGTGAGGGGTGTACTCACTTTTGTGAGATACTGTATATATACAGTATATAGCTTTTTTTTCATGGGTTATGCACTTTAAAGGGAAAAAGTGCCTCTGAAATAAAATTAAAACGTATTTATGCATTTAGCATGCATATCCTTGTGTTTTTTAGGGTTGCAAACGTGCAAAGCTGTATTCATTTGAATCCATTTGTATTTTTGTTAGCGACCTGTGATGTTTTAATCCCTTGTAGTATTACCCTTCACTTTTACCAGTATAGAAAAGGCTGATTCAGTAACAATATTCCATTCGTTATCGTGGCATATATAGGTATCTTTATTAATATGCCAATAGTAAAAAAGCAATAACCAATATTTCATTAGCTTTTATGGCATATAAAGGTAACCGTAATGATCAGGCTCTAGTTATGAAGCCGTCTACCTACCTGCATTTGCCGGCCCAATATGCTCGCCTAATCTCGCCTACCATCACCGCCGCGGACCTGAATACGTTCGCCAAAGTTATCAAAAAATCTGTCCAGAAGCCGCGCACCAAGTACGGAGCGATGAGAAGCGGACTGTTGTTAACTGACAGTCATCGATCTCGCTGCTCATCGGCTTCTTCGCAGCTTTTTTGATAGCCTGTCACTAAGCACCCACACTAAACTACACTGTTTTACTCCCTAAACCGCTGCTCCCGGAGCCCCCCACAACTAAATAAAGTTATTAACCCCTAAACCGCCGCTCCTGGACCCCGCCGCAACTATAATAAATGTATTAACCCCTAAACCGCCACTCCCGGACCCCGCCGCCACCTACATTATACCTATTAACCACTATCTTGCCCCCCACTACACCGCCGCCACCTATATTAAACTTATTAACCCCTATCCTGCGGATCCCGGACCCCGCCGCAACTAAATAAATTATTTAACCCCTAAACCGCCGCACGCGGAGCCCACGCCACCTATATTAAAGTTATTAACCCCTATCCTGCCCCCCACTACACTGCCGCAACCTACATTAAACTCATTAACCCCTAACACGCCGCTCCCGGACACCAGCCCGAACTAAATTACATTTTTTACCCCTAAACCGTCGCTCCCGGACCCCGCCGCCACTTATATTAAACTTATTAACCCCTATCCTGACCCCCTATACCGCCGCCACCTATATTAAAATTATTAACCCCTATCCTGACGCCCTATACCGCCGCCACCTATATTAAACTTATTAACCCCTAAACCTAAGTCTAACACTAACACACCCCTAACTTTAATATTATTTTAATAAATCTAAATAAAACTTACTATTATTAACTAAATTATTCCTATTTGAAACTAAATACTTACCTGTAAAATAAACCCTAAGATAGCTACAATATAACTATTAATTATATTGTAGCTATTTTAGGATTTATTTTTATTTTACAGGCAACTTTGTATTTATTTTAACTAGGTACAATAGCTATTAAATAGTTAATAACTATTTAATAGCTACCTAGCTAAAATACTTACAAAATTACCTGTAAAATAAATCCTAACCTAAGTTACAATTAAACCTAACACTACACTATCATTAAATAAATTAAATAAATTACCTACAATTACCTAAAATTAAATTAAATTAAATAAACTAAACTATAGTACAAAAAAAAACACTAAATTACAGAAAATAAAAAAGAATTACAAGAAGTTTAAACTAATTACATCTAATCTTAGCCCCCTAATAAAATAATAAAGCCCCCCTAAAATAAAAAAATGACCTACCATAGTCTAAATTACAAAGTAACCAGCTCTTTTACCAGCCCTTAAAAGGGCTTTTTGCTGGGAATTGCCCCAAAGTAATCAGCTCTTTTACCTGTAAAAAAAAAATACAACGAGCCCCCCAACATTAAAACCCACCACCCACATACCTCTACTCTAACCCACCCAAACCCCAAACCACCCTAACCACCCAAAACCTAACACTAACCCCCTGAAGATCACCCTACCTGTAGCCGTCTTCACCCAACCGGGCCGAAATCTTCATCCAAGGTGCGCAGAGGAGGTCCTTCATCCGTTAGAAGTCTTCATCCAGGCGACATCTTCAATCTTCATCCATCCGGAGCGGAGCCATCGTCAAAGGAGCCGACACAGAGCCATCCTCTTCAACCGACGACTGAACGATGAATGAAGGTTCCTTTAAGGGAAGTCATCCAAGATGGCATCCCTCGAATTCCAATTGGCTGATAGGATTCTATCAGCCAATCGGAATTAAGGTAGGAAAAATCTGATTGGCTGATTGAATCAGCCAATCAGATTGAAGTTCAATCCGATTGACTGACCCAATGAGCCAATCGGATTGAACTTCAATCTGATTGGCTGATGTTTGGTTGTGCTGGTATAATGATTAGAAAGTAAAACGATATCGCGCACAAACCCAAATGCAAATTCTCATGAGCACTAACCCGACATAAAAATATGAATATTTTACATTCCAATGTTCTTCACATAACATAATATGTTCTATTTATTCATAAATAAATATTTCTACATATATCTGATGTGTATTTTTGGTACAAAATATATATATATATATATATATATATATATATATATATATATACCTATATATATATATATATATATATATATATATATAAATATATATACATAATAATTATATATAGGTATAGATATATACAGATATATATATATATATATATATATATATATATATATATATATATATATATATATATATTGTACCAAAAATACACATCAGATATATGTAGAAATATTTATTTATGAATAAATAGAACATATTATGTTATGTGAAGAACATTAGAATGTAAAATATTCATATTTTTATGTCGGGTTAGTGCTCATGAGAATTTGTATTTGGGTTTGTGCGCGATATCGTTTTACTTTCTAATCATTATACCAGCACAACCAAACATCAGCCAATCAGATTGAAGTTCAATCCGATTGGCTCATTGGGTCAGTCAATCGGATTGAACTTCAATCTCTCTCGTTTTTATTTATAAAAACATAGAACATATTCTGCTATGTGCAGAACTTCGGAATGGGAAATATTTACAGTAAATACACAGTTGAACACTTTATTTAAAACTTATATTACATAAATATGATTTTACATGTTTTCATTTACTTAACTGCAAAGGATTCCAATGCACTTATATATATGTATACATATGTATTTATGTGTTTATATATATATATATATATATATATATATATATATATATATCTGTAAATACATATATACAAATATAAATACATATATGTATATATATATATATATAAAGATGTATGTATATAGATATCTCAATGTTAAAGCCCTTTGCCTGCCTTTTTTCCTAACACCTGAGACCTCATATCTTTGAGCACTTATAATTTTGGTGTGCATTTTTTTCAATTAATAGATGTTGTTATTATGAGTGTAACTGTACTTTGTGATATATTTTTGATGTGTTTTGTGAGACTTTTTTGTTTCGCAAAACAGTAATCCACAGCTCTGAGTATGCAGTAACCCAACATACTTATACATGATTAAGAACTTGTTTGTCCAAAACACTGTAGTTTATTTGTTTCACTTTAATTGTAATTTTGGAGTGCCGCTATACTTTATATTTTTGGAATTATTTTTATGGGATTTAAACGGCAGCATTTTAGGTATAGTGGACATGTGTATTGTTGGGCTATGGATATTTTTTATTAGTGAAAAAGTGATTATTATAATTTTTTTACTTTAATTGATTGCACAGTTAGCATCTGTATATTTTTGGTGATGTCACTTCCTATTGTCATCCAATGTGGTAGTATAATACAGATAATTGTCAAACATATTACATATTGGCTAAAAAAAATAATATATATATATATATATATATATATATATATATATATATATATATATATATATATATATATAAATAAATAAATAAAATATTAACTTACCTGTTTCTCCTCACTGATTCTGAGATTTTCCTCTTTGAACTTAATGTTTATCTCAGTTTCCTTTAAAAAGCAATTAAAATCCAGACATTTACACCTTAATACAACAGAATGTGATGCCCATATTGCAAAAAATCCCACGCTACAACTGATTTTGCTAATTTTGTTGTAAGAAAAAAACAGTTCTAACAACCTAACAGCTTTATATCTCTAAAATATTAATGCTCCTAATATCTCCTATCAGAAAAAAATAGCGTGAAACTACGTATAAATTATTTTCTAAAAGGAATATATCCTTTATCTGCTCAAAACCTGTCCAATGATTTGCTATATGTAGAGATACCTACTACACATATTTTTTTTTATTGTGAAGGTGTTGAATAGAAAAGTGGCCCAAAAAGCCTCAGATAATTTACTATACTAATCTGAGTTTTTATATTAGTCTTTGGAGCTGAAACAATAATAGTATCCATTTGTGGGAGCGCAATAAATAACCAGCTATTACAAGTGTCTGGTTATTGCTACTGCAAGCTCGTGGTAGCAATTAGCGCTCAGAACATTAACAGAGGTCAGACCTCTGGTTAATTTTCTAAATGCCCCCCAATAGCCCCCATAATCTAGTGTGTAGTGCTTTTAAAAAAATAAAAAAATAGTAGCATTTAAAAAATAAAATGCTGCACAAAGCAGTTATCAGGCTTTAAACTTGGCGGGAGTGAGTTAGACAAAAAACGGCACTGGAAAGTGCCTTTACATTGTGGTATATGGGAACTGTGTGTTCCCTGTAAATATATATGTATATGAATATATACATATATTTTTATGTGTTAATAGGTGTATATACACATATTAACATATATACATATATATAATATATACAGTGTATATAAAGCATATACATATATATTTACACTTTGCTGCCCATCGCTGCACGACTTACCCCCTTTGCTGTGCTAGTTCTCATGCTGCATCTCCTGGCATGAGAACGAAGCTCCCATTGGAACCTATGGAAGTGCGCTCTTGTAAGCACAATGCTTCCATGCACTGTGAACGCGAGGTTGCATTCGCATTGCACCTAACTCGTAATACTGGCGCACATTTGCGTGCGTTGGTATTACTCAGTGGAGCACAAATATCACTTTAGCAAAAGCAATATTTTGCGCTGCATTTATAATCTGGCCCATAATGTATTACTATACAATGTTTATAGGGTTAACAGGTTTTTTTTTCTTTTTAATTGATTCCCCAATCAGTTTAGTTGTACATGTTTTTAAGGCGGGGATGAACCCTTGTGATTCCATCAGCCAATCAGATTTTTCCTACCTTAATTCCGATTGGCTGATAGAATCCTATCAGCCAATCGGAATTGAGAGGACGCCATCTTGGATGACGTCCCTTAAAGGAGCCGTCATTCGTCGTAGTCCGTCGGTGAAGAAGGTGGTTCCGCGTCGGCGGAAGGAAGATTCAAGACACGGCTTGGAAGATGACTTCATCGGATGGAAGATTTCTTCAGCGCCGCTTGGAGGATTAACTTCTTCCGCTCCGGATGTCCTCTTCAGTTCCATCAGTGGCTCGGCTGAGTGAAGACGACTCAAGGTAGGATGATCTTCAGGGGATTAGTGTTAGGTTTTTGTAAGGGGGGTTTGGGTTAGATTAGGGGTATGTGGGTGGTGGGTTTTAATGTTGGGGGGGGGGGTTGTATTTTTCTTTTACAGGCAAAAGAGCTGTTTTCTTTGGGGCATGCCCCCACAAATGGCCCTTTTAAGGGCTGGTAAGGTAAAAGAGCTTTGAAATTTATTTAATTTAGAATAGGGTAGGGCATTTTTTTATTTTGGGGGGGTTTGTTATTTTATTAGGGGGCTTAGATTAGGTGTAAGTAGCTTAAAATTGTTGTAATATTTGTAACATGTTTGTAACTTATTTTTTTATTTTTTGTAACTTAGCTTTTTTTATTTTTTGTACTTTAGTTAGTTTATGTAATTGTATTTAATTGTAGTTATTTGTAGGTAGTTTATTTAATTAATTTAATGATAGTGTAGTATTAGGTTTAATTGTAACTTAAGTTAGGATTTATTTTACAGGTAATTTTGTATTTCTTTTAGCTATGTAGTTATTAAATAGTTAATAACTATTTAATAACTATTCTAACTAGCTAAAATAAATACAAAGTTACCTGTAAAATAAATATAAATCCTAAGATAGCTATAATATAATTATTAATTATATTGTAGCTATCTTAGGGTTTATTTTACAGGTAGGTATTTATTTTTAAATAGGAATAATTTATTAAAGTATAGTGTAGTGTTAGGTGTAATTGTAACTTAGGTTAGGATTTATTTCACAGGTACATTTCTCTTTATTTTAGCTAGGTAAGCTATTAAATAGTTAATAACTATTTAATAGTTATTGTACATGGTTAAAATAAATTGAAAGGTACCTGTAAAATAAAAATAAATCCTAAGATAGCTAGAATATAATTATTATTTATATTGTAGCTATATTAGGGTTTATTTTAAAGGTAAGTATTTAGTTTTAAATAGGATTCATTTACTTAATAAGAGTTAATTTATTTAGATTTATTTAATTAATATTTGTTAGGGGGGCGTTAGGGTTAGGGTTAGACTTAGGTTTAGGGGTTAATAATTTTATGACAGTGGCGGCGGCGTAGTGGGGGGCAGGATAGGGGTTAATAAATTTATTATAGGTGGCGACGGTGTAGGGGGGCAGGATAGGGGTTAATACATTTAATATAGGTTGCGGCGGGTTCAGGGAGCGGCGGTTTAGGGGTTAATACATTTATTATAGTTGCGGTGGGCTCCGGGAGCGGCGGTTTAGGGGTTAATATGTATAGAGTAGCTTGTGGTGGGCTCCGGGAGCGGCGGTTTAGGGGGTAATAACTTTATTTAGTTGCGGCGGTGTAGGGGGGGTCAGATTAGTGGTGTTTAGACTCGGGGTACATGTTAGGGTGTTAGGTGTAGACAGCTCCCATAGAAATCAATGGGATGTCTGTCAGCAGCGAACTTGTACTTTCGCTATGGTCAGACTCCCATTGATTCCTATGGGATCCGCCGCCTCCAGGGGTGGCGGATTGAAAACCAGGTACGCTGGGCCGTAAAAGTGCCAAGCGTACCTGCTAGTTTTTTGATAGCTAGCAAAAGTAGTGAGATTGTGCCGCACTTGTGTGCGGAACATCTGGAGTGACGTAAGAATCGATCTGTGTCGGACTGAGTCCGGCGGATCGATGCTTACGTCACAAAATTCTACTTTTGCCGGTCTCGAGCCTTTGATAACTAAGGCGAATCAGCCTCGCCACAAATACGCTGCGGAATTCCAGCGTATTTGAGGTTGACGGCTTGATAACTACCCCCCATGGTCTATGAGTCCGGCTGAGTGTTAGCCAAAACCGGTCAAACCTTTTTAAACAGTTTACTCTCACTTGAATATTTTTTTATTATTTTTTAACTGAACATTAAATAACAGTTGTATTGGTATTTTTAATCAGATGGATGTGGCATTCATATTTGACAGAATTATTTGTCATGCCAAACACTTGTAGAACTGTGTACTAAATAAATATACAGACATATACCGTTTGAAGTTTTTGTTGCAGTTGTTTCAATTGCTGGTCTTTTTCTATAATACTGATCTTTTCTTCACTTGCACTCTGCTGACAGGCCACTTTGTATTTTATCAAATCTGAAGTCATTTCTTTAATCTCCTTGAAGGTTGTAAAACAACAATACATTTTGTTAATAAATAAATAAATATGCATATATTATGCAAACAGTATACATAAGACCTGAAGAAGAAAAAGAACATCTTAGGTCAGATTACAAGTGGAATGTTAAATATTTTTTTAACTTGAGCACTATCACCACTAAAAGCAAACTTTTAAAGCGGGCCTATTAGCACACGTATTACAAGTAGAAACTAACGCATTAACCTCAAGACTTCAGATATTGCACCCGCATTAACTTCTCCCTATAGACTTTAATGGAGATCACTTTTAAAAATAAAAAAAAGAACAACACTCATCATTCGCGTGCTAACCTGACACCGCATTAGACCTAGAGTGCTAAACCCGAAGGTAGTTATGAATTTTTCACATTCCAATGTTCTTCACAAAGAAGAACATTTTCTTTTTATTTTTAATACATTTATTTAGTCATTGTGATATCTGTAATCATCATGTAAAAAAAATATATATGTATATATTTGTGTATAAATAAATATATTTTTATATATATATATATATGTGTGTGTGTGTGTGTGTTTGTATGCATACTACCTTTATGGAACACAATCATTTTGCAATACATTTTTCTACCAATATATATTGGGAACAGCCATGAGCACTACTAATACCAGGGAAATGTAAGGCAGATCTAGTATTGGATGTGGAAAATAATTTCTACAATATGATTAGTATTTGTCTTTGTTTAATTGATGATATTCTGGTAGTATGTGCTTGAACTGAGGATTTTTTGCATAATTTTATTTTAAAGTTAAATGATAATAATTTAAATTTAAATTTACATATACATTAAAATAGAGGTAACATTTGACTTAAGAAAACAAATAAAAAAAAAAACAAATAAAAATAAATTGTGAGAAAAATGTATGTACAAAAACCTTTAGAAAATCTACAGTGCATAATAACATTTTAATGGCTGATAGCTACCACCCTTCATCTCTAAATAAAAAATTCCCAAGAATTAATATTTAAGACATTGCTGAAATTGTTCACACTTTTGGAATTTCATTTTACAAAATGTATAACAGTACTTACCTAACATAATTTAAAGAGAGAAATGGTAAGTATCAGTGTAAAAAAAGGTTCTGTCTGTGCCAGTCTGCAACATGGTGATATTTTTGTAGACAAATTTGGGTGATCATAAAATCATGGGTCAAATAACATGTAATAGTTAAAGAACATAAAATGGATATCACAAAAATAAGTAAAAAATGTGGCTAGTCATTTAAAAAAAAATACCATGACTGTAATACTGAGATATTGACATTTATAGGCTTAAAAAAAGGATTTGGGAGGAAGAGGTGGTGATTTAGATAAATTATTATAACTGTAGTGTAAATTAATGTATAATTTAATAGAAATACAAATGGGAGTTTGAATGAAGGAAGAAATTATGCTCCCTTTCTGTAGACCTCGGTCTCTTTAAAGTATAAACCATTTCATTTTTCTTATTCTAGTGAATGAATTTTGTGAATGTAATTTTGGCAAATATGTGTTTGTACAAATATATTTTTTCTGAACATACAATACTAATATACTTTATGGACATGGATTTTTTTTAAATTAAATTAGATAGGAATGCAAGGCAATGTAACTTGCCATATAATTTGATTATCTGAATAATGTATATATGCGTATTCTTACATGACTGGCAGCGAGACCACACTATTAATATTAATTAATGTCTAAATATGTATATATATGTATATATACAAAATATATATATATATATATATATATATATATATATATATATATATATATATGTATTTACAGACATATATATACACATATAAACACATATGTATATATATATATATAGACATATTTATAAGTGCATCGGAGCCCTTCACAGTCAAGTAGCTGAAAACATGAAAAATCACATTTGTGCAATATTCATATTTAATCAAGTGTTTAACTATGCATGTACTGTAAATATTTCAAATTCTAATGTTCTTCAGTCAAAATTAAACTTTCATGACTCTAATCAACAACTTTCCAATTTACTTCTATCATCAAATTTGCTTTGCTCTCTTGCTTGCTTTGTGGAAAGCTAAACCTAGTTAGGCTCATATGCTAATTTCTAAGCCGTCGAACTGCCTCTTATCTCAGTGCATTTTGTTAGTTTTTGACAGTTAGACACTGCTAGTTCATGTGTGTCATATAGATAACATTGTGCTCACTCCCGTGGAGTTATTTAGGAGTCAGCACTGATTGGCTAAAATGCATGTCTGTCAAAAGTACTGAGATAAGAGGACAGTCTGCAGAGACTTATATACAACGTAATAACAGAGGTAAAAAGCTTTAATATAACAGTGCAGGTTATGCAAAACTGGGGAATAGGTAATTAAGGGATTATCTATATTTTTAAACAATACAAATTCTGGAGTAGACTGTCCCTTTAAGAACAAAAGAACATATAATTCTATTTGAGAACATTGGAATGGGAAATAATAATTCATGTCGGGTTTGAATAAACGCGGTCTTGTTAGCTCGCGAGTATGGGTGTTCATTCCCCCCCCCCCCAGTTTGCATGCTCCATTGAAGTCTATGGGGTAATATGTTAACGCAGTAACGATATTAAAAGTTTCACTTTTTCGCCTGTTGGGTTTTTGGTCTTGTTCTATCTTTTTACTTTCAATACAAGCGCATACAAGCCTATGTCTAGCGAAGTTAACTCGTGAGCGGAAGCACAAAATAGAGATCTACTCGTAATCTAGTTTTATATAGGGATATTGTTACTTTCATTTTGTACTTATAGTGTTGTTGGTTATATTTATTAAGAGACACCATTAAGTGACTCTAATTGCCATTTTGTTCATTTGTATTTCTCTTGTAAGGTGTATCCAGTCCACGGATCATCCATTACTTGTGGGATATTCTCATTCCCAACAGGAAGTTGCAAGAGGACACCCACAGCAGAGCTGTAATATAGCTCCTCCCCTAACTGTCATAGCCAGTCATTCTCTTGCAACTCTCAACAAGCTAGGATGTTGTAGGAGAGAGTGGTTAAATATAGTTAATTTATTTTCTTCAATCAAAAGTTTGTTATTTTTAAATAGTACCGGAGTTGTGCTATTTTATCTCAGGCAGTAAATAGAAGAAGAATCTGCCTGAGGTTTCTATGATCTTAGCAGGTTGTAACTAAGATCCATTGCTATTCTCACATATGTCTGAGGGGATTACACAGATGAGGTAACTTCAGCGAGAGAATGGCGTTCAGTTTATTCTGCTATCAGGTATGTGCAGTTATAATTTTTTCTAGAGATGGAAAACACTAGAAAATGCTGCTGATACCGGATTAATGTAAGTTAAGCCTGAATACAGTGATTTAATAACGACTGGTATCATGCTTACTCCCAGGGGTAATACCCTTATGATATTGCAATATAAACGTTTGCTGGCATGTTTAATCATTTTTATATATGCATTGGTGATAAAACTTTATTGGGGCCTAGTTTTTTCCACATGGCTGGCTTAAATTTTGACTAGAAACAGTTTTACTGAGGCTTTCCACTGTTATAGTATAAAAGTTACAGTTGGTGCAGTTAAAATTACAAACTGTGACATCCAGCTTCCCTCTGGAGTCCCCTGTATGCTATAGGACATCTCTAAAGGACTCAAAGGCTTTCCAAAGTCGTTTATTGGGGAAGGTAGGACCACAGCATGCTGTGGCAGTTGGTTGTGACTGTTAAAAAAAAAAAAAAAAAAAAAAAAAAAAAAAAAACATCTATTTCGTTTTTTTTTAATCCATTTTTTGAACTAAGGGGTTAATCATCCATTTGCAAGTGGTTGCAATGCTCTGCTAGCCTATTACATACACTGTAAAAAATTTGTTTGATTTACTGCATTTTTTCACTGTTTTTCAAATTCTGACAAAATTTGTTTCTCTTAAAGGCACAGTACCGTTTTTTATATTTGCTTGTTAACTTGATTTAAAGTGTTTTCCAAGCTTGCTAGTCTCATTGCTAGTCTGTATAAACATGTCTGACATAGAAGAAACTCCTTGTTCATTATGTTTAAAAGCCATGGTGGAACCCCCTCTTAGAATGTGTACCAAATGTACTGATTTCATTTTATGCAATAAAGATCATATTCTGTTTTTAAAAAAATTATCACCAGAGGAATCTGACGAGGGGAAAGTTATGCCGACTAACTCTCCCCACGTGTCAGACCCTTTGACTCCCGCCCAAGGGACTCACGCTCAAATGGCGCCAAGTAAATCTAGGGCGCCCATAGCGTTTACTTTACAAGACATGCCGGCAGTCATGGATAATACACTGTCAGCGGTATTAGCCAGACTACCTGAACTTAGAGGTTAGCGAGATAGCTCTGGGGTGAGACAAAATGCAGAGCATACTGACGCTTTAAGAACCATGTCTGATACTGCCTCACAATATGCAGAAGCTGAGGAAGGAGAGCTTCAGTCAGTGGGTGATGTTAATGACTCAGGAAAGATACCTGATTCTAATATTTCTACATTTAAATTTAAGCTTGAACACCTCCGCGTGTTACTTAGGGAGGTTTTAGCTGCTCTGAATGACTGTGATACCATTGCAGTGCCAGAGAAATTTTGTAGACTGGATAAATGCTTTGCAGTGCCGGTGTGTACTGATGTTTTTCCAATACCTAAAAGGTTTACAGAAATTATTAATAAGGAATGGGATAGACCAGGTGTGCCGTTCTCTTCCCCTCCTATTTTTAGAAAAATGTTTTCCAATAGACGCCACCACACGGGACTTATGGCAGACAGTCCCTAAGGTGGAGGGAGCAGTTTCTACTCTAGCAAAGCGAACTACTATCCCTGTCAAGGACAGTTGTGCTTTTTTAGAGCCAATGGATAAAAAATTAGAAGGTTACCTTAAGAAAATATTTATTCAACAAGGTTTTATCCTACAGCCCATTGCATGCATTGCCCCTGTCACTGCTGCTGCGGCGTACTGGTTTGAGTCTCTGCAAGAGGCTTTACAGGTAGAGACTCCATTGGATGACATACTTGGCAAACTTAGAGCACTTAAGCTAGCCAATTATTTTATTTCTGATGCCATTGTTCATTTGAATAAACTAACGGCTAAGAATTCTGGTTTTGCTATACAAGCGCGCAGAGCGCTATGGCTTAAATCATGGTCAGCTGACGTGACTTTAAAATCTAAGCTACTTATCATTCCCTTCAAGGGGCAGACCCTATTCGGGCCTGGTTTGAAGGAGATTATTGCTGATATCACGGGAGGAAAAGGTTGTGCCCTTCCTCAGGACAGGTCCAAATCTAGGGCCAAACAGTCTAATTTTCGTGCCTTTCGAAACTTCAAGGCAGGTGCGGCATCAACTTCCTCTAATAATAAACAAGAGGGAACTTTTGCTCAATCCAAGACGGTCTGGAGACCAAACCAGACCTGGAAAAAAGATAAGCAGGTCAAAAAGCCTGCTGCTGCCTCTAAGACAGCATGAAGGAACGACCCCCTATCCGGTAACGGATCTAGTAGGGGGCAGACTTTCACTCTTCGCCCAGGCGTGGGCAAGAGATGTTCAGGAGATGTTCAGGATCCCTGGGCGTTGGAAATTATATCCCAGGGATATCTTCTGGACTTCAAAGCTTCCCCCCCAAAAGGGAGATTTCACCTTTCACAATTATCTGCAAACCAGATAAAGAGTGAGGCATTCTTACACTGTGTACGAGACATCCTAGTTATGGGAGTGATCCATCCAGTTCCAAAGGAGGAACAGGAACAGGGTTTTTACTCAAATCTGTTTGTGGTTCCCAAAAAAGAGGGAACCTTCAGACCGATTTTGGATCTAAAGATCTTAAATAAATTCCTCAAAGTTCCGTCGTTCAAGATGGAAACTATTCATACCATCCTACCACTGATCCAGGAGGGTCAATATATGACTACAGTGGATCTAAAGGATGCTTATCTTCACATTCCGATACACAAAGATCATCATCGGTTTCTCAGGTTTGCCTTTCAAGACAGGCATTACCAGTTGTAGCTCTTCCCTTTGGATTAGCTACAGCCCCAAGAATCTTTACAAAGGTTCTAGGGTCACTTTTGGCGGTCCTAAGGCCGCGGGGCATAGCAGTAGCCCCTTATTTAGACGACATCCTGATACAGGCGTCAAACTTCCAAATTGCCAAGTCTCATACGGACGTAGTACTGGCATTTCTGAGGTCGCATGGGTGGAAAGTGAACGAGGAAAAGTGTTCTCTATCCCCACTCACAAGAGTTTCCTTTCTAGGGACTCTGATAGATTCTGTAGAAATGAAAATTTACCTTGACGGAGTCCAGGTTATCAAAGCTTCTAAATTCCTGTCGGGTTCTTCATTCCATTCCGCGCCCTTTGGTGGCTCAGTGTATGGAAGAAATCGGCTTAATGGTAGCGGCAATGGTCATAGTGCCGTTTGCACGCTTACTTCTCAGACCGCTGCAACTATGCAGGCTCAGTCAGTGGAGCGGGGGTGCAGTCTGGAACTCCCTGAAGGCTCAGGGATCGTGGACTCAGGAGGAGTCTCTCCTTCCAATAAATATTCTGGAACTAAGAGTGATATTCAAGGCTCTTCAGGTTTGGCCTCAGTTAGCAACTCTGAGGTACATCAGATTTCAGTCGGTCAACATCACGACTGTAGCTTACATCAACCATCAAGGAGGAACAAGAAGTTCCCTAGAGATGTTAGAAGTTTCAAAAATAATTCACTGGGCAGAGATTCACTCTTGCCACCTATCAGCTATCCATATCCCAGGTGTAGAGCACTGGAAGGCGGATTTTCTAAGTCGTCAGACTTTTCATCCGGGAGAGTGGGAACTCCATCCGGAGGTATTTGCACAACTGATTCTCCGTTGGGGCAAACCAGAACTGGTTGTTACGGATCCAGGTCCAGGGATCCCAAGGCGACACTGATAGATACTCTAGCAGCGCCCTGGTCTTTCAACCTGGCTTATGTGTTTCCACCGTTTCCTCTGCTCCCTCGACTGATTGCCAAGATCAAGCAGGAGAGAGCATCAGTGATTCTGATAGCACCTGCGTGGCCACGCAGGACCTGGTATGCAGATCTAGTGGACATGTCATCCTTTCCACCATGGTCTCTGCCTCTGAGACAGGACCTTCTACTTCAGGGTCCTTTCAACCATCCAAATCTAATTTCTCTGAGGCTGACTGCCTGGAGATTGAATGCTTGATTTTATCAAAGCGTGGCTTCTCCGAGTCAGTTATTGATACCTTAATACAGGCACGAAAGCCTGTCACCAGGAAAATTTACCATAAGGTATGGCGTAGATATCTTTATTGGTGTGAATCCAAGGGTTACTCATGGAGTAAGGTCAGGATTCCTAGGATTTTATCTTTTCTCCAAGAAGGTTTGGAAAAATGATTGTCAGCTAGTTTCTTAAAAGGACAGATTTTTGCTCTGTCTATTCTTTTGCACTAGCGTCTGGCAGATGTTCCAGACGTTCAGGCATTTTGTCAGACTTTAGTTTGAATCAAGCCTACGTTTAAACCTGTTGCTCCACCATGGAGCTTAAACTTGGTTCTTAAGGTTCTTCAAGGAGTTCCGTTTGAACCTCTTCATTCCATAGATATCAAACTTTTATCTTGGAAAGTTCTTTTTTTTTTTTTTTTTTTTTTGGTAGCTATTTCCTCGGCTCGTAGAGTCTCTGAGCTATCTGCCTTACAATGTGATTCTCCTTATCTGATTTTTCATACTGATAAGGTAGTCCTGCGTACCAAACCTGGGTTCTTACCTAAGGTGGTATCTAACAAGAATATCAAATCAATCAAGAGATTGTGGTTCCATCCTTGTGTTACACAATCTGGACGTGGTCTGTGCTTTAAAGTTTTACTTACAAGCTACTAAAGATTTTCGTCAAACATCTGCTTTGTTTGTTGTCTACTCTGGACAGAGGAGAGGTCAAAAGGCTTTGGCAACCTCTTTTTCTTTTTGGCTAAGAAGCTTAATCCGCTTAGCCTATGAGACTGCTGGACAGCAGCCTCCTGAAAGGATTACAGCTCATTCCACTAGAGCTGTGGCTTCCACTTGGGCCTTTAGAATGAGGCTTCTGTTGAACAGATTTGCAAGGCGGCAACTTGGTCTTCGCTTCATACTTTTTCAAAATTTTACAAATTTGATACTTTTGCTTCTTCGGAGGCTATATTTGGGAGAAAGGTTTTACAGGCAGTGGTTCCTTACATTTAAGTTCCTGCCTTGTCCCTCCCTTCATCCGTGTACTTTAGCTTTGGTATTGGTATCCCACAAGTAATGGATGATCCGTGGACTGGATACACCTTACAAGAGAAAACACAATTTATGCTTACCTGATAAATTTATTTCTCTTGTGGTGTATCCAGTCCACGGCCCGCCCTGTCATTTTAAGGCAGGTAATTTTTAAATTTAAACTACAGTAACCACTACACCCTATGGTTCCTCCTTTCTCGGCTTGTTTTCGGTCGAATGACTGGCTATGACAGTTAGGGGAGGAGCTATATTACAGCTCTGCTGTGGGTGTCCTCTTGCAACTTCCTGTTGGGAATGAGAATATCCCACAAGTAATGGATGATCCGTGGACTGGATACACCACAAGAGAAATAAATTTATCAGGTAAGCATAAATTGTGTTATATTTAAAGGTTGTGGTTATATTGCCCAGTTAGATATTTGACATAAATGGATACTGGTATCCTAACCTTTATGCACAGTTATGTATTATGCAATAAATATATGTTTCTTGCTATTTATATAAATATGATGGTTGCCCTGTGAATTACCATCATCTCTTGTGTTTTTCTTCAGTGTATTTACTCAAAATTAATTGGTCTTGTGCTGGATAGGGTAGTCTTTTGCTGTTTATTTTTCTCTTTTTTTGTGAGAAATATGTATACATAGTTTCCAATCAAATACAAAAAAACATGATAACTCTGAAATTAAACTCCATCCATCAAATAATATATAATATTATATTGTAAAATTCCGTGGAGGAGTTTAATTTCGTAATTTCCATGCTTTTAACATTTGATTGGAAACTTAAGCTCTAACATTAATGCTCTTTTTAGTCACTGCATTACCTATTTTTTATTGTAAAAAATGTATATGTATGCATGTGTTGTGCGTGTGTTATGTTGTGTATAGTGTGTGTATGCATGTGTAGTAATTAGATGGTGCATGTGTGTTTGAATGTAGTTCCTTATGTATGTATAGGGTTTGTGTGCGTGTGTGTGTGTGTAGTGTTTGTGTGCTGTGTTATTATAGTATGTGTAGTGTTTGTGCGTGGGTAGTGTTGATGTGGTCTATGTGTGTAAGATTAATGTTTGTGTGGTGTCTAGTTTATGCATATGTTGGCAGTGTGAGTAGTGTGTGTATGTATAATATTTGTGTAGTGTGTGAGTTTTGGTTGTGTTTTTGTCTAGTGTGTCTTGTACAAATGTGGTGTATGTCTGTAGTGTCTGCATAGTGTGTTTGTATGTAGTGTTTGTGTGTATGTAGGGTGTGTATAGTGTTTGTGTAGTCTGGATGTGTATGTAGTGGTTTTGTGGTGTAAGTATGTGCAAGTGTAGTGTTTGCTTAATGTTGTGTTGAATGTGTGTATAGAGTGTGTAGTGTGTTTTTTAGTGTGTGTAGTGTTCATGTGTAGGTAGTGTGTTTTTGCAGTGTGTGTTAGTATAGTGTGTGTAATGCTTGCATAGTGTAATAGTGTATGTGTCTCAACTGCTTGTTGCGAGTGACTCCATTACAAGCAATGGAACCACATCTATCTCGTACCATTTACTTCTCGGTGCATAGAACAAGTTCCACTGTGAAGTATAGTGGCACCACAAAAAACATAATTTATGCTTACCTGATAAATTCCTTTCTTCTGTAGTGTGATCAGTCCACGGGTCATCATTACTTCTGGGATATTACTCCTCCCCAACAGGAAGTGCAAGAGGATTCACCCAGCAGAGCTGCATATAGCTCCTCCCCTCTACGTCACTCCCAGTCATTCGACCAAGGACCAACGAGAAAAGGAAAAGCCAAGGGTGAAGTGGTGACTGGAGTATAAATTAAAAAATATTTACCTGCCTTAAAAACAGGGCGGGCCGTGGACTGATCACACTACAGAAGAAAGGAATTTATCAGGTAAGCATAAATTATGTTTTCTTCTGTTAAGTGTGATCAGTCCACGGGTCATCATTACTTCTGGGATACCAATACCAAAGCAAAAGTACACGGATGACGGGAGGGATAGGCAGGCTCTTTATACAGAAGGAACCACTGCCTGAAGAACCTTTCTCCCAAAAATAGCCTCCGATGAAGCAAAAGTGTCAAATTTGTAAAATTTGGAAAAAGTATGAAGCGAAGACCAAGTTGCAGCCTTGCAAATCTGTTCAACAGAGGCCTCATTCTTGAAGGCCCAAGTGGAAGCCACAGCTCTAGTAGAATGAGCTGTAATTCTTTCAGGAGGCTGCTGTCCAGCAGTCTCATAAGCTAAACGAATTATGCTACGAAGCCAAAAAGAAAGAGAGGTAGCGGAAGCTTTTTGACCTCTCCTCTGCCCAGAGTAAATGACAAACAGAGAAGACGTTTGTCGAAATTCCTTAGTTGCCTGTAAGTAAAATTTTAGAGCACGGACTACATCCAGGTTGTGCAGTAGACGTTCCTTCTTCGAAGAAGGATTTGGGCACAAAGAAGGAACAACAATCTCTTGATTGATATTCCTGTTAGTAACTACCTTAGGTAAGAACCCAGGTTTAGTACGCAGAACTACCTTATCCGAATGAAAAATCAAATAAGGAGAATCACAATGTAAGGCTGATAATTCAGAGACTCTTCGAGCCGAGGAAATAGCCATTAAAAATAGAACTTTCCAAGATAACAACTTTATATCAATGGAATGAAGGGGTTCAAACGGAACGCCCTGTAAAACATTAAGAACAAGGTTTAAACTCCATGGTGGAGCAACAGTTTTAAACACAGGCTTAATCCTGGCCAAAGCCTGACAAAAAGCCTGGACGTCAGGAACTTCTGACAGACGTTTGTGTAACAGAATGGACAGAGCTGAGATCTGTCCCTTTAATGAACTAGCAGATAAACCCTTTTCTAAACCTTCTTGTAGAAAAGACAATATCCTAGGAATCCTAACCTTACTCCAAGAGTAACCTTTGGATTCACACCAATATAGGTATTTACGCCATATCTTATGGTAAATCTTTCTGGTAACAGGTTTCCTAGCCTGTATTAAGGTATCAATAACTGACTCAGAAAACCCACGTCTTGATAAAATCAAGCGTTCAATTTCCAAGCAGTCAGCTTCAGAGAAGTTAGATTTTGATGTTTGAAGGGACCCTGTATCAGAAGGTCCTGTTTCAGAGGTAGAGACCAAGGTGGACAGGATGACATGTCCACCAGGTCTGCATACCAAGTCCTGCGTGGCCACGCAGGTGCTATTAGAATCACTGATGCTCTCTCTTGTTTGATTCTGGCAATCAATCGAGGAAGCAACGGGAAGGGTGGAAACACGTAAGCCATCCTGAAGTCCCAAGGTGCTGTCAGAGCATCTATCAGGACTGCTCCTGGATCCCTGGATCTGGACCCGTAACGAGGAAGCTTGGCGTTCTGTCGAGACGCCATGAGATCTATCTCTGGTTTGCCCCAACGTCGAAGTATTTGGGCAAAGACCTCCGGATGAAGTTCCCACTCCCCCGGATGAAAAGTCTGACGACTTAAGAAATCCGCCTCCCAGTTCTCCACTCCCGGGATGTGGATTGCTGACAGGTGGCAAGAGTGAGACTCTGCCCAGCGAATTATCTTTGATACTTCCATCATAGCTAGGGAGCTTCTTGTCCCTCCCTGATGGTTGATGTAAGCTACAGTCGTGATGTTGTCCGACTGAAACCTGATGAAGCCCCGAGTTGTCAACTGGGGCCAAGTCAGGAGGGCATTGAGAACTGCTCTCAATTCCAGAATGTTTATTGGCAGGAGACTCTCCTCCTGACTCCATTGTCCCTGAGCCTTCAGAGAATTCCAGACGGCACCCCAACCTAGAAGGCTGGCGTCTGTTGTTACAATTGTCCAGTCTGGTCTGCTGAATGGCATCCCCCTGGACAGATGTGGCCGAGAAAGCCACCATAGAAGAGAATTTCTGGTCTCTTGATCCAGATTCAGAGAAGGGGATAAGTCTGAGTAATCCCCATTCCACTGACTTAGCATGCACAGTTGCAGTGGTCTGAGGTGTAAGCGTGCAAAGGGTACTATGTCCATTGCCGCTACCATTAAGCCGATTACCTCCATGCATTGAGCCACTGACGGGTGTTGAATGGAATGAAGGGTGCGGCAAGCACTTTGAAGTCTTGTTAGCCTGTCCTCTGTCAGGTAAATCTTTATTTCTACAGAATCTATAAGAGTCCCCAGGAAGGGAACTCTTGTGAGTGGAACGAGTGAACTTTTCTTTTCGTTCACCTTCCATCCATGTGACCTTAGAAATGCCAGCACTAACTCTGTATGAGACTTGGCAGTTTGAAAGCTTGAAGCTTGTATCAGAATGTCGTCTAGGTATGGAGCTACCGAGATTCCCTGCGGTCTTAGTACCGCCAGAAGAGCACCCAGAACCTTTGTGAAGATTCTTGGAGCTGTAGCCAATCCGAATGGAAGAGCCACAAACTGGTAATGCCTGTCTAGGAAGGCAAACCTTAGGTACCGATAATGATCTTTGTGAATCGGTATGTGAAGGTAAGCATCTTTTAAATCTACAGTGGTCATGTACTGACCCTCTTGGATCATAGGTAAAAATTGTCCGAATAGTCTCCATCTTGAACGATGGAACTCTTAGGAATTTGTTTAGGATCTTTAAGTCCAGGATTGGTCTGAAAGTTCCCTCTTTTTTGGGAACCACAAACAGATTTGAGTAAAACCCCTGTCCCTGTTCCGATCGTGGAACTGGATGGATTACTCCCATTAACAAGAGCTCTTGTACGCAGCGTAGAAACGCCTCTTTCTTTGTCTGGATTGTTGACAATCTTGACAGATGAAATCTCTCTCTTGGAGGAGAGTATTTGAAGTCCAGTAGGTATCCCTGAGATATTATCTCTAGCGCCCAGGGATCCTGAACATCTCTTGCCCAAGCCTGGGCGAAGAGAGAAAGTCTGCCCCCCACTAGATCCGATCCCGGATCGGGGGCCCTCAATTCATGCTGTTTTAGGGGCAGCAGCAGGTTTCCTAGTCTGCTTGCCCTTGTTCCAGGACTGGTTAGGTTTCCAGCCTTGTCTGTAGCGAGCAACAGCTCCTTCCTGTTTTGGTGCAGAGGAAGTTGATGCTGCTCCTGCTTTGAAATTACGAAAGGAACGAAAATTAGACTGTCTAGTCTTGGCTTTGGCTTTGTCCTGAGGCAGGGCATGGCCTTTACCTCCTGTAATGTCAGCGATAATCTCTTTCAACCCGGGCCCGAATAAGGTCTGCCCTTTGAAAGGTATATTAAGCAATTTAGACTTAGAAGTAACATCAGCTGACCAGGATTTTAGCCACAGCGCCCTGCGTGCCTGAATGGCGAATCCTGAATTTTTCGCCGTAAGTTTAGTAAGATGTACTACGGCCTCCGAAATGAATGAATTAGCTAGTTTAAGGACTCTAAGCCTGTCCGTAATGTCGTCCAGAGTAGCTGAACCAATGTTCTCTTCCAGAGACTCAATCCAGAATGCCGCTGCAGCCGTGATCGGCGCAATGCATGCAAGGGGTTGCAATATAAAACCTTGTTGAACAAACATTTTCTTAAGGTAACCCTCTAACTTTTTATCCATTGGATCTGAAAAAGCACAGCTATCCTCCACCAGGATAGTGGTACGCTTAGCTAAGGTAGAAACTGCTCCCTCCACCTTAGGGACCATTTGCCATAAGTCCCTTGTGGTGGCGTCTATTGGAAACATTTTTCTAAATATCGGAGGGGGTGAGAACGGCACACCGGGTCTATCCCACTCCTTAGTAACAATTTCAGTAAGTCTCTTAGGTATAGGAAAAACCTCAGTACTCGTCGGTACCGCAAAATATTTATCCAACCTACACATTTTCTCTGGTATTGCAACTGTGTTACAATCATTCAGAGCCGCTAACACTTCCCCTAGTAATACACGGAGGTTTTCCAGTTTAAATTTAAAATTTGAAATATCTGAATCCAGTCTGTTTGGATCAGAACCGTCACCCACAGAATGAAGTTCTCCGTCCTCATGTTCTGCCACCTGTGACGCAGTGTCTGACATGGCCCTAATATTATCAGCGCACTCTGTTCTCACCCCAGAGTGATCACGCTTACCTCTTAGTTCTGGTAATTTAGCCAAAACCTCAGTCATAACAGTAGCCATATCCTGTAATGTGATTTGTAATGGCCGCCCAGATGTACTCGGCGCTACAATATCACGCACCTCCCTCTGAGCGGGAGATGTAGGTACTGACACGTGAGGCGAGTTAGTCGGCATAACTCTCCCCTCGTTGTTTGGTGAAATTTGTTCAATTTGTACAGATTGACTTTTATTTAAAGTAGCATCAATACAGTTAGTACATAAATTTCTATTGGGCTCCACTTTGGCATTGCAACAAATGACACAGGTATCATCCTCTGAATCAGACATGTTTAACACACTAGCAAATAAACTTGCAACTTGGAAATACAATTCAATTAGAATAATATTAAAACGTACTGTGCCTTTAAGAAGCACAGAAGATTTATGACAGTTGAAAATTAATAAATTGAAACAGTTATAGCCTCAATCCTTGTAAACAACACAACTTTAGCAAAGGTTTAATCCCATTAGCAAAGATAACAAATTCTGAAAGCAGGAAACAAATTACAGAATAAACGTTTTTTATCTCAGTCAAACTATAATTCTCACAGCTCTGCTGAGAGAAATTACCTCCCTCAAATAAGTTTTGAAGACCCCTGAGCTCTGTAGAGATGAACCGGATCATGCAGGGAATACAATGAGTTGCTGACTGAAATTTTGATTGAAGATATAAAACTAAGTATAATCACCATAGTCCTCTCATACATCCTATCTAGTCGTTGGGTGCAAGAGAATGACTGGGAGTGACGTAGAGGGGAGGAGCTATATGCAGCTCTGCTGGGTGAATCCTCTTGCACTTCCTGTTGGGGAGGAGTAATATCCCAGAAGTAATGATGACCCGTGGACTGATCACACTTAACAGAAGAAATATTGTAGTGCTTTACAAATAAATAATACTGCATGAGATTTTTACATAACTATTAAAAATATAAACTGTTTTAGAGTGATTTGAACATAGCAGTGAAGTATCTTTAGCAAACTAAATTTCACTTAAAACTTGAAGACATTTGCTGTGTAAGTATATAGTTATTTGTTTCTTGTGAAAACTAACCTTAACAAGGGTCCCACTATTAGTGGATATCACAAAACATGTATTGTATTTGTTACAGTATAATCCAAGACATTCAAATAGATAGAAAAACGAGGGCTTACCGCTTCAGATGAAGATCCAAAACTGTAAAGATCCGTGTGAAGGTGATTGTAATATTCCAAAGTGAACTCACCTCACTGCACTAGTATGTGTAACTTAGTGCACTTGCGGCATTTAACCTCCCATATTCACAACAGGTGGAATACGCTGTTGTAGGCTGTCTCTATCTTAGAACTGCTGGGGCTCTCCAAACCCCTTGTTACGATAAGGCAAAACAATCAGCAGATTCCGCAGTCCCGTAGAGATAATGATAGGCATAATAGATTATAGATTATAGATTAAAATAACAATTTATTTATACTTGCATTAAGAACATGAATGGCACAGCACACAGAATGAATCCACAGCTGACGCGTTTCCTGCCTCTGATGAACTGCCCATGAAGCAGGAAACGCGTCAGCTGTGGATTCATTCTGTGTGCTGTGCTGTTCATGTTCTTAATGCAAGTATAAATAAACTGTTATTTTAATCTATTTTTCTCTCCCTGCCTATCATTATCTCTACGGGACTGCGGAATCTGCTGATTCTTTAGCAAACTAGACTGATTTTTTACATCTAGTCACGATTAAACTGAATGTAGCTCGCTCTCGTTACCATACCCAAGCGGGAGCGAGCTACATTCAGTTTAATGGCGCGATCGGGCGTGATGTGACTAGACAGCGTGCCCGATGCGCTTAGGTAAAAAACAGACCCACTCAGTAGAGCCAGGAGCGGCGTTCTGAAAAATAGATTATCGTAGGTAAATATCTTTGCTATACTCTGCTTTAGAAACGTGGCGCTAGGCTAATGTTATATAATTCTGCACTGTGTGCATTATTATATAACCTTATTTGGTGGGGTTACTGGCCCTTTAAGCAATCACCTTTACTTTAAACTTGTAATAGCAGCGGTAAGTCCGACGAGTGCAAACCCCCGCAATAAACCCCTTATCGCTCAGGCACAAACGTTTGTGCTCCACTTGTAATCTGGCCCTATGTGTTTTATTCATGTGTACGTCTATAAGTGATTGATTAGAGTAT
Source organism: Bombina bombina (assembly GCF_027579735.1). NCBI lineage: Eukaryota > Metazoa > Chordata > Amphibia > Anura > Bombinatoridae > Bombina > Bombina bombina. The sequence goes on from NC_069505.1 coordinate 171,034,614, forward strand.
GAAGTAGAGAATTTATGTAAGAACACCAAATGAACAGTAATGCATATGGTGTGGTGGTATGAACATGCAAAGTTAAATCCTGCTTGCACATTTTAGGGGCCTATACAGCAAAAAAAAAAATTGTACATAGCAAACAGTAGTTCTTTTGCAGCACTTAGTATTTCTGTTTATGTAAAAAAAAATCACTGTATTTCTTAAACATTTATAAATGTATGTATTCCTCAGTATGACATTTTTAGCTGAACATCTGTCTAATGTTCGTAACATACTTGTCTTCTACGAAAATCTCAATTACAATATAATACCATCTTTAAAAAAATCTGCAATTTACAATCTTACAGACATCAAAGACAAAATCATATTTAGACATTTATTATCTCTAAAAGTGCTGTGAAAATGTTTTTCAATTGATAGAAATACAACAAAGATATATAACCTACAGAAATGTGTTTTCCCCCCATATAACAGCCTAAAAACTCAAATGTCCTGTTGCAATCTATTATCCTTTTTGCGTTAGCAGCCTGCCTGTCAATCTCTCTTCTATCTAAACTAGCAGCTAAAATGAATCTCAATAACATGGGTAAAGGTACAAATATATATCAGTTTAGTTATGACGCAAATGTTAGTTGTTTATAACTTATTTCAAAAAAAGATGAATGTAAATTTTGCACTAACCACCATAACTAAGTTATATTCATTTACTTAAATACAAGTTAAAAAAAAATGTTATGAAGACCTGGAAATATTGTGTTCCTAAGACAAACCGCTTATCTAGGTAAACAAATGGATTGGAATGATAAAATCAAGCCATCATATGATGGGCAATCTGCAACATATTTGCTTGTGCTACATTTTTCATGTAATACATTGTAAGGTCAGGCATAAAATATTTCACAAAGCTGACAACAAAAAGTCCAAAATACATACATATATAACTATGTATGGCATGAAATACTTTTATTTATAGATAAATATTTTGCTATTTCCTTCCTCACCTCTATCCACTCTCTTACGAGGTAGTCTGCTTAATATCTCTCTCTCCTTGAGTGCTCTGACGTTTAGACAAATAGCAGAGGTTATGAATGCTTCCTGATGATAGTATCAAGAATTCTTCTTCCTTATGCCATAATGGTAACCAAGCATTAAGTATACTAACAGTTTTATCTTGCCACAAAGCTTGGTCTGTTTAACTTTTCTCTACAATACTGGAATTCCATCTTATCACAGACCTGTGTCTCTACGGCTCTGGACAAGCTCAAATAATAATATAAAGCAAAAGATTTAAAATAAAGGCCAAACTTTATATTCACAATAAAAGCTTGTAAAAGCTACTTTACATATTACCTTTAAGGAGACACTATTATAGTCAGAACTGAACTTTCATGATTAAGTTAGAGCACAACATTTTAAACAACTTTCCAGTTCCCTTCCATTACAAAAACATGCACAGTCCTTTTATATGCACACTTTCTGATGCATCACTTCCTACTGAGTATGTGCAAGAATTCAGAGTATATACGTATATGCATTTTGTAATTAGCTAAAAGTTGTCACATGATGCAGGGGGCAAAACAAGGAACTAACTGAAATTTGTCAGAAAAAATTCTCTTACTCATTTGAAATGTAGACTATTGCAATGTATTTTCATTATGCCTTTGTTGAATGTGATTATACAATTCTACTGTATTTAGTTGTCCTTCAATGTAATCATACAAAATAATAAATGTTATGTATTTAACACTGTGAAGTGAATGTAAACTGAACTGTAAATATGAATGATTTCAACAGGTATTTTCGTTCAACATTTACTACTTAGTGACCAATCTAGTATAACATTTAGTAAGTACATGCTTCTAGTTTAGCCTTAGCATTGATCTTTGCTTTGATTGGCCTACTGTCAGGGTCATGTGCAACAGTGCACTTTCAGGGTTCATTGTGTGATAGCCCATGACAGTTAGCAATAACTGCAGTGTATATAGCATCTACCTTCTTGGATAGGAAGTTCTGAAACAAATTAACTTACATAGAATCATCCACCTCAGTCAAATATGTATTTAGGGCTAGATTACAAGTGGAGCGGTAATTACCACTCCCACTCGAGCGTTAACATTGCTAGAAGTTAACTTTTTGCGTTTGTGATATCACAGTAACCCTATTACATTCAACGAAGCAGCAATGTTAAAAAACCTAACACCTACACTTGAGCATTATCCCCATCACAATAAGCCCCTAATCTAATAACACATAAACTGCCACATCTCCTACTCTTGTAACCCCTCTACACTATTAACCCCTAAACCGCTACATCCTCCCATCGCAAATTACCCCACTAATCTATTAAACTCTAAACAGCCACACACCCCACCATTATTAACAAGGGCATTTGTCAGGCAGTTCCGTAGTTGAAGCAATTACAGCTCTTTTGCATAAAAAAAACCTATACTAAAACCAAAGTTACCCCCATTCTCCCCAAAAATATTTTAAACTAGTGAAGGGCAATTGTTGGGCATTACCCTGAAATTAACACAGCTCTTTTTTTAAAAAAACTCATCGAAACAAAAAATGTCCTATCCTAAAAAAAAAACTAAGTTAAAAAACCTATCCTTAAAAAAATTGCCCTGAGAAGGGCGTTTGTTGGAGAGGGCCATAAAGTTTTACAGCTCTTTTTCACCAACAGAAAAAAATCCTATCTTTAAAAAATCCTAATCTAAAAACCCTATCCTAAAAAAAATGCACTGAAAAGGGCATGTGATTTTGCTCTTTTGCCAAATAAAAAAAACCCTATTCTAAAAAAAAGCCCCCCAAAAAAACTACTCACCAATTTAAATGGGGCTTCTTATGGGGGCATTTGCGGATCCAAGGCATTGCTCCTCTAGCGCTGTCCTCTTTTTCCATATTCAATTCTCCATCTGAGGTCTTCTTCCATCCGAGGTCTTCTTTCTGTTGTCACTGCAGCTTGAATGCAAGGTCCATCTTATATAGGGGTGCCTTTGCATTTCTATTGGCTGATTTTCAAAATCCAAATTCAAATCAGCCAATAGAAAAAGCTTTCTTTCTATTTCTTGCCCCTTAGGGGACTAATGTGACTAATGTGCGGGCAGGCATCGATAAATGCCGACAGTATACGCTGTTGGCATTTATCATTGCACAAGCATTTCTAGTGAAATTATTGTGCAATGCCGCCTCTTGCACATTCGCTGCAAATCGGCTGCTAGCAGAGGGTATCAATCAACCCAATCATATCCAGTTGGGCTGATTGCTGTCCGCTGCCTCAGAGGTGGAGGATGAGTTAACCCCTTAAGGACAAGGCCATTTTTCAACTTCTTTCCCTTAATGACCAGGACTATTTTTACATTTCTGTGGTGTTTGTGTTTAGCTGTAATTTTCCTCTTACTCATTTACTGTACCCACACATATTATATACCGTTTTTCTCGCCATTAAATGGACTTTCTAAAGATACCAATATTTTCATCATATCTTATAATTTACCATAAAAAGCTTATAAAATATGATTAAAAAAATTGAAAAAAAACACACTTTTACTAACTTTGACCCCCAAAATCTGTTGCACATCTACAACCACCAAAAAACACCCATGCTAAATAGTTGCTAAATTTTATCCTAAGTTTAGAAATACCCAATGTTTACATGCTATTTGCTTTTTTTGCAAGTTATAGGGCAATAAATACAAGTAGCACTTTGCTATTTCCAAACCATTTTATTTCAAAATTAGCTGTAGTTACATTGTAACACTGATATCTGTCAGCAATACCTGAATAACCCTTGACATGTATATATTTTTTTTAGTAGACAACCCAAAGTATTGATCTAGGCCCATTTTGGTATATTTCATGCCACCATTTCACCGCCAAATGCGAGCAAATAAAAAAAAAATCGTTCACTTTTTCACAAACTTTTCCACAAACTTTAGGTTTCTCACTGAAATTATTTACAAACAGCTTGTGCAATTATGGCACAAATGGTTGTTAATGCTTCTCTGGGATTCCCTTTGTTCAGAAATAGCAGATATATATTGCTGTGGCATTACTTTTTGGTAATTAGAAGGCCGCTAAATGCAGCTGCGCACCACATTTGTATTAGGCCGAGCAGTGAATGGGGTTAATTAGGTAGCTTGAAGGGTTAATTTTAGCTTTAGTGTAGAGATCAGCCCCCCACCTGACTCATCCCACCCCCTAATCCCTCCCAAACAGCTATCTTACCTCCCCCACCCCACAATTGTCCTCGCCATCTTAAGTAATGGCAGAAAGTCTGCCAGTACTAAAATAAAAGTTATTTTTAAAAATGTTTTTTATTATTTATATATATATAACAAAAATCATATTCTGCTGTGCAGGATACCCCCTTAGCCCCCAACCTCCCTGATCCCCCCCCCCAAGAGCTCTCTAACCCTCCCCCCACTAACTATTCACCACCATTTTGGGTACTGGCAGCTGTCTGCCAGTACCCATTTTGCAATAAAATGTGAACTTTTTAAAAAAACAACTCACTTTTTCTGTAGTGTAGCTGCCCTGCTCCATACCCTCCCCCCTCCCCATCCCAGATCGCTTTTAAAAAGTATCCCCTCTCCTTTGCCACCCACCACCCTCTTCCAGAACTCTCTCCCACCACTTTTATTTTTTTGTGTGGCTAGATCGTGGGGTGCGTGCACACACCCGCCCCTCACCTCCCGCGCGCACCCGACATTAACAACAGCTGGTCGGAAGGAAGTTCCCCAGCGATGGGCCGCCCACCCTCCTCCCTGCAACGGCTCCCACCCACCAACAATCGGCATCATCGCTGGCCGATGCAGAGAGGTCCACAGTGTAGCTCTCTCTGCATCAGTGTGCCAAAAAAGGTATTGCAGTGATGCCTCAATATCGAGGCATCATGGCATTACCTTGAAAGCGACTGGAAGCGATCAGGATCGCTTCCAGCCACTTGAAACCCCTGATGACGCGCAGGGTACGTTGTTGGTCTTTAGTTTTTGTATGACGTACCCTGTACAACATGTGTCGTTAAGGTGTTAAGGAGCAGTGGTCTTATAACTGCTGCTTCACAACTTACACTTTAGGTCCGCTGCTTTATATATCAACCCCTTAGTTATAAACCATTCCTAATTCCTGTGTTAATGCTGTTTATTCACTATGGTACTCCTTGCATTAAAATTTTATATATATATACTTTTTTCAGCAATTATGCAATTGCATAAGATAAATGGACATCAATTCATGTTTTTATTGATGCATTAGAAATTATTTTCTGTATTACAACAGATCTGCATGCAAAATAAGGGCCAGATTACAAGTGGCACACTATTATTAGCGTGGGTTGCGATAACCAATATCATGCCTGCGCATAAGAGTTTAAGACTTTAAAATTTTTTTGCACCAAACACAACATAAATACATTAAAATAAAGTGGTACACTTATATATATATATATATATATATATACACACACACACACTACCTGATAAAAATGATGTACATAATATAAATATCACTGGGCGGAGCCAGCCGGCCGGCAACCATCATGGCTGCTCAGTAATGTAGCTCCAGATCGCGGGTGCCTTCCATGGCAATTATTTCAGTTACCCGGGACTGCAAAACGGCTGAAATAGCCTCATCCAACAACAGAGACGCCAGGAGCGCATTTTGAGGTGAGTGAAGCCCACAACTGAGCGGCGGAACGCTCCGCAAAAGACCATGCCTCCAACTTTATACCTCAGGCTGATCACACTGCTTGTCTGCCTGCGGCCTATACATCATGTGCAAATAAAGAAACCAGCAGTAACAGCTGCACGCATTAGCCCCTTAAAGCCTGCCGATACCACCAGCCTATTAAGTTAGGCAAATAACCTGCAGCAATATACCTCAGGACATAATGCCTACTTAAAGCCTATTTAAAGCTTTTAATTCACCAAGAGCTTCAGGACAATCATCCATCAAAACTGACTCCTAAACTTTAAAGGTCTGTTATAAGTACTCAAAGAATCTACTTACACACACACACACACATATATATATATATATATATATATATATATATATATATATATATATTTACAGACCTAGGAGGTGTCAGTATTACAGCCTATTAGAAAACTATATACTATCCTCAGTGCTAGCTACGTTACTGTTCACCTTTTACATCATTATACAAAGAGACTGCTACCATTCTCTAAAACTACTTAACCCACACAAAATGGCGTCCAGAAGACCCCCTCGTCCAGATAAGTCTAGTAAAGGTCCTTCAGCAACAAGCTCTAAAATGAATAACTTTTTCAAGATTCTGGAAACATCTGCGACAGATCCTGAAACATCCCAAATATCAGAAACTACATCAGAAGACATAGATAAATCAACCCTACTAACTAAAGCAGACCTATGTAATCTACCAATCAAAGCAGACTTTGTGTCTTTCCTCACGCATGTGGAGAAACTCATCAAAGATGGACTTACAGAGGTTAAAAAAGAATTTTTGGACTTAGGGGAAAGAGTGATGCAAGTTGAAGAAATGGAAGAATATAACAATGATGTAGACTTACAGAACCGTACCCTCCAGGTGCATGAAACGCAGATACAACAACTTCAAGCCCAGGTGGAAGACCTGGATTACAGGGGGAGATGTAAGAACATCAGGGCAGTCTCAGAGAAGATAACCCCTAATCTCTTACCACAACACCTCCAGCAGTTGTTTCAGTTTCTCCTGCAAGATGATACCTCCCCCATATCTTTGGAAAGAGCACATTGGCAACTACGCCCCAAGCCACCGGATGACAAACCCCCTAAAGACATAATCCTTAAATTCCACAGCTTCAAAGACAAGGAAAAGATCATGTTTGTCTCAAGAAAGCTCTTTGACCTTTGAAAGTGATATGCTACAAATATACACTGATCTCAGTACCATCACTCTGGCAAAATGCAGAGAAGCTAAGTACCTGACTAACCATCTTCCAAACCTCAAGATCCCTTACAGATGGGGGTTACCATTTTGCCTCAAGGTACTCCATGACTCACAAATAATTATATATAGAACACTGGATGACCTAGAACATTTCTGCAAAAGCCTCAACATCCCAGCTCCATTCATACCTTCCTTTAAATCCACCGATGCTCCTGAGAACTCTTCAGCACTCTCTCTGCCGAAGCAACAACGATCATGCTGGACCACAGTCCAAAGGAAAAATACAAAACCTGCTCTCCAAGCCACTCAAGAAGCAGATGACTCCACCTGAGCTACTCTGTAATCTAGACAAGCTCTACTACTGAGACTAACTTTTGGTGAAGTATACCTATGTCTTTAAGAACTTTTGCCGCAGAACATTTTTTTTTTTTTTTTTAAATTGTATTTATTTACAATGAGCACATCATACAAAATGTACAAAGTTTCACCACGCAGGGTGATTCAAGTAGATTGTGGCAGCGGATACATGTGACAGTTAAGATATTCCAAGCAGTTTACAGTGCAGTTACAGTGATATGGCTCAAAGTTTATTACAAAAGGCAATATTTAATGTATATGACTTGTGTGCACATTATTGGGGTTTTTAAAAAAAAAAAAAAAAAAAAAAATTATAACCATAACTAAACACAACACACAAACAAACTAGTTTAATTTAAATAGGGTTAAGTGCCTAGCACCATTATACACATTTCCTTCTATTTGTGTGCCCAGAGTTATATGAGGACGCTTGAAAATATATGGGGGATCTCCATCTAGCAAAAAGGAGGTACTGCTATGCTGATTCCTCAGGTTCCACTATAGAAATTAAAGTGGGCAGAGTAAGTTGTTATTCCTGTTAAAGCATAGCGACTGAGAGAGATTAAAAGAATATGTTGTCACAATAATTCAGTAATATTTTAGTTATGAAGCAAAACAACCTTGATTTTTGACAGAATAAAATTAAGTAGCTTAGGCGAGGTAAAATTGATATTTGTGTATAGGTATACAATATGTGGTATTTTATGTATGTGACTAGGCATACCTTTTAACTAAACACAACACACTAACATTCCAAATTGAAAAGGGGTTAAGAGCATATTACCATTGCTGACATTACGTTATTTTTGTGCACCCAAATTTATATGTTAATACTGGCAAAGGAGTATCAGACCTTCTAAAATGCTTGGATCCTTCTGTAAGCAAAATAACAAGACCAAGGTGCAGACGTATTATCTAAGTAGGACTAAATGGGAATATAGCCAGAGACCCACCAGTCCAAGCACATATGAGTAGATGTAAAGTTCAGTAGAATTGAGTCTTTTATGGAAGTGATAATATTAGATTTTAGCAGAAAGAAGTCCAGTATAAAAGTTGAAGTGGGCAGAATTAGTCATTATGCATTCTCGTGTGTACTAACAAAGGGGAGTTAAAATCATATGTGGACTCAATACTAGACGATAAGGGGTAAAGGTCTGTATAATGAGAAACAGGCAGAGACCAATGTTGTATGACAGCGTACTCTCACCCCCAACAGGACCAACAGGAAAAACTAGCAGGTAATTTAACAATTCTTACCTAAGCTATAACATTGTATGGGTAAGTTTGGGAGTCGGATATGCACAGAGCTATCAACCATATGGATTACAAGGTGAGCGAATGGGTGAGATATGTAGGGGACAGAGCGAACACCACAAACCCAGAGCAAGCATATTTATATATGTACCCGGAGGAGTCTTCACACGAGCACACCCAATCCACACACATGCTGCAGAGCGGCAGTTTCATTCAGGGAAAACATAGCAAAAGTGTATATAATCATTAATGACCGATAGCCATGAGATCAGGTAGCAATGATTTTGAACAAGCAAAAAGATAGAAAAAAAAATAATACAAAAAATAGCAGCACAACCAGTGAACTTATTTACACATGTATTAGGGTCAGAAGTGTTGCGCTCCCCATATGGGTGTAGCGATCCAAATCAGATCTTCCCTCTGTCGCATACTGTCATCCCACTCCAGCCCTCGGCAGATCTAGTCCAGCTACTAATCCAAGGTGAATACCATGGCTGGGGCATTGTCCGTTTGCAGCATTGAGGCACCATGTGGTGTTGATTGACTGTAGGGGTTCCGTGACAGAGCTGTGTAAGTCCATGATCACACTGTGTGCTTCGGCTCTTGAAATATGATCAGCCTCCTTTAACCCAGGTCTGGGGGGATTTATCATGTTTAAGACATTCCCCTCTCCATCTATCCATGCTTCCAAAGGGATTTGACCATGTAGCTCTATCAGGACAGTAATAGGGCCAGAAACGTTCACTGCCGCTGACATGCTGGGATCCAAAATGGCTGATACTGAGAAAATCCCCTCAGTACTCAGGGCGGGTAGTGAGATTTGCTGCATCTCCATTGAGCGGGCAGGCGATATTCTAGGGTGGTCAGTCGCAGGAGGCAGTTGCACTTCTCGCAGAAGTGCTCCCAAAGCTGCTTGTAGAGAATCAAACAAAGGTGCGAAAACTTCGATGAGGGCTGAGGTGACACGTTCCATCATGCTGCTTGTCTGGGTGAGCACGGTAGAAAAGCCTACAGGCTTAAATTTCCTTATTATGCCTTCTCGGAAGCCAGGAGTTGAAACGTCCTGATCCTATTAGATTCCCGGGCACAGTTATTGCCAAGGGAGGTCTGGATGGCTTAATGTTTGGCCAGAAAACACTTATCAGCAGAAGTCATTCACAGAGCTATGTGAATTGGTGGCCATCTTGGTAAGCCGCTTACCGGAAGTCGCCGCAGAACATTTATTCTGCCCTACCACATTCTCCCCCTTAGTACAGTGTCTGTCAAGCCCTAATCAATACATCCCTCCTTAAACTACTCCTTAGATTTTTAATCGTGAAATGCACGATTACTTAATGGCCCACCACCCCACCCAGTGAGAAATAAAACAACCATATCCAGATGGAAAATGCCCTCCTTAGTGACAATCTAGGGTCACTATGTTACCCCCTTCTGGGTTAAAATACTGTTTTAAGTATTGTATTCAGTTATGTTTACAGTTTATATGTAATGTTATTGTGTTTTGGTTTTATTGTTTTATTTACTTGTTTTTCCCCTGTTTGCCCGCAGATAATACCTCCTATTCTTCCTATTGCTCAGATACTTTTTCCTGTCTCTACCTCCCTCTGCCTACGATACGGGAAAAAACTGGTAAGCTTACAACCCTTAACACACAACATAAAGGATTTAGTTCTACCTACAAACTTATCTTTACACATTGTACCGCCTTTCGCACTGAACCAGCCACAAAAGGGTGATAATTCAATTCACACACGCTCCCATTCTTCCATGCACTCCTACCCTACTCATACCCCTTCCAGATCTGCATGATCTTCATCTCACTTCACACCATGAATGCACCTAAACTTACAATCATAACCCAAATTGTTAACTCCCGACAAAAAGATCTATAGCATTAAACTGGTTCTACAAATATAAAGGGGGATATTGTCTTCATACAGGAGACACATTTTCTTAAAACCTTGGAACCTAAATTTACATCTAGACACTTCCCAATAGGCTATTTCAATTCGAATAGTGTGAATCGTAAAGGAGTGGGTATCCTCTTTCACCAAAATACACCATTCCAAGTCACACACAGACTCACAGATAATGAAGGGAGATACATAATCCTGATAGGGACCCTATATAACCGCCCTCTTACCCTAGTTAACATATATGCCCCAAATACAGGCCAAACTCGTTTTATTAAAAGGGTTATTAGAGAAATGATGGGAATAGCCAAAGGAACTATAATCTTTGCAGGAGACCACAATATAGCTATGGAACCACCTTTGGACTGTTCCAACAAAAGGGGAGCCATACCCAGAAGCTCCTTAGGAGCCATATCAAGCTCTATACACAAGGCAACCCTTATAGATGTTTGGAGACTGCACCACCGCTCACAGAAAATGTATACATTCTACTCTAATCCCTGTAAATCCTATTCCAGATTGGACTACATCTACATAGATCAGAACAGCCTGCCACCAGCACAATCATCAGAAATCCTCCCAACCCCTTGGTCGGACCATTCCATGGTCTTACTATCCATAACTTGGACTGACAAACCCCTCATAGATCCCTGCTGGCGACTATATGAAAACTTACTACATCAACCCCCTATCATGGAGAAAATTTTGTGCACACTTATTGACTACTTCCAACATAATACAATATCTTCTTATTCCAGCAGCTAAATGTGGGAAGCACATAAGGCTGTTATCCGTGGCATAAAACAAAAATCAATTTTAACAAAAAAGTATAACAAACACTATAATGATCTACTCCAACAACTCTGTAGTTTGGAAGCATCGCATATGCTAACACCTACACACTAGCACTATACCACACAACTACTTAAGACTAGGAAATAATTAAATTACTTGTTAAATAAAGTAGCACATATGAAAGCACTGCGTCTTAGAAAACTATACTTTACTGAGGGCAACAAAGCAGGTTCCATTCTCGCTAGAGCCCTTAAGACCCGTACAAACAATAATTACATTCGTAAACTGACCTCCCCAACAGATCCCACAAACCATATATACGACAGTAGGACCATTGCTAATACTTTCAGAGACTTCTACAATAAACTCTATAACATCCCTCCATCTGCCACATCGACCAACCCTACAGAAATAGACCAATACATCCTTGAATCTGATTTGCCAACACTGCCAGATAGTATAGCTAAACAACTAGATGAACCAATCACTGCACAAGAAGTCGCCTCAGCAATCAAAAATACCCCCCTACACAAGTGCCCCGGACCAGATGGATTATCTACTTTATACTAGAAACGTTTCCAACATATCATAATTCCACACCTCACAAATCTATTTAACTCTCTTGATGATACTGACTTCTTTTAATCAAATCTATTAGAAGCACTTATATCAGTTATCCCCAACCCAGGGAAATCCCCTACAGAGCAGAGCAATTATCATAATATTTCTCTATTAAATGGGGTCATGGGGATATAAAAATATATGCCAAAATCCTTGCACAGTGTATCAACAAAATTTTACCCACCCTCATTCATGTGGATCAAGCGGGCTTTGTCCAACTCAGAGAGGGCAGAGACAACACAATTCGTGTAATTCACCTAATGGAATATGCGAAAACAGAACAAATCCCTCCCATCTTGGTCTGTACTGACACAGAGAGCCTTTGATAGGCTAAACTGAAAATACCTACAAAGTACCCTTAAACATTTTGGATTTGGCAATATCATGATATAATGAATATTTCACTTATACACTAGCCCCACAGCTAAAGTGTGACTAAACTGAGTCCTCTCACAAAGCTTCCCCATTAATAACGGCACCAGACAGGGCCATTCAACATAATCCTAACATTCAGGGACTCAAAGTCAGCACACAGTCACACAAACTCGCTATGTTTGCAGACAATGTGCTGCTTACTCTCTCCTCCCCGCCTTAATTTCAGAATTTGATACATTTAGTATCTTTTCCCACTTCCTCATCAATTACAATAAATCAGAAATACTAAATGTATCCATGAGCCCCACCACATATACCCTCTCAAACTCCAGACCTCACACCTGATGTACCTGGGGGTGGTGATGTCTTCAAACAATGAGCGACTATTCCCTCTAAACTACAACCCATTATTGAAATCTATACAGCACTCCTTCTGCATTTGTAAAGATAAACCCCTGTCTTGGTGGGGAAGGATACAATCTGTTAAAATGACTATCCTACCTAAAATCTTATATATTACAAGCAATGCCAAAAGCGTCACCCAAACCCTTCCTCCAACATTTACAAAGGTCAATAAACACCTTCATCTGCTGCAAGACCCGACCTCAAATTAACAAAAACACAAAGTTTAGATCTTTGCAAAAAGGAGGCCTAGGTTGTCATGGTATGGATGAGTGGCATTGGATATCACATAATTTAATATCTCATTTAGTTAATATCTACTATGAATTGATTTGACTGCACTGTGAATGACACTAAAGTGGGTGGTATCGACCCCCCCTTTTTATTCTGAAACACAGATTTGTAGAACAAAGAAATATACACTTGTAAATGCAGGATGTCTCAATTATCCACTTCAAAGGAAGCCTGTATAAGGAGTTTTCCTATCTGAAGGAGTAGTCTCTCAGTCTGAAGTGATCTTTGAAGCTAGCTGAATCTCAGAGGATGTAGCTCTTATCATCTAGGTGTTAAATTGTCCCATACTAAGTTCAACTACACAAAGCTCAGACGTACGTCTCAATGGAAAATAGCAGGAGAAAACAGAGAAACATCTTTAACCCTGTGAGTGCTGAAAGCATATAAGAATTAAAATCTTGGTTTAAAAGGAGAAATTAGGATTTCATATAAAATGAAATTGTGTAATTTTCAAATATTCAATATGTGCCTCAAACTGTCCAAATAATATGTATAAATAAATGGATATGAGATTTCTTTTGGTAAATATATTATAGTGGATAAGTGTCTATGGTAAATTTGGAATGTTCTAAATTATTTCCAAATAAATACATTTTTTCTTGTTTTTCAGAAATCTAATAAGCCTTACAGGGAGGAACCTGATGTGAAGATGAGGTTTCTAAATAAGATACTATAAGTTAACATATAAATGCATCATAGAATTTGAGCCCATGTCTTAAACACTGTTGAGACATGTATTAATAAATAACTATAATGCTAATCTATATATGATATAAGATGGTGACTAGGAAATGAAATATGTACCAGTGTATCAAATGAACTGATATACAAAATAAGTCAGATAAACATATATATTTTATTGATTCATACTACTAGTCCACTCATGAAATTTGATTTTTAAATGCAGTTTCTTCAAATACCTCATGTTTAGTATGAAAATTAAATAGTATTAATTAGTCTCATATATGTGGACCAGATGAATTTATTAATTTTAAAAAATAGGCATTTGTTAAAAATATATATAAGAATCTATTGGCTAGATTACGAGTTGTATGTTAGGCTGAAAAAGCAGCATTAAGAGGTCCTAACGCTGCTTTTTCACTACCGCTGCTATTACGAGTCTTGAAGGTTTAGGGTCACCGCACACTTCTTTGGCCTTACCGCAAAACGACGTATATAAACTTTGTAAAGTCTTTTTTCTATGGGACTTCCATAGCTCTGATATTACGAGTCTGTCCTGGGAGGCCAAAAAGTGAGCAGTACATCCTACCCCGTCAAGAGTCCTAACGCATTTAAAAGTCAGTAGTTAAGAGTTTTATGATACAATGCCGTAACATAAAACTCATAACTAAAGTGCTAAAAAGTACACTAACACCCATAAACTACCTACTAACCCCAAAACCGAGGCCCTCCCGCATCGCAAACACTATAATAAAATTTTTAACCCCTAATCTGCCGCTCTGGACACCGCCGCTACCTACATTATATTTATGAATCCCTAAACTGCTGCCTCCAACATCGCCAACACCTACATTATATTTATTAATCCATAATCAGCCACCCCCAATGTAGCCGCCACCTACCTATACTTATTAACCCCTAATCTGCCGCCCCAATGTCGCCGCCACTATAATAAACATATTAACCCATAAATCGCTGCACTCCCATCTCGCAAACATTAGTTAAATATTATTAACCCCTAATCTGCCGTCCCTAACATGGACGCCACCTACCTACATTTATTAACCACTAATCTGCCGCCCCCAACGTCGCCGCCACTATATTAAAGTTATTAACCTCTAAATCTAAGTCTAACCCTAACACCCCCTAACTTAAATATAATTTAAATAAGTCTAAATAAAATTCCTATCATTAACTAAATTATTCCTATTTAAAACTAAATACTTACCTATAAATAAACCCTAAGATAGCTACAATATAACTAATAGTTACATTGTATCTAGCTTAGGGTTTATTTTTATTTTACAGGCAAGTTTGTATTTATTTTAACTAGGTAGAATAGTTATTAAATAGTGAATAACTATTTAATAACTACCTAGCTAAAATAGATACAAAAGTACCTGTAAAATAAAACCTAACCTAAGTTACACTAACACCTAACACTACACTATAATTAAAAAAAATAACTAAATTAACAACAATTAAATAAATTAAATTAAATTAGCTAAAGTACAACCCCCCCACACTAAATTACAGAAAATAATAAACAAATTACAAGATATTTAAACTAATTAAACCTAATCTAATAGCCCTATCAAAATAAAAAAAGCCCCCCCAAAATAACAAAAAACCCTAGCCTAAACTAAATTACCAATAGCCCTTAAAAGGGCCTTTTGCGGGGCATAGCCCCAAATTAATCAGCTCTTTTACCTGTAAAAAAAAATACAAACAACCCCCCCAACAGTAAAACCCACCACCCACACAACCAACCCCCCAAATAAAATACTAACTAAAAAAACCTAAGCTCCCCATTGCCCTGAAAAGGGCACTTGGATGGGCAT
The DNA here is from genome assembly GCF_027579735.1 of Bombina bombina. Classification (NCBI taxonomy): domain Eukaryota; kingdom Metazoa; phylum Chordata; class Amphibia; order Anura; family Bombinatoridae; genus Bombina; species Bombina bombina. Next base: position 171,050,054 of record NC_069505.1, read on the forward strand.
TGCCCTTAAAAGGGCAGTTAGCTCTTTTGCAAGCCCAAAGTCCCAAACCTAAAAATAAAACCCACCCAATACACCCTTAAAAAAACCTAACACTAACCCCCTGAAGATCGACTTACTGGGAGAAGTCTTCATCCAAGCCGGGCCGAAGTCCTCAACGAAGCCGGGAGAAGTCTTCATCCAAGCCAGGCGAAGTGGTCCTCCAGACGGGCAGAAGTCTTCATCCAGACGGCATCTTCTATCTTCATCCATCCTTCGCAGAGCGGGTCCATCTTCAAGACATCCGGCGCGGAGCATCCTCTTCAATCGACGTCTTCTTACTAAATGACGGTTCCTTTAAGTGACGTCATCCAAGATGGCGTCCCTTAGATTCCGATTGGCTGATAGAATTCTATCAGCCAATTGGAATTAAGGTAGAAAAAATCAGCCAATAGAATGCAAGCTCAATCCTACTGACTGATTGGATCAGCCAATAGGATTGAACAGCCAATCAGAATCTAAGGGACGCCATCTTGGATGATGTCACTTAAAGGAACCGTCATTTAGTAAGAAGACTTCGTTGGAAGAGGATGCTTCTCACCGGATGTCTTGAAGATGGACCCGCTCCGTGCCATATAGATGAAGATAGAAGATGCCATTTGGATGAAGACTTCTGCCCGTCTGGAGGACCACTTCACCCGGCTTGGATGAAGACTTCTCCCGGCTTCGTTGAGGACTTGGGCCCGGCTTGGATGAAGACTTCTCCCGGTAAGTTGATCTTCAGAGGGTTAGTGTTAGTTTTTTTAAGGGTGTATTGGGTGGGTTTTATTTTTAGGTTAGGGACTTTGGGCTTGCAAAAGAGCTAACTGCCCTTTTAAGGGCAATGCCCATCCAAATGCCTTTTTCAGGGCAATGGGGAGCTTAGGTTTTTTTAGTTAGGATTTTATTTGGGTGGTTGGTTGTGTGGGTGGTGGTTTTTACTGTTGGGGGGGTTGTTTGTATTATTATTTTTTTCAGTTAAAAGAGCTGATTACTTTGGGGCAATGCCCCACAAAAGGACCTTTTAAGGGCTATTGGTAGTTTAGTTTAGGCTAGGGTTTTTTTTGGGGTTTTTTCGAAGGGCTATTAGATTAGGTGTAATTAGTTTAAATATCTTAATTTGTTTATTATTTTCTGTAATTTAGTGGGGGGTTTTGTACTTTAGTTGAAATATCTCTTTATTAATACGGTAGGTAAGGGGATTAGGGGATTAGGATACATTACAACATCAAATACACCTTTGTCCAACAATGGACTCAAACAGAAGCCATATTCACTGTCTCTGTTGCTCTTGATAAGCTCCAAAATCCTTCTGAATTTCACATGTTATCAAGTTACAAAAGTTTCCCAGAATTCTACATCCTTTGTCATGATATCCTACCTATATCTCACGTTTATCTTCCGGATAATGCATCCTCTTTGTCCCCCCTCTTTTTTTTTTTTTAAACAAAAGAAAGTAAATAACCAAATCAAACATTTTACAGAACCATAACAACATTTCTTAACTAACAAAAACAGTTTAGTGGTACTATTAAGTAACTCCACACTTCTTTCCACTGGTGTCAAGTCCTAACTGTGTCCTAAAGAAAGATGGTGATATGGACTTGTGTCTAAATTTTCTAGAGGGGTAGATCTTTCTGGTGTTCCAAATCTGTAAGTCGTCTCTCTCCTGTCTCTTTTCCTCCCCATTAAGCTATTGTCTCCTGCATCATCCAGTAAAACCAGACCTTCATAAACTGGTCTCTGTTACCCTGAATAGTTGCTGCTATCTCCGACATCAAATATATATGTTTTATTTTATCTAGTACTTCAGCCCAGGCTGGGGCTCCTACCTTCCAATGTCTTGCTATGCAGATCCTTGTTGCTGTACATAGTGTTTTAATGAATGTATTTATTGCCGTATTGTATGGTTTGATTCTACAGTTAAGGAGAGCATGTTCAGCTTTCAACGTTATTGGGTCTCCTATAACTCTTTTCAATAACTCTTGTAGCTGGTCCCAAATGGCTCTAACTCCAGGGCATTCCCACCATATATATATGTATGTCCCCCTAGCTCCACATCCCCTATAGCATCCCATTCTCCCTACAGGGGAGAAATGTTGTGTCTGTTCCAGGATAAGATACCACCTAAATACCGTTTTAATACAGTTTTCTCTCAGATCTGCATTAATTAACCCCCTGCTCGAGTTATATAGAATCATGTCCCATTTCTGTCTTGGAACATCTAGTCTTGTATCTAGTGCCCATTTATTGGTTATTGTCGAGTAAGTTTGGGTCTGAGATTCTTGGATTGCTAAATATAAAGTTGAGATTAATCTCTTCGTTCTTTTTGGGGAAGCACATAATTGTTCTAGCGTCGTTCATGTTTGTGAAACCCATGGGAAGCAAAACTTGTGTATCGCTGAGGATAGCTGAAGATATAAAAACCATTGCAGTTTCAAGGGTTGTATCTTGTCTTGTAATTGGGCAAACATCATCATTTGGGTGAATTTACAAAAATTACCAATGGCACTACTTGTGTGTAATAGACCTGCCTATATCTTTAATAATGCCAACAAAGTACGGCTAGATGTGGGTGCTTAGTGTATGAATTTAGATACTTAAATATGCAAGAGGAAAGCATACACATTGAAAGCACTCCCAGGTCAAATTGCAAATTAGTTGCAAATAAATATCACTCAGTAAATAATCCAAGGATAGAGTATGGAAATAGGAAGATTCACTAAATTAAAATATAACTTTTATTGGGTTAATAAAATTAAAATAGGAAAAAAACAATTAAAATCACTCTTAAGTACCGACTGTAGTATGTGAATAGTTTATATAGCCAATTGTTAGTTAAACTGATCCTTCCAATCAATACCAGGGTGCACAATAATATCACGTACCACTTGGTAATGTGCAACAAAGTCAAATAACGTGATACAATAGTATTAATTTGTTTGGCACAACTGGTAGCTTAGAAAGTGAGAGAATAAAATGGATACTGTGTTCCTGTTTAAATAAACAGTTTGATTAACACTTTTATGGTTGTGAGCGATATTGAAATTCAAGTTATGGTGTGACACAACTTTAAACTGAATATGTTAGCTTAGTAAACAACACACAGTTTATATATAGATTTATTTTCCCTATATTGTCATATAATTAGGGAAATAAATACTGTGTTCCTGTTTGAGTAAACAGTTTAATTCAACCGTTTATGGTTGTGAGCGATATTGAGATTCCTGTTATGGTGTAACACAACTTTAAACTGAATATACTAGTTTGGTAAATAATCCACAGTTTATATATAGATTTGTTGCCCTATATTGTCATATGTTTAACAGTCCAATTAGAGACGTTATCACAGTATAGGTCAGGAGGTTGTGCTTGACTGTTAATTATCTTGTATATTCAGTATTAAATTCAGGTTGTTATAAATCAAAAACTCCCTTGGTGAAGTATTTTATATAGTATATTTGCCCCACTGGGTTGTTATACAAACGAGAGTGTGGGTTGAATGTTTTCACATGTTAGATACAATTGTGTTACTAAGTTCCACAATCTGTGTTTGAAAGTATCACTATCAATTGCAACACATACCATAAACCTGATATTGGCAATATATAGGTTCGAGTGCGCTGAGTGTTAAGGAGAGTGTCCTCCAGCTCCGCCGTATGAGAAGCAATTGCTCCTTTTGTTAGGTGTTGTATTCGAGTGCTAATGGCTGATAATGCTATTGCTATTGTGCAATAGCATTATCAGTTTTAAGTTGTGTCACACCATAACTTGAATTTCAATATCGCTCACAACCATAAAAGGGTTGATCAAACTGTTTATTTAAACAGGAACACAGTATCCATTTTATTCTCTTACTTTCTAAGCTACCAGTTGTGCCAAACAAATTAATACTATTGTATCACGTTATTTGACTTTGTTGCACACTACCAAGTGGTACGTGATATTATTGTGCACCCTGGTATTGATTGGAAGGATCAGTTTAACTAACAATTGGCTATATAAACTATTCACACACTACAGTCGGTACTTAAGAGTGATTTTAATTGTTTTTTTCCTATTTTAATTTTATTAACCCAATAAAAGTTATATTTTAATTTAGTGAATCTTCCTATTTCCATACTGTATCCTTGGATTATTTACTGAGTGATATTTATTTGCAACTAATTTGCAATTTGACATGGGAGTGCTTTCAATGTGTATGCTTTCCTCTTGCATATTTAGTCATTATTTGGGTACCCACCAGGAAGTCAGCTACCCTGTAAAGTCCTTTGTTGGCCCATTTCCCCACTTGCTTGTGTATGCCTGAGTGGAGGAGAAATCTAATTGGCTTAGACCTGGAGTTTACATTAATTAATTTCCCCGTAAATAGTTTCCATATCCCTATTGTTTCACTTGTTGCAAGCGCTTTATAATCCTGGCTACTCAGTTTATGCTCTGGGTTCCATAAAATAGTGTCAGGGGCTCCATATCCCCCCATGTCTGCCTCTAGTCTAGTCCACAGAATACTAAATTATCAAATTCAGGAGGCCCACTCCCCCCAGCTGCCTTTGTTGAGACAATATATGAGAAGCTATTCTTCCCCTCCTATCCCCTCTCAGAAAGGAATTCAGTGAAATCAGCAATTTCTGTAAGTCTGCTTGAGCTACCTTAATCGGGAGTACCCTAAAGAGATATAGAATTCTTGGGAGAATGTTCATTTTGATTGATGACAGCCTGCCATACCAGGAGAATCTATGGCCTAGATTTAGAGTTTGGCGGTAGCCGTCAAAACCAGCGTTAGAGGCTCCTAACGCTGGTTTTTACCGCCTGCTGGTATTTGGAGTCAGTCAGTCAGCGACTTTTCCATACCGCAGATCCCCCTACGCCATTTGCGTATCCTATCTTTTCAATGGGATCTTTCTAATGCCGGTATTTAGAGTCTTGGCTGAAGTGAGCGTTAGAAATCTAACTACAAAACTCCAGCCGCAGAAAAAAAACAGGAGTTAAGAGCTTTTTGGGCTAACGCCGGTTCATAAAGCTCTTAACTACTGTGCTCTACAGTACACTAACACCCATAAACTACCTATGTACCCCTAAACCGAGGCCCCCCCACATCGCCGCCACTCGATTAAATTTTTTTAACCCCTAATCTGCCGACCGCCACCTACGTTATCCTTATGTACCCCTAATCTGCTGCCCCTAACACCGCCGACCCCTATATTATATTTATTAACCCCTAATCTGCCCCCACAACGTCGCCGCCAGCTACCTACAATAATTAACCCCTAATCTGCCGACCACAAAGCACCGCCACCTACGTTATCCTTATGTACCCCTAATCTGCTGCCCCTAACACCGCCGACCCCTATATTATATTTATTAACCCCTAACCTGCCCCCCACAACGTCGCCGCCAGCTACCTACAATAATTAACCCCTAATCTGCCGACCGCAAAGAGCCGCCACCTACTTTATCCTTATGTACCCCTAATCTGCTGCCCCTAACACCGCCGACCCCTATATTATATTTATTAACCCCTAATCTGCCCCCCACAACGTCGCCGCCAGCTACCTACAATAATTAACCCCTAATTTGCCGACCGCACCTCACCGCTACTATAATAAATGTATTAACCCCTAAAGCTAAGTCTAACCCTAACACTAACACCCCCCTAAGTTAAATATAATTTAAATCTAACGAAATAAATTAACTATTATTAAATAAATTATTCCTATTTTAAACTAAATACTTACCTGTAAAATAAACCCTAATATAGCTACAATATAACAAATAATTATATTGTAGCTATTTTAGGATTAATATTTATTTTACAGGCAACTTTGTATTTATTTTAACCAGGTACAATAGCTATTAAATAGTTAAGAACTATTTAAAAGCTAAAATAGTTAAAATAATTACAAAATTACCTGTAAAATAAATCCTAACCTAAGTTACAATTAAACCTAACACTACACTATCAATAAATTAATTAAATACAATACCTACAAATAACTACAATTAAATAAACTAACTAAAGTACAAAAAATAAAAAAGAACTAAGTTACAAAAAATAAAAAAATATTTACAAACATTAGAAAAATATTACAACAATTTTAAACTAATTACACCTACTCTAAGCCCCCTAAAAAAAATAACAAAGACCCCCAAAATAAAAAAATGCCCTACCCTATTCTAAATTAAAAAAGTTCAAAGCTCTTTTACCTTACCAGCCCTTAAAAGGGCCATTTGCGGGGCATGCCCCAAATAATTCAGCTCTTTTGCCTGTAAAAAAAAACATACAATACCCCCCCCCCAACATTACAACCCACCACCCACATACCCCTAATCTAACCCAAACCCCCCTTAAATAAACCTAACACTAAGCCCCTGAAGATCTTCCTACCTTATCTTCACCATACCAGGTTCACCGATCCGTCCTCCGAAGTCTTGATCCAAGCCTCCGAAGTCTTCATCCAAGCTTAAGCGGGGGCTGGCGATCCATAATCCGGTTGAAGTCTTCTATCAAGCGGCTGCTGAAGAGGTCCAGAAGAGGCTCCAAAGTCTTCATCCTATCCGGGAAGAAGAGGAGATCCGGACCGGCAACCATGTTGATCCAAGCGGCATCTTCTATCTTCATCCGATGACGAACGGCTCCATCTTGAAGACCTCCGACGCGGATCCATCCTCTTCTTCCGACGTCCAACTGAAGAATGAAGGTTCCTTTAAGGGACGTCATCCAAGATGGCGTCCATCGAATTCCGATTGGCTGATAGGATTCTATCAGCCAATCGGAATTAAGGTAGGAAAATTCTGATTGGCTGATGGAATCAGCCAATCAGATTCAAGTTCAATCTGATTGGCTGATCCGAGGAGTTTAATATCCTGGTTTATTAGTGAGATAGGCCTGTAGCTCTGACACTGTTCTGGGTTCTTACCAGGTTTGGGGATCACTACAATTTTAGCACTATGTCCCTCTGAAGGGATGGTTTTGCCCTGCATGATGTCATTGCAAAAATTTTGAATATGAGGAACCAATTCAGAACCAATATTTTATGATATTCCCCCGGAAAACCGTCTGGGCCCGGGGCCTTCCCTGTTTTCAATTCCTTGATTGTCATTAAAACTTCCCCCCTAGTGATCTCTGTATTTAGGCCTTGATTATCCTCCTGGCTTAGCTTTTTTAGTTCTGCTTCTCTCAAAAATTGTCTAAGTAATTTTTGTTTTTGTGGGGTTTGTTCTACTTTTTTCCCATCATAAAGAGTGGAGTAGTACCCCGCAAATGTATCTGCAATCTCTTGAGGGTGAGAAGTAATACTACCATCCTTTTTCTGTAGCCTAGGTATTGTTACATTCCTAATCTTCTCTCTGATTTTGTGGGCTAGGTATCTGTCAGGTTTTTTAGAGTATATGAAATACTGGGCCTTCAGTTTAGATTTTTTTTGCCTTTTCATTTGAAGCGTTTTAAAAGTGGAGATCGCTGAGGTTTTTTGATGGTACAGTTCAAGTTCCTTAATCTCTGTCTGTAATTTATTTATTATGTCATTGGTCCTCTTATTAGCTATCCCTTTCTGTTTGATCAGTAAAACCCTAAGGTATGGTTTGTGGGCTGCCCATGTGTTCATCGAGTTAGTGGTCGTCCCAACATTGAAAGACCAGTATTCGTCTAGTTTTTTGGAGAAGTCTTTTTGTATATGTTGAGGATTAAGTATCGTCGGGTCGAAGGTCCACGCCCAGTGTCTATGTATACCCATAACCCCCGTCAAGTCTATTTGTATAAGGGAGTGATCAGACCAAACAAACGACTGGATTGCAGAGGAGTGAACGTTAGGTAATAGTATCTGGCTAACAAAAATATAATCTAACCTAGAGTATGTACCGTGTGCGTGTGAAAAAAATGTGTAGTCCGAGGTCTGTCCGTATTTAGCCTCCCAGGTGTCTAGTAAGTTGTGCACTTTTAGGGAGTCTTTAATAGCTTTCGCTATAGTATTGTGCCTGTGTTGTTTGTAAGATAATTTTCCGGTCTCTGTGTTTTTAAAAGGAGTCAGGGAAATGTTAAAGTCTCCCGCCAACACCATTCGGGACTGGGACCATTGAGTCAGAAGGTGTGACACTTCTCTAAAAAATGTGTCCTGCTTGTCGTTAGGGGCATATACATTACATAAAGTGACCAGGGTATTATGTATGCGTCCCCTGATGATCAGGTACCTGCCATTCGTATCTTTAATAACCTCATCCGTTTGGAACTGTAGCGACTGGTGAATAAGAATTGACACCCCCCTGTTTTTTGCTTCTATAGTCGAGGGGTAATGTAAAGAAAATTGTTTTGACCAGTATTTTGGGGTTATTGTGGGAGTGAAATGTGTTTCTTGAAGCATTATAATGTCCACTCCTGTCCTAACATATTGGGAGAGTGCTTTTTTCCTCTTCACGTCAGTGTTCAAACCTCTCACATTGTGTGAGATGATCTTAATAGTTTTAGCCATCTGTCCTATCTTGCCTAACTATGTCGTCAACCCCTCCTCCTTTCCCATAATCTGTGTAGCGCCTAGTACCACTATAACAAAAAAATAATAAACAATACAAACATTTCCAAAAATAATTATGTATAACATGAACATTATATAAGCTATCAGCCCAATGTATGACACTAAACATTATTCTATTATAACTAACAGTACAAATAGAACATTTCACGTGCATTCAGTATATTTGTATACATATGTGTAAATTGTGAGTGCAGGAGAGGCCCGTATTATAAGAACACCTTATACAACCCCCTCCCCTTTAATAATAAGCAATCTGCCCCTCTCATATTAAACTTAAATTAAATGTAAGGGTTTAGTCCCTCTTGTCTACGGAGTTTTCAAAGTTGCATCTTTGTCCCTTTTGCTTAACTTCGTTTGCTTTAATGTCCAAGGGTCCCCTCAGGTCCCCCCTCTACCGAGCCTTCCTATTTCCTTCCATAGGAGACTTTGCAAACAGTTAGCAATAATGTCTTTTCAAAAAGTCTTAAGTCAATGGCAAACATTTCAATAAACCTAATTAAGTTTTATACTCATCTGCAATGTGCTCTCCTGGGAGATGTGGAACAACCAGAAACTCGAGTATCTTCACCTCATCAAAATTGTAATCCGGACTTCAAGTTTTCTGTTTCTTTTTAGATATCCTTGTCCAACTCTGTCTTTGCGGTAGAGAATTGGTTGATCTCATTTTTCCTCAATAGTTGGGTAAGTGGTCTCATGGCTTCTCTTTTCTGTAGAGTCCGCAGACAGAGGTCCTGGAAGAACTGTACTACTGAACCCTGAAACTTGAAAGTTGGGTTTTTCCTGGAGGCCGCCAGAATGGCCTCCTTCTCTGGAAATCGGAACATGCGAACTATCACATCTCTAGGTGGTGCATCTCCCCTAGGTTTCGCCCTGAGGGCCCTATGGACTCTTTCCATCTTAAAGCAGCCATCTTCAGAGTGGCCCATCATGGCCTGGAACAGCTGGGTTAGGTACCTGTCCAGTTCAGTAGGTGATACAGACTCAGGAATCCCCTTCAAGCGTATATTGCATCTGCTGTTCCGATTTTCAAGGTCTTCCATCCTATCTTGTATAACCTCTAGCTCCTGTTGATGTAAGGTCACCTGTCGAGACATTGAGGTAACCTCTTCCATAACTGACTATCTTCAAGGGTGGACACTCTATTACCTAGTTCTTGAATATTCTGTTTAACCCTTTAAGGACACAGCTTTCAGTTTGCTCAATTGTTTTATGACGGAAAAATTCCGTCATATGTCCTTAAGAGGTTAATGTCGGCCAGGGTACTTGTAACAGTGTTCTGCATAGCGTCCATTCTTTCCCAGAGCTTATCAAAGCTGGAAGATGTATCCTGTTTTGAGAGTAGGTTTTTAATATCTGCTTTTGTGGCTGGGATATGATCATCCCCCTGTTGCAAGATAGTGTTCTCCGCATCTTCCTCCTCCTCCTGATCCTCCACAGGGGCCCCTGTTATTTTATCTCCCTTCATTTGTTTGAAGAAGTGGTGTGTAGTTGGAGTCTTGCCCCCTTGAGTAGGTTTATTGGATTTTCTGACGGACATATTTAAGAGGGCAGATTACAACATACCACTGTCTGCAGGGCCCAGATATATTTTGATTTGTTCCTGTGTCCCCCAATATTATAGTGGCAGTTTTGAGTCCTTAGCAGGGAGTTCTCTTCTGCTTTTGCGCTAAAGTAACTTTGTTGGGGCATAGGGGTATTTCTAGATGTGTAAAGATGCCAGAGCCTGTGATAGGGTAGTTGCTTAGGCACAGTGTTGCTTAATGTTAGCCCTTATTTGCCTCCAGTTTAATGCTATGCAGTCTAAAGTGTCATGTCCCTTATTTAGCCTCTGTCATGCCCTTTTAGAAATAAAACATTTTTCATTCCTGTAAATACTAGGGCATCTGTATCGTTTCTAGACGGTTTAACATGAAGGAATCATGGGCTATTATGTGGCTTTTCCTGGGGGATCAATTTCAGCTTATGTACCTCATTTTGTAGGTGTCGTCTTTCGTTAGCCTCTTCTGCATCTAGACCGGAGTTCTTTGTAGCTAGCTCCTCTTCTCTATGCTGTCTCCGGATTACCTTGTGGGTCCCCAAGATGGCCGCCACCTAACTAGCCTGCAGCAGCAACAGAAGCAGTCTCTCTTTAGCGGTTCGTTTTCAGGCCGCTCCGGGCTCTACCACATCCACCCCTATGCCCTCTGCATGTTGTCTCTCCAGGGAGGCACGTTTTAATGCCGGGTGAAGTTTTTATTTTCCCCCCTGAACTCTGCTATGCACGGAGCTATTCCTCTATGCGACCGTCTTCATGTCGCTCCAGGTTCCGCCGCTTTTTTTTTGTACTTTAGCTAATTTAATTTATTTAATTGTTGTTAATTTAGTTAATTTATTTAATTGTAGTGTAGTGTTAGGTGTTAGTGTAACTTAGGTTAGGTTTTATTTTACTGGTACTTTTGTATTTATTTTAGCTAGGTAGTTATTAAATAGTTAATAACTATTTAATAACTATTGTACCTAGTTAAAATAAATACAAACTTGCCTGTAAAATAAAAATAAACCCTAAGCTAGCTACAATGTAACTATTAGTTATATTGTAGCTAGCTTAGGGTTTATTTTATAGGTATTTAGTTTTAAATAGGAATAATTTAGTTAATGATAGGAATTTTATTTAGACTTATTTAAATTATATTTAAGTTAGGGGGTGTTAGGGTTAGACTTAGATTTAGGGGTTAATAACTTTAATATAGTGGCGGCGAGGTTGGGGGCGGCAGATTAGGGGTCAATAAGTGTAGGTAGGTGGCGGCGAAATTGGGGGCGGCAGATTAGGGGTTAATAAATATAATGTAGGTGTCGGCGATGTTGGGGGCAGCAGATTAGGGGTTCATAAATATAATGTAGGTGGCGGCGGTGTCCGGAGCGGCAGATTAGGGGTTAATAAATATAATGCAGGTGTCGGCGATGTCGGGGCGGCAGATTAGGGGTTAATAAGTGTAAGATTAGGGTGTTTAGACTCGGGTTCATGTTAGGGTGTTAGGTGTAGACATAACTTTTGTTTTCCTATAGGAATTAATGGGGCTGCGTTACTGAGTTTTACGCTGCTTTTTGGCAGGTGTTAGACTTTTTCTCAGCCGGCTCTCCCCGTTGTTTCTTATGGGGAAATCGTGCACAAGCATGTACGACCAGCTCACCGCTGACTTAAGCAGAGCTGGTATTGGAGTGCGGTAATGAGCAAAATTTTGCTCAACGCTCACTTCTTGTCTTTTAATGACGAGTTTCTGAAAACTCGTAATACCAGCGCTGCAGGTAAGTGAACGGTGAGCGAAAACTGCTCGTTAGCACCGCACAGCCTCTAATGCAAAACTTATAATCTAGGTGTATATTTTCTGTAGCACTTTGATAATGAAACTATTTTTCTTTGTCTGCTGCCACCAATAGTTCAGAAATGGTATTGCAGCCAAAAGGGGTTGGCTGTTATTAAAACCCATACATTCCCAGTAAGCCAATGAAATGTTCAGCACCGATAAGGGCGTATCCAAATATTCACCAATGATTACAGAATAGAGGTGGGCTTATCACTTGATAAAAGTCTCATGCAAGAGGAATAGAGGGTAATGCTACTGAATTTTGACTGGACTGACAACCTGCTGCCTTTAGAACACAGTCTCTATAAGCAAAATTGGGCTTACCTTTCTTTATCCATAATTGCAATACCTCTATTATGAGGTGAATGGATTTATCTGAAAAAGCTGAAACTTTCAAGTTGGTTTATTTTGTGATGTATACGGTTGCTCTATATTTTTAATATTTAAATCAAGGTATTCTAAAGCTATAGTTTAATTTAAGCTGGTAAATCAAAGAGATATTTGGTATTTTAAGTTTATATTCATAGTCCTGTGCAGTTTAGAACTAGTCATACTAATGCTAAATAATTTTATTTGCTATAAAAAAATGTGTACTTTTATATTTATAAGTCAATCTTACTTATTGGGAAATCTCTTAGAAATTGCATATAACTTGGTTATTGTGCTAATAATATACAATTTTTCTGATGGTTATAAGTTCAGCAATAGAGTTATTGGCTAATTATAGACTATTCTGGTATTATCATTTGGGGTATTTTAATGCGATTCATTGTGAGTAAGGTTAATTTTGGAGATATATTTTGGTTTGCTTTGTAAAGAATATTGTAACAACATAGACATATAATTGGTTCATAATCTAGTTTCTACATAAATATAATTCAAGGTGTCTATAAAGGTAACTAATCTAGAATTAAGGAATAAATATTGATTTCAATAAATATATTGTTACATATATACATTTTATTGGTTGGCAACTGCTAAGATAATATATACAACATTTTATTGGAGGTTACTGCTAAGATAATAATAAATAATACATTTGTAACCTAGTCATATACTAACAAGGTCTACCGAACATACACACATGCTACCATGCAACAATCATTCAGAGAATATTTGACTGGCACTGTAGAGAAAAGTTCAAGGCCTGGATAGTCCTAGATTCCCAACTTCTCAGATCTTCCATACCGGGATATCTCTGCTGGCTTCCTAAACATAGGTGTACACCCCCATGCACTTCTTCCCCCCTATATAGGCATATTTTTAAAACCTGGGATTACATGCTCAAGACAAACCCGATCCTCTCCTCATCAACCTCCCCACTCACACCAGTCTTTTAAAACAGAATTCTTGGGAGGGTATATATAGTCCAAGAACTTCTAGACTCAGTACCCATTGCCAATCTATTAGACCAAGGTAAACTAAAAAAATGAGCAGACCTACAACACATCCTTTATGGCTCCTTCTCAACTTGGCTAAAATATTCTCAACTCCACCACTTCATCCACACATCTCCCCATAAAATAAGATATACTTAGACCTCCAACCCCCCTTAAACAGATTTGCCTTTCAGGCGCAATATCCAAGGGCTCTCTCTCACTAGCAAAAACATAATTTATGCTTACCTGATAAATTCCTTTCTTCTGTTGTGTGATCAGTCCACGGGTCATCATTACTTCTGGAATATTATCTGCTCCCCTACAGGAAGTGCAAGAGGATTCACCCAGCAGAGTTGCTATATAGCTCCTCCCCTCTACGTCACCTCCAGTCATTCGACCAAAGACCAACGAGAAAGGAGAAACCAAGGGTGTAGTGGTGACTGAATTATAATTTAAAAAATATGTACCTGCCTTAAAAAACAGGGCGGGCCGTGGACTGATCACACAACAGAAGAAAGGAATTTATCAGGTAAGCATAAATTATGTTTTCTTCTGTTATGTGTGATCAGTCCACGGGTCATCATTACTTCTGGGATACCAATACCAAAGCAAAAGTACACGGATGACGGGAGGGATAGGCAGGCTCATTATACAGAAGGAACCACTGCCTGAAGAACCTTTCTCCCAAAAATAGCCTCCGAAGAAGCAAAAGTGTCAAATTTGTAAAATTTGGAAAAAGTATGAAGCGAAGACCAAGTTGCAGCCTTGCAAATCTGTTCAACAGAGGCCTCATTCTTAAAGGCCCAAGTGGAAGCCACAGCTCTAGTGGAATGAGCTGTAATTCTTTCAGGAGGCTGCTGTCCAGCAGTCTCATAGGCTAAACGTATTATGCTACGAAGCCAAAAAGAGAGAGAGGTAGCAGAAGCTTTTTGACCTCTCCTCTGTCCACAATAAACGACAAACAGGGAAGAAGTTTGGCGAAAATCTTTAGTTGCCTGCAAGTAGAACTTGAGGGCACGAACTACATCCAGATTGTGTAGAAGACGTTCCTTCTTTGAAGAAGGATTTGGACACAAGGATGGAACAACAATCTCTTGATTGATATTCCTGTTAGTGACTACCTTAGGTAAGAACCCAGGTTTAGTACGCAGAACTACCTTGTCTGAGTGAAAGATCAGATAAGGAGAATCACAATGTAGGGCTGATAACTCAGAGACTCTTCGAGCCGAGGAAATAGCCATTAAAAATAGAACTTTCCAAGATAACAATTTTATATCAATGGAATGAAGGGGTTCAAACGGAACACCCTGTAAAACGTTAAGAACTAAGTTTAAACTCCATGGCGGAGCAACAGTTTTAAACACAGGCTTGATCCTAGCTAAAGCCTGACAAAAGGCCTGGATGTCTGAATTTTCTGACAGACGCCTGTGTAACAAGATGGACAGAGCTGAGATCTGTCCCTTTAATGAGCTAGCCGATAAACCCTTTTCTAAACCTTCTTGTAGAAAAGACAATATCCTAGGAATCCTAACCTTACTCCAGGAGTAATCTTTGGATTCACACCAGTATAGGTATTTACGCCATATTTTATGGTAAATCTTTCTGGTAACAGGCTTCCTAGCCTGTATCAGGGTATCAATAACCGACTCAGAAAAACCACGTTTTGATAAAATCAAGCGTTCAATTTCCAAGCAGTCAGCTTCAGAGAAGTTAGACTTTGATGTTTGAATGGACCCTGAATCAGAAGGTCCTGTCTTAGAGGTAGAGACCAAGGCGGACAGGATGACATGTCCACTAGATCTGCATACCAAGTCCTGCGCGGCCATGCAGGCGCTATTAGAATCACTGATGCTCTCTCCTGTTTGATTTTGGCAATCAATCGAGGAAGCAGTGGGAAGGGTGGAAACACATAAGCCATCCTGAAGTTCCAAGGTGCTGTCAAAGCATCTATCAGAACCGCTCCCGGATCCCTGGATCTGGATCCGTAGCGAGGAAGTTTGGCGTTCTGGCGAGACGCCATGAGATCTATCTCTGGTTTGCCCCAACGTCGAAGTATTTGGGCAAAGACCTCCGGATGAAGTTCCCACTCCCCCGGATGAAGAGTCTGGCGACTCAAGAAATCCGCCTCCCAGTTCTCCACTCCCGGGATGTGGATTGCTGACAGGTGGCAAGAGTGAGACTCTGCCCAGCGAATTATCTTTGATACTTCTATCATTGCTAGGGAGCTTCTTGTCCCTCCTTGATGGTTGATGAAAGCTACAGTCGTGATGTTGTCCGACTGAAACCTGATGAACCCCCGAGTCTTTAACTGGGGCCAAGCTAGAAGGGCATTGAGAACTGCTCTCAATTCCAGAATGTTTATTGGCAGGAGACTTTCCTCCTGACTCCATTGTCCCTGAGCCTTCAGAGAATTCCAGACAGCGCCCCAACCTAGAAGGCTGGCGTCTGTTGTTACAATTGTCCAGTCCGGCCTGCTGAACGGCATCCCCCTGGACAGATGTGGCCGAGAAAGCCACCATAGAAGAGAGTTTCTGGTCTCTTGATCCAGATTCAGAGTGGGGGACAAATCTGAGTAATCCCCATTCCACTGACTCAGCATGCACAATTGCAGCGGTCTGAGATGTAGGCGTGCAAAGGGAACTATGTCCATTGCTGCTACCATTAAGCCGATCACCTCCATGCATTGAGCTACTGACGGGAGTTGAATGGAATGAAGGACACGGCATGCATTTAGAAGCTTTGTTAATCTGTCTTCTGTCAGATAAATCTTCATTTCTACAGAATCTATAAGAGTCCCCAAGAATGGAACTCTTGTGAGAGGAAAGAGAGAACTCTTCTTTTCGTTCACTTTCCATCCATGCAACCTTAGAAATGCCAGAACTAACTCTGTATGAGACTTGGCAGTTTGAAAGCTTGAAGCTTGTATCAGAATGTCGTCTAGGTACGGAGCTACCGAAATTCCACGCGGTCTTAGTACCGCCAGAAGGGCACCCAGAACCTTTGTAAAGATTCTTGGAGCCGTAGCCAATCCGAATGGAAGGGCTACAAACTGGTAATGCCTGTTTAAGAAGGCAAACCTTAGATACCGGTAATGATCTTTGTGAATCGGTATGTGAAGGTAAGCATCCTTTAAATCCACTGTGGTCATGTACTGACCCTCTTGGATCATGGGTAAGATTGTCCGAATAGTTTCCATTTTGAACGATGGAACTCTTAGGAATTTGTTTAGGATCTTTAAATCCAAGATTGGCCTGAAAGTTCCCTCTTTTTTGGGAACCACAAACAGGTTTGAGTAAAACCCTTGTCCTTGTTCCGACCGCGGAACCGGATGGATCACTCCCATTAATAATAGATCTTGTACACAGCGTAGAAACGCGTCCTTCTTTATTTGGTTTGTTGACAACCTTGACAGATGAAATCTCCCTCTTGGGGGAGAGAATTTGAAGTCTAGAAGGTATCCCTGAGATATGATCTCTAGCGCCCAGGGATCCTGGACATCTCTTGCCCAAGCCTGGGCGAAGAGAGAGAGTCTGCCCCCCACTAGATCCGGTCCCGGATCGGGGGCCCTCGGTTCATGCTGTCTTTGGGGCAGCAGCAGGTTTACTGGCCTGCTTGCCCTTGTTCCAGGATTGGTTAGGCTTCCAGCCTTGTCTGTAACGAGCAACAGCTCCTCCCTGTTTTGGTGCAGTGGAAGTTGGCGCTGCTCCTGCTTTGAAATTCCGAAAGGGACGAAAATTAGACTGTCTAGCCTTAGCTTTGGCTTTGTCTTGAGGTAGAGCGTGGCCCTTACCTCCTGTAATGTCAGCAATAATTTCTTTCAAACCGGGCCCAAATAAAGTTTGCCCCTTGAAGGGTATATTAAGTAATTTGGACTTAGAAGTTACATCAGCCGACCAGGATTTTAGCCACAGCGCCCTACGTGCCTGAATGGCGAATCCTGAATTCTTAGCCGTAAGTTTGGTTAAATGTATTACGGCCTCCGAAATGAATGAATTAGCTAGTTTAAGGACTCTAAGCCTGTCCGTAATGTCGTCCAGCGTAGCTGAACTAAGGTTCTCTTCCAGAGACTCAATCCAAAATGCTGCCGCAGCCGTGATCGGCGCGATGCATGCAAGGGGTTGTAATATAAAACCTTGTTGAACAAACATTTTCTTAAGGTAACCCTCTAATTTTTTATCCATAGGATCTGAAAAAGCACAGCTATCCTCCACCGGGATAGTGGTACGCTTAGCTAAAGTAGAAACTGCTCCCTCCACCTTAGGGACCGTTTGCCATAAGTCCCGTGTGGTGGCGTCTATTGGAAACATCTTTCTAAATATTGGAGGGGGTGAGAACGGCACACCGGGTCTATCCCACTCCTTAGTAACAATTTCAGTTAATCTCTTAGGTATAGGAAAAACGTCAGTACTCGCCGGTACCGCAAAGTATTTATCCAACCTACACATTTTCTCTGGTATTGCAACAGTGTTACAATCGTTGAGAGCTGCTAAGACCTCCCCTAGTAAAACACGGAGGTTTTCCAATTTAAATTTAAAATTTGAAATATCTGAATCCAATCTGTTTGGATCAGAACCGTCACCTACAGAATGAAGCTCTCCGTCCTCATGCTCTGCAAGCTGTGACGCAGTATCAGACATGGCCCTAGAATTATCAGCGCACTCTGTTCTCACCCCAGAGTGATCACGCTTGCCTCTTAGTTCTGGTAATTTAGCCAAAACTTCAGTCATAACAGTAGCCATATCTTGTAATGTTATCTGTAATGGCTGCCCAGATGTACTAGGCGCCATAATATCACGCACCTCCCGGGCGGGAGATGCAGGTACTGACACGTGAGGCGAGTTAGTCGGCATAACTCTCCCCTCGCTGTTTGGTGAAATTTGTTCAATTTGTACAGATTGGCTTTTATTTAAAGTAGCATCAATACAGTTAGTACATAAATTTCTATTGGGCTCCACCTTGGCATTGGAACAAATGACACAGGTATCTTCCTCTGAATCAGACATGTTTAACACACTAGCAATAAACATGCAACTCGGTTGCAATTTTATTTAATAAAAACGTACTGTGCCTCAAGAAGCACTAAACGATTAAATGACAGTTGAAATAATGAACTGAAAAACAGTTATAGCATCACTCTTAACAAACAACACACTTTTTAGCAAAGGTTTGTTCCCATTAGTAAAATAACACTAATTAAATTTTAAACATAAAAATTACAGAGCAACGTTTTAAATCACAGTCACTATATAAGTCTCACAGCTCTGCTGAGAGAATCTACCTCCCTTCAAAGAAGTTTGAAGACCCCTGAGTTCTGTTAGAGATGAACCGGATCATGCAGAAAAACTGACTGGGAATTTTTGATGCGTAGCAAAGAGCGCCAAAAACGGCCCCTCCCTCTCACACACAGCAGTGAGAGAGAAACGAAACTGTCATAATTAACACAAGCAAACTGCCAAGTGGAAAAATAATGCCCAAATATTTATTCACTCAGTACCTCATTAATGCAAACGATTCTACATTCCAGCAAAAACGTTTAACATGAAAAATACCTAATAAAAGGTTTAATGTACTTTTACAGAGTAATTCCGGTGTAATACCATCCCCAGAATACTAAAGTGTAAAGCATACATACATGTTCATTATAACGGTATGGCAGGATTTTTTCATCAATTCCATTCAGAAAATAAAAACTGCTACATACCTCAATGCAGATTCAACTGCCCGCTGTCCCCTGATCTGAAGTTTTTACCTCCCTCAGATGGCCGAGAAACAGCAATATGATCTTAACTACTCCGGTTAAAATCATAAGAAAAACTCTGGTAGATTCTTCTTCAAACTCTGCCAGAGAGGTAATAACACGCTCCGGTGCTATTGTAAAATAACAAACTTTTGATTGAAGTTCTAAAAACTAAGTATAATCACCATAGTCCTCTCACACCTCCTATCTAGTCTTTGGGTGCAAGAGAATGACTGAAGGTGACGTAGAGGGGAGGAGCTATATAGCAACTCTGCTGGGTGAATCCTCTTGCACTTCCTGTAGGGGAGCAGATAATATTCCAGAAGTAATGATGACCCGTGGACTGATCACACATAACAGAAGAAATCTATATTACATAATGCCCCATCCCTTTTCCTCCTTACTTATAGAACCCAAAGGTACCGTGAACTAGGCATGGAATTAGACACTAAACAATGGCCAAAGCCCTTTCAAAATAGACACAAATCATCCACATCTAACAAAATTTGCAAAATAAATTTTAAAATCCTTCTCCGCTAGTACCTGACCCCGGTCACACTCAAAAACATATACCCAACCTCTTCAGCATTTTGCTGGAGAGGATGCACTGGGCAAGGAAATATGATACATATGTGGTGTGCACAGCATATTAAACACCCTTTAAAAACTCACTGAGCAAGATTTTGCACTAGCCCCTACAATTGTTTTACTAAATGAACACCTACCACTAAGCTGTAAAATAAGAGCAACACTGCTGAGAATTCGTATCAACAGTGCAAAGTTGCTAATAGCCCTACACTAGAAATCTCAACAAATACCAACACTAGAAATGTGGCTAAATAAAACAGATGAACTCATAACGCTTGAAGAATACGGCTATTACAAGAGAAATAAATCTACCTTCTTTCACAATATTACATTTTACTGGGAATCCATATATCACCCATCCCGACCCCCAAATATGAATAATCCCTCAAACCATACCTCCTAAATATCTAAATTGCCCCAACTTCAGATGCTCGTAACAAACCCCACTCTGACCAAGCCTGATACCCTCAAACCTCACTAACCCACCTCTGCCTTAAACCTTATTATCTGCTGCACCCTTTTCCCCCCTTCCTCTCCTAGTTTTGTTCCCCTCTCTCCCCCTTTAATTTTTCCTCTCTTCAACATATGCACCTTTAATTGCATCCTAAGTTAATATCTCGAGATGTTATAATTGACTATGCCTGCATCACAATTATACCAAGTGTAGTAAATTGTTCTAAGCGTATCCTCAACTGCCATAGCCTCTTTCAAGTAAATATACATATTTTTACTGTAACAAACTGAATGACAAGTTATTTGACTTGTAAGCTGTGATTTCAAAAACAATAAAAAAATATTATTAAAATATATATATATATATATATATATATATATATATATAGGGGCGGAGCCAACAGCCATGCTAGCAAGACGTGCCATCTCAGAGCTCCTGGCATTTGCTCTAAAAAAAAGCTTTATTTCTGACATAATAAGTCTCTTGCCTAACCTATTATTTTATACTTATACTTAGAGCATAACATTTTGGAAGCTGTGCTGGCCTGGGACAATAAACACAAGCAATTTGTGCCACGGTTGAACTGGGGCCTACTAGCTAGTTGAGACGGCGAGGCCAAGTAATCTGCCATACCTGGATACTCCTACTATACTTTCTGCTACAGCCGCAACTTCTTTTCTATCAATCTCATCTCTACGGCCTACCTATGGAGAGACAATTCATCTCTGCACTAAATGAACTCATGCTTTCCATGGATCTCCATCGGCGGGCTATTTCCGCAGTCCTTAAAGCCGCCATGAACCCTCTACAAGCAGAGACACAGACAGTGTTCATTACTGAGGTTGCAGGTGGCTGTACCCATGACTCGCCGCATAGGAGAGCAGATCTGCCTCGAGATCTGGAGGAGACAAGAATCGCAGTAAAAGTTGGTCCCACTCTGGAGCTTGAAGCACAGACAGCCATGGATGGCCAAAAAGATCCTCCCACAGCCCTCCTCCAGCCGCACTGAGTCAGCGCAACATGTCGTAGCTCAGTTAGAGCTCCCACAGACCGGACCCAATACTATATATTCCCCAAGATCTATCGCCACCCTACAGACGGCAGTGACAAACAACCCTGCCAAGGGAGCTGCAGCGCACACAGTTACTCTGCATTCCAAGAGTCACTGCGACCCATACCATGAGCTCACTACAGCTTCCACTCGACACTCTGAACTCTCTTGGCTGTACAGCGGTCGCTCCTCCATTGCCTATGTGTACCTTACTAAAAAGATAATGGTTTGGACTTCTCCCTGCCTGCATATACCGGTGAGACCGACATGGGATCCGGGAGGTTTCTTATCTCACTGCTGCGGATCGTCTGACCAGCTGGCTCTCATAACACTAACGTCTCATTGCTGGCTACATCTTGCAAGCTTCTGACCTCACAAGGACATCCAGCTACGGTTCCAGTTAGCTGGTATTAAGAACACAGACTGCACCAGGGTGTTACTAAATACTAAATATTAAAGTCTTGTAATATATACTATATACTGGCAGCACCACTGTTGGATACTACCTTTAACTATTTAAATAGTATGATTACATGTATATCTCAGTTTAACAGTTATTTTCTAGCCTACTATTAGATCCAACTTAATGTCTTGATTGTTAGCAGCCTTATCAGTGTTAATGACAACTTAACTTGCTTAACTCCTCTTATGCATATTTGAGTACATATAGCTTAATATTTCTTTTTTAGCCCTACATCATTCATAATGTCTGTCATTGTATTTTATCCTTCACAAGCCTTTGAAATACTAGTTTACTCCACTTCAGTTATTTTTGCTCATATAATGCTGCAATTACTTTTATCACTGTTTATGCTAGCACACAGTATATCCCTTACTAGGTTATATATGTACTTCTAGAAATAGTGATGTTTAATGTCTAATGTCTGTTGAACTCCTTATTTATGGTATGCTTATATATATATGGTAACTTTGAGATGACAGGAGATAATTGTTATAACCGCTATAGTAGGTTTAATAGTACATAGTACAATAAGTACAGTATACATATTATATTCAGCTCCCTAGTATATAGCTGACAGGCGAGCAGGATAGAATACAAAGGAGTCCCTCAGAAATAACTGAAGTCACGTTGTTATGTGAATATTCATGGGATTGAAATACTAGCTTACTCCACTTCAGTTATATTTGCTAATATAATACTGCAATTACTTTTATCACTGTTTATGCTAGCACGCAGTATATCCCTCACTAGGTTATATATGTACTTCTAGAAACAGCGCTGTTTAAAGCCTAATGTCTGTTGAGCCCCTTATTTATGGTATGTTTATATATATATAGTACTTTTGAAATGACAGGAGATAATTGTTATAACCGCTTTAGTAGGTTTAACAGTACATAATACAATAGTACAGTATACATATTATATTCAGCTCCCTAGTATATAGCTGACAGGCGAGCAGGATAGTATACAAAGGAGTCCCTCAGGAGTAACTGAAGTCACGTTGTTATGTGAGTATTCATAGGATTATCCTAGGAGATATAACAGCCCGCTTAAAACTTAAAGCCTAATGTCTGTTGAGCCCCTTATTTATGGTATGTTTATATATATATAGTACCTTTGAAATGACAGGAGATAATTGTTATAACCGCTTTAGTAGGTTTAACAGTACATAATACAATAGTACAGTATACATATTATATTCAGCTCCCTAGTATATAGCTGACAGGCGAGCAGGATAGTATACAAAGGAGTCCCTCAGGAGTAACTGAAGTCACGTTGTTATGTGAGTATTCATAGGATTATCCTAGGAGATATAACAGCCCGCTTAGTACCTTTAATAACAAGCTGTACAGCAGTTTATTGCACATGCAAGTAGTAACCCTTTAATTAAGCTAGCCTATTTATTTCAGTCTTTTCCCCACCCAGCTTTATTAAGATTTCTTTTCCCATCTCAGGCAAACTCTATTACATTAGCAGATGACTCCCCCATCCCACATTTCATCTAAGAATATATAATCTCGCCTTTAGTTATTGTAGACTCTGCTGGGCCGTGTTCACTGGGAAGACACGGCTCAGCATAATAGTTGATTTAGTGAACTTGGTCTAAGATATGTATACAATACCTAATAGCATACATGGCGATAGAGATATCTGTCTAAGTGGGTGCCTTGTTTTAATTCTACCCCTTAGTTGGTGCATACTCAGTCATCTTACTACTTCTCCTACCGTACACTAGCAGGATGTACGCCTGGTTCCCCCCAGCCTCTATCTAACTCTACGTCATGAATAATACAAAGAATTAACTAAGTCATCCCATAATCTAGAAGCATCTCCCCAACACAGACATTATCTATACATACCTGTAATCTCTTTACTAATTAGAAGGTTCCCCAAGTTAGCTTCCTGTTTGTTTATATGTCTGGGCCTAGCAGTGTGCCTTACCATAAGCTTCCCTAACACCATTATTTTGCTCCCAACATAATATTTACCTTG
The DNA here is from genome assembly GCF_027579735.1 of Bombina bombina. Taxonomy (NCBI): domain Eukaryota; kingdom Metazoa; phylum Chordata; class Amphibia; order Anura; family Bombinatoridae; genus Bombina; species Bombina bombina. The sequence continues at coordinate 171,073,605 of NC_069505.1, forward strand.
ACCCTTAGATGTGCGGGGGGCATTTTCCCCAATACACCTGCAGTTTAAATAACTATCCCTGAACACCTTTAGACTAACTTATCTATTGGGCCTACTTTACCATGATCCCATGAATCTCACAAAGAAATTGATATTTCACCTCACCTTCAAAGATACATTCCCCAAGCAGATATCCCATGTATACATATATACTCATGATGCTAATTAAAAGGCTCCCCAAGACATGTATACCATCCTCATCTAATCTAAATTTATTTTATTTTTTTATTCATTCTGGAAACCCTGATATGCTATACAGTTACCTTAAAAGGCTCCCTCCCCCCCTTCACTTCCCACCCCCTTTTACCGAGCGGTTCTTGTCCGCTGAATTTCCCCTCTATACACTTTGGCCCAAGAGAGGCCAGACAAAAGCCAACTCCCTACATCATACAGTTTAAAGTTTATAGAGTACCCATATCAGAGTAGGGATCATTTGATATATTATATAAAAAACGAGGTTCCTTTATTATGTGTCTCAGTCACCCTTGTTCACTATAATCTAAGATACACTTTAAGCCCATGGTCTCAGAAGTAGTGTTACAACTCATCTCAGTGGTTATGCCATTTCTACTGAATGTATTTTACTATATGATTACGGTTCTCATCTATAAATGTACAGTAATACTACTACTTGAATACAGTGATAACCATTGTTACACAGAGACTTTAATGTTCTAGTTCAAATCTCCTTTTTATAAGAGTCATGTATAATTATCCTTATTACTTATGATCCGTGCCTGAACACATTGTTTGTTTTGTTGATACTGTTGAATGCCTCAATAAAAAATTATTTAAAAAAAAATATATATATATATATATATATATATATATATATATATATATATATATATATATATATAAATATCACTACTGGGATTAGGACAAAAAAAGGAACAACAATTTGCTGATTAATATTTCCGTTGACACTACCTTGGGCAGAAAATCTGCCCTAGTCTGTAGTACAACCTTATGCTGATAGAATACCAGATATGGATGGTCACTAGACAGGGCCGATAATTTTGAAACTCTATGAGCACACGAGATGGCCAGCAAAAACAACAACTTCTAAGTAAGCATCTTGATATCTAAAGAGTGCATTGGTGCAAACGGAAGATGTTGTAGAACTCTAAGAATCAAATTAAGGCTGCAAGGAAGAGCAATAGGCCTGATGATCGGTTTAAATCTACTTAGAGCCTGTACAAAGGATTGAATATCATGAAAACAAGCTAACTTTCTGTGTAATAGAATCTACAGAGCAGAAATTTGACCCTTCATAGAAATAGACAATAAGCCCTTTCTAGGCCCTCCTGAAGGAATTGAAGAATCCAAGTAATTTTCACCAAATAAAGAGAATCCCTAAATCCAAACACCAGGAAAAACAAACCTAAATGTTTCTGGTATCCAGTTTCCCTGCCTGGATCAAAGTGTCAATGACGAGGCAGATAAACCCCTCTGTGAAAGAATCAACCGTTTAATCTCCAGGCAGTTGAATTGAGAGACTGCAGATTTTGCTAAAAGAATGGATCCTGAGTAGCACTGGACATCCGTACCAGATCCACATACCAGGTCCTGCAAGATCCCACCGGAGCTATGAGAACCACTGAGACCTCCTCCTGTTTGATCTGCTCAACCACTCTCGGGAGCAGTACAATCGGAGGAAACAGATAAACCAGATGATACCGCCACAGAGCAGTCAAAGCATGTATCAGTTCCGCCTGAGGATCCCTTGATCTGGACCCTTTTTTTGGAAGTTTGTGATTTAGACGGGATGCCAGGAGATCTATTTCTGGAATGCCCAACTTGGTCAAGAGAAGTATAAAACCTCCTGATTTAGAGACCATTCCCCTGAATGAAGAACCTTGTGATTTTGATATTCTGCTTCCTAGTTCTCAACTCCTAGAATGTGAATGGCTGAAATGCCCATGGCAAAATGTGAGACACATCCTTCAAGGCTAGGGATCTCTTTGTTCCCCCCCTGATAATTTATGCACTCCACTGTAGTAACATTGTCCGATTAGAAACAAAGAAATGGAACAGAGTGAAGACGAGGCCATGCTTGTAGGCTTTGAGAATCACCTTGAGTTCTAGGACATTAATGGGTAATGACTTCTTCTGAAGACTAAAGAAACAAACTCCCTGAGCTCTCAGCTGACCCCATACCACACCCCAACTGGACAGACTGGCATCCGTGGTAATTATTTCCCACGTCAGACAGTGGAAACCCATGCCTAGATATAATGGGTAAGGGGAAATCCACCAAGATAGAGACTGTCTGGTGAGAGGGCCTAGGGTCACTTTTAAAGATCGTAGTGGTCTCCGTTACACTGTCTGAGCATGCACAGTTGTAGAGGCCTCAGATGAAACTGTTCAAATGGAATGGCGTCCAAAGCTGCCACCGTGAAGCCTACTACCTCCATGAACTGTGTCACTAAAGGAGAAGGAGAAGATTGCTGTAAGCCGACTGAAACTTGAGTGTGCATTGAGCTGTTAGGAAGATCATCATCTCTACCAAATCTATGATAACTCCTAAAATGCACACACTTATTTGAGGTATGAGAGCAATCTTGGTGATGTTGACCATCCAGCCATGCCTGCAAAGAAACCACAGTAACTTCTCAATGTGCAAGGTTGCCAAAGGAAAATATTTTGCTTGAACCAAGATATCATCCAGGTATGGATCCACCGCTGCCACGTGGGCCCGGATCATGCAAAGAAGACTTCCCACCACCTTGGTAAAAATTCTGAAATCAACTTAATCTGCCCCCTACCGGAGAAAGGTGGGGATCGGGGGCTGCACCTTCATGTGGTTTATAAATAAGATGATGACTTCTTCTTTTGCTTGGATTTGGACCAAATGGGATTTGGTCTCCAAGTAGCTTTGGGGGACTCACTCTTTGAAAGGATGAAGATCTATGATTCTTGTTCTGACAAAAGGAACAAAAATGTCCTCCAGATTTACCCTTTGGTCTGGACTTCTTATCCTGGTGCAAGAAAAGCTCCCTTGCCTACTGTAACTATGGAAATAAAAGAATACAAGCCATATCCGCCGACCTTGACTTAAGCCAGATAGCCATCATGGCAAGTACAGCTAAAGCTGTGTTGTTGTTTTTTTTGTTGTTTTTTTAAATAGTTTTTATTGAGGTTAAAATAGCATACTGACAATAGTCTCATCAACAAGATACACTTTACAACATAAATTATGCTGGCATGACATAACACTTTAGGCACCTCATTTTTTAAATCTTATAGGTTTGTAAAGTCCTCAGACAAGTTAAACAAAGCAATTGAGGACATGCCAATGTAGACAATAGTAAAAATTGCAGTTTCAGCGTATATGGGATAAACATAAATTATGAAAAGCATATTCAATATCAATATAAAGAAGCATAATGAAGGCACCAAGGTAACTCTGTATAATTCGTCTGTTGAGAAAATGAGGAGCATAGCATCCCTTAGTTATTATTTTAATCCAATAACCCCTTAACACTGAGCTTTTATTAGAACATAAACAATATTAAGACTATTATCTTGAATAAACTTCAGGAAAGCAGGAAATCACAAACAAAATTGATATTCCTGTGTTGAAACCCCGTGAGCCATTCTACAATAGTGCAGGGAAAAACTAAGTCATGGCTCTACGGGTTGGGCAGAGACTACTAAACTCTGCCAAAGGGTGTGCAGAGAAAAAGGGAATCATCCCTAACCGCACAAAAATGGTGGGGGGGCGGAGGGAAGGCCGAAAATAACATATCTTTCTATTGTTAATTTGCATTTCTAACATAAAAACCGAAAATATTGATAGAGCAACTTAACTTCATTGAAAACTGAACATAAAGGAAATGATTAAGTAAGACTCATAATTCTGTGTGCTGGAGTCTGAGTCAAGTTTACAGTGAATCACTAAAGACATCTCCCTCTGCTGTACATTTATGCATTGCCAGGGGCTAGGTTTAAAAAAGGATACAATACTCAGGCATAGTAGTTTCACCTCATCAACTTACCCTCCAACTAGTAAGGGTATATTCCAAGATCAACAAATATGTGTGAAAAGCAGCCCATGTTACCTATCTGTGAAAAATATATACACCTGATGTAGGTACTCTCCTCCTCAAAAAAAAACCTGCGTTATTGTGTGTGGGAAGGAGACCCAGAAATTTACAAAACAAGGACTCTGAGGGCGCTAGGTCTAGCAGATGTCTATTCAAAAGATAAAATTCTAACAGTTTAAACAAATTAACCTATTGACAGGTACAGACTAATCTGTAACTGCAGTGACCCTATCCAAATACTCACTTGTGAATAAAAATATTTATAAGCATTGCATTATAGCAGCCGCCGATTAATATCGTACGGCAAGCATTATAGGAACAGAAGCACTTTAAATATTAAAGATATACGTGCAGTTATGGCTTACTATCTACCGCTACTAACAGGACACAGCAGAGTTTTAAATGTAGGATTCCTATACTAGGCAGGTAAAATCTTAAAAGACAAATAAGCATATGGACAGCTTAGAAGAGAATATACATTTCAGACAAGAGCTCTAGGTTAATCATACATGGCAATATAGAAATATTAATAACACTTTGGAGCCTTCACATAGTTTTAAACAGCATAGGGGCTCACTAATCTATAAAAGGGAGATAGCAAATATAGGACTATCAGCTTGCAGGTCTAGTGGCAAATTTCAGCACTAACTATTAAGAAGGCTAACGCTCCCAGGCAAATATCTGATGTGGTTATGAATATAATATAGGATGGGGCCACAATTCTCATATGCGTCAGCCTTAGTAGGGAATAACCTGTCTATGAAATTGAAAGACTCCCAACTCAAACAGGTTTATGGGGTATGATCGTAAGGCATAATATCCCAGATATAGTCCAGAGTCTAGATTTTTGAGCTGTGAGGCAGCACAACAAAGGGAGTCCTAAAGCTGTTAGAGAGTCTTGGTGGGTATGTTGTGCCCAAAACCACCTTCCTCCACACACTTGCTTCACCCAATACCTGCTCTAAGGGATCGTAACAGTTTATAGATGACCCGCCAGTCCACGGATCACATGGGGAATAGTGGCTCATAGCCCAATACATCTGTAGAGACTGACGATACTTCCAGCAGGGATGTTGTACCAATCGTGCCATGCTGCTGACTGGGGGGAGCATGCCTGGAGATGCGTGAGCGCTGCAACGCTCTGTGGTGCCTGCTTCTATGTGCGAGCGGCAAAATTTTGACCCCCTCCATGCGTATAAGCTGCCTGTGTCGGCAGAAAGAGAGTAAAGCTCTGACCCTAGGCCCGCATCTACTGGCGCCAATGACAAGGAGCACACCTGGAGAGTTGCAGGCCCTATGTCTCTCTGTGTCTCCTGTGCTTCTGTGCGCTCCTCTTCTATGCTACCACTCCGTGTGCGCGCCACTAGAACTTTGTTAATAAAGGCATCAAGCCTCTCGCAGATCCTCCTCCCATGTTCCTCCAGCAAGTCTCTGATAGCAATATAGGGTACTTGGGCCTCCATGCCGGGCGGCGGTGCATCATAGCCCTCCTTAGGCATTATGATACAGGAGATGTTTGGAGGATTTCAATACGCTCTTAAGTGCTGCAGTGATTCCTCCTGTTAGGTGTGCGAGTCCACCCAGATAGCACTCGAGTGCGTGGCAGGCAGTTCCACCTCACCTTTCTTCTCTGTCAGAGTCGCTCAGACCTCTCTCTTCACAAATCTTTTTGTTGTTTAGGCCACCATCTTTAGTGTCTCTGACTCCATGGATCCCGCTTGGATTACTCGTGCCCCGTAGTAGTTCTTACATTAGAAGAAAAGAGGCTCTTGCATGCTCCCAAACTCAAGCATACAGTAACCCTCTAGGTAGGACTTAAATATTAAATGCTTTAGACTGGCAAATTAGGTAGATAAATCTCTTTTTGTGAGTCTTGAGTCGGGAGCTCTGCAAAAATGCAGCCATCCACATCGGCGGTTAGCTCCGCCCCCTAAAGCTGTGTTTTTGGCATTAAATCTTACAGTCTGTATAATTGCATCCCAAATGAAAGAATTTACTGTCTTCAAAACCTGAATGCGATTCTGAATTTCCTCCAAGGAAGATTCTCTTGACAAAAGATCAGATAAGGAGTTGCACCAAACCACAATACTGACTGCAGGCTTGAAAAGTAAACCGCCCTGCAAAAAGCATTCCTAAGGTAACGCTCAAATTTCCTGCCCATAGGATCTTTGAAAGACATAATATCCTCCAAAAGGATGGTAGTTTTCTTGGTAGAAATAGCTCCATCTACCTTGGGGATAGTACCCCAGAGATCCAAATTTGATTCAGTTACAGGAAAAAGTTTCTTAAACGTTTGAGATGGTGTGAATGGTACTCTCTGCTTATCCCATTCTTTTGAAATGATCTCCGTAACTAAATAAAGAATAGGAAATGTTTCAGGTGCCCAAGATCTGGGCCTAAAAATGGTATCTAATTTAGAAAGTGTTTTTTTCTCTGGGAGCTTAATGGTCTTATGCAGAACCCTGAGGTTGTTTGTTAAATGCAGTGCCAGAAGAAACGTTACCTTTAGTATCTGGAGAGAAGTGCTTTTGCTTACGCTTCCACTTGCTTGGAGGCGTTAAATCCTCAAGGGCCTCAGAAACTGCTGATTGCAAAGGAGTCTTAAATCCAGATGCAAACTCAGACTCCCTCTGATTAACCAACACCACAGACTGTACTACAAGAGAACTAGGGGCTTGATAAAGAGACTATAGAACAGATACTAGGCGATTGCCAACAAAGCTGAGTGGGTGGGCAAATTACTATTGCTTTACATAACAGGCATTTGCTGGTAGAAGAAAAATATCCAAGGGAGTGCCCTAAGATGATAATGTATTATTTTTAGCAGGCCCGGTTTGTTCCATAGTCAGAAAGCAAAAGAAAAAACAAGCTTCCCACAAAGTATAATATATTTGTAAACTTCTCACAGCTGGGATCAAACTTGTGGCCACAGTGTGTAAAAGAGTAGAGAAAAACACCACCAAAATATTGATAAAACCCCATACAATAAGCCCCTTATGTATAAAACTGAGCCTTCTGTAAAGTGAATAAATTATAGGCTGCCGCTATCCTAAAGCACAAAGCTGCCCCAAAAAGTCTAAGCTATAACCCGACACACTCTGTACTGACTTGTACTCTGTCTAATATGTCCCCCTTTTGCTCTAGGAAAGTGCCTTACCCCTCCAAAGGTCTAAGGAACAGTGTGGTGCAGACTGTAATGGCAGCAGTTCGCTATCCTTCTCCCCAGATTCCACAAGTACCCCACCGTAGGATCAACTGCCATTTGAAAACACCCGTCCGGTGTTGTCACCGCCGTTTCCTCTTCGCAGTGGTGAGGATTTAAAGAGATATAGCCCCTAAGTACAAAAACAACTTTCTAGGCTTGATCTTTTGCGTTAATGCACTGTTCAAGCATAAAAACACCCTTCCAGTCTGTGTGTGAAAATTACAGACCTCTAAAAGGAGAAAAAAACGATACTGTGCACAAACTGCCACCTCAAGCACTTCAGTATGGGTAGAAAATAAGGACTGCAATTATTACTACAACTGTATTTACTAAGTACCTGTCCCAGTAAAATGTGTTGAAGCATGGTTCATTCTTCATACTTATCCTGTCCACCTTGGGCTGTCTGAAAATCAAAAATGAGTGATGGATCTTAAAAACCTATACTGTAACCAACAGCAGAAGGATCTTAGAAGAGAAGTACATCCATCTGGCCATAACAGGAGAATGGCAACTGAATCTGCATTTAGGAAGGCCTATGACATCTCCACGATGGGAAAACATGCTCACTGCCTGGCTGAGCTCCTGTCATCCCCTCTGTCCAGGAGACACTTTGAGGGAGGAAATGGGCCTCATATCAGTTAGAGAACCCCTCTCTGACTGAGAGAGTCTGACAGAGTGGGAGGGTTAAAGCTCTGATATGTAGGGGTGTTTTTGTCTCATCCTAGTAGAATGGAGTCTAATCCCACATGTAATGATCCTGTAGACTCTTATGAAAAAAGAATATTTAGGAAAACAAAGTCCTTTAACAAATATAAGCATCCAAAATGATGGAGGTGGTCTATATCCTTTAGATTCATGTTTTCTCTTACACTCACTTGTTCTTAGCTGTCCATGATCTGACGATTGATTTACCCAATTGCTTGAATCATATTTTCTGTTTTATGTTGTTTTTCATAACCAGTAAATAAAGAAACAACTTATTCATTTTCTGGAATGATTCAGTACACAACATATAAAAATATATCGAGGGTCTAACAACATTCAATTTGTTTAGTAAGGCAACAGTAAAAATGCATGCCTGAGGACAAATGGAGTGACCGCCTGCAGATAAATGTTCCTTTTGGAAAAAACCTTATGCAGATATATCCTTAAAGAGACCCAAATGTTGAAGCAATTAAAAGTGTTGCAGCAGAGCTGTGAAAAGCTGACTAGAAAAGATCAGCTGAACAGATATTTACCTCACAATTTCCTTAGTATTCACAGCCCACTGTGAAGAGACTTTAGTCCCAGGACTTCCAAGGTAGTGTGCATCTGTCATGTGCAGGCACAGTCATGCTATTTTCCTATTCAGTTTAAAGCAGTTTAATGTGAAATCTTACTAGATTTAAGTGAAATCTCATGAGATCACAGCACAGCAGTGCAAGACCACAATACTACTGATGCTGATTGGTTATTGTGTTTTTTTTTTTTTTTGCAACTTGCAGCTTTACAGCAGCTCTAATTGTTCACAGAGCACATACTCTGGTGAGCTGAAGAAATTATCTTCCCTTTTTACATATATATGTTCAGGTGATAAAAGCTTTTTACAGTTATGCTGCATCACTTTCAAGTGATTTAGCATGAGTATTATGTCCCTTTAAGCATTGTATGAAAAATTAGATTTATAGTAAAGAATCCTGTACTTATTCTTTTACCATACACATATAGTGCTTCGGGACAATCATGTGATATTCTTAACATTTGTAATTCCAGGGAGTGCATAAAAAGTCTTTGTCAAACTTATTTTCAGAACATAAGACGTAACATAACTATCATGTTCTACTTAGGTTATTTAACCAAAAGAATAGACCCTCCAGATGCATTCATATTTACTAAAATGAACTTAGCTATTCTGTTGAACTAGAGCTAATTTTCTCACCTTATTGTGGACTACTCACAACTCTAAGATGTTAAAATACAGGCTGCCATCCTTATGTGATCAAGCTATCTCAAATCTAAGAGGTGAGTAGATGGGCCTCAAGCCTAGGTTGTGACTAGGGTTGCCACCTCAGCCATGTTTTCCTGGACACTTATGAGTTACACATGCTGCAGGGTAAGCAGGGGGAACATTATTGTGTTTCTGCATAGCACTATTCCTATACACTATTCATATTCCTCCCAGCACAACCTGCAGCATGTGTAACTCATAAGTGTCCAGGAAAACATGGCTGAGGTGACAACCCAAGTTGTTTTTACCTTGAAAAGGATCTTTTGCACGCATTATTCTGGTCTGACAACCAGCAGGATCTTGGGTATGTTCATTATTGTCTCAGAGAAATGTTTTATATGAAGAAGGCTTATGGAGTTGTTCATGTTTAGGATAATAATGAGAAAGTTAGAAACTAATCCAAATGGAACTTAAATAAACTGTATTTAAGGGCATTAAAGGCATTACACAGTTAGAAATTGAGAACAATAACCAGTGCTATTCTGTGTAGCTTATTCATCAATATATACTGTATATTATACTTTGCTAAACACGTTCAATTGAACAACATAAAAAGTGACTATTATTAATTTGCTAGATAAATTATTGATATGCAGTGTCTCCACCCATTAAATACACTCCTTAACTTTCTCATACCTCTTTTAAATTACTTATTTCTTGAAGTCTTTCTTTATTTTCAGTCTTCAATGTTTTATTCTGCTGTATTGCTTGTTGAACTGTAAACATAATGTACATTTATATTTGTAGAAATGTTTATAGTTTGCACTAATTTATAGCAGTGTTATGTCAACCTTTTTGAGGCAAGTACCCCTGCAAGTAACAGAATTTATGCTTACCTGATAAATTACTTTCTCCAACGGTGTGTCCGGTCCACGGCGTCATCCTTACTTGTGGGATATTCTCTTCCCCAACAGGAAATGGCAAAGAGTCCCAGCAAAGCTGGTCACATGATCCCTCCTAGGCTCCGCCCACCCCAGTCATTCGACCGACGGACAGGAGGAAATATATATAGGAGAAACCATATGATACCGTGGTGACTGTAGTTAGAGAAAATAATTCATCAGACCTGATTAAAAAACCCGGGCGGGCCGTGGACCGGACACACCGTTGGAGAAAGTAATTTATCAGGTAAGCATAAATTCTGTTTTCTCCAACATTGGTGTGTCCGGTCCACGGCGTCATCCTTACTTGTGGGAACCAATACCAAAGCTTTAGGACACCGATGAAGGGAGGGAGCAAATCAGGTCACCTAAATGGAAGGCACCACGGCTTGCAAAACCTTTCTCCCAAAAATAGCCTCCGAAGAAGCAAAAGTATCAAATTTGTAAAATTTGGCAAAAGTGTGCAGTGAAGACCAAGTCGCTGCCTTACATATCTGGTCAACAGAAGCCTCGTTCTTGAAGGCCCATGTGGAAGCCACAGCCCTAGTGGAGTGAGCTGTGATTCTTTCAGGAGGCTGCCGTCCGGCAGTCTCATAAGCCAATCGGATAATGCTTTTAAGCCAAAAGGAAAGAGAGGTAGAAGTCGCTTTTTGACCTCTCCTTTTACCAGAATAAACAACAAACAAGGAAGATGTTTGTCTGAAATCTTTAGTAGCCTCTAAACAGAATTTTAGAGCACGGACTACGTCCAAATTGTGTAACAAACGTTCCTTCTTTGAAACTGGATTCGGACACAAAGAAGGTACAACTATCTCCTGGTTAATATTTTTGTTGGAAACAACTTTCGGAAGAAAACCAGGCTTAGTACGCAAAACCACCTTATCTGCATGGAACACCAGATAGGGCGGAGAACACTGCAGAGCAGATAACTCTGAAACTCTTCTAGCAGAAGAAATTGCAACCAAAAACAAAACTTTCCAAGATAATAACTTAATATCTACGGAATGTAAGGGTTCAAACGGAACCCCTTGAAGAACTGAAAGAACTAGATTTAGACTCCAGGGAGGAGTCAAAGGTCTGTAAACAGGCTTGATCCTAACCAGAGCCTGAACAAATGCTTGAACATCTGGCACAGCTGCCAGTCTTTTGTGAAGTAAAACAGATAAAGCAGAGATCTGTCCCTTCAGAGAACTTGCAGATAATCCTTTCTCCAAACCTTCTTGTAGAAAGGATAGAATCTTAGGAATTTTTATCTTGTTCCATGGGAATCCTTTAGATTCCCACCAACAGATATATTTTTTCCATATTTTATGGTAAATTTTTCTAGTTACAGGCTTTCTAGCCTGAATCAGAGTATCTATTACAGAATCTGAAAACCCACGCTTTGATAAAATCAAGCGTTCAATCTCCAAGCCGTCAGTTGGAGGGAAACCAGATTCGGATGTTCGAATGGACCCTGAACAAGAAGGTCCTGTCTCAAAGGTAGCTTCCATGGTGGAGCCGATGACATATTCACCAGGTCTGCATACCAAGTCCTGCGTGGCCACGCAGGAGCTATCAAGATCACCGAGGCCCTCTCCTGATTGATCCTGGCTACCAGCCTGGGGATGAGAGGAAACGGTGGGAATACATAAGCTAGGTTGAAGGTCCAAGGTGCTACTAGTGCATCTACTAGGGTCGCCTTGGGATCCCTGGATCTGGACCCGTAGCAAGGAACCTTGAAGTTCTGACGAGACGCCATCAGATCGATGTCTGGAATGCCCCATAATTGAGTTATTTGGGCAAAGATTTCCGGATGGAGTTCCCACTCCCCCGGATGGAATGTCTGACGACTCAGAAAATCCGCTTCCCAATTTTCCACTCCTGGGATGTGGATCGCAGACAAGTGGCAGGAGTGATCCTCCGCCCATTGAATTATCTTGGTCACTTCTTTCATCGCCAGGGAAGTCCTTGTTCCCCCCTGATGATTGATATATGCAACGGTCGTCATGTTGTCTGACTGAAACCTTATGAATTTGGCCTTTGCTAGTTGAGGCCAAGCTCTGAGAGCATTGAATATTGCTCTCAGTTCCAGAATGTTTATCGGGAGAAGAGACTCTTCCCGAGACCATAGACCCTGAGCTTTCAGGGATTCCCAGACCGCGCCCCAGCCCACTAGGCTGGCGTCGGTCGTGACAATGACCCACTCTGGTCTGCGGAAGTTCATTCCCTGTGACAGATTGTCCAGGGTCAGCCACCAACGGAGTGAATCTCTGGTCTTTTGATCTACTTGAATTGTCGGAGACAAGTCTGTATAATCCCCATTCCACTGTCTGAGCATGCACAGTTGTAATGGTCTTAGATGAATTCGTGCAAAAGGAACTATGTCCATTGTTGCAACCATCAATCCTATTACTTCCATGCACTGCGATATGGAAGGACGAGGAACAGAATGAAGTACTTGACAAGAGCTTAGAAGTTTTGATTTTCTGACCTCTGTCAGAAAAATCCTCATTTCTAAGGAATCTATTATTGTTCCCAAGAAGGGAACTCTTGTTGACGGGGACAGAGAACTTTTTTCTTTGTTCACCTTCCATCCGTGAGATCTGAGAAAGGCTAGGACGATGTCCGTATGAGCCTTTGCTTTTGACAGGGACGACGCTTGAATCAGGATGTCGTCCAAGTAAGGTACTACTGCAATGCCCCTTGGTCTTAGAACCGCTAGAAGGGACCCTAGTACCTTTGTGAAAATCCTTGGAGCAGTGGCTAATCCAAATGGAAGTGCCACAAACTGGTAATGCTTGTCCAGAAAAGCGAACCTTAGGAACTGATGATGTTCCTTGTGGATAGGAATATGTAGGTACGCATCCTTTAAATCCACGGTAGTCATAAATTGATTTTCCTGGATAGTAGGTAGGATCGTTTGAATAGTTTCCATTTTGAACGATGGTACCCTGAGAAATTTGTTTAGGATCTTTAGATCCAAAATTTGTCTGAATGTTCCCTCTTTTTTGGGAACTATGAACAGATTGGAATAAAATCCCATTCCTTGTTCTCTTATTGGAACTGGATGTATCACTCCCATCTTTAACAGGTCTTCTACACAATGTAAGAATGCCTGTCTCTTTATTTGGTTTGAAGATAATTGAGACCTGTGGAACCTTCCCCTTGGGGGTAGTTCCTTGAATTCCAGGAGATAACCTTGAGAAACTATTTCTAGCTCCCAAGGATCCTGAACATCTCTTGCCCAAGCCTGAGCAAAGAGAGAAAGTCTGCCCCCCACTAGATCCGGTCCCGGATCGGGGGCTATCCCTTCATGCTGTTTTGGTAGCAGTGGTAGGCTTCTTGGCCTGCTTACCCTTGTTCCAGCCTTGCATCGGTTTCCAGGCTGGTTTGGGTTGTGAAGTATTACCCTCTTGCTTAGAGGATACAGAATTAGAGACTGGTCCGTTTCTGCGAAAGGGACGAAAATTAGGCTTATTATTAGCCTTAAAAGACCTATCCTGTGGGAGGGCGTGGCCCTTTCCCCCAGTGATGTCTGAAATAATCTCTTTCAAATCAGGTCCAAATAATGTTTTACCTTTGAAAGGAATGTTAAGCAATTTTGTCTTGGAAGACACATCCGCTGACCAAGACTTTAGCCAAAGCACTCTGCGCGCCACGACAGCAAACCCAGAATTTTTCGCCGCTAATCTAGCTAATTGCAAAGCGGCATCTAAAACAAAAGAGTTAGCCAATTTAAGTGCTTGAACTCTGTCCATAACCTCCTCATACGAAGATTCTTTACTGAGCGATTTTTCTAGTTCCTCGAACCAGAAACACGCTGCCGTAGTGACAGGAACAATGCATGAAATTGGTTGTAGAAGGTAACCTTGCTGTACAAAAATCTTTTTAAGCAAACCCTCTAATTTCTTATCCATAGGATCTTTGAAAGCACAACTATCTTCGATAGGAATAGTAGTGCGTTTGTTTAGAGTAGAAACCGCCCCCTCGACCTTGGGGACTGTCTGCCATAAGTCCTTTCTGGGGTCGACTATAGGAAATAATTTCTTAAATATAGGGGGGGAACAAAAGGTATGCCGGGCCTTTCCCACTCTTTATTTACTATGTCCGCCACCCGCTTGGGTATAGGAAAAGCATCGGGGGGCACCGGAACCTCTAGGAACTTGTCCATCTTACATAATTTCTCTGGAATGACCAAATTGTCACAATCATCCAGAGTAGATAACACCTCCTTAAGCAGTGCGCTGAGATGTTCTAATTTAAATTTAAATGTCACAACATCAGGTTCAGCTTGATGAGAAATTTTTCCTGAATCTGAAATTTCTCCATCAGACAAAACCTCCCTCATGGCCCCTTGAGATTGGTGTGAGGGTATGTCAGAACAGTTATCATCAGCGTCCTCTTGCTCTCCATTTTTTAAAACAGAGCAATCGCGCTTTCTCTGATAAGTAGGCATTTTGGATAAAAGATTTGCTATGGAGTTATCCATTACAGCCGTTAATTGTTGCATGGTAATAAGTATTGGCGCACTAGATGTACTAGGGGCCTCCTGTGTGGGCATAACTGGTGTAGACACAGTAGGGGATGATGTAGTATCATGTTTACTCCCCTCATTTGAGGAATCATCTTGGGCAATATCATTATCTGTTGCAATACTGTCCTTACTTTGTTTGGACACTATGGCACAATTATCACATAAATTTAAATGGGGAGACACATTGGCTTTCATACATATAGAACATAGCTTATCTGATGGTACAGACATGTTAAACAGGCTTAAACTTGTCAACAAAGCACAAAAAACGTTTTAAAATAAAACCGTTACTGTCACTTTAAATTTCAAACTGAAAACACTTTATTACTGAATATGTGAAAAAGTATGAAGGAATTGTTCAAAATTCACCAAAATTTCACCACAGTGTCTTAAAGCATTAAAAGTATTGCACACCAAATTTCAGAGCTTTAACCCTTAAATTAACGGAACCGGAGCCGTTTTTACATTTAACCCCTATACAGTCCCAGAATGAGGCTCTGTCTATAACTAGAAAGGCCCCCATCTGAAAAAGGTGTCCAACACAGTGCCTGCCGTTTTTCTAAACGTTCCCCAAGATTATAATACCAATAATTAGTTAGAATCTGCATAATATGCCTAGTAAAGCAACTGTTTTAGCCCAGAAAAATGTCTACCAGTTTTTAAGCCCTTTTTGAAGCCCTTTATTCTTTTATGTTTAACTAAGAAAATGGCTTACTGGTCCCCATGAGGGGAAATGACAGCCTTCGAGCATTACATGGTCTTGTTAGAAATATGGCTAGTCATACCTTAAGCAGAAAAGACTGCTAACTGTTTCCCCCAACTGAAGTTACTTCATCTCAACAGTCCTGTGTGGAAACAGCAATTGATTTCAGTTACTGTCTGCTAAAATCATCTTCCTCTTACAAACAGAAATCTTCATCCTTTTCTGTTTCAGAGTAAATAGTACATACCAGCACTATTTTAAAATAACAAACACTTGATAGAAGAATAAAACTACATTTAAACACCAAAAAACTCTTAACCATCTCCGTGGAGATGTTGCCTGTGCAACGGCAAAGAGAATGACTGGGGTGGGCGGAGCCTAGGAGGGATCATGTGACCAGCTTTGCTGGGACTCTTTGCCATTTCCTGTTGGGGAAGAGAATATCCCACAAGTAAGGATGACGCCGTGGACCGGACACACCAATGTTGGAGAAATATATTTTTTTCCTAAGTACCCCATTGCAAAAAATATATATATATTTTTTAATCTAAAACCCTACTTTGAGCAAAACTAAGAAGCATGTCCATATTCCAGAATTTGTTATAATCAATCTTAAAACGATTAAAAAATAGAAGAATCTATTAGCTTAAAATAATGCTAATCCCACACAAAAGAAAACATAATTTATGCTTACCTGATAAATTCCTTTCTTCTGTTGTGTGATCAGTCCACGGGTCATCATTACTTCTGGGATATAACTCCTCCCCAACAGGAAATGCAAGAGGATTCACCCAGCAGAGCTGCATATAGCTCCTCCCCTCTACGTCACTCCCAGTCATTCGACCAAGAATCAACGAGAAAGGAGAAACCAAGGGTGAAGTGGTGACTGGAGTATAATTTAAAAGATATTTACCTGCCTTAAAACAGGGCGGGCCGTGGACTGATCACACAACAGAAGAAAGGAATTTATCAGGTAAGCATAAATTATGTTTTCTTCTGTTATGTGTGATCAGTCCACGGGTCATCATTACTTCTGGGATACCAATACCAAAGCAAAAGTACACGGATGACGGGAGGGATAGGCAGGCTCATTATACAGAAGGAACCACTGCCTGAAGAACCTTTCTCCCAAAAATAGCCTCCGAAGAAGCAAAAGTGTCAAATTTGTAAAATTTGGAAAAAGTATGAAGCGAAGACCAAGTTGCAGCCTTGCAAATCTGTTCAACAGAGGCCTCATTCTTAAAGGCCCAAGTGGAAGCCACAGCTCTAGTAGAATGAGCTGTAATTCTTTCAGGAGGCTGCTGTCCAGCAGTCTCATAGGCTAAACGAATTATGCTACGAAGCCAGAAGGAGAGAGAGGTAGCCGAAGCCTTATGACCTCTCCTCTGACCAGAGTACACGACAAACAGGGAAGACGTTTGTCGAAAATCCTTAGTTGCCTGCAAGTAGAACTTGAGGGCACGAACTACATCCAGATTGTGTAGAAGACGTTCCTTCTTTGAAGAAGGATTTGGACACAAGGATGGAACAACAATCTCTTGATTGATATTCCTGTTAGTGACTACCTTAGGTAAGAACCCAGGTTTAGTACGCAGAACTACCTTGTCTGAGTGAAAAATCAGATAAGGAGAATCACAATGTAAGGCTGATAACTCAGAGACTCTTCAAGCCGAGGAAATAGCCATTAAAAACAGAACTTTCCAAGATAACAATTTTATATCAATGGAATGAAGGGGTTCAAACGGAACACCCTGTAAAACGTTAAGAACTAAGTTTAAACTCCATGGCGGAGCAACAGTTTTAAACACAGGCTTGATCCTAGCTAAAGCCTGACAAAAGGCCTGGACGTCTGGATTTTCTGACAGACGCCTGTGTAACAAGATGGACAGAGCTGAGATCTGTCCCTTTAATGAGCTAGCCGATAAACCCTTTTCTAAACCTTCTTGTAGAAAGGACAATATCCTAGGAATCCTAACCTTACTCCAGGAGTAACCTTTGGATTCGCACCAGTATAGGTATTTACGCCATATCTTATGGTAAATCCTTCTGGTAACAGGCTTCCTAGCCTGTATCAGGGTATCAATAACCGACTCAGAAAAACCACGTTTTGATAAAATCAAGCGTTCAATTTCCAAGCAGTCAGCTTCAGAGAAGTTAGATTTTGATGTTTGAATGGACCCTGTATCAGAAGGTCCTGTCTTAGAGGTAGAGACCAAGGCGGACAGGATGACATGTCCACTAGATCTGCATACCAAGTCCTGCGTGGCCATGCAGGCGCTATTAGAATCACTGATGCTCTCTCCTGTTTGATTTTGGCAATCAATCGAGGAAGCAGCGGGAAGGGTGGAAACACATAAGCCATCCCGAAGTTCCAAGGTGCTGTCAAAGCATCTATCAGAACCGCTCCCAGATCCCTGGATCTGGACCCGTAGCGAGGAAGTTTGGCGTTCTGGCGAGACGCCATGAGATCTATCTCTGGTTTGCCCCAACGTCGAAGTATTTGGGCAAAGACCTCCGGATGAAGTTCCCACTCCCCCGGATGAAAAGTCTGGCGACTCAAGAAATCCGCCTCCCAGTTCTCCACTCCCGGGATGTGGATTGCTGACAGGTGGCAAGAGTGAGACTCTGCCCAGCGAATTATCTTTGATACTTCCATCATTGCTAGGGAGCTTCTTGTCCCTCCTTGATGGTTGATGTAAGCTACAGTCGTGATGTTGTCCGACTGAAACCTGATGAACCCCCGAGTTTTTAACTGGGGCCAAGCCAGAAGGGCATGGAGAACTGCTCTTAATTCCAGAATGTTTATTGGCAGGAGACTTTCCTCCTGATTCCATTGTCCCTGAGCCTTCAGAGAATTCCAGACAGCGCCCCAACCTAGTAGGCTGGCGTCTGTTGTTACAATTGTCCAGTCCGGCCTGCTGAATGGCATCCCCCTGGACAGATGTGGCCGAGAAAGCCACCATAGAAGAGAGTTTCTGGTCTCTTGATCCAGATTCAGAGTAGGGGACAAGTCTGAGTAATCCCCATTCCACTGACTCAGCATGCACAATTGCAGCGGTCTGAGATGTAGACGTGCAAAGGGTACTATGTCCATTGCTGCTACCATTAAGCCGATCACCTCCATGCATTGAGCTACTGACGGGAGTTGAATGGAATGAAGGACACGGCATGCATTTAGAAGCTTTGTTAATCTGTCTTCTGTCAGATAAATCTTCATTTCTACAGAATCTATAAGAGTCCCCAAGAATGGAACTCTTGTGAGAGGAAAAAGAGAACTCTTCTTTTCGTTCACTTTCCATCCATGCGACCTTAGAAATGCCAGAACTAACTCTGTATGAGACTTGGCAGTTTGAAAGCTTGAAGCTTGTATCAGAATGTCGTCTAGGTACGGAGCTACCGAAATTCCTCGCGGTCTTAGTACCGCCAGAAGGGCACCCAGAACCTTTGTGAAGATTCTTGGAGCCGTAGCCAATCCGAATGGAAGAGCTACAAACTGGTAATGCCTGTCTAAGAAGGCAAACCTTAGATACCGGTAATGATCTTTGTGAATCGGTATGTGAAGGTAAGCATCCTTTAAATCCACTGTGGTCATGTACTGACCCTTTTGGATCATGGGTAAGATTGTCCGAATAGTTTCCATTTTGAACGATGGAACTCTTAGGAATTTGTTTAGGATCTTTAAATCCAAGATTGGCCTGAAAGTTCCCTCTTTTTTGGGAACCACAAACAGGTTTGAGTAAAACCCTTGTTCTTGTTCCGACCGCGGAACCGGATGGATCACTCCCATTAATAACAGATCTTGTACACAGCGTAGAAACGCTTCTTTCTTTATCTGGTTTGTTGACAACCTTGACAGATGAAATCTCCCTCTTGGGGGAGAGAATTTGAAGTCTAGAAGGTATCCCTGAGATATGATCTCTAGCGCCCAGGGATCCTGAACATTTCTTGCCCAAGCCTGGGCGAAGAGAGAGAGTCTGCCCCCCACTAGATCCGGTCCCGGATCGGGGGCCCTCGGTTCATGCTGTCTTTGGGGCAGCAGCAGGTTTCCTGGCCTGCTTGCCCTTGTTCCAGGACTGGTTAGGTTTCCAGCCTTGTCTGTAACGAGCAACAGCTCCTTCCTGTTTTGGTGCAGTGGAAGTTGATGCTGCTCCTGCTTTGAAATTCCGAAAGGGACGAAAATTAGACTGTCTAGCCTTAGCTTTGGCTTTGTCTTGAGGCAGGGCGTGGCCCTTACCTCCTGTAATGTCAGCGATAATTTCTTTCAAACCGGGCCCAAATAAAGTTTGCCCCTTGAAAGGTATATTAAGTAATTTGGACTTAGAAGTTACATCAGCTGACCAGGATTTTAGCCACAGCGCCCTACGTGCCTGAATGGCGAATCCTGAGTTCTTAGCCGTAAGTTTGGTTAAATGTACTACGGCCTCCGAAATGAATGAATTAGCTAGTTTAAGGACTCTAAGCCTGTCCGTAATGTCGTCCAGCGTAGCTGAACTAAGGTTCTCTTCCAGAGACTCAATCCAAAATGCTGCCGCAGCCGTAATCGGCGCGATGCATGCAAGGGGTTGCAATATAAAACCTTGTTGAACAAACATTTTCTTAAGGTAACCCTCTAATTTTTTATCCATTGGATCTGAAAAAGCACAGCTATCCTCCACCGGGATAGTGGTACGCTTAGCTAAAGTAGAAACTGCTCCCTCCACCTTAGGGACCGTTTGCCATAAGTCCCGTGTGGTGGCGTCTATTGGAAACATCTTTCTAAATATTGGAGGGGGTGAGAACGGCACACCGGGTCTATCCCACTCCTTAGTAACAATTTCAGTTAGTCTCTTAGGTATAGGAAAAACGTCAGTACTCGCCGGTACCGCAAAGTATTTATCCAACCTACACAATTTTTCTGGTATTGCAACAGTGTTACAATCATTAAGAGCCGCTAAAACCTCCCCTAGTAATACACGGAGGTTCTCCAATTTAAATTTAAAATTTGAAATATCTGAATCCAATCTGTTTGGATCAGAACCATCACCCACAGAATGAAGCTCTCCGTCCTCATGTTCTGCAAGCTGTGACGCAGTATCAGACATGGCCCTAGTATTATCAGCGCACTCTGTTCTCACCCCAGAGTGATCACGCTTGCCTCTTAGTTCTGGTAATTTAGCCAAAACTTCAGTCATAACAGTAGCCATATCTTGTAATGTTATCTGTAATGGCCGCCCAGATGTACTAGGCGCCATAATATCACGCACCTCCCGGGCGGGAGATGCAGGTACTGACACGTGAGGCGAGTTAGTCGGCATAACTCTCCCCTCGCTGTTTGGTGAAATTTGTTCAATTTGTACAGATTGGCTTTTATTTAAAGTAGCATCAATACAGTTAGTACATAAATTTCTATTGGGCTCCACCTTGGCATTGGAACAAATGACACAGATATCTTCCTCTGAATCAGACATGTTTAACACACTAGCAATAAACTTGCAACTTGCTTACAATCTTATTTAACAAAAACGTACTGTGCCTCAAAGAAGCACTAAACGATTAAATGACAGTTGAAATAATGAACTGAAAGACAGTTATAGCATCAATCCTTAAAAACAACACAACTTTTAGCAAAGGTTTGTTCCCATTAGTAAAGTAACAATAATTAAATTTGAAACATAAAAATTACAGAGCAACGTTTTTAATCACAGTCAATATATAAGTCTCACAGCTCTGCTGAGAGAATCTACCTCCCTCCAAAGAAGTTTGAAGACCCCTGAGTTCTGTTAGAGATGAACCGGATCATGCAGGAAATACAAGAGTAACTGACTGGAATTTTTTGATGCGTAGCAAAGAGCGCCAAAAACGGCCCCTCCCCCTCACACACAGCAGTGAGAGAGAAACGAAACTGTCACAATTAAAACAAGTAACTGCCAAGTGGAAAAATAATGCCCAAATATTTATTCACTCAGTACCTCAGAAAATGCAAACGATTCTACATTCCAGCAAAAACGTTTAACATAATAAATACCTATTAAAAGGATTAATGTACTTTTAACAGAGTAATTCCGGTGAAATACCATCCCCAGAATACTGAAGTGTAGAGTATACATACATGTCATTATAACGGTATGGCAGGATTTTCTCATCAATTCCATTCAGAAAATAAAAACTGCTACATACCTCAATGCAGATTCATCTGCCCGCTGTCCCCTGATCTGAAGCTTTTACCTCCCTCAGATGGCCGAGAAACAGCAATATGATCTTAACTACTCCGGTTAAAATCATAGTAAAAACTCTGGTAGATTCTTCTTCAAACTCTGCCAGAGAGGCAATAACACGCTCCGGTGCTATTGTAAAATAACAAACTTTTGATTGAAGTTATAAAAACTAAGTATAATCACCATAGTCCTCTCACACATCCTATCTAGTTGTTGGGTGCAAGAGAATGACTGGGAGTGACGTAGAGGGGAGGAGCTATATGCAGCTCTGCTGGGTGAATCCTCTTGCATTTCCTGTTGGGGAGGAGTTATATCCCAGAAGTAATGATGACCCGTGGACTGATCACACATAACAGAAGAAATAATTAATACATTTTTATCTGGAATCAATAGACACAATATTTATAAAAATAGATACAACAAATACATTTAAAATACAATAAAAATAGGTTTCTAAAAATGATACATTAAGAGAGCCCAATTTGATCACTACAATGAATATATTTTGATACAAGGTAAAAAGTCTTTTTGGTAACGTTCAAGTAGCAAACTAGCAGCGGTTTAACTCCTTTCGTTCCTGCAGAACCCTGGCAACAATGTTATTTCTCAAGATACCAGTATTGGGAAAAATGTATATATAACTCCTTTCTTTCAGTGCAAATATTGGTAGCTGGCCACTATTTATATTGAGGATAGTTCGTGATAAACAACTATTTGCAGATATCCTTTTTTCAATTCTGGAAAATATATTGTGACCGCTTAAACCTTTTCAAGGAAAGTCTCTATTTAACCCGCTATGCAGGTGTTCTTACCTCCCTCTGGTATGTCTGAATGTCTCACAATCTCAAGATTTTCTGCTTATGATGATAGATGTGGTCCGGTCTTTTCAACTTGCGCAAGTTTATCTTTTACCGGTATTTTCTTTTCCTGCTCTCCTGTACTCCAAAGCACACAGGAGACAATCAGCATGGGACCCGTTGTTTATCCTGCACTTAGTACTGAAATGTACGCAGGTGACGGTCCGCTGGATGAATTTGTAACAATGTGACGAGGTAAATCACACACCTCCAGATGATATAAGGTTTGTAGTGGTGTTGGTAGCTTTAAAAAAGGACACAGTTTCTATGCGTTTCACCCGTATCACGGGCTTTTTCAAGATCTTGAAAAAGCCCGTGATACGGGTGAAACACGTAGAAACTGTGTCCTTTTTAAAAGCTACCAACACCACTACAAACCTTATATCATCTGGAGGTGTGTGATTGTATTATATATAGTGGGTCAGATGCACCTTTTAAACTTTTTATCAGATCTCAATAGTTAATTGAGAATTGTTAATTTTCACTTTCACACCAAATTGTTTAGCTTGCCTATAAAAACATATTCGTGTTGATATCCACTCCTCTTGAAACTTGTCAGAGCATTTTAATTTATAAATCCCTCATTTTATTTGATATTAGATATCCTATTATCCCTTTAGATTATATTTATAAATTGAGAAATAGCTTGCCCTAAAAAAACATATTTATGCTGTCCTTCAATCCTCTTTAAAGTCAGAAAGAGCACATATTTATTCTGATTATTTTTAGTAGATAATCTGATTATCTCCAAATTTTAACACTAAAAGCTTTTATTAGCGCCTTTCTCATATTCACACTTTTTATTTATTTTTAACCAGGAGAGGGTTAATAGAGAGAGGCTTAAGTGTTTTAAGTCCTTGCGCTGTTTAAATATATATTTTACTTAATCCATATTCCAGAATTTGACAAATATACTGATATATTAACCAGTGAAATATATATGTATACTGGCATAATGTATCGTTTTCTGTTTTCAGGAATTTATTTAAAAAATAGCTTCCAGAACACAGATGCTAAAAAAGCAAAAAAAAAAAAAAACCTTTAAGAATATTAGAAAAAAGAAAAACAATCAGAACAAAAATACATACATTTAGGGTCAGATTATGAGTGGAGCCCAAACGTTTGCACGCAAGCGATAAAGGGTTTATCAAGGGAGTTTGCACTCATCGGGCTTATTGCTTGTATTATGAGTTTGCGCACAATCGTGATTTACAGTTACTTCAGCGCTCTGGTTAACTGTTTCAAAAAGCTAAAAAGATGCACAAAACACATAAAAAATACATTACAAAGTATGGTTATACTCATAACACTATCCAATAAAAATTATTTAAAAAAAGTTGCACATAAAAGTTATTTTTTCCCCACTTTTTTCTTCATTGACTTCAATGGAGGAATAGATGAATGCGCACACAATATTTTAATGATGGAGCAGGAGCGTTAATTAGCGCTCCACTTGAAATCTGGCCCTTAATCTTTTAACACTGTACTTCTTACATTGGTAAAAAAAACAACAGGAATATAAAACCTTATAAATATTTGATGAGGAAAGCAACATTTATGGTATCACCTTTCATCAGCAAACATTCGGCTAGATTACGAGTTTTGCGGTAAGGTGAAAAAGCAGCGTTATCAGGTTATAACGCTGCTTTTTCACTACTGCTGGTATTAAGAGTCTTGCAGATTTAGGGGCACCGCACACTTTTTTGGCCTTACCGCAAATCAACTTATTCAATTTGCATATAGTCTTTTTTCAATTGGACTTCCATTGCGCCGGTATTACAAGCTTTTTTTTGTAGGCCAAAAAGTGAGCGGTACACCCTATCCCGTCAAGATTGGTAACGCATTCTAAAGTCAGTAGTTATGAGTTTTACACTACAAAGCTGTAGCATAAAACTCATAACTAAAGTGCTAAAAAGTACACTAATACCCATAAACAAACCGAGGCCCTCCTGCATCGCAAACACTAAAATAAAATTATTAACCCCTAATCTGCCGCTCCGGACTTCGCCGCCACTAGAATAAACATATTAACCCCTAAACCGCCGCACTCCCGCCTTGAAAACACTAGTTAAATATTATTAACCCCTAATCTGATGCCCCTAACATCGCCGCCACCTACCTACATTTTTTAAACCCTAAACCTAAGTCTAACCCTAACACCCCCTAACTTAAATATAATTAAAATAAATCTAAATAAAACCTACTATTAATAACTAAATAATTCATATTTAAAACTAAATACTTACCTGTAAAATAAACCCTAAGCTAGCTACAATATAACTAATAGTTACATTGTATCTAGCATAGGTTTTATTTTTATTTTACAGGCAAGTTTGTATTTATTTTGATTAGGTCGAATAGTTACTAAATAGTTATTAACTATTTACTAACTACCTAGCTAAAATAAATACAAATTTACCTGTAAAATAAAACCTAACCTAAGTTACACTAACACCTAACCTTGCATTACAATTAAATAAAATACCTAAATTAAATACAATTAAATACATTAAATACAGACACCTAAATTACAAAAACAAACAAACACTAAATTACACAAAATAAAAAACAAATTACAAGATATTTAAACTAATTACACCTAATCTAATAGCCCTATCAAAATAAAAAAAGCCCCCCAAAATAAAAAAAACCCTAGCCTAAACTAAACTACCAATATCCCTTAAAAGGGCCTTTTGCGCTTCCGGTGGGTGGAGCTAGCGGCTGGCAGCAGGAGTAAAGAGCTCTGTGAATCTGCTTCATATATATGGTGTTAATTGCTGCCAGCTGCCTTATCCCACGACACTACCTTGCTGGGTCACCCTCTGACATACCCCAGCTGGCTGGAGAACCATCGTGGAGGGCAGAAAAATCGCCCTCACCTCGGAAGGCTAAGAAAATTGTGCCACGCGGCATGAACGGCAGCGCTGATCGACGCCATCTTAACGGATCCCTCCCCACTAACGGCTCAGTGTTTGTAGCTCAATCGGAGCCCTACAAGTATATAGGCTATCGGTGTCATTGCCGGATGGACCGGGTTAACAGAGAAAGTACCGCGGCTCAATATACAAGCGGTTAATGCTGCAACACCCCAGACACAGGCTACAACAAACCGGTGTTCAGGTAAAGGGTACCTTGGGAGACATTACGCATTCTGGACTGATATAAAACTGCTGCGATTACACACATCATTGCTTTTGTTACCACAGTTAACCCCAATCCACTAACTTTTTAAACAAGGCATAAAAATACCCTCATCCTGAGTGCTAAAGTATAAGCGGATACACTCTCCCCAAGACGACATCAGCCATCAATACCCTCTGGTGCTCCTGTGCTGCTAGGGGGTGCTTTATATATCCACAGTTGCTGCACTAAACTTTGTTCTAACTGCATATTGATCTATACGAACATTTCAGGACTCAAAGCTAGTATAGCTTAATTTTTCAGGATTACATTTGGGATCTAACAGTTGAGTGTGGGCGGTCTGCTGGATAAGGGAGAGAAACACTATAACCTACATAGCTGGTATAGCTAAATTTTTTCCTACCATACATCTGAAACTTAGGATGTAATACCTGCAACTTTATTGTTTGTTTTTCTCCTTTGTAATCTCCATTCCACATTGCTCCCTGGCTGCTACGTCACATAGTGCAACAGAACCATCTGGTGGTTTCTCTACAAGTGTTCCAACTTTTTCAGACTTTTCTGCTCCTGGTTCTATGAAAGTAGACGAATATTTTCACAGGCTGCTCTCGCCTTCAAGTAGCACCATGAGTCACCGTTCAAAAAACCAGGAAAAAAGACAAAAGTTTCTAACTGAAACACAGGCCAATCCATCCTTTGCAGATGTTGAAAGCAACTCGCCAGGAGATCATTCCTCGCTCTTGCAAGAACTTAAGGCTTTCTTCTTACCGAAAATGGATAGCTTGCAGGCTGGTGTTGACACCTTAACCAGCGAAGTGCGGCTCTTTTCCACCCGCATGTCAGCTGCAGAGCAAAGAATTTCAGGGGTTGAAGACAGACAGCAAGAATCAGAGGTTTCTTTAAAACGTCTATTAAAACAAAACCAGCAGCTGATGTATAAAGTGGAAGACCTAGAAAATCGCAGTAGGCGAAATAATCTTCGAATCATAGGCATCCCTGAATCAGTTAAAGATAAAGATCTGCTAGAATTTGCTGCTTTGACCCTTCCAAAAATTCTGGGCCTACCTCAGGACTGCCTACCTCTAGACATAGAGAGATCACATCGCATAGGCCCCAACAGATATTTGGAAAACTCCAAGGAGAAGCCACGACAAGTCATTTTTAAATGCCTCAATTTCCAAGATAAGCTGGCAATCCTAAGAGCCTACAGGGCGGCCAAAGAAGTTATTTTTGAAGACCACCGCATCTTGCTATTTCAGGACTTTTCGGTAGAAGTTACCAGAAGACGCAAAGACTTTGCTTCCATTTGCTCCACTCTGCATGAACAGGGGCGTAAATTTGCGCTTATGTTTCCAGCTACCCTAAAAATCCAGAGCCTCTCAGGCCCCAAAACCTTCCATTCGCCTGTGGCAGCACAGGCATATCTGGCGTCAGAACGGAAGCAGGACAATGGATGATGAGACTCTATTAAGTATCATTGCTCACAGTTCCTTAAATTGCATATCATGTTTCTTATAATGTGTACTTTGCTCTTGCGGGGTCTTTGGCTCTGGTTATACTCTACAATTCTGACTGTGACCGGTGGCGCGGCCCTGCAGGAGACAACTTGCTCTGTTTGCTATTGCACTGTTTGCAAGGGTTTCACACTATGCACCTGGCTCCTGTGGGGTTCATGGTTCTGGTTATATTTTCCAGTCCTGACTGGGACCGGGGACATGGCCCTGCAGGAGACAGCTTGTTCTTTTTGTTGTCGCATTGTCTGCACAAGTTTATGTTTTGTGATGCATAACATCAATGTGGTTGGAAGATATTATTGGTTGCACTTAAATCTGGGTTCCCACATTCGCACTTTTAAGACAGTTCTTAGTTATTATTGGTTTCTTCTCCACTCTTTAACATACCCAGCCTCTGACCGGCCCATTATAGATCCTCATAGAAGCTTTATGCCCTTTTTCATGTACAATTATTGACGTTGCATTAATGTTATGGCCCCAGAATATTGGCATCATACATGAACAATATCTTTATTTACCCACACCCCTATCAGGCCTCCTAAGACCCACTACCCGACCCCCGATATATGCAATAACCTTTGGTACCTTGTTTTTCCCTAAAGCTATTCTTAATGCTTTACGGTTCTATAAGGCTTTATTATCTTTAGCCTGCCCTCTTGTGGACAGTCCCCTAGATCTGAGATGTCAAGTTTTCTGCTACTGTAATGTGACTTTATTATCCTTTCAATTTCATCATAGACAGCTAGCCGTCACAACAGTATTTATCAATGCAAGGACAGTCTTGGTGTCTTTCCTCCTTTTCATATGTGATATTAATGCTGCATTATGTTTTTGCTCCTCTTGTAGTGACTGCTGGAGTGTGACCTGGAGGCCTCCGGTTCCCCCTCCTTCATCTTGCCACCCATTCTTGAGGAGTCGTCTATTCCTTCCCTCAGCTGTAAGTCAATTACTCCTATGCCTACCTCAGACATCTTGTGAGACACTGGTTAGGATACTACTCACTAGGTCGCACACACTTATCTATGCACTTTGTAGACATGACTCTCCCCCTTAAAATAGTAGCGTGGAATGTGGGGGGCATTATGTCCCCGGCAAAGAGAAGTAGAATTCTCCACCACCTAAACTCCCTAAGAGCGGATATTGCCTTGCTCCAAGAGACAAAATTGACAGCTGAGGAACATGAGAAGCTGAAAATTCGCTGGGTAGGACAGATTCTGGGCTCCCCTTCGGAGGGTAGGAAGAGAGGAGTTGCAATTCTAGTACGCAAGGGGTTAGCAGCTTCTTTAACAGAAGCGGAAATAGACAAAAAAGGACGATACATAATAGCATCACTACAGATCAACACTTGTACATATACTCTCTGTAATGTGTATGGCCCCAATGTCCATGACCCACACTTTTGGACTAGTCTATTGGCATTATTGGCCACACATAGTGCCCCTTTAATAATGGGAGGTGATTTCAACTTGGCTCAGGCTCTCCCACTGGATAGGTTTAAAGATCCCTCAATTTCCAGAACTTTAAAAAAACATCTGATCAGATATAAACGTGAAGTGTCCCTAATTGGATCCTTCAAAGAAACTCTGAATCTGCTAGATGTATGGAGAGCTAGAAATCCAGATGGGAGGGATTACACTTGCCTTTCAAAATCTCACCATACCCTATCTCGCATTGATTACTTTCTAACTTCCCCAAGCATAACTCCACAAATCTTCTCCACCAGCATAGGTCAGGTCACCATTTCAGACCACGCCCCAATCTCTTTAATACTGCAGCCCCAACCCCCCAAGCCTCTAAATAGAGGATGGAGATTCCCTCTCCACCTGTATCACAATATTGAGTTCAGACAACATTTAAGAGCCTCCTGGACACATTATGTATCTGATAATGCCTGTCATTCTGGAACTCCAGATCTATTTTGGCACGCTTCAAAGGCGGTGATGAGAGGCCACATTACCTCTTTTGCAACTCATCATAAAAAACAACTTACAAAGGTGGACGGGACTCTTCTTTCCCAACTCACTACTGCTTATAATAATTATTTAAACATTCCTACGCCTGCATCTAGGAAATCATACTATGACCTTAAACAGACGAGAGATACTTTCTTGGCCCAACAAGATAACAAAGTCAATATTCACCGGCAGGGTCGTTATTACCGTCATGGTAATAAGGCCGGCAAATTACTGGCCAGGCTAGTCCACTCTTTTAAACCTAAATCCCAAATTCTGGCTATTAATTCTAAAGGCTCATTAATTGTTAAAGACAGAGAAATCATGTCTAAATTCGTAGACTACTATGCTTCCCTATATTCTAAACAGCCTATTCATGTGGAAGCAAAACGTGCCTTTTGGGATGCAGTGCAACTTCCCAGCCTCACTGAGGAGCAGTCCTCCTCATTGAACTCCCCTATTAATCCTCAGGAAGTTCTTAGAGCTATAAGGCAAAGTAAATTGGGCAAAGCAGCTGGCCCAGATGGGCTGCCTGCGGAATATTTTAAGTTATTAGGAGAGGAATTGGCACCAGTTCTCTCCTCCTTGTACTCGGCCTACTTGGCGGGCACTGAACAATTAAATAATAGATTCTCTAAGGCCAACATCTGTCTGTTGTTGAAGCCTGATAAAGATCCCACCCAGACTTCTTCATACCGCCCGATCTCCCTGTTAAATGGGGACTATAAACTCTTAACAAAAATCCTAGCAGACAGGTTGGCGAAGATCCTGCCACACATAATTCATACAGATCAAACGGGATTCATAAAGGGCAGGTCCTCAGTGATAAATATTAGAAAGACACTTGGCGTCATGTCCCACTATTGGTACAATGCACACGCACAGACCCCTTCTCGGCTGCCAGACGCCTGCCTTTTGGCGCTGGACGCCGAGAGAAGGCATTTGATCGAATCGAGTGGGATCATCTACACACATCGCTGTCGCGCTTCGGCGTGCTGGGTGACTTCTCTGATTTTCTGCAGAGGTTGTACACAGCCCCTAAGGCTTCCCTCTTAATCAATGGAGAGCTTTCCCCCTCTTTCACATTACAACGGGGAACGAGACAGGGATGCCCCCTTTCTCCTATCCTTTTTGACTTAGCCATCGAACCCCTGGCGTCTTATATCAGGCAACATTGTGCCGGTCTGGAGATATGGGATCAAAAGCAACATCTGTCACTATATGCAGATGATCTGCTGCTCTTTGTAGGTGACCCTCGCATTAATTTGCGACCTCTTTTAGATGTAATTAATGACTTTGGCAAGTTTTCGGGGTACAAGATCAACATTGATAAATCGGAGGCCACTTGGTTGCAAAATTCCTGCAATTTGAACTTAGCGGACTTTGGTCTTAAAACCACTCAAGGCAGTTTCAAATATTTAGGCATATGGATACATGTTAACCCTCATATGTTATACTCCCTCAATTTTGGTGGGCTTATTAATGGAATCAGGCAGATGTTGGTGGGTTAGGCGAAGCTTCCCCTCTCTCTCTCGGGTAGGGTACATCTCTTTAAAATGGTTGCCCTGCCTAAACTTCTTTATCCATTACAGATGTTGCCCCTTCTCCTTATGCAGAACAATGCGGCATCCTTACAATCTGCTATTGGAACCTTTATTTGGCAGGGTAAAAAACATAGAATAGGTAGGACTCCCTTAGCAATGATGGTGGGGAGGGGTGGGCTCCGCCTTCCCAATATAACGTGGTACAACTGGGCGGCCCTCTCCAGATTTATATTGGACTGGCTGGTGGAGAAGAGCTGCTACACTGTTCCTGACCTAGAATCCAACATCATTAAACCTCTCCATTTGGCCTTCCTGCCCCATGCAAACCTGAAATCCCTATCCCCGTTTATACAAAACCATATACTGTTCAGAGATCCATTGAGAGCCTGGGCCAAGATTTGTAAACTCTGGGGTCTACACCGATTGACAAGTAAATATCTCCCATTACAAGGCAACCTGGATTTTCTCCCGGGGTATACCACACAGGCATTCCAGACATGGCAGCAACTGCGACTTACACGACTTCACCAATTTTTTCGTCCCCTGACTTTAGAGATATTGCCTTTTCAGGACCTTCAATCACGCTACAACATACCACACACGCATAAGTTCGCATACTTCCAATGCAGGCACTACATATTCACCTTAATCTCTAAGGGTCTATTACCCACAGAGCCTTCCAATCTGGATAGGCTCTGTGCTCTAGCGAAATTGGGTTCTTTTAGGTTATCACACACATACACTTTACTAATCCGTCACTTTGAGGACTCCATGCTTCAGGGACTAGCATCAAAGTGGTCTCAATTTAGGGAGTTAGAGGTAGACTCATCAGTGATCGCTACGAGCTTCGAGAGGGCACATCAAAGTACTATATCTGCGAAATTACGGGAATCCCATCTGAAATTTCTACATCAAGCCTATATCACTCCTGGTTTACGCGCTAAATGGGTTCAGGGGGCTTCTAATTCATGTACCAAATGTTGCCTTGAATCTCCTGATTGGATCCACTTACTTTGGGGTTGCCCCAAAATACAAAAATTCTGGCAGAAAATCTCGTATTGGCTAACTAAATTAACTAAACAAACTGTGACCCTCTCGGCGCAGCATGTGATTTTCCTGTTACCCAGAGACCAGACATATAAACATGACATCTTCTTAACCACAGTTCTCATGCTAGCTAAGCAGACCATCTTGACAGAGTGGGTGGGGAGTCAAACCCTGCCTTTCCAGCAATTGCTTAAAACCATACATAATCAGATGTTGATTGAGCAGGCAGATACTAGGGGTGATCCTGAGAAAAGGGTAAAGAGATTTCTCCGTAAGTGGGAAGTTTATTTGTTGCATTTGCCAGACTCAGTAAGAGATAGGGTTCTCTTTCCCTTTAAGAATAGTCAATATGTCCTCAGTGAAAATCTTAGGGGCAACTGGTGTCAGTCCTCAGATCGTGCCCATGAATGATCTGCCGGTCGGAGGGGGGGGGGATCCGGAGGTGCTCTGGGTAAGTATAAATGTCGTGTGTCTTTCTTTTATCTTTTCCTCCTTTCTTTCTCCCCTTATATGTTTTGATCTTTCTTTTTCTTATTTGTTTGTTTGCAAAATATAAATGGAAAAAGTTGAGTCTTGGGACATGCATGGAGATATCATTTCTCCTCTACCTATTACAATATGCTCTGTAAAATTGTTTTATTCCATAAATGATCACTTTGTTATATTTATGTCATTGTGACCATGCTCGCCATGTATGTCTTGGATTCTTGTTTATAAATAAAGTTTTTTTTAAAAAAAAAGGGCCTTTTGCGGGGCATTGCCCCAAAGAAATCAGCTCTTTTACCTGAAAAAAAATACAAACAACCCCCCAACAGTAAAACCCACCACCCACACAACCAACCCCCCAAATAAAACCCTAACTAAAAAAACCTAAGCTCTCCATTGCCCTGAAAAGGGCGTTTGAATAAGCATTTCCCTTAAAAGGGCATTTAGCTCTATTGCAGCCCAAAGCCCTAACCTAAAAATAAAACCCACCCAATAAACCCTTAAAAAAACCTAACACTAACCCCCTGAAGATCCACTTACAGTTTTGAAGATCCGACATCCATCCTCAACGAAGCCTGGAGAAGTCCTCATTGAAGCGGCAAGAAGTCCTCAACGAAGCCGGGAGAAGTCTTCATCCAAGCCGGGAGAAGTGGTCCTCCAGACGGGCAGAAGTCTTCATCCAGACGGCATCTTCTATCTTCATCCATCCAGCGCGGAGCGGCTCCATCTTCAAGACATCCGACGCGGAGCATCCTCTTCTTTCCGATAACCAATGACGAATGAAAGTTCCTTTAAATGACGTCATCCAAGATGGTGTCCCTTAGATTCCGATTGGCTGATAGAATTCTATCATCCAATCAGAATCTAAGGGACGCCATCTTGGATGACATCATTTAAAGGAACCTTCATTCGCCGTTAGTCGTCGGAAAGAAGAGGATGCTCCGCGTCGGATGTCTTGAAGATGGAGCCGCTCCGCGCCGGATGGATGAAGATAGAAGATGCCATCTGGATGAAGACTTCTGCCCATCTGGAGGACCACTTCTCCTGACTTGGATGAAGACTTCTCCCGGCTTCACTGAGGACTTCTTGCCATTAGATGAGGACTTCTCCCGGCTTCATTGAGGATGGATGTCGGATCTTCAAAACTGTAAGTGGATCTTCAGGGGGTTAGTGTTAGTTTTTTTTTTAAGGGTTTATTGGGTGGGTTTTATTTTTAGGTTAGGGCTTTGGGCTGCAATAGAGCTAAATGCCCTTTTAAGGGCAATGCCCATCCAAATGCCCTTTTCAGGGCAATGGGGAGCTTAGGTTTTTTTTAGTTAGGGTTTTATTTGGGGGGTTGGTTGTGTGGGTGGTGGGTTTTACTGTTGGGGGGGTTGTATTTTTTTCAGGTAAAAAAGCTGATTTCTTTGGGGCAATGCCCCGCAAAAAGCCCTTAAGTAGTTTAGTTTAGGCTAGTGGTTTTTTTTATTTTGGGGGGCTTTTTTATTTTGGGGGGCTTTTTTTATTTTGATAGGGCTATTAGATTAGGTGTAATTAGTTTAAATATCTTCTAATTTCTTTTTTATTTTGTGTAATTTAGTGTTTGTTTTTGTAATTTAGGTGTTTGTATTTAATTTATTTAATTGTATTTAATTTAGGTATTTTATTTAATTGTAGTGTAAGGTTAGGTGTTAGTGTAACTTAGGTTAGGTTTTATTTTACAGGTAAATTTGTATTTGTTTTAGCTAGGTAGTTAGTAAATAGTTAATAACTATTTAGTAACTATTCTACCTAGTTAAAATAAATACAAACTGTAAAATTAAAATAAAGGCTAAGCTAGATACAATGTAACTATTAGTTATATTGTAGCTAGCTTAGGGTTTATTTTACAGGTAAGTATTTAGTTTTAAATAGGATTAATTTAGGTAATGATAGTAATTTTATTTAGATTTATTTTAATTATATTTAAGTTACGAGGTGTTAGGGTTAGGGTTAGACTTGGGTTTAGGGGTTAATAAATTTTGAATAGTGGCGGCGACTTTGGGGGCGGCAGATTAGGCCTTAATAAATGTAGGTAGGTTGCGACCACATTGGGGGAGGGAGATTAGAGGTTAATAAATATAATGTAGGTGTCGGCAATGCAGATTAGGGGTTAATAAGTGTAAGATTAGGGGTGTTTAGACTCGGGGTTCATGTTAGGGTGTTAGGTATAAACATAAATTTTGTTTCCCCATAGGAATTAATGGGGCTGCGTTGCTGAGCTAAACGCTGCTTTTTTGCAGGTGTTAAGACTTTTTTTCAGCCGGCTCTCCCCATTGATGTCTATGGGGAAATCGTGCACGAGCACGTACAGCCAGCTCACCACTGACTTAAGCAGAACTGGTATTGGAGTGCGGTATGGAGCACAATTTTGCTCTACACTCACGTCTTGCCTGTTAACGCCGGATTTATAAAAACCTGTAATAGGAAAGTGAGCGGTGAGAATAAAGTGCAAGTTAGCAACGCACCTCTCTTACCGCAAAACTCGTAATCTAGCCGTTTATTTTATAAACAGTAACATGGTTCATTTAATTGTGGCATACTTAGGTATAGTACACATTACCTAAAATAATAAAAGGGCAAGCTCTGGTATACTCATTGACACCCAGCCCAGTGTGTAAGTGCAGTACATGTTACTGTTTTGTATACATTTTAAGCCAGGAAGTAAAGCTAAAGGAGGTGCTTTAGGTTTGTACCCAGTCAACTCTGGGGAACATGCCAATGGTTTACATCAAGTTCATTTTAAAAGTGCTGCCAAAGGTTACAGGAACTATACCCAGTTTCTTTCGAGAGTGGTGCTCCGGACATGGTATGCAGACCCAGTTTTGTATTTCAATATGGTCTATACCATGGTTTTGAATGCATTTGTTAGGGAGTATATTTTTAGCTAGAGTACCTAAATAGATAGATAGATAGATGATAGATAGATAGATAGATAGATAGATAGATAGATAGATAGATAGATAGATAGATTTTGGGGTGAACTGTTGTCACGGCTAAGTAAGAGTTAACCGCTTGTTCAGGTGTGTCTCCTGATGTTACTTCCCCTTTAAATAAGTAATATATATGAGTTTGATATGTAGCCTTTTCAGTTAGATTGGAGGAAAATAACAGGAACATAATCTCCCAAAACAGAGTAAGGCACAATAATATGGTAAGCAGAATAGTGTAGCAATAATTCCTTAGTTATACCAGGCAGGCAATAAGCAGTTAAAGCAGTGAATGCACAAACAGAGAGTAGCTGCAATTGATTTAGGCACGTTGTTAGTACAGGCAAGCTGAATAGGTAGTCTGATATTACAAGCAAGCTGAATAGGCAGTCTGATATAACATGCAAGCTGATTCAATTCTGAGGATGTTACTCACAGTGTCCGGTTACCAACTTAAGATTTGTTAGCAGAACAGACAGGAGAGAAAACACCTTACCAGATTCGGTTCTTTAGGAGAGGTGAGAGTTACCAGAGTCTGCAGCTGAGAGCGGCTTGAGAAGTGAGATGCAGGGAATACAATGTCCTCAGATAGTGCAAGGAAACTCTTTAGTTATAACGGACTGCTTCAGAGCTGGAGAAGGAGATTAGCAAACTTCTTCAATAAACCAGCAATGAAGCAGAGGAATTGAGGCATTTTATCCAGAACAGGAAATGAAGTAACTGCTTTGTTAAGGTGGACATGTAATAATATAAGAGAATGTCTTCTTAAGGTGGAAATGAACATGACATACTCCCCCCAAAAAGACACCTCAAGGAAGGTGTCACGGTGCAGGGCAGTCTGGGTTCCAACGGTGGAAGAGGGACACCAAACGGTCAGCAGAAAGATTGGAAGCGGGTTCCCACGAATCCTCAGATGAATCAAATACAGCCCATCGCACCAAATACTGTAGAGATCCGTGGTGCCGTCTAGAGTCCAGAATCAACTGCACCTTATATTCAGGATCTGGTTGGGGTGGAGACGCTGGATGGACTAGGTCCGGAGTGGATGGGTGACACGGTTTCTATTGTGGAGGCAGTTGTAACGTTACAGTCATGGGGTTTTTTATCGCCACTATGCTGAAGGGTCCTATGAATAATTTGTTTAGTTTTCTGGTAGTGTTTGGTATTCTGTAGCCAACCAAACCCTTTGGCCAACTGTATATACAGGATGGGACCTGTGTCGGAGATCATAATACTTCTTTTGAGTTGCTTGAGATTGTTTAATATTGTCCTGAATGATGGTGAAGGTCTGGTTAATGGTATTGACTAGGACATTAACTTGGAGGTTGCGAGAATCAGAAGTCGAGAAAGGGTGAAAGCGTGGATGCATACCTGAGTTGATGCAGAAGGGAGAGAATCCGGTGGAGGTATTGGAGGTGTTGTTATACGCAAATTCTGCAAAACTGAGATATTCAGCCCAGGAATCCTGCTTGTGGTAACAGAAACAGTGGAGATACTGTTCGAGCCATTGCCCATTCATTTGTGGGTGGTAAGCTGTTGACAGGTGTTGTTGCATGTGTAGAGCAGTGCAGAGAGCTCTCCAAAATTTCGATGTGAACTGACTTCCCCAATCACTTAGGACAGCTGTTGGAACACCATGTAGCCGCACAATTTCCTTGAGGAAAAGGTCTGCTGTTTTCTGTGCGGTGGGTAGAGATTTCATAGGAAAGAAATGAGCCATCTTGGAGAATAAATCCACGACAACATATATTACACTAAAGCCTGATGAGTTCGGGAGGTCCACAATGAAATCCATGGAAACAGAGTACCATGGTCTTTCAGGAACTGGCAGTGGTTGTAGTAAGCCTAGTGTTTTTTTGTGTGAAGGTTTAGATGTGTAGCAGGTAATGCATGAGGTAACATACGTTTTCACTGACTTCCTCATAGCTGGCCACCAAAAGGATCTTTGTAGTAGGTTGTATGTCTTGTGAATGCCAAGGTGACCTGCTAGAGGTGAATCATGTGAAAGGCTTAGGACCTTATTGCGTAGAGTGGGTGGAACATACGTCTTCATACCGTAGTGATAGATACCTTGTGAATCAGGACTTAGAAGTTCATAAGGCAGGGTGGCATCCTGTTGCTGTTGTGTCAACATTTCTTGTTGATACTGTGTCAAGAAGGCGAGAATGTTGGAACCAGGCACTACTGTGGAGGGTTGTGGTGTACAGGTGAGTTTGTAATCTTTTCGTGAGAGGGCATCTGCCTTCCCATTCTTTGTCCCTGGCCGGTATGTAATGGTGTAATTGAACCTAGAGAAGTACAAGTTCCAGCGTAATTGTCGGGCAGATAGAGTTCAGTTTGTTTGGAGGTACTGTAGATTTTTGTGGTCTGTAAAAATGGTAATAGGGTGTTCCGCAACTTCCAGTAGATGTTTCCTTTGATCAAATGACACCTTTATGGCCAGGAGTTCCTTTTCTCCAACCGGATAGTTTAGTTCTGGTGGAGTAAGGAGTCTTGAATAATATGAGATGGGATGCAAGGGATCTTGGGGGGATCTCCTTTGTGAGAGGATGGATGCTATGGCATGGTCTGAGGCGTCTACCTCAAGCACGAAATGGTAAGAAGTATCAGGAATTTGTAAGACTGGGGATGTGACAAAACACAACTTGAGATGGTCAAAAGCTTTGTTACAAGTCTCATTCCAACAGAATGTGGAAGAACTTTTTGTCAAATTAGAGAGAGGTTTTGTTATGGTGGCGAAATTATGTATAAAGCGCCTATAAAAATTGGCGAAACCCAGGAACCTTTGTACATCCTTTTTATTTCTGGGTATACGCCATTGTTGTACTGCAGATATTTTGTTTTCTTCCACCTTGACCTCATTTTGGTTAATGATGTAACCTAAAAATGAAATTTGTCTAGAGTGGAATAAACATTTTTCAAGTTTAACGCATAAACTATGATTTCTGAGTCTGGAAAGTACAATTCTAACATGTTTGACATGGTCTAGGAAATTACTAGAGTATATGAGGATATCATCCAGGTACACAACTAGGAACGTATTGAGGATATCACGAAAGATGTAATTTATTAAGTTCTGAAATGTCGCCGGTGCGTTGCATAAACCGAAAGGCATAACTGTATACTCATAGAGACCGTAACGGGTCCTAAATGCAGTCAGCCATTCGTCACCGGACCTTATTCTCACAAGGTTAAAGGCACCTCTTAAGTCTAGTTTGGTAAAAAACTTAGCGCCTCTTAACCTCTCTATTAACTCTGGAATAAGAGGTAGGGGGTATCTGTTTTTATGTGTATGCTTATTAAATTCCCTATAATCTATTATAGGGCGGAGAGACCCATCCTTGTTTTTAACAAAAAACATCCCAGCCCCTGCTGGTGAGGTGGAGGGTCGAATAAACCCCTTTTTTAAGTTATCGTTTATGTAATCTTTCAGGTGGGATAACTCAGGTTTTGAGAGAGGGTAGATACGACCATAGGGAACTGTAGCGCCAGGTAAGAAATCTATAGGACAATTGTACGGTCTGTGCGGGGGGAGTGTTTCTGCACTCTTTTTATCTAAAACATCAGAGAAATCAAGGTATTGCTCTGG
The DNA here is from genome assembly GCF_027579735.1 of Bombina bombina. Taxonomy (NCBI): domain Eukaryota; kingdom Metazoa; phylum Chordata; class Amphibia; order Anura; family Bombinatoridae; genus Bombina; species Bombina bombina. The sequence goes on from NC_069505.1 coordinate 171,112,257, forward strand.
TATTTTAGATGGAAGTGTAGTCAGTAGTGTGGAAGTGGGAGAACAAGTGGTGGTACAGAATTGAGAGGGAAAAGATAGGGAGAGATCTTCCCAATGAATTAGTGGTTGGTGGAGGCGAAGCCAAGAAATACCCAGAACTATGGAGTAGATAGGAGAAGAGATAATATCAAATGACAAGGATTCTGTATGACCAGTAGTTGTTGTGAGAATAAGAGGGACAGTTTAATGTGTAGCAGGACCAGATGGCAAATTAGAACTGTCAATAACTCTAAGAGGCAGGGGGTTGCTTTTAAGGAAGAAAGGAATTTTATTGCTTTTGACCAGGTCAATGTCAATGAAATTGCCACAGGCACCCGTGTCCACGATGGCGTCAATCCTGAGGCTGTGATGGTCCCACTGTAGAGACAATGGTAGGATTATATTGTTAACAGTGCCCGTTTTGGAATAGAAGCAATGTGTATAGAAACTAGACTTACTCATTTTCTGTTTGGCAAGGAGAGGGCAATCCTTTACTAGGTGATTGTGTGCTGCGCATTACATGCATAAGGGATCTGTGCCTGGATCTTTCTTGGGCAGACAGTGGACCCTTTATGAAACCTATGTCCATAGGCTGATCAGTAGTTGAGGAGTGAGTGGGTATGTTAGATATTGATTTACGTACTGGGTAAGTGGCAAGTGTCTTTTCCAGCTTTCTTTCTCTCAACCGTCTATCGATGCTGATAGAGGTAGCGTACAGGTCCTCTAGGTGTTCTGGTACACCAATTCTGGACAGTTGGTCTTTTATATCGTCTGAGAGACCCAGAACACCCAGGGAAATGTCATTCCACAAAAAATCCCTAGCCCAGATCTTAAACTGGGTGATGTACTGCTCAACTGGGTTCTTGTGTTGTTTGAGACTCCTGAGTTTACTCTAAGCCGTCAGCTGGCGGTAGGGATCATCATACAGATGTGATAATGTATCTATGAAAGAACTTAGTGAATTGAGGATGGGATCCTGACTCTCATATAAGGAGTCAGCCCAGGCACGATGCTCACCTCTCATATAAGACAGAATGGTGAATACTTTGGTCCTATCGTTAGGATATGTCTTTGGTCTTAATTCGAATAGTAACAAACATGCATTTCTAAACTGCTTGAAAGTGGTTCTGTCCCCAGAGAATGTTTCTGGGAGTGATACCTGGGGTTCACTAGAGTGGTCACCACTAGACCCTTTGGCTGTGAGGGCTTCTCTTAAGCAAGCCCTAAGATTCTGGTTCTCTACCTGCAATTCCCTAAAGGCTTGAGACAAATTATCCATGCGTTGATTCAAAGAGTGTAACTGTGGTGAATAATCTGTAGGTTCCATTTTAGTGCAGTAACCCTTTTTTTTTTTTTTAAGGCTGGTTTATTATGTCACGGCTAAGTAAGAGTTAACCGCTTGTTCAGGTGTGTCTCCTAATAATGTTACTTCCCCTTTAAATAAGTAATGTATATGAGTTTGATATGTAGCCTTTTCAGTTAAATTGGAGGAAAATACCAGGAATATAATCTCCCAAAACAGAGTAAGGCACAATAATATGGTAAGCAGAATAGTGTAGCAATAATTCCGAGTGCTTGCATCCGTACTGACTACGGTCCAGAAAGGGCCCAAAAAAAAGAAGCTGTAAGGGTCAAATAGGGACTTTCCCTCCTCCAAGAGAGAGATTGTTTGACTGAAGAACTGAGCTCTATATGCTGTTTCAGATGGAAACAAGCCTGTGACCACTGGGGAATGAACCATCTGTAGGAAAAGACAGGCAGTCTGAAGTTTGGTTCTGCGAAGTTCCGTGAAAAATAAGCGCATTTGCACCGAGTCTATTATCACACTCAGAAAGACCACCCTTGTGGCTGGTGATTAAGAACTTTTGGGGGCATTGATTTCCCATCCATGTTTCTGAAGGAAAGATACCATTCTGTGGGTATGAGCAGTAGCCAGAGAAAGAGACAGAGCTTGGGTCAAGATATCATCCAAATAAAGAGCAACAGAGATTCCCTGAGCACTACTCACTGCTAAGATAGCCCCTTAACCCCTTAGTGACCGAGGACGTGCAGGGTACGTCTGAAAAAAAAAGGCAGTTAACGCCTGACGACGTACCCTGCACGTCCTCGGCTAAAGTGAGTGCTGGAAGCGATCAAGATCGCTTCCAGGCACTATTACAGTACTGCAGGGATGCCTCGATGTCTAGGCATCCCTGCAGTGCTGTTATGGAGTGCCGGGACCGGATTGATCACTCCCCCTTGAGTGATCACTTCCGGTTTTGCTCAACGTGGAGCCCGGCAGTGCAGCAGAGCATCGGAAGCGATCGGACACGCTTCCGATGCTCTGCTAGTGTGCTAAGTGCCTCGGTGGGTCGAGGCACTTAGTTAGTGTATAAATGTAATTAAAAATGGGGGAAAAAAAATAAAATATAAAATAAAAAAGCCCCCACATATAGCCCCCCCCCTCCCCCATGAGGCTTCCAAAATGGCGATGCCCAGTGCATCATGGGGCCTCTGGGGGTGTCCCTAGCCTGTCTCACCATAGGGGCAAGCTAGGGTCACCCAATCTGAGCCTTCTTACAAAAAAAAAAAAATAATAATAAAATCTCCCATTTGTCTGATCAGGTCAATATTTGTAAATATTGACTCTGATCAGTGTGGATCTCCCTCCCTCTCCTCACTTGCTATTTTGTTGGAGAGAGAGAGAGAGACCTGTATTTTAGCAGAGAGAGATTTATTTCTTTTATTTGTTAAAAAATTTAAAATCCAAAGGCTCTTTTCAGAGCCATTAACCCCTAGCTTGCCAGTGATCACTATAAATCACTGGCAGTAGCACAGCTGCACTTTTTTTTGCTGTCTGTGCATTTTTTTAGGGGTTAATTTTTGTTGTATTTTTTTTTAAAAACCCAAAGGCTCCTTTTAGAGCCATTTAGCTAATTTAATTTAATTTAAAGACTATTTAACCCCTAGCTTGCCAGTGATCGCTATACATCACTGGCATTAGCATAGCTGTACTTTTTTGCTGTCTGTGCATTTTTTAGGGGTTAATTTTTGTTGTTGTAATTTTTTAAAAACCCAAACGCTCCTTTCAGAGCCATTTAGCCAATTTAATTTAATTTAAATAGTATTTAACCCCTAGCTTGCCAGTGATCGCTATAAATCACTGGCATTAGCATAGCTGTACTTTTTTTAAAAAAAACCCAAAGGCCATTTAGTTAATTTAATTTAATTTAAAGAGTATTTAACCCCTAGCTTGCCAGTGATCGCTATAAATCACTGGCATTAGCATAGCTGTACTTTTTTGCTGTCTGTGCATTTTTTTAGGGGTTAATTTTTGTTGTTGTAATTTTTTAAAAACCCAAAGGCTCCTTTCAGAGCCATTTAGCTAATTTAATTTAATTTAAAGAGTATTTAACCCCTAGCTTGCCAGTGATCACTATAAATCACTGGCATTAGCATAGCTGTACTTTTTAAAAAAAAACAAAGGCCATTTAGTTAATTAATTAATTTTGGTTTTCTGTGACAGATACAATAATGTCAAAGAAAACATATAGTGCTGAGGAGGCATATGCCATCCTTGCGTCAGAGTCAGATGCCTCTATGTCTGACTCAGACCCCAATTTTGACCCTGCCATATGCTCAGATACATCATTAGATGCAGTCTCAACTGATAGTGATGTATCTGTGGCTGCTAGCCCCCCTGCCAGCCCCCCTGCTAGCCCCCCTGCCAGCCCCCCTGCTAGAAGGAGGCGTGTTGCTGCCATTGCCGCTGAAGAGTGGGTAATGCCTCATCTCCAGAGGCCAGATATCCCACCCTTCACAGCAAATGCTGGCATAAATATAGATGTGGCAGGTTTTAGCCCCCAACAGTTTCTGGAGGTGTTTCTGGGTGATGATGTATTGGGGAACATTGTCGCCCAAACTAATTTATATGCCCATCAGTACCGTGCTGCAAAGCCTGAAACATATTTGGCAAAGCAGCAATGGGCCCCCATCAATGTGCCAGAATTTAAAAAATTCTGGGCATTGACTATGCTGATGGGCATCATAAAGAAACCCTCCGTTCGCTCCTACTGGAGCAGTAGCCCCATCTGCTCTACCCCCATTTTCTCCCAGAGTATGTCGAGGCAGAGGTATGAAATGATTCTTCATTTCATGCACTTCAGCGACAACAGCCTGTGCCCCCCTAGGGAGCATCCCCAATTTGACAGGCTGTATAAAATCCGCCCCCTGATTACCCACTTTTCTGCCAGGTTTGCAGAGGCTTATACACCTGGAAGGAATATATGCGTTGATGAATCCCTGATGAAGTATAAGGGAAGGCTGGGATTCAAGCAGTATATTCCTTCCAAGCGCTCCAGGTATGGGGTAAAGGTGTATAAGCTCTGTGAGAGCGAGACTGGGTATACTCAGGCCTTCCGGGTGTATGAGGGAAAGGATAGCCACCTTGACCCTCCAGGTTGCCCAGAACATATGGGAACCACTGGCAAGATTGTCTGGGACCTGATATTACCCCTAATGAACAAAGGGTATCACTTGTACTTAGACAATTTTTATACAAGTGTCCTTTTGTTCAAGCTACTGTATTGCTTTGATACAGTAGCTTGCGGTACTATTAAAAAGAACCGCAAAGGTTTCCCAGGACAACTTGTACGCACCCGGCTACGAAGGGGGGAGACCTCAGCTCTGCGCCAAGAGGAGCTGTTGGCACTTAAGTACAGAGACAAGAAGGATGTATACCTTCTTACCACCATCCACACAGAGAGGACGGTGGCGGTCTCTGTACGTGGCAGAGCTGAGATCATAAGGAAGCCAGTGTGCATCAAGTCTTATAACCGGCATATGGGTGGGGTTGATCTGGCAGATCAGCTGCTGCAGCCCTACCTAATTATGCGGAAGACAAGGGCCTGGTACAAAAAGGTTGCAATTTACCTAATGCAGATTGCAACCCACAACGCTTTTTTGTTGTTCAAAAAAGCAAACCCCGGAATGAAACAGACTTTTTTACAATTTCAGCTCCAGATCATTTCGGGGATTTTGTACCATGATGCACCTGCTCCCCGGGCGGTGATGGGAGAGAGCAGAGTTGGGGCTACTCATTTTATTTTTAAAATCCCCCCTACTGCCGCAAAGCAGAGACCACAAAAAAAATGCAGAGTCTGTACCAAGAGGGGGCAGAGAAGGGACACTGTATATCACTGTCCTGATTGCCCTAGACAGCCTGGACTCTGCATTGGGGACTGCTTCAAGCGGTACCATACAATGGTCAATTTTTAAAAATAAATACATTTGCTGTTATTTTTTTTTGTTATGTTTACTGTTAAATTTTTTGTTGTTATTTTTTTACTTTTAATGTGCCAGATTTTTACATTTCACTAATATATTTTTTTTTCTAAAATGGGGCTGTTCTTTTTTTTTTTTTTTACAAAAACCCCTGTCAAACCTATGCATGGGGGACATAGGTGTTCTCAAGGTGCCTTGCAGAAAACAACCTGTAGTATTTTTTTTGCACTAACTTACAACAGTCTCTCCTAAATCATAGTCAAAAAGCAATGTGTGTTTAAAAATGAAAATTGAAAAATTGCCACCATACACTTTCTCCAATTTTTTTGGCTAAAAAGCCATCAAAGCACACCATATACAATACCTTGGGGTGTGACCATTTCAAAAATATGCACATTCATGGCAATAAATAAAAGTGGGGTTTACAATAGGCCCCAAACTAAAGATAGGCCTATCAGAAGAAATACTCTCACTTAATAACTAAAATCACAAGTCATAAAATTGTAACATAACCTTCCCAAAATCCTGGCAAACCTATGCATGGGGGGCATAGGTGTACTCAGGGTGCCTAGCAGAAAACAACCTGAAGTATTTTTTTGCACTAACTTACAACAGTCTCTCCTAAATCATAGTCAAAAAGCAATGTGTGTGTAAAAATGAAAATTGAAAAAATGCCACCATACACTTTCTCCAATTTTTTTGGCTAAAAAGGCATCAAAGCACACCATATACAATACCTTGGGGTGTCAACATTTCAAAAATATGCACATTCATGGAAACAAATAAATTGGGGTATGTTAAAATACCCCCAAAAAGACAATAGGCAAAGAAAATATGTTAAATGTGAAAAAAAAAATCACAAACGCATGTTGGACATTTGGCATTACACCCCCCGAACAAACCAAGAAACTTATGCATAGGTGGTATCACTGTACTCAGGAGATGTTGGTGAACACATATTGTGGTCTTCTTTGGCAGTAACACATAACAGGAGCTGAGAATTCATGTCTAAAGTACAATGTGTGTGAAAAATAACACACAAAAAATGACTGCCTAATAGTTTGACAAAGAATTAGTGCATGGAAAGTGTTAAAATACCAGCATTTGAAATACCCTAGGGTGTCTACTTTTCAAAAATATATGGTTTGATGGGGGTAAATTACATTGGCCGGCTTCAGAAATGTCCTACATAGGACATGGGTGCATGGGATGTGAAAATTCCAAGTTGAAAAACTGGAATGCGCCCCCTAAAAATAAGGCCTTTTAGCCCCCAGAGAACCCAACACACCTATACATGGGTGGTATCACTGTACTCAGGAGATGTTGTTGAATACATATTGAGGGTTTTTTTGGCAGTAACACATAACAGGGACTGAGAATATATGCCTAAAGTACAACATGTGTGAAAAATAACACAAAAAAATGACTACCCAAAAGTTTGACAAAGACTAGTGGTTGAAATAGTGCATGGAAAGTGTTAAAATACCAGCATTTGAAATACCCTAGGGTGTCTACTTTTCAAAAATATATGGTTTGATGGGGGTAATTTACATTGCCCGGCTTCAGAAATGTCCCAAATAGGACATGGGTGCATGATGACAGATATGAAAATTCCAAGTTGAAAAACTGGAATGCGCCCCCTAAAAATAAGGCCTTTTAGTCCCCAGAGAACCCAACACACCTATACATGGGTGGTATCACTGTACTCAGGAGATGTTGTTGAATACATATTGAGTTTTTTTTTTGGCAGTAACACATAACAGGGACTGAGAATATATGCCTAAAGTACAATGTGTGTGAAAAATAATGCAAAAAAATGACTACCTAAAAGTTTGACAAAGACTAGTGGTTGAATTAGTGCATGGAAAGTGTTAAAATACCAGCATTTGAAATACCCTAGGGTGTCTACTTTTCAAAAATATATGGTTTGATGGGGGTAATTTACATTGGCCGGCTTCAGAAATGTCCCAAATAGGACATGGGTGCATGATGACAGATGTGAAAATTCCAAGTTGAAAAACTGGAATGCGCCCCCTAAAATTAAGGCCTTTTAGCCCCCAGAGAACCCAACACACCTATACATGGGTGGTATCACTGTACTCAGGAGATGTTGTTGAATACATATTGAGGTTTTTTTTGGCAGTAACACATAACAGGGACTGAGAATATATGCCTAAAGTACAATGTGTGTGAAAAATAATGCAAAAAAATGACTACCTAAAAGTTTGACAAAGACTAGTGGTTGAATTAGTGCATGGAAAGTGTTAAAATACCAGCATTTGAAATACCCTAGGGTGTCTACTTTTCAAAAATATATGGTTTGATGGGGGTAATTTACATTGCCCGGCTTCAGAAATGTCCCAAATAGGACATGGGTGCATGATGACAGATATGAAAATTCCAAGTTGAAAAACTGGAATGCGCCCCCTAAAAATAAGGCCTTTTAGCCCCCAGAGAACCCAACACACCTATACATGGGTGGTATCACTGTACTCAGGAGATGTTGTTGAATACATATTGAGGTTTTTTTTGGCAGTAACACATAACAGGGACTGAGAATATATGCCTAAAGTACAATGTGTGTGAAAAATAATGCAAAAAAATGACTACCTAAAAGTTTGAGAAAGACTAGTGGTTGAATTAGTGCATGGAAAGTGTTAAAATACCAGCATTTGAAATACCCTAGGGTGTCTACTTTTCAAAAATATATGGTTTGATGGGGGTAATTTACATTGGCCGGCTTCAGAAATGTCCCAAATAGGACATGGGTGCATGATGACAGATGTGAAAATTCCAAGTTGAAAAACTGGAATGCGCCCCCTAAAATTAAGGCCTTTTAGCCCCCAGAGAACCTGACACACCTATACATGGGTGGTATCACTGTACTCAGAAGTTGTTGTTGAACACATATTGAGGTGTTTTTGGTCAGTAACATATAACAGGAACTGAGAATCCATGCCTAAAGTACAATGCGTGTGAAAAATAACACACCAAAATGACTACCCAAAAGTTTGACAAAGACTGGTGGTTGAATTAGTGCATGGAAAGTGTTAAAATACCAGCATTTGAAATACCCTAGGGTGTCTACTTTTCAAAAATATATGGTTTGATGGGGGTAATTTACATTGGCCGGCTTCAGAAATGTCCCAAATAGGACATGGGTGCATGATGACAGATGTGAAAATTCCAAGTTGAAAAACTGGAATGCGCCCCCTAAAATTAAGGCCTTTTAGCCCCCAGAGAACCCGACACACCTATACATGGGTGGTATCACTGTACTCAGGAGATGTTGTTGAATACATATTGAGGGTTTTTTTTGGCAGTAACACATAACAGGGTCTGAGAATATATGCCTAAAGTACAATGTGTGTGAAAAATAAGGCAAAAAAATGACTACCTAAAAGTTTGACAAAGACTAGTGGTTGAATTAGTGCATGGAAAGTGTTAAAATACCAGCATTTGAAATACCCTAGGGTGTCTACTTTTCAAAAATATATGGTTTGATGGGGGTAATTTACATTGGCCGGCTTCAGAAATGTCCCAAATAGGACATGGGTGCATGATGACAGATGTGAAAATTCCAAGTTGAAAAACTGGAATGCGCCCCCTAAAATTAAGGCCTTTTAGCCCCCAGAGAACCCGACACACCTATACATGGGTGGTATCACTGTACTCAGGAGATGTTGTTGAATACATATTGAGGTTTTTTTTTGGCAGTAACACATAACAGGGACTGAGAATATATGCCTAAAGTACAATATGTGTGAAAAATAATGCAAAAAAATGACTACCTAAAAGTTTGACAAAGACTAGTGGTTGAATTAGTGCATTGAAAGTGTTAAAATACCAGCATTTGAAATACCCTAGGGTGTCTACTTTTCAAAAATATATGGTTTGATGGGGGTAATTTACATTGGCCGGCTTCAGAAATGTCCCAAATAGGACATGGGTGCATGATGACAGATGTGAAAATTCCAAGTTGAAAAACTGGAATGCGCCCCCTAAAATTAAGGCCTTTTAGCCCCCAGAGAACCCGACACACCTATACATGGGTGGTATCACTGTACTCAGAAGTTGTTGTTGAACACATATTGAGGTGTTTTTGGTCAGTAACATATAACAGGAACTGAGAATCCATGCCTAAAGTACAATGCGTGTGAAAAATAACACACCAAAATGACTACCCAAAAGTTTGACAAAGACTGGTGGTTGAATTAGTGCATGCAAAGTGTTAAAATACCAGCATTTGAAATACCCTAGGGTGTCTACTTTTTAAAAATATATGGTTTGATGGGGGTAATTTGCATTGTCCGGCTTCAGAAATGTCCCAAATAGGACATGGGTGCATGACGACAGATGTGAAAATTCCAAGTTAAAAAACTGGAATGCGCCCCCTAAAAATAAGGCCTTTTAGCCCCCAGAGAACCCAACAGACCTATACATGGGTGGTATCACTGTACTCAGGAGATGCTGCTGAAGACATATTGGGGTGTTATTTGGCATTAACCCTTAACGTTCTCAGTAAATGTATTCTTGAATTGCTATTTTGTCAAAAAATCACCACTTTTTTTTTTTTTTTCAAACTTTGGCATAGATTGGTGGTAAAATAGTTGCATGGAAAGAGTCAAAATACCCCATGTTTAATACCTTAGGTTGTGTTCTTTTAAAAAATATATATATGTGAAGGGTTAATCAGGGATTCCTGACAGATATCAGTGTTCCAATGTAACTATCGCTAATTTTTTTTTAAAAATTTTGGAAATAGCAAAGTGCTACTTGTACTTATTGCCCTATAACTTGCAAAAAAAGCAAAGAACATGTAAACATTGAGTATTTCTAAACTCAGGACAAAATTTAGAAACTATTTAGCATGGGAGTTTTTTGGTAGTTGTTGAAGTGTAGGAGATTTTGAGGGTCAAATTTAGAAAAAGTGTGTTTTTTTTCAATTTTTTCCTCATATTTTATAAAAAAAATTATAGTAAATTATAAGATATGATGAAAATAATGATATCTTTAGAAAGTCCATTTAATGGCGAGAAAAACGGTATATAATATGTGTGGGTACAGTAAATGAGTAAGAGGAAAATTACAGCTAAACACAAACACTGCAGAAATGTAAAAATAGCCTTGGTCCCAAACGGACAGAAAATGGAAAAGTGCTGCGGTCATTAAGGGGTTAAACCTTTGTGAAGAAGCAAGGGGAGGGACATAAATTGGTAATGCTTGTTGAGAAAATCAAACCTTAGGAAATGGAAATGATCTTTGTGAATTGGACTTTGCAGATATGCATCCTTTATATCTATAGTTGTCATAAATTAACTCTCCTGGTGGCAAGATGGTATGCCCGAATAAATTTGTTCAGAGTTTTTAAGTCCAGAATAGGTAAGCTATTCAGCTCTTTTTGATCTTATGCTACTTCAAGCTGTGGAGTTCATGAGTGATACAGCTGTCAGCACACTGCCTTCTGGATTCACACAGAAAATCCTAGCTGTGGGTGAGCTGTTACACCCGATAATTCTACAGCCTGCATCTACTAGCACATTCAGTCGGTGAGGAGGAGGCAGCCAACATACGACAATCTATTTTAAGGAGGATTCCTCTATATCCAAGAAGTGTATTTTGTTCACTTGGGGACATTTTTTTGCAATTCCGAAATTTGTATATATACTTAATATGGTCAATTGTATATTGTACATTGTGCCTGACATACTAATAACTGCTAACAACTAAGCAGTATTATCCTTTTACGAGTGCCCCCTTATATTTTATTATATTACACAGGTGATTGCAACTGCAGGTCTAAGCTGAAGAGCCAATTGGGAGAATAATTTCCTAAGCAAGGACTCCGATTTGCAATCCATTGGATGCCTAAAAGAAGAACTATGCTCCATAGGAATAGTAGTGCATTTAACTAAGGTGGAAATAGCCCCATCAACCTTAGAAACTACTTCCCAGGCTGTTAAATTCTTCTCTGAAAATAGATTAAAAAAAATTAAAACCTGTTTGAAGGTGAAAAGGAATGCCTGGTTTCTGCTATTCTTTGGCTATATACTCTGTAACCAAGTCTGGTGTTTCAAATGCCTAAGACAATTTAGTTGGAGCTTTAAAAACTTGATTAAACTTATTTACAGGTTCATTATTTCTATCCATGGTATCAGGAATTTAATATTCCACAGTGCCACAAAATCAACAACTGTTTTTTTTTTTATGCATTTTTTTACTTAAGCCCACATTATTGTTGTGGTGTTCACCTGCACTACTGCATCTTTACATTTCACATTTGCGTTGCTTCCCCTGTTTTATTAACATCAAATAACTTACTATACCAGGGACACTTAATTAAAATTTCCCCTTGGGGGTTCAGACGCAGCAAGTGTGAGCTCCTGAGAGAAAAAAACTTTTATTCCAGTAATTAATAGCAACTAAAAGATTTAAAGCCTATAATAGCAAACTTAGCATTGTGTCATAAGGCTGCTGGAGGTGATAACCTTAGAAACAAGCAGCTCAAGAATTTGGGAGTGCTGCACTTTATACTGATTCACGGCGGACAAGGCACAATCTCCTATCTCCTACTGGGTTCATCTGGCTAAGACTGTCTCCGGAGGGTCGGGGCTCCGCTCCGGAGATACAGTTAATAGAGAGTGAGGAAGCGGCACCTGACAAGTGGATCGGAGTTTGAAGTACCCTCTAGCTACTACCCCTATCATCACTCCAGACTACCTGCAAATTGACCGGGATCTGAATCAGTCCTGTGGGAGCTTGGTGGAGGTTGCGTGCTGAGGTGAGAGGGGTGCAGCGGTTGCCCCATTGTGGAGATTGTCTGGGATATAACGCAGAGACCAGCAGGGGTAAAAGGAGTAAGGGCGCGAAAAGCCGCCATTTTGCCATCCTCCCCACAGCTCTCATACAATTAGCCTGCGCTGCACCGGAGCGCCTCATTACAGCGCAGGACACACTTAATCCCCCCCCCCCTGACTGCTATAATTGACCCGGAGGGGTGCGCAATTACCAGCGATGTGTCGCTGCAGTAGGGGAGACCGGCTACAGGCAATTGTAGGAGGGGACATCTGGAGCTGCTTTCCGGAGTTTCCCGGGTCTGAGGTGTGTGATTGGAGTGGTGCCTGCGGCTCCTCAGGCGGCTGTCTGCGAGTTTGAACTAGTACCTGTGGGGAATATCTGGACTCCCCCATCGGCCTCCGACACTACATCTCTGGGCTGGTTTGGGCCCAGGTATTTCAGCAGAGGCCGCAGAGTTTGCCTGTTCACAGCAGCTACCACGTGGGTGGCGCAGGGATAGCATTGGCCGGAGTATACTGAAGAAACAGGGATCGCTGACAACAGGGGTAAGAGACTGTTGGCTGACCAGTCTATAATTAAAGGCTGCACCATAATCCACCCCCACTTAATACCCACCTCTTAGACTGCATAATCATTAGCTCAGCTGAAACGTAAGAAGGTCACCAATAACAGTGGGTAATTACCTGCAGGAAAGCCCTTTGTCCCCACCCAAGCCTAATTTTAATATAGTTGTGCTCTGTTTCCCATTTGGGATCCCTGAGGGGCTCTTTTGTTCAGTGGTCCTCTCTGCTGGGCATTTTTAGGAGTTACTGTTTGTGCAATCCACTGAATATTAGGAGCCAACATCAAACCTGTGTTACACAAAAGTCTGGCATCCGATACACATAACACAACTCTTCTGCCCATATAACCTGTTCATATGCTCTGGATTGTTCTTTAACAAACACGGTTGCTGTGCCGCCCTGTATATCTTGGGCCTTTTTTCTACGCAGTCTGACTTTTTACACCAGTGAGTTTTACTGTATTGTTACAATATCGCTGCTGCGCCAGCTTATGTTTCTTTGGGTCTAAGCCCAGAGTGGAGTGTTGTATTGCCATGCTGTCTGCCTAATAACTTTCATTTATTGCAGGTCCTTCTCATGGTAATAGTCTCACCTGTAAATTAAACTACTGCATACCTAAGTGTTAACTTCTCAAGTAACAGCCTACTCTTACCCCACTAAGCTGTGTTTTATAAAGCCTCCCTGCTCCCGCCTTGCGCTCTGGCCAGCAGGAGCCACTGTCCCATATATTTTAGGCTGATGAGTTCATTTGTGTGTTGACTTCATTTTATCTGGCTGAACCCCCCCCTTTGGACTCCCCCTTTCCAGCCTGCTAACGCGGGCTGGTCACTTCCACTCTCCTTTTCCCCTTCCTTTGGGTCGTACCCCTCTTTCCCTGAGTCCAAAGGGGACGCCTCTTTCAAGGTATATAGCGACCTCTCATACTAAGTAAAGGGTTATTTGCATAAAGCGCCCACCTGGCCTCCTTCTCCACCTGAGTTGGCTTTTTCTGATTGAAATTGCGTTCCGTAGGGTAGCATTCTGCCCATAAGCGCCGCTATGGGGAGATAGAGGTCCAGATGGCCGCCGAGCCCTACTCCGTTATGTAATACTATTGTGCATATGTTATTTCTCCTTTTCACTCTGTTAGCCTGTTGGGCCCACAAGTTTCCCTAACACCTCTAATTCAAGCTCATCTGCTGAGTACATGGTACTCACCTCTCCTATGAAAATGCCTCACACCACCAGGAGACACCAGAAAACTCCAGAGCCAGCTAAGAAAACATGGTCCTGGACCATTTCACACAACCTCCTAAAGACCAGAATGAAGACTCCAATGAGGGTCTGAGTGACTCTGAATCTCTGGGGGATAGTTCCCAACCTGATCTTATGCCACCTGTTAGGCCACAACACTTAATTACGGAGGTAACCCTTAAAAAAATGTTTGCAAACCAAACTCTCTCCATAACTAAAGAAATTCAGCGAAACCACACTGACACCATTGAAAGAGCTCATAGAGCCCTGCGTCCTAGAACTGTCTCTCAGGAGAAACCGAGAGACGTCATAGTCTGCTTCCACAGTTTTCTCTTCAAGGACAGACTTATGCAGGCTGCTTTTCGGAGGCCACAGATCTTAGAGCGATTTAAGGACATTCAGCTGCTGCCTGACCTGTCCGCTCACACTCTGCAACACCGCAGATACTTCCAGCCAGTTACGCTGATCCTTCGCAGGGAAAATATTAAATACAGGTGGGGCTACCCTACCAAACTGATAATAACAAGGGACAACAAAACATTCACAGTGACAACGCTCACGCAAGGGACTTCTCTCCTTGGTCAATGGGGTCTTATGCCGGAGGATCCTAAGGGACCTCCCGCTGCACAATCTAAGCTAAGAGTCACGGCTCCTGAATGGTCTGTTAAGGACCAAAGGTCAAAGAGGATGAGAATGCAACAGCCTATGGACACAACCCAACCTGATCCTCTGTCCACCTGAATTTAGAGCTTATTTATGCTTTCACACCACAGGCCTGACATGATTAAAAATGCCTATCCTTACTACTCTTCCTTTTTGCTGTTATGCTAACGTGTCACGGAGTAGGGTTCGCACTTTTCGAAATATGTGATTTTCTAATTATATGTACATGGTCTCATTTTATTGTTTCATGTTAGACCTCTGTGTTCATATTGCTTGTTAGGTTTTTGTTGCGCCCTACTCGGGGCCCACAGGTTGACAATTATTTGCACTTTAGTTTACCATCCCACTACTTATTCATTTAGTTAATGGAGTGGGGCTGGACCTTCCGGCTCCTCCACCCATACACTTGTTCTTAGCTTCACCCCCTATAGGTTAACCCACACCAGGGTTCCACCTAGGTGGACTATTTCCACCTGTACTGTCGGTACATTCCTGCCTTACGTGCTGATTGACTTCCCTTCCTCCCTTCCCATCCTGTACGTAATACTTACCAGGTCTTTGACTTACGCCCCCTAGACACCCCATCCGCCCCTGATCACTCACTCCACAGGGTTAGAAACAGAACATGAACCATCTACGAGTCTGCACACATAACTCTAGAGGTTTAAACTCTCCCTTCAAGCGGAGCTTACTTACTCGTATGCTCAATCACCACAACCCCGACGTTGTATTCCTGCAAGAAACGCACTGGTTGACTGACACTCCCCATAGATTTCACTCTCGCTCATACATGACTATAGTGCTCTTCATTTTCAAAGAAAGCAAGAGGGACTGCAGTCATGATACACAGGAGGGTAGCATATGAGGAAATTCAGGTGCTAAAGGACCCCCAGGCTAGATTCACTATAGTAGTCTGCAAGCTCGATCATGTCACTCACACCCTAGTTTCGGTTTACTTGCCCAACTCTCATCAGCCTACATGTCTTAGGAAAATACTGAGATTGATTGATCAATACAAACAGGGTAGGGTCATAATAGCAGGGGACTATAACATGATCTGGGACACTAAATTAGATCGCAAGACGGTATCCCCCTCTAAGACCTCCTCCCAACTAACTCTTCTCTCCACACGCTTTAAATCTATCATGTCTGAATTTGGGTACTATGACATTTGGAGATCGTTACACACTACGGAAAGAGACTTCACCCACTTCTCCCAGGCACACAAAACCTACTCCAGACTGGACCATATCTTTTGCTCGGCAACGACCTTAGACTCAGTACTCCAATCTAATATCCCTCTTTGCTCTTGGTCAGACCATGACCCAGTTCTGGCGGACCTACACACCAGTGACCCTTGTCTTCATAAAAGCAAGTGGTCTCTTCCGCGCAATATCCTAGCAGACATTCCCTTCAGGGAAGAGTTACGTAGAGATCTTACAGAACTTATCCAACTTAACGACAATGGACAGACAACGGACGATACACTATGGGGAGCGGTTAAGGCGGTGTCTAGAGGCTATATCATCCGTAAGCAAGCCCGACTTAGGAAATTGGCCGGACTTACTCTATCTCAAGATCACTGTAAACTCAGGCAACTGGAGACCGCTAACAGAGTCAACATCACAGATACACTAACCTCCCAGATTTCAGCTGTGCACTCACATATTAACCTTCTAGAGCTGCGCCGCACCCAAGAGAACCTCACAAAACTTAAGCAATTATTTTACTATAAAGGCAACAGGGCAGACACTATGTTAGCACACAAATTGCGCCAGCAGACTAGCTCTTCTCGCATACACCAAATTGTATACAACAATAAGACACACAGACTTCCCTCACAGATTGGAGACTGTTTCTCAGACTATTACTCCAAACTCTATAATCTTGAGAGCACTGAAATTCAAGCCCCCGCCTCCACACAACAGATTAGACAATTCCTTGATTCACTAAATCTTCCGACTCGACTATGGAACAACAAGAGTCTCTGAATAACCCTTTTACTCAGCTTGAACTCAAGCAGGTCATTAAACGTCTCAAACCCCTTAAGGCCCCTGGCCCAGATGGATTTCCCGCACAGTTCTACAAAACCTACAGTCAAGAACTGATACAGTTGCTCCTCAGGTTCTTTAACACAGCCAGGCAAGAAGGCAAATTTAAGCAAGAGGCCGAGATCGTTATGATCCCCAAGCCAAACAAAGACCCCTCATTTTGCCCCAACTATAGGCCTATCTCGCTTATAAACGTGAACATTAAAATCTACTCCAAGCTTCTGGCCAACCGAATCTGTAAACTTCTGCCCATCTTGGTCAACTCAGACCAAGTAGGGTTTATTCACAACCGCGAGGGCCCAGATAATACTAGACGCCTTATCAATATAGTCTGCGAATCCTTAGATGCCGAGAAGGCTTTTGACAGAGTCAGATGGAGCTACCTTTGGGAGACTCTCAATGCCTTCAAATTTCCCTCTGACATTTGTCTCGCGATTCAAGCCCTATACTCCTGCCCCACAGCAGTGGTCAGGGGGTAGGGTTTCATACAACCCCATTCCCCATCTTTAATGGTACGAGGCAGGGTTGTCCACTCTCCCCGCTCCTGTTTGCTCTGGCAATTGAGCCATTCGCTGAAACTATACGCACTGATAAGGGCCTGGTGGGAATTACACTCTCTGGCTCCAAACACAACATTGCCCTATTTGCAGACGATGTTACTGTGTTCTCTGCAGACCCACTTAGCACAATCCCTAGACTCTTGGAAATACTTGAGACCTTTGGCTCTCTATCTTTTTATAAGCTTAATGCCCCCAAAACAGAAATCTATTGGTGGGGTTTCCCCCAAACCTATGTCACGACCCTTCAAGAGCAGTTTGACTTTAAATGGTCTAATAAATGGATTACCCATCTTGGAGTTAAAATCTCTAATGACTTGAAGCAGATGGTCAAGGATAACTACCTTCCCCTGCTGACGGATTTGCGCACGTTGAAAAACGTTTGGGACCATAAGAACATCTCTTGGATGGGTCGTATAGCTTCCCTTAAAATGTTGTTCCTCCCCCGGCTCACCTATCTGTTTAGATGTCTCCCGATTAGGATGCCCTCTCACCTTTTGCTACAATTCCAAAGTGAGTGTACAAAATTTATCTGGCAGAATAAAACTCCCAGAATAGCCCACAAAATCCTACAGTTTCCAGTTCAGCTGGGGGGTCTGGCTTCCCCATCTATAGTTAAGTACTATGAGGGAGCCATGCTCACGCATATTTCCCAATGGGGAGTGCTTCATTCACAAGACAGGTGGAGAGATATTGAACAAGCCTCCTTACCCTTTGATATCTATCTAAAAGACCTAATCTGGACTCCGGTCCATAGTAGGAGAACCCTGAACATTCTCAATTTCGTAGTCCTGGAGTGCTTGGCAATCTGGGACAAGATTAGGCATCGCAAATTGATTGCGCCACACCCCTCCCCGATCACTTCTGTCTCAGGTCTTCTCACAGGCCTTGCAGATACGCACCCCAACACGTGGGCCCGGATAGGTGTAAAACAAGTGTCAGACTTCTGGTCAGGGTCCAGCGGGGACGGATATATCTCGTTGTCTAAGGACAACCCTCGGGAAGACATTCCGCCCTACCTCCATTTCGAACTTACTAGGATCAAGAGTTTCCTATCTAGCTGGGGATTCTTCCCCACTGCCCCACGACAGCTTACCCCATGGGAGTCTATGTGGAAAGGAGGACGTAGACTCTATAAGCCTCTCTCGAAACATTACTGTCTACTTGAGGGCTCCATACCTCCGGACATGGCCCCACACTTGCTTAAGTGGGACGCTATTCTACACACTCGAATCTCTGCAAACGCTTGGCAGGGGTCCCTCATCTTAACTAAAAAATCATTACATTGTGTAACAATGTTCGAAACTCACTATAAAGTCATCTCTCAATGGTACCTGGTACCCGCGCGGCTGTCCAAGATGTATCCAACATTCTCTCCACAATGTTGGAGGGACTGCGGTTCCCATGGCGACATGCTCCACATATGGTGGGAGTGCCCCAGGCTAACTCCGCTGTGGAATACATGTTTCCGCACTCTCTCTGCCCTCAGGATCCAATTGCCCAAAAACCCTGCCACGGCATTCCTACATCTAAACTTACACGCACTTCCCAAACATCAGCAGATTTTCAGCGTTTATCTCTTGTCATCTGTCAAGACTAACATTGCCAGATGCTGGAAGAAAGCCTCTCCCCCTAGATGGTCTGACATACTCAAAACGATGGCGTACTTACATGCTATGGAAAAAGACATATACTATAGTTTGGATAGAATCAACCTTTTTGAAATGGTCTGGGCTGATTGGACATACATAACACTCCATGGTTACCCCAGGTTAGTGTCTAAGAGATCATACTGTTACCACCTCAGCCGATCCCGGGTAAAGACCCCTTCCTCCCCCCCAATCCCCTCTCCTACTCCCCTCCACGTAGATGTGCCCCCCCCTTCTCCCTCCCTCCTTCCCACTCCCCTTGCTAACCACTTAGAAATGTACCGACTCCTATCTCTATTCTTTGAATGTGTCAGTTACATGATTCAGAATCAAACAATTATTTACATGATGTGTATCCAACTGTTCAGGGGTCCTGCGATACCCCAATTACTGTTCTATAATGTTTAAAACAAATAAAAATTCTTTGAAAAAAAAAAAAATTCCCCTTGGGTCATATATATAAGCAAGCAACTCTGTCTGCTTTACATATGTCCAATTATGTTATTATGATTAGGGTATTTTATTCTCCCCCCCCCCCCCCCCACAGAATTTTTTTTGTGGACGCCTGACTCCTTCCTACTAGTACTCCTAAGGTAATCCTACTGACCCCATTCATGTCTAATGTTTTTTAGCGCCCCCTCAGTAGTACCCCTGCCCTTTTTTGGAATTACTGGTCTAAACCATATAGAAATATTGTAACATTTGGATAATAATCATTTACTACATGAACTAAGACACATACAGTATTTTCTTAAACTTATAATATTTACCATTCTGTTCTAATGTTTCATGCACTGCTTTTACCACAGCAAATTGTCGACTGATACTTGAAAAGCATTTCTCAAATTCACTGAGATGCTTAATGTGGTCTTCCTTAGCTAACATATGCATTTGTACTTTCTGCTCCTGTTTAGAAAGACAAAACTGAAAATTAAAACCAAACTACAGATATCCCCATATCTTGGGTTATTTGTCTAGACTATATTAACCAATAAAGAACTCAGTATCTTTCTGGGAATGGACAAAACTTAATTCTATCGTCTTTTTTTACCGGTTTTAAATGAGACCTTTCCCTTGTCTGACAATTTTAGTGAATGTCCATTGCATCCAGCATGGACAGAAAGGTTGGGAGCCCCAAACTCTACTAGAACAGGAACATTTTTGGTTTGTTAGGCCTTGACTAATCAATGCAAAACCCATCCAAACAGTTTGGAGGAAAAACTTCTGTACCTTAAAGGGACATGAAACCCAACATTTTTCTCTCATGATTTAGGTAGAACATACAATTTGAAACAACTTTCCAGTTTACTTCTATTATCAAATTTGTATCATTCTCTTGGTATCATTTGTTGAAGGAGCAGCAATGCACTACTGGTTGCTAACTGAATACATGGGTGAGCCAATGACAATAGGCATATATATGCAGCCACCAATCAGCAGCTAGAACCTAGTATCTTTGCTGCTTCTGAGCTTGCCTAGATAAACCTTTCTGCAAAGGATAACAAGAGAAAGAAGAAAATTAAATAATTGTAGTAAATTGGAAAGTTGTTCAAAATTGTATGCTCTGTCTAAATCATGAGTGTCTAATTATGACTTTACTGTCCCTTTAACCTAAAAAAAGATGAAGAAAAACAAATCAGTAAAACAGCTCCAGTGTCCCTTACCACACCACAAACTAGAAAGGTAAGGGCCAGCACACCCTTATTTATCTGAAAGAAGTAGGAAGAGTATTATATTGCACTGGTGTTAGAGAAGGGAGCTTATCTGTATCCATATTGGGCATGCACAGAACTAACATTGAGGGACACGGAAAGGTTCTTAATTTACAAGAGGTAACATGGATGGATGGATTTAGTGAATATATTATAAAGTGAGCTCATATAAGCTAATATAAACAGCAAGACACTAATCATATATGCATCATATAATAGTTCAGTTTCTGAAACAATTACTAAACTAACTATATGTTTTGTTTTAAATGAACATTTAAACTAGCATTTAAACATAGCAACAAACGTTTACAGAGAAAAAAACAAAAGTGGTGGATAGTTCACAAAATGCTCTGCATATCATTACCATTTCTACATAAGAATAATATTTATATTTGAAACATTCAATAAGAAGCTGTACAGGAGAGACCAGGAATATAAAAACATTTTAATAAGCTTCAAGTTGAAAACATTGAGGCCCATTTATCAAGCACCGAATGGAGCTTGAAGGGCCGTGTTTCTGGCGAGTCTTCAGACTCGCCAGAAACACCAGTTATGAAGCAGCGGTCTAAAGACCACTGCTCCATAACCCTGTCCGCCTGCTCTGATGAGGCGGACAGAAATCGCCGCAATTCAATCCGATCGAGTACGATCGGGTTGATTGATACCTCCCTGCTGGCGGCCCATTGGCCGCGAGTCTGCAGGGGGCGGCGTTGCACCAGCAGCTCTTGTGAGCTGCTCGTGCAATGCTGAATACGGAGAGCGTATTGCTCTCCGCATTCAGTGAGGTCTTGCGGACCTGATCAGCACTGTCGGATCAGGTCCGCAAGACCTTTGATAAATTGGCCTCAATGTCTGCTTTAATAATTATTTACTCCACTTCTTGTACACACCCTAGAAGCCATGTCAGAGCATACTGTTAGGACACTCTAGTTTGGGCATATGCAGAATGTAAGTGGTTAAAGGAGTTAATACTCCTGGGGCAAGATTACATATATGGCGCAGGCTTCAGCGCAAGCGCCGCAACCCGCACCGTCCGTAAGTTTACCTCGCACATCGGGCTATTACATATACGGCGCCGGCACTTCATAAAGTCTGATAAACAAGCAATGTCCAGAAATGATCGTAAATACAAATTTCTGGAGTCGCCAGTGACTTTAGAAACTGCAGGCGCCTAAGAAAAGTAAAGAAAATATCAAATCTCCCGTAACAGTCTAACACACCTCCCAAAAATAAGACCAACACATAAAAACCCCTATATCCGCAATCCCCCCTCTCACTACTAATAATAAATGTATTAACCCCTAAACCAACAACCCCCCACTACGCAATAAGCCTAATTAAACTATTAACCCCTATATCCGCCATCAAACCCACACCGCAAGTAATAACTAAATTATTAACCCCTAAATCCGCCAACCCCAACACCGCAAATTACCTATTAAAACTATTAACCCCTAATCTGCCATTAACCCACAGCGCAAACTACCTATTAAAACTATTAACCCCTAAACCGCCAAAGCCCACAACGCAATAAACCTATTAAAGTATTAACCCCTAAACCACCAAAGCCCACAACACAATAAACCTATTAAAGTATTAACCCCTAAACTGCCAAAGCCCACAACGCAATAATCCTATTAAAGTATTAACCCCTAAACTGCCAAAGCCCACAATGCAATAAACCTACCCCCTAACCTAACACCCTCTAAATGAACCCAAATTACCTAATTTACAAAATACTAGTTACTATTAAATTAAAAAACCTAACACTACTAAATAAAAAAGCCCCCCAAAATAAAAACACCCCCTACTCTAATAAACTACCAGTAGCCCTTTAAAGGGCTTTTTGCAGGACATTGCCCCAAGATAATCAGCTCTTTTACAACAAAATACACAAAGCCCTCCCTAACAGTAAAACCCCCCACCCACCAAACCCCCCCAAATAAAATAACCTAACACTAAAAAACCTAAACTAACCATTGCCCTGAAAAGGGCATTTGTTGGGCATTGCCCTTAAAAGGGCATTTAGCTCTTTTACTGCCCAACCTATCTAAATAAAATTTAAAAAAAAACCAAAAAAACCTTAAAAAACCCTAAGTCTAAGCCCAGGTTGCTACTCACCGTTCCTGTAGTCTGGCGGAGAAGGTCCTGTTCCAGGCGGTGAAGTCTTCTTCCAAACGGCGACCTCTTCTTTCTTCTTCCTGGAACATCCTTCGCGGAGCTGAAGCTGAAGACTGAAGATCGCGGAGCTAAAGACTGAAGACCGCAGAGCTGAAGACCGGCGACCCTGCAACTGAAGACCGGTGACCACGGAGCCATGGACCATGGAGGATCCTCTTCGTACGATCTTCGCCGCACACTGGATATAGAATTCAAGGGACGCGATTAAAAATGGCGTCCCTTGAATTCTTATTGGCTGATTTGATTCTTCAAATTCAAATCAGCCAATAGGATGAAAGCTACTCAAATCCTATTATCTGTTCAAATCAGCCAATAGGAAGAGAGCTACTGAAATTCTATTGGCTGATTTGAATAGACAATAGAATTTCAGTAGCTCTCAAATAGGATTTGAGTAGCTTTCATCCTATTGGCTGATTTGAATTTGAAGAATCAAATCAGCCAATAGGAATTCAAGGGATGCCATTTTTTTTTATTTTTATTTTTTTTATTTTTTTATTATTCTTTTTATTGAGGTATTTTTACAGCGGTAAAATTAGAAGGAAAAAATAAGACAATCAAAAAAGAACGGAGTGAATAAATAAAATAACCACTTTGGTGGTGAAATCATACACGAAACATAATCAAAAATACAAATACCTTGTAAAATACCATTAACAAAATGAAAACATATACATATTTTATCAATGAACATTACATCATATTCGATTGTCATATCTTAAGAAAATTTACTTTTCCCAGAAAGAATCACCTTCTGGGATATAGAAGAAATAAAAAATGTTAAATAAACATTAACCCAGAAATTGGGACTGCACAAAACTCCTAACACTTAAGTTAATCATCTTAACCATCCTTCGGGGAAAAAAAAAAAATTAAAAGAAAGAGAGAGAAAAAAAAAAAAAAAAAAAAAAAAAAAAAAAAAGGGAGGGGGAATGGAGCCTCTCCTGTCGCCTCTCCCCCCCTCACCCCCATGTGTCCCCCGCTCTATCCCACCTCTCTGGCATTGGACACCCATAAGGGTGGAAACAACCCATGGAGAACTAGGTCTGCAAAGGTCTGGGAGCTCAAAAATGGCTTCAATATACTCTTCTGCACTGACAATGGGTAGGACTTGATTATAGGAAGCCATCTATGAATAAATTTACTAATGAGTTTTTCGGAAGAGAGCTGAAGATGAAAGGCTTCATAAATTATTTGGAACTGGATTTCTCTAAGAAAAAGGGTAAAGGATGGGGCCTTATGCGAGCGCCAATTTTTAGTTATAAGACACCTGGCCACAAGGATAATAGTTATATACGAATCTACCAGTGATCTTTCTAGATGTGTATTTATTCTAAAAAAAAATACCATGTCAGCAGTAAGACAGCTAGTTAGATCGAAAGACCGATTAACCCAGTACTGGATTTTCAACCAAAATTGCCTTATTTTCGGGCAAGACCAAAACATATGAATTATATTGGCATTCAGATGCGAACAACGCGGACAAGGGAAGATTTGTGAAGAGTAACATCGTGCCATTCTGGAAGGGGGGAAATAATATTTATTAATAAGTTTAAAGTGAGACTCTTTTACTGACACAGGAACCATACATTTGTATACTATCTCCAAACTCTGCAAAATCCATTCAGGAGTTATAGCGGTGAACGTATTCTCCCAACTTTTACAGATTTTATCTACTGTTAATGCCCCTTGTTTAGCCAACATTATGTCATATGTAAGTGAAATTGAAGTATAACCTTTTCTAAATTTATCAAAACAAGTATTGATTTCGTCCCAACGGGACACCCAGTCCCCTGAAGGGCGATGCTTAAACACAAAATGCCTAAGTTGAAAATAAGCGAACAGATTGTCCCTGGGTAAATTAAAAAGTTGAAACAACGAACCATATGGACTTATGAATTGAGTCTCTGAAATGACTTGAGAGACCCGTGACAAACCATTCTCTTCCCATTTCTTAAAAACCTTGTATTGTACCCCAGGCATAAACTCAGGATTGCCTCTTATGGGCAGGAATTTTGAGAAATGAGGATCAACTTCTAAGATTTTACAGAATTTCTGCCAGGCCACAATTATATTTTTAACCGAAGATAATGTTTTAATTTTAGGGGGAAGATGTTTAATTACATTATGCACGACCGCTTTTAATGAAAACGGGGCAATGCATTGTTCTTCTAGTTCAATTGTCGAGAAGTAGTTTGAATCGGTTAGCCAGTCAAACGCAAATTTAGCTAGCGTAGCGATATTATACAGTTTTAAACTAGGAAGGGCTAGGCCAGCAGAACATTTTTTTTGAGTCAATTTCATCAAGGATATTCGAGACTTCTTATTACCCCATATAAATTTAACTATATTTTGATCAAACTTATTTAGATCCTTTTTTAAGAGAAATAACGGTAAGTTTTGTAGGAGATACAAGATCTGGGGGAATACGATGACTTTTATTAAGTTCACTCGTGCTGAGATAGATAAGGGAAAGGAGGCCCATAATTCAAGATTACTCTTGAGCTTCCATAACAATGGTTCAAAATTCAAATTATACCATTTCAACGGGTCTCTGTGGAAAATAATACCAAGATATTTAAGTCTATCTACCACTTTAAAGGGGTGATTAGAGCAGCTTACCCTTGACTTGGAAATCCACAATAGTTCACTTTTTCCATAATTAATTTTATACCCTGAAAAAGAACTAAAATCCGTCAGGATTTGTAATACTAAGGGTATCTGCGCTTTTGTTTTCTCTAGGAACAATAAGAGGTCGTCAGCATAAAGAAGGGTCTTGAGAGTGTGTGGCCCTATTGATATTCCGGATAACTTTTGCCTTAACCAAATGGCCAAAGGTTCTAGAGCAATATCGAATAGCAGGGGTGATAGCGGACATCCCTGTCTCGTTCCCCTGCCTAATAATATCCTAGGAGATAATATGCCATTGATTAAAAGATATGATATTGGTGCCCTATATATTTTATGCACCAAATTCATAAATTGATCGTGAAACCCAAATTGTTCTAGAACCCGAAAAAGATACTGCCATGTAATGGAGTCAAAGGCTTTTTCTGCGTCTAACGTCAGAATAGCCATATCTGTGAGTGCTCGATTTTTTTTTATTTTCTCTCTGTTCCACATGTAATCCAGAAGCATGACTACTTTGCGTATATTTTTAGTAGAATTGCGTCCCTGAATGAAACCTGTCTGATCTGGGTGTATAATCTCGCCTAATCCTTTCTCCAGTCTATCTGCAATAATGGAGGTTAAAATTTTATAATCGGTGTTGAGCACCGATATTGGTCTATATGATGATGGATCTTCTCTTTCCTTGTCTTTTTTAAGAATTAGGGTAATATTAGCAGCTGTAAATAGGCTAGACATGGTTTTATTAGAAGAGAAGTAGGCATTGTATAGCCTTTCCAATGTGAAAGTGACCTCATGAGAAAGTATTTTATAGTATTCTGAGGGAAGAAAGTCAGGTCCAGCTGCCTTATTTAATTTTGTTTTTTCTATTGCTTTAAAAATTTCTTCCCCCGTGATGTGTGCATTTAGTTCTAAGAGACGATCTTTAGACAATTGGGGAAGTTTGATCTTTGACAAGAAGTTATCCATGTTTAACAAATTAACATCCGTTTTGTTGTAGAGATTTTGATAAAAGTTATGAAAAACCTTTCTAATGTTTTCACTATCCCTGTATCTTTGATTACCTTCTTTAATAGCCATAATGTAGTTTTTACTCTTCCTATTCCTTGTTAGGTTAGCAAGATGTTTTGCTGAGATCCCGTGGTAACCTTTGAACTTTAGGTTCAATTTAAGTTCTTCTCTATGCGATCTTTGCTTGAGAAAGACCTCACGATTATTTTTAGCTTCGCAGTACTTACATTGCTAGGTTCGCTGACCTAACATTGTAAAAGTTTTTAAGAGCATTTTTCACATGGTGTGCTAATTGAATTTCGGTTGCCCTATCTTTTTTATTCAAAGCGTATAAATAAGATTTAATTTCCCCTCTCAATACAGCCTTAGAGGCCTCCCAGAATAGCTCAATGTCATTTAGTTGGGCAATATTAAAGGTGACATAATCCCTCCATTTTTGCTTTAGCCAGAAAGCAAATCTGGGATTATTATAAAGAAACCTCGGGAATGTAAAACTTTGATTTTTGTCTTTTGGCTTGTGCAAAGATGGGAAGGCTAATGAGATAATAGCATGGTCTGATATAATTATATCATTAATTTCAGGTTTAACTTTTAAGATGGAGAGAGATTCTGAAATTAAAAACATGTCAATTCTTGAAAATGTATTGTGTACTTTAGACTCGCAGGAAAACGTTATCGAATCTGGATTCTCAATACGCCAGATGTCTAGGAGTTTAAGTTTCTGCAAAAATTGCTTCAAACATTTTGCCCTTTTATTATACTCTTTTGACTTTTTCTGAGTTAATCTATCTATTTCAGGGCATAAAGCGACATTAAAATCACCCCCTAGAATCAGATTCTGAGAAACAAATGGAAATAGCTTAAGTTTGATTTCCTCCCAAAATATGGGAGTATGAGCATTTGGTCCATAAATATTACATAAAACAAAGTCAACATTGTTAATCACAATTTGTAAAATAATGAATCTAGCTTGCGGATCACGTTCCACTTTTTTAATTGTATACTCCAGATTTTTATGTAAGAGGATAGTTACACCTGCCTTTCTATTATTGACTGGGGTGGCAATGACCTCTCCCACCCATTTTATCTTTAATTTCAGAATCTCTGAATCTTTTAAATGTGTCTCTTGTAAAAATACTACCTCTGGGTGGTGTTTAGCTAGCGTTTTAATAATGAGTTTACGTTTCATTGGGGAAGTTATGCCACCTACGTTCCATGAAAGTATATTAAGGTTTTGGCACATATTTAAAATTAATCAGCTTTTCTAGAGCAAGACGGTTAAAGGAGCCATACACACAAACCGTGTTGAGGGAAGAGACGAGCAAGGAGCGAGGGGAAGAAAAAAAAAACAAGAGGGAGAGAGAAGAAAAAAAAAAAAAAAAAAGAAAAGAAAACATATTTCTGAAATACTAAAAACAAAAAACACCAATACTAAAACAACATACCATTTACCTAAATTCTTAAATGTGCTAAAGCATTCAGACATAATATAGATGAACCACATAGGATATTCAAAATAAATATCTATATTCCTTTCGGGGAGTCTTTCCCTTATATTTCCTTTTCCTTTTCCTCCTCCCCCTTCCTTCAAATAAAACTCCATACAAGGTCAATTGGCCCCTACAATATTCCTAGCTGCCAGAAATTCCTGCGCTTCACCTATAGTATTGAGCGTGATTTGTTTATCTTGAAATTCTAAGACAATTTTAGCCGGATATAATAGACGGGCCTTAAAGCCATTATGAATAAGCTGGGAGCAGTAAGGGGCCATTAATTTCCTCTTAGATGAGGTTTCGCTAGAGAAATCTTGAAATAATAATAGTTTGTTGTTATCTATTATAAGGGCATCCTTCTTCTTATAGGCTTTCATAATTTCCAATTTATCCTGGAATTTCAAATATTTAACTATACTCATCCTATTCCGGGGTGAACCATTTGAGTTGTTTTTGGGGGGACCTATCCTGTGGGCTCTTTCCACAATTAGCGGTAATTGAGCAGGGGCAAAACCTAAAGCTTGTGGAAGCGTTACTGATGTGAATTTCATTAGGTCTTTATATTCTATCATTTCGGGCAAACCTATAATTCTTATATTATTTCGCCTGGAGCGATCCTCCAGATCCTCCAGGCGATTTAGTAGGGTATTAATTTGAGATTCTTGCGCATGAATTTGCGAGTCTTGGGTGTTGGTTAAATCCTCTAAGTCTGAGATCCTATTCTCAGCCTCTGCCAATCTATTAGAAAAATGTCTAACTTCGGTGGAGAGAGCTAAGATGTTGGTAGAGATATTAGCTAGTTCCTTTTTAATATCATTGAATTGAGGCGCTATCAACTCTGATAATTGTGTTAATACAGACTGTGGGTCTGGCAAAGGGTTACCCATCTCTTGATTAACCTCTGAGCCACTAGTCTCTTGAGCTTTTGTTTTCCGATCTTTTATTTTGGGGGGCATTTTTGGTAAACTGTGTTTTCCTTGTGTCATGAATTTTTCCATAGGTCGGTGATAAAACAACTTATAAACAACAAAAATGTGTATATCTATATATGTATATACCTATTTTAAGTGTGATACCCTTTTTATATTTTTTTTCCTTTTTCTTCCCCTTTCTTCTCTCCCTTTCCCTCCCTCTCTCTTTCCTTTCTTGTTTCTTTCCCCTTCCCCTTTTCTCTCTTCCCTTTCTTGCACCCTCTTACTCTTTTTTGTGTGTAAGGGATGCCATTTTTAATCGCGTCCCTTGAATTCTCTATCCAGTGTGCGGCGAAGATCGTACGAAGAGGATCCTTCACACACATGGCTTTGTGTATTTTGTTGTATTATCTTGGGGCAATGCCCTGCAAAAAGCCCTTTTAAGGGCTACTGGTAGTTTATTAGAGTAGGGGGTGTTTTTATTTTGGGGGGCTTTTTTATTTTCATAGGGATTAGGTATAATTTTTTAAAATTTGGTAATTTTTTTTTAATTTTCTGTAATTGTAGCTTAAAGGGACAGTCTTCTCCAGAATTTTGATTAGACTGTCCCTTTAATTTATACTTTGTTTATTTGTATTTTATATAAGTAGTGTTAGATTTTATTAATTTAACAGTAACTTTAGTATTTTGTAAATTAGGTAATTTGGGTTCATTTAGGGGGTGTTAGGTTATCGGGTGTTATGCTAGGGGGGGTTAGGTTAGGGGTTAGGTTTATTGTGTTGTGGGCTTTGGCAGTTTAGGGGTTAATACTTTAATAGGTGTATTGCGTTGTGGGCTTTGGCGGTTTAGGGGTTAATACTTTAATATGTTTATTGCGTTGTGGGCTTTGGCAGTTTAGGGGTTAATACTTTAATAGGTTTATTGCATTGTGGGCTTTGACGGTTTAGTGGTTAATAGCTTTAATAGGTAGTTTGCACCTATATAGGATATAGGGGTTAATACACTTTATAAGTTATTGCGGTGGGGGATTGCGGTTGACAGGTAGATAGACATTGCGCATGCGTTAGGTGTTAGTTTATTTTTGCAGGCATTTTCGGGAGTTACGGTGCTCCCATACTCAGAGCAAGGCTTGCTGCGGCTGCCTTTTATGGGGAGGTAAAAATGGAGTAAGATTTCTCCATTTTCGTCACGTAAGTCCTTGCGCTGATTATTGGATACCGATTTGCGACATGGTTCCATGTTAGCCTATGGGAGTAAAAATTGCGGGCGACAGGTGAAATATACGTGCCGCATTTATATGCGGCTCTGTATACAGAATACCAAACCCGCGCAAAAGACGGCGTCGCCGGCTTTTGCGGGCGCCGCCGCATATGTAAAGGGGCCCCTGATGTATATGCATATGCCCCAATGTATTTGTATATTCCAAAAGTAGCATTAGGGTGTACAAGTGGCTGATCTAAATATATAGAAGCAGGATTTTTTTCAAACCTATAACAAACCAAAAAAACAAACAAAAAAAAAACACCATTTATCCTAACAGTTTTACATTCTTTTAAATTGTGAGCTTTTAAAGGGTCAATAGAAAATTTAAGTAGAAGTAAAACTGTGCATTATTGAAAAATAATATTTAAAAAAATTAAAAAACATAAACTATTCTAACCATGTTGAATATAAGTGAGTCCACTCATCCAACTCTAACCTTACTACACAATGTTTTCCATTTTTATGTTCTGAGGTTGAAGAATAACACTACAATCTCAGTTTAATTACTTTTACCTCAATGATTATTAAACACTAGTCACTATATTCTATTAAATTTCCATTAAAGAAAATATATTTTATTTCTCTTTTCCTCATTGCTGCTAGTTTGAAAGTGCTATACACGCATAAACATCACCAAGCAATAAAAGATGACAGTAATCAAAAGAAATGGGCAACATAACAAGAGCAGGATAGAATATATAATGCACATTTTTCATGTTTTATAAGGTATGAAATTAAACACAGGAAAATAAATGGAATATCATAATAAGTAAAGAAATAACAACTATTTTAAAATTACTTCCAACTGAAGACTGAATTTCCCTACGTTTATTCTCATTTACAAATCTTTAATTACATAATAAAACAGGTAATATAATACTTAGAGCAATTACAGGATCTAGAAAATTAGTTTGCCTTCTAGGTTGTACAGTTTTAAATTTACTTATCATCTCAAGGTGCCCCTTAAACAAACTTTATTTTGCACTATTGACTGCTTCTGATTTTTTTCAAATAATATACAAACATACTAAAGAGAAATGTATATACATGAAAAATATTTAATAAAATACTGGAAAATGTCACTATATTGTCAGAAACTCTGCTAGTCAAACTGACAATGGCCTATATTCCAAACTCCACTATTTTCTGGACCATTACAGGGATATAACACAATAGGGTCTATTTCTCAAAGCATCAATCTCAGTGCATTCGCCGGTGTCAATACGCTCACCAGATATCGCTGCCGCAGATCTGAATACGATCCCCATAATTATCAAAAAAGCCGCCAAAAACACGCGCATCAAGTACGGTGCGAAGAGCATCTGACTGTTGTTAACTAACAGTCATTAATGACGCGGTTATTCGGGTTTTTCCCAACTTTATTTATACCATTTAATTACTGTCTATGAACAAGCACATTTCTCTAAAAGCTAATCTTTTATTTTTCATCTGTTAATGTCCAAGAAATAGCTAGATTTATACCTCAACAAACAATATCGCCTAGAAAATTATTGTTATATTGATTTGTTATACTAAAAAATTTCTGTTATATGATACTTTCACATAAATTAATGTGTATTTGTATTTCTAGAAGTCATGATATGCTTTTATCTCATATTTTATTTTTTTAAATGATTCTTAATGCTAGAATTTGTACATATATCTCTGCACATACTTGTATGTATATATATATATATATATATATATATATATATGTGTGTGTGTGTGTGTGTGTGTGTGTGTTTTTGTGTTATATCAGAAATCCCTTTTTTTGTTCTAAACAATGTTGTCTTTCATATCTCTGTGTTTATTTATACAACTATATGTACATAGTGTAAATGTATTATTATTCAGAGCAGGAATAATTGCAAATATAGCATGTAATCAGGTATCATATGAATTTATTTGCAATCAATGGATATTTTAAGAGCTGGGCCAGTTTTCTCTCTGTACCTGTGTAACCCCTCCTGATTGCAATCTAGTTTTAAAAACCACCCCTTCATGGGCTTGCATATAAGATGACATTTCTTACTGAAAAAGAAATTCAACAGAAGGAAGAAATACACTGAAAATAGCATGACAGCAAAGGGGTGATTTTAATTTCTGCTGTATCTGAATCATGACAGTTTAATGTTAGGTGGGCTATCCCTTTGAGCTATCAGTTTAAGATTATATTGAATCAAACATCAATTTGAATTTTAAAACCCTTGTCTAAAATATTACACTGTGTGTCCTAATTTCAGCATCAATGTTTATATTTAATTCTAAATTCAAATATACATACTTTCAAAGTATAATACACAATGTAACAAATGGCACTTACAAGTTCTGATGAGTGATCAATGACACAAGTATCGAGCAATTTGATTCGTTAGTGATAGTTTAAAATGTATATTTGAATCAGATTGGCTGATGTCATAAATTATGTGATTAGGCATATTCCAATCAAAAGTGGTTGAAAAATTCACTAGTGTGTGGGTTGTTTAGGAGTTTGAGTCATAATTGGTGCGAAAAGTGTTGCGTCAAAATTAATGCGAAGAGGAGTGTGTGACTTGTATTACATGGCTTAAACATGGTGCACATAGATTTTCCCCAAAAAATAAAAAGGAAGTTAGCTATATTATGTTGTTTATCTCTACATCTATTAGTGCGACAAGTTTGGGGCAAAACTTTTCAACAAATTTGTAGAAATAATATTGGCGGATTGGAACAGCCAATAGAATGTGAGCTCAATCCTATTGGCTGATTGGATCAACCAATAGTATTGAAGCTCAATCCTATTGGCTGATTGCATCAGCCAATAGGATTTTTAACCTTTAATTCCGATTGGCTGATAGAATTCTATCAGCCAATCGGGATTCAAGGGACACCATCTTGGATGACGTCATTTAAAGGAATATTCATTCTTGAAGAGCCAGAGTAAGAAGAGGATGCTCCGCGCCGGATGTCTTGAAGATGGAGCCGCTCCACGTCGGAAGGATGAAGACAGAAGATGCTGTCTGGATGAAGACTTCTGCTCGTCTGGAGGACGACTTCTTGCCGCTTGGATGAAGACTTCTCCCGGCTTCGTTGAGGATGGATGTCCAGTCTTCAAAAACTGTAAGTGGATCTTCGGGGGTTAGTGTTAGGTTTTTTGCCCGGGGGGGGGCTTTTTTATTTTTTATAGGGCTATTAGATTAGGTTAATTAGTTTAAATATTTGATAATTTCTTTTTTATTTTGTGTAATTTAGTGTTTTTTATGTTTTGTAATTTAGTTAATTGTATTTAATTAATGTAATTTATTTAATTTTAGTGTAATGTTAGGTGTTAGTGTGAGGCAGGTTAGGTTTTATTTTACAGGTAAATTTGTATTTTTTTTAACTTGGTAGTTAGTAAATAGTTAATAACTATTTACTTTCGGCCAGATTACGAGTTTTGCGTTATGAGGGGTGCGATACTAACTTGTATTACAGGTTTTTACAAATCCGGCGTTAATAGGCAAGAAGTGAGCGTAGAGCAAAATTGAGCTCAATACCGCACTCCAATACCAGCGCTGCTTAAGTCAGCGGTGAGCTGGTTGTACGTGCTCGTGCACGATTTCCCCATAGACATCAATGGGAAACAATATGCCCTTTGTCAAGCTTGACAAAGGGCATATTGTTTGCCTGAAACGTTGCTGTTACTGTTGGAACCCTGTATGCATTAATAAAGGTCAATTTGCACTACTAGCTGGAGAACTTCTTTACATTTGTGACTTGTTTGGGTCTGATTAACCCTCTCCGTGCTCAGTACCATCTGGTGGGTGCTGTTCTTCATTTATCTGTTGTAATAGACATCAATGGGGAGAGCCGGCTGAGAAAAAGTCTAACACCTGCCAAAAAGCAGCGTAAAGCTCAGTAACGCAGCCCATTGATTCCTATGGGGAAACAAATTTTATGTTTACACCTAACACCCTAACATGAACCCCGAGTCTAAACACCCCTAATCTTACACTTATTGACCCCTAATCTGCCGCCCCCGACATCGCAGACACCTACATTATACTTATTAACCCCTAATCTGTCATTTCGGACATCGCCGACACCTACATTATACTTATTAACCCATAATCTGCTGCCCCCAACATTGCAGACACCTACATTATATTTATTAACCCCTAATCTGCTGCCCACAACATCGCTGACACCTACATAATGTTATTAACCCCTAATCTGCCATCCCCAATGTCGCCGCAACCTACCTACACTTATTAACCCCTAATCTGCCACCCCCAACGTCGCTGCCACTATAATAAACATATTAACCCCTAATCTGCCGTCCCTAACATTGCCACCACCTACCTACATTTATTAACCCCTAACACTAACACCCCCTAACTTAATTAAATAGTTAATAACTATTTAGTAACTATTCTACCTAGTTAAAATAAATACAAACTTGCCTGTAAAATAAAAATAAACCCTAAGCTAGATACAATGAAACTATTAGTTATATTGTAGCTAGCTTAGGGTTTATTTTACAGGTAAGTATTTAGTTTTAAATAGTAATTATTTAGGTAATGGTAGTAAGTTTTATTTAGATTTATTTTAATGATATTTAAGTTAGGGGGTGTTAGGGTTAGACTTAGATTTAGGGGTTAATAAATTTAATATAGTGGCGGCGACGTTGGGGGCGGCACATTAGGGGTTAATAAATGTAGGTAGGTGGCGGCGATGTTAGGGACAGCAGATTAGGGGTTAATAATATTTAACTACTGTTTGCGAGGCGGGAGTGCGGCGGTTTAGGGGTTAATATGTTTATTCTAGTGGCGGCGATGTCCGGAGTGGCAGATTAGGGGGTAATAATTTTATTTTAGTGTTTGCAATGTGGGAGGGCCTCGGTTTAGGGGTTAATAGGTAGTTTATGGGTGTCAGTGTACTTTGTAACACTTTAGTTATGAGTTTTATGCTACAGCTCTGTAACTTAAAACTGATAACTACTGACTTTAGATGGCGGTACGAATCTTGTCAGTATAGGGTGTACCGCTCACTTTTTAGCCTCCCAGGCAAAACTCATAATACCGGCGCTATGGAAGTCCCATTGAAAATTTTTTTTTTGAAAGGTGCGGTAGTTACATTGCGTTACGGCCAAAAAAAGTGTGCGGTACAGCTATACATGCAAGACTCGTAATAGCAGCGGTAGTGAAAAAGCAGCATTATGAGGCTTTTGCACTCATAACTCAAAACTCGTAATCTAGCCGTGTGTTTTTTTCCTCTGTCTCAGTGATTGTATGATATATGTAGAAGCATATTTACATCTATCATGTGCTGGCCACTCAAAGGATATAATATAAACATTTAGCGCTGCGGAATCTGTTGGCGCTCTACAAATAACTGATAATAATAATAATTGCAAACCTCATACAAATACATTTTAAAATGAGAGCTTTAGATGCTTTTGGAATGCTGTTATTAATTGCATAAAAATTACTTTGATATCCCTTTAAGGACTCATAGGAGGGTTTGCTCTATGCAAACAGTAAACAGAGGTAAGGGAGCTTACTGCAAGTTATAAGGGTTGTTATAAAACTGCAAATACACCCACTGCGTCACAGTCACTGGATTTAATGGGAAAATGAGGTGTAAATAAGAACTGCTGTCAGAAAAATAGTGAAAACAGGTGGGTCTCATAGACTCTCACCACCATGAAAGAAATGCATCAGTTAAAAGGACACTCAAGTCAAAATAAACTTTTATGATTCAGAAAGAGCATGCAGTTTTAAAGGGACAGTCTAGTCCAAAATAAACTTTCATAATTCAGATAGAGTATGTAATTTTAAACAATTTTCCAATTTACTTTTATCACCGATTTTGCTTTCTTCTCTTGGTATTCTTAGTTGAAAGCTAAACCTAGGAGGTTCAAATGCTAATTTATAAGCCCTTGAAGGCCGCCTTTTCTCTCAGGGCATTTTGACAGT
Organism: Bombina bombina; assembly: GCF_027579735.1. Taxonomy (NCBI): domain Eukaryota; kingdom Metazoa; phylum Chordata; class Amphibia; order Anura; family Bombinatoridae; genus Bombina; species Bombina bombina. The sequence goes on from NC_069505.1 coordinate 171,148,183, forward strand.
TTTTTTTACCACTAGAGGGTGTTAGTTCATGTGTGGTATATAGATAACACTGTGCTCACGCACGTGGAGTTCAGGTGAGCCAGCTCTGATTGGCTAAAATGGATGTCTGTCAAAAGAACTAAAATAAGGGGGTAGTTTGCAGAAGCTTAGATACAAGGTAATCACAGAGGTAAAAAAGTGTGTTTATATAACTGTGTTGGTTGTGCAAAACTAGGGAATGGGTAATTAAGGGATTATCTATCTTTTTAAACAATAAACATTTCTGGTATAGACTGTCCCTTTAAGACGCTTTCCAATTTACTTCCATTATCAAATTTTGCACAGTTTTTATATGCACACTTTCTTGGGAACAAGATCCTACTGAGCATGTGCACAAGCTCACAGGGTATACATATACTAGTCTGTGATTGGCTGATGTCTGTCACATGATACAGGGGGCCGGAAAATGGGAGAAAAAATAAATTTTTCAGAAACAAAATCTACTGCTTATTTGAAATTCAGAGTAGGTGTTAAATCATTGTGTTTTTATTATGCCCTTGTTAATTATGCCATTTTACTGCATTGAGTGGTCCTTTAAGCATTAATCTTGTTTTCTTTTATAAGGTAGTGAAAGTCCATGAGCCATTACTCCTGGGAACTAATACCCAAGCTGTGAAGTCCACAAGTAACTGGGTAGGACAAACAATTTTTAGAAAAGCAGGCACTTAATTTCCAGACACTGCTACCTAGAAGACTATCCCATCAGAAGCTGCTTCAGAAGAAGCAAAAACATCACACTGGTAGATTTTAGCAAAGGTATGTATGGATGAACATGTGGCTGCCTTGCAACTTTGTTAAATGGAAGCCTAATTTTTTAAATCCCAGAACATGTAAACTGATCTAGTAGAATGTGTTTTAATGTGTCTTGGGTGAGGCCTTTCCACCTCCAAGTAAGTTTTTTGAAAAAAAGTTAAATCTAGTCCTTCAACCCGCCTTATCCTTTTAAAAAAAACAAGATACGGATAAGGTGGCTCGCAAGAAGGAGCATACAATTCAGAAAACTCTTCTGACAAAGAGATTTTGATAAAGGAAACATGACCTTCCCGGACAGAAGGTTGCGAGACCTGCAAAACCCTTAGATCCAAAAAAAGGTTCCAATGAGAAGAAAATAGTTTAATCACTGTCCTGAGTTTAGTTTCAGCAACGTTCTGAATGTCAGGAAGTTTAGCAATTTTTTTGTGGTATAACATGGAAAACACTAAAATCTGACCTTTAAAAGAACTAGCAGATAAACACTTATCTAAGCCATCTTGTAAAAATTTAAGACTTCTAGGAATTCTAAAGGAATACCAGCTAAAACCTTGTTCCTCACACCAGGTAAGAAAAACTTTCAAAATCTTGTGATAGATTTATATTGTAACAGGCTTCCTGGCCTGAAATAAGGTTTCAACTATAGCATCAGAAACACTTCTTTATTTAAAAATCAGGCATTCAATCTCCAAGCCTTTAAGTTGAGAGACTCAAGATCTTGATGATAGAAGGGGCCTTGAGACAATAGCTAATGTCTTGGAGGAAGATATCACGGAGGACGACTGGACATCTGTACCAGATCTGGAAACCAAGTTCTGAAAGGCCAAGCTGGAGCTACAAGAATTACTGATAAGAGCTCTTATTTGATCCAAACTATCACTATTGGCGGCAGAACAGTTTAAGGTATTAAGTAAGCAAGACAAAATGACCAATAAAATCCGTCTGTGGAACCTTGAGTCTTCCAAAATATCTGGGAAGTTGTTATTCAAATTAGAAACCATTAGGTCTATCTCAGATAGACCCCATTGATTTAAAATCTGGTTGAAGACATCCAGATGAAGAGACCATTCCTCTGGATGAAGTGATTGGCAACTGAGATGTTTGCTTCCCAGTTTTTGAATCCCTTCACTACCAGAACATGGAGATAAGAACTCAAAATACAAGAGAATGTTTAGCATGTTTGCTATCTATTTAAACAGAAATAGAGCCTTGTTTTCTTTTTATTTACCTGTCAAAACTATATATATTTTTAAGTAATCAAGCCAAGGTATTGACCTAGGCCAATTTTGGTATATTTCATGCCATAATTTCCAGTGTGCCAGTATGAAGAGTTAAGGCATTTTTTTTTTATTAAATATTTTTAATTTTATTTTTATATTTTCTGCAGTGCAATGATCCCCCTTACCCTCCAACCTCCCTGATCCCTCCCAAACAGCTCTCTAACCCTCCCCTTCTAACTACTGTCCACCAACTTAGGTACTGGCAGCTGTCTTCCAGTACCTATAAACCACTTTTTTAAATTTATTTTTTATTATTTTAATTGGTTTTAAAAATGTCTGTAGTGTAGTGTTCCCCCCACTTCACCCCCCCCTCTGGCAATAGTTAGTTTGGGAGCCCCCACCCCTTTTCTGTAGTGTACTTCCCCATCCTTCCCTCTCCCTTTATTATTTTTTCTTTCTGTAGGACCATCTCACTCCCTCCCCTTCCCTCCCTCCTCTGCTACTGGACTGCCCACCCACATCCTGGATTCCCTCCCACTGGCACCAGCAGACGATAGTTACAGAAAGTGAGACACACAGTGTCATTGGGGCCTAGTTATCAAGCCGTCAACCTCAAATACGCTGGAATTCCGCAGTGTATTTGTGGCGAGGCTGATTTGCCTAAGTTATCAAGCCCTAGATACCGGCAAAAGTAGAATTTAGTGACGTAAGCTTCGATCCGCCGGGCAAAGTCCGACACAGATCGATTCTTATGTCACTACAGATGTTCCACACACAAGTGCGGCACAATCTGACTACTTTTGCTAGTTATCAAAAAACTAGCAGGTACGCTCGGCACTTTTCCGGCCCAGCGTACCTGGTTTTCAATCCGCCGCCCTGGAGGCGGCGGATCCCATAGGAATCAATGGGAGTCTGACCATAGCGAAAGTTCATGTTCGCTGCTGCCCGACATCCCATTGATTCCTATGGGAGCTGTCTACATCTAACACCCTAACATGTACCCCGAGTCTAAACACCCCTAATCTGTCCCCCCTACACCGCCGCAACTAAATAAATGTATAACCCCCTAAACCGTCGCTCCCGGAGCCCACCGCCACTCTAATAAACTGATTAACCCCTAAACCGCTGCTCCCGGTCCCTGCCGCAACTATAATATATGTATTAACCCCTAAACCGCCTCCCCCAGACCCCGCCGCCACCTACATAATACCTAGTAACCCCTATTCTGCCCCCCCTATACCGTCGCCCTCTATAATAAAGTTATTAACCCCTATTCTGCCGATCCCGGACCTCGCCGCAACAAAATAAATAGTTTAACCCCTAAACCGCCGCTCCCGGACCCCGCCGCAACCTATATTAAACTTATTAACCCCTAATCTGCCCCTCCCTACACCGTTGCCACCTATAATACATTTATTAACCCCTATCCTGCCCCCACTACACCGCCGCCACTGTAATAAAATTATTAACCCCTAAACCTAAGTCTAACCCTAACCCTAACACCCCCCTAACTTAAATATTAATTAAATAAATCTAAATAATATTTATCTTATTAACTAAATTATTCCTATTTAAAACTAAATACTTACCTTTAAAATAAACCCTAATATAGCTACAATATAAATAATAATTATATTGTAGCTATCTTAGGATTTATTTTTATTTTACAGGCAACTTTCAATTTATTTTAACTAGGTACAATAGCTATTAAATAGTTATTAACTATTTAATAGCTACCTAGTAATATAAAGATAAATTAACCTGTAAAATAAAAACTAACCTAAGCTACAATTACACCTAACACTACACTATACTTTAATAAATTATTTCTATTTAAAACTAAATACTTACCTGTAAAATAAACCCTAAGATAGCTACAATATAATTAATAATTACATTGTAGCTATTTTAGGATTTATATTTATTTTACAGGTAACTTGGTATTTATTTTAGCTAGTTAGAATAGTTATTAAATAGCTATTAACTATTTAATAACTACCTAGCTAAAAGAAATACAAAATTACCTGTAAAATAAATCCTAAGCTAAGTTACAATTAAACCTAACACTACACTATCATTACATTAATTAAATAAATTAGTTACAAATAACCATCATTAAATTAAATTAAATTAACTAACTAAAGTACAAAAAATAAAAAAAGCTAAGTTACAAAAAATAAAAAAAAATAACTTACAAACATTTAAAAAATATTACAACAATTTTAAGCTACTTACAGCTAATCTAAGCCCCCTAATAAAATAACAAACCCCCCAAAATAAAAAAAATTCCCTACCCTATTCTAAATTAAAAAGTTCAAAGCTCTTTTACCTTACCAGCCCTTAAAAGGGCCTTTTGCGGGGCATGCCCCAAAGAATTCAGCTCTTTTGCCTGTAAAAGAAAAATACAAACCCCCCAACATTAAAACCCACCACCCACATACCCCTAATCTAACCCAAACCCCCCTTAAATAAACCTAACACTACCCCCCTGAAGATCATCCTACCTTGAGTCGTCTTCACTCAGCCGAGCCACCGATGGAACCGAAGAGGAGATCCGGAGTGGCAGAAGTCATCATCCAAGGGGCGACTTCCCGACGACTACCGACGAATGGATATTCCTTTAAGGGACGTCATCCAAGATGGCGTCCCTTCAATTCCGATTGGCTGATAGGATTCTATCAGCCAATCGGAATTAAGGTAGGAAAAATCTGATTGTCTTAGATTAGGGGTATGTGGGTGGTGGGTTTTAATGTTGGGGGGGTTGTATTTTTCTTTTACAGGCAAAAGAGCTGAATTCTTTGGGGCATGCCCTGCAAAAGGCCCTTTTAAGGGCTGTTAAGGTTAAAGAGCTTTGAACTTTTTAATTTAGAATAGGGTAGGGATTTTTTTTATTTTGGGGGGTTTGTTATTTTATTAGGGGGCTTAGATTAGGTGTAAGTAGCTTAAAATTGTTGTAATATTTTTTAAATGTTTCTAAGTTATTTTTTTATTTTTTGTAACTTAGCTTTTTTATTTTTTGTACTTTAGTTAGTTTATTTAATTTAATTGTAGTTATTTGTAACTAATTTATTTAATTAATGTAATGATAGTGTAGTGTTAGGTTTAATTGTAACTTAGCTTAGGATTTATTTTACAGGTAATTTTGTATTTCTTTTAGCTAGGTAGTTATTAAATAGTTAATAACTATTTAATACCTATTCTAACTAGCTAAAATAAATACCAAGTTACCTGTAAAATAAATATAAATCCTAAAATAGCTACAATGTAATTATTAATTACATTGTAGTTATATTAGGGTTTATTTTACAGGTAAGTATTTAGTTTTAAATAGAAATAATTTATTAAAGTATAGTGTAGTGTTAGGTGTAATTGTAACTTAGGTTAGTTTTTATTTTACAGGTAAATTTCTCTTTATTTTAGCTAGGTAGCTATTAAATAGTTAATAACTATTTTATAGCTATTGTACCTAGTTAAAATAAATTGAAAGTTGCCTGTAAAATTAAAATAAATCCTAAGATAGCTACAATATAATTATTATTTATATTGTAGCTATATTAGGGTTTATTTTAAAGGTATTTAGTTTTAAATAGGATTAATTTAGTTAATAAGAGAAATATTATTTAGATTTATGTAATTAATATTTAAGTTAGGGGGGTTTTAGGGTTAGTGTTAGACTTAGGTTTAGGGGTTAATAATTTTATTACAGTGGTGGCAGTGTAGTGGGGGGCAGGATAGGGGTTAATAAATTTATTATAGGTGGTGACGGTGTGGGGGGGGCAGATTAGGGGTTAATAAGTTTAATATAGGTTGCGGCGGGGTCCGGGAGCGGCGGTTTAGGGGTTAAACTATTTATTTCGTTGCGGCGAGGTCCGGGATCGGCAGGATAGGGGTTAATAACTTTATTATAGGTGGCGACGGTATAGGGGGGCAGGATAGGGGTTACTAGGTATAATGTAGGTGGCGGCGGTGTCCGGGAGCGGCGGTTTAGGGGTTAATAACTTTATAAGAGTTGCGGCGGGGTCTAGGAGCGGCGGTTTAGGGGTTAATAACTTTATTGAGTTGCGGGGGGCTCCGGGGGTGCCAGCATAGGGGGTAGAACAGTGTAGTTAGTGTGGGTGCTTAGTGACAGGCTAGCAATAAAGCTGTCAAAAAGCCGAAGAGCAGCGAGATCGGATGTGTCATAACTGTCACAGTCCGCTGCTCATCGCCCCGTACTTGGTGCGCAGCTTTTTGACAGCTTTATTGATAACTTAGGCGAACGTATTCAGGTCCGCGGCAGCGATGGTAGGCGATCTTAGGCGGGCGTATTGAACCGGCGAAGGCAGGTAAAGTAGACGCGTTGATAACTAGGCCCCATTGTCTGTGATGATCTGGCATCTGCCTTCATATGGAACTGGAACACTGATCATGCTCCAGTTCCATATGCAGGCAGATGCTGTAAGCTCAGGGACTCCAGCTCTGTGCTGCTGGAGCTTCCTGCAGCTCAGACGTATATATACGTTGTGCGGTACAATAAGCAAAGTACTGCATGATGTATATATATATATATATATATATATATTTCACATTGGGTTAAGGGGTTAAACCTGGGATATGAATTGCAGAAATTGTACAGATGTTCTTCTCTACCTAAGTCAAAATTCAGGAAACTTCCTTCATCACTAGGGAGCTGCGAGTTCTCCCTTGATGAGTAATATAGGCCACTGCTGTAACATTGACTGATTGAATATGCAGGTAAGTCTCTTCTTTCAAAGGGGGGCAGCTCTGAAGGGCCCTGAATATAGCAAAGAGTTCAAAGATATTTATTGGTAACCTGACCTCCTAAGGAGACCATACTCCTTGACCCCCATAATGCAACCCAACCTAAGAGACATGCATCTGTAGTGATAATTGACCAAGTCAGACAAAGAATGCCCCCAGAGAAATAGACTGGTGATCTATCCACCAGGATAGAGATTGCTTTAATAGGGGAATCTAAAACGATCCTTTGAGAAAGCTGAGAGTATTCCTTGCACCACCATGCAGACTTAGCATGAAAAGTTGAATAGGTCTCAAGTGAAATTGAACAAATGGAAATATAACTGAAGATGCAATTATCAGACCTAATACTTCCATGCATTGGGCTACTGTAGGACTGGAAATAGACTGAAGTCTTGCATCTGTTGTCTGTAACATTGATCACCTTTGATCTCTTAAGAAAGTCTTATTGTTTTTGAGTCTATAAATACTCCTAGGAAACAGTCTCTGGTCTGAAGAGACAGGTAACTCTTTGTAACATATACCACAATACAGTATTGAATAACAAAATATATTTGGAGACACAGTAACAGAATATAAAATCAGGGATTTAAACAAAAAAAATCAAAGAATCTAATAAGAGCAAATAGGTTACAGACTAGAAACTCTCTCAGTGAAAAATGAAATAAGAATAAATAAAGTATATCAATGGCCCACCAGGAGGAGGCTAAGAAATTGGTCCCTGTGACATATGGAAGGCTTGTGACTAGCTGCTTCACTGGGAGTAATTCTGTCACTAACCAATACTCCAATCTCCCCTCTCTGAGCAGCTCTCTGAGGGGGAAAATGGGCATCAAATCAGTCAGAGGACCTCTCTCAATGACAAATTTGGAGCACCTCAGTTCTTCACCATCCACCTTTGAGGCAAAAATAAGACTAGCATTCCAAAAAGGTGGGAGGGATTACTCTTGGAGTTAAGGGAATCTTTGCCTCCTCCTAGTGGCCAGGATTTGAATCCCTGGAGTAATGGCCTGTGGACTCTCTAAAATAAATACTCTCTAGGTATAAATAAGAGGTAAGCATATGAAACATTGTCCACAAAAATTCACCAGCCAGGGTAGATACAAAATATACAGTAACTCTCTTGATTAGTGAAGTAAAAATAATGTTTTTGGTTTATTTTTAATTTTTATTTTCACTGGTACAAATCAGAAATAATTATACATGAAACCTACCTGTTTTTAGTAAACCTGCAGAACAACAAGTACCATATTCACAAAGGCAATTAGTGACGCTGCACAGTACTTAGTTGTTGTTTTTTTACTCAGTTTTTATTTATTGTAAATAAAAACAATAGTTGAAATGTAACCATAACGTATAGCATATCGTTGCATTTATACTAGCCAGAGTTATTAACACATAAAATATGTTAAGATTTGTTTTCATGTTGATCTTTAACTTACATGAAGGTCTAAGGGCACATTATTCAATTTTGCCATATTTTGTGCGAAACCACTGTAGTGTTAAATATTATTTTCAGTCCAAATGTCACGGTACTTAAAAGTAAATCGGAGGTTTACTTTCTATCCGGTTAATTAAAATGACTGTTTATGATAGTCTGACAATATTGTCGTTATTCTTTCCAGCTGAGCAGAAGCAGATTTTTCACAGCGTTTATTCAGTCAAGCTTGGCAGTATGTCTACAGCATGGTTTTTCACATCTTTCACAACAGTAATAAAGATCAGGCATCCAATTTGCACAGAAGTGTCATTTTCTTTATTTATTTTTGTCCTTATAACGCTTTTCAAGTATTATAATTTACTATGAAAACAGTTGTTAAATTCTGTATAAATAATTTCTGTTACAATCAAGAGATTATAACTACTACCAAGTATTTATTTTATAACTCTCTATTACATTTAGATTTTTTAGCAATATATATATTTCTCTTTCTGCAGTGGTATTTGATATATATATATATATATATATATATATATATATATATATATATATATATATATATATATATATATATATATATATATATATATATATAAAAAAAGAGAGAGAGAGAAAGGCACTTCCTCTCCAGGGCTGAACAAGGCTGGTGATTGGTAGCTACATATAATCATTGTAGTACCGATCTGACAATTTAACACTCTTATGATACTTTAAAAGCTTAAGGGCCAGATTATAAGTGGACCGCTAAATATCGCTTTTGTGAAAGCGATATTTATGCTCCACTGAGTAATACCAGTGCACACTAACGCTTGACACCATCTGAACCAAATAAGTTTATCTTGGTCTCATCGGACCACAGGACATGGTTCCAGAAATCTATGTCCTTAGTCTGCTTGTCTTCAGCAAACTGTTTGCGGACTTTCTTGTGCATCATCTTTAGAAGAGGCTTCCTTCTGGGACGACAGCCATGCAGACTAATTTGATGCAGTGTGCGGTGTATTGTCTGAGCGCTGACAGGCTGACCACCCACCCCTTCAACCTCTGCAGCAATGCTGGCAGCACTCATACATCTATTTCCCAAAGACAACCTCTGGATATGACACTGAGCATGTGCACTCAACTTCTTTGGTCAACCATGGCTAGGCCTGTTCTGAGTGGAACTTGTCCTGTGAAACTGATGTATGTTCTTGCCCAATGTGCTGCAGCTCAGTTTCAGGGTCTTGGCAATCTTCTTATAGCCTAGGCCATCTTTATCTAGAGCAACAATTCATTTTATCAGATCCTCAGAGAGTTCTTTGCCATGAGCTGCCATGTTGAACTTCCAGTGGCCAGTATGAGAGAGTATGAGAACGATAACACCAAATTTAACACACCTGCTCCCAATTCACACCTGGGACCTTGTAACACTAATGAGTCACATGACACACCGGGGAGGGAAAAAGGCTAATTGGGCCCAATTTGGACATTTCCACTTAGGGGTGTACTCACTTTTGTTGCCAGCGGTTTAGACATTAAAGGGACATGAAACCCAATTTTTTTCTTTCATGATTTAGAAAGAGCATGTGATTTTAAACAACTTTCTAATGTACTTCTATTATCTAATTAGCTTCATTCTCTTGATATTCTTTGCTGAAAAGCATATCTAGATATGCTCAGTAGCTGCTAATTGGTAGATGCACATAGATGCCTCGTGTGATTGGCTCACACATGTGCATTGCTATTTCTTCAACAAAGGATATCTAAAGAATGAAGCAAATGCGACAATAGAAGTCAATTGGAATGTTATTTAAAATTGTATTCTCTACCTGAATCATGAAAGAAAATGTTTTGGTTTAGTGTCCCTTTAATGACTGTGTGTTGAGTTATTTTGAGGGACAGCAAATTTACACCGTTATACAGGCTGTACACTCACTACTTTACATTGTAGGAAAGTGTCATTTCTTTAGTGTTGTCACATGCAAAGGTATAATAAAATATTTACAAAAATGTGAGCTGTGTACACACTTTTGTGAGATTCTGTATATATATATACATCTCATATCTTTGAGCCATTATAACTTTTTAATGCAATATTTTTATTTAATAATTTTTATCAGACAGTGTTATTATGAGTGTAACTGCACTCCAGGTGCTCTAATAGCAGGCAGGAACTTCCCAGCTGTCAAACTGACCGACACAGGTAGAAGGATACAAAGGTACTCCAAGTGGCAGGATACACAGGTACTCCAATATTCATTCATCAGATGTCAACTATAAAATGGATCTTTGTGGCCAGGTGTAATTGCATTAAAATCGTTATTAAATAATTACAATGCTAAAGATTTGAATGCAATTACACCTTGCCACAAAGATCCATTTCTCTTGTAAGGTGTATCCAGTCCACGGATCATCCATTACTTGTGGGATATTCTCATTCCCAACAGGAAGTTGCAAGAGGACACCCACAGCAGAGCTGTAATATAGCTCCTCCCCTAACTGTCATAGCCAGTCATTCTCTTGCAACTCTCAACAAGCTAGGACGTTGTAGGAGAGAGTGGTTAAATATAGCTAGTTTATTTTCTTCAATCAAAAGTTTGTTATTTTTAAATAGTACCGGTGTTGTGCTATTTTATCTCAGGCAGTAAATAGAAGAAGAATCTGCCTGAGGTTTCTATGATCTTAGCAGGTTGTAACTAAGATCCATTGCTATTCTTACATATGTCTGAGGGGATTACACAGATGAGGTAACTTCAGCGAGAGAATGGCGTGCAGTTTATTCTGCTATCAGGTATGTGCAGTTATAATTTTTTCTAGAGATGGAAAACACTAGAAAATGCTGCTGATACCGGATTAATGTAAGTTAAGCCTGAATACAGTGATTTAATAACGACTGGTATCATGCTTGCTCCCAGGGGTAATACCCTTATGATATTTACAATATAAAACGTTTGCTGGCATGTTTAATCGTTTTTATATATGCTTTGGTGATAAAACTTTATTGGGGCCTAGTTTTTTCCATATGGCTGGCTTAAATTTTGACTAGAAACAATTTCCACTGTTGTAGTATAAAAGTTACAGTTGGTGCAGTTAAAATTACAAACTGTGACATCCAGCTTCCCTCAAACGCCCTCTGAATGCTATAGGACATCTCTAAAGGGCCCAAAGGCTTTCCAAAGTCGTTTATTGGGGAAGGTAGGGCCACAGCTTGCTGTGGCAGTTGGTTGTGACTGTTAAAAAACGTCTATTTTGTTTTTTTGATCCGTTTTTTGAACTAAGGGGTTAATCATCCATTTGCAAGTGGGTGCAATGCTCTGTTAGCCTATTATACACACTGTAAAAATTTCGTTTGATTTACTGCATTTTTTCACTGTTTTTCAAATTCTGACAAAATTTGTTTCTCTTAAAGGCACAGTACCGTTTTTTATATTTGCTTGTTAACTTGATTTAAAGTGTTTTCCAAGCTTGCTAGTTTCATTGCTATTCTGTATAAACATGTCTGACATAGAAGAAACTCCTTGTTTATTATGTTTAAAAGCCATGGTGGAACCCCCTCTTAGAATGTGTACCAAATGTACTGATTTCATTTTATGCAATAAAGATCATTTTCTGTATCACCAGAGGAATCTGAGGAGGGGGAAGTTATGCCGACTAACTTTCCCCACGTGTCAGACCCTTTGACTCCCGCTTAAGGGACACACGCTCAAATGGCGCCAAGTACATCTAGGGCGCCCATAGCGTTTACTTTACAAGACATGGCGGCAGTCATGGATAATACACTGTCAGCGGTATAAGCCAGACTACCTGAACTTAGAGGTAAGCGAGATAGCTCTGGGGTGAGACAAAATGCAGAGCATACTGACGCTTTAAGAACCATGTCTGATACTGCCTCACAATATGCAGAAGCTGAGGAAAGAGAGCTTCAGTCAGTGGGTGATGTTAATGACTCAGGAAAGATACCTGATTCTAATATTTCTACATTTAAATTTAAGCTTGAACACCTCTGCGTGTTGCTTAGGGAGGTTTTAGCTGCTCTGAATGACTGTGATACCATTGCAGTGCCAGAGAAATTGTGTAGACTGGATAAATACTTTGCAGTGCCGGTGTGTACTGATGTTTTTCCAAATACCTAAAAGGTTTACAGAAATTATTAATAAGGAATGGGATAGACCAGGTGTGCCATTCTCTTCCCCTCCTATTTTTAGAAAAATGTTTCCAATAGACGCCACCACATGGGACTTATGGCAGACAGTCCCTAAGGTGGAGGGAGCAGTTTCTACTCTAGTAAAGCGTACTACTATCCCTGTTGAGGACAGTTGTGCTTTTTTTTTTTACATCCAATGGATAAAAAATTAGAGGTTACCTTAAGAAAATATTTATTCAACAAGGTTTTATCCTACAGCCCCTTGCATGCATTGCCCCTGTCACTGCTGCTGCGGCGTACTGGTTTGAGTCTCTGGAAGAGGCTTTACAGGTAGCGACTCCATTGGATGACATACTTGGCAAACTTAGAGCACTTAAGCTAGCCAATTCTTTTATTCTGATGCCATTGTTCATTTGACTAAACTAACGGCTAAGAATTCTGGTTTTGCTATACAGGCGCGCAGAGCGCTATGGCTTAGATCATGGTCAGCTGACGTGACTTCAAAATCTAAGCTACTTAACATTCCCTTCAAGGGGCAGACCCTATTCGGGCCTGGTTGAAGGAGATTATTGCTGATATCACTGGAGGAAAAGGTCATGCCCTTCCTCAGGACAGGTCCAAATCTAGGGCGAAACAGTCTAATTTTCGTGCCTTTCAAAACTTCAAGGCAGGTGCGGCATCAACTTCCTCTAATAATAAACAAGAGGGAACTTTTGCTCAATCCAAGACGGTCTGGAGACCAAACCTGACATGGAAAAAAGGTAAGCAGGTAAAAAAGCCTGCTGCTGCCTCTAAGACAGCATGAAGGAACGGCCCCCTATCCGGGAACGGATCTAGTAGGGGGCAGACTTTCAATCTTTGCCCAGGTGTGGGCAAGAGATGTTCAGGATCCCTGGGCGTTGGAAATTATATCCCAGGGATATCTTCTGGACTTCAAAGCTTCCCCCCCAAAAGGGAGATTTCACCTTTCACAATTATCTGCACACCAGATAAAGAGAGAGGCATTCTTACACTGTGTACAAGACCTCCTAGTTATGGGAGTGATCCATCCAGTTCCAAAGGAGGAACAGGGACAGGGTTTTTACTCAAATCTGTTTGTGGTTCCCAAAAAAGAGGGAACCTTCAGACCAATTTTGGATCTAAAGATCTTAAACAAATTCCTCAAAGTTCCGTCGTTCAAGATGGAAACTATTCGTACCATCCTACCACTGATCCAGGAGGGTCAATATATGACTACAGTGGATCTAAAGGATGCTTATCTTCACATTCCGATACACAAAGATCATCATCGGTTTCTCAGGTTTGCCTTTTAAGACAGGCATTACCAGTTGTAGCTCTTCCCTTGGGATTAGCTACAGCCCCAAGAATCTTTACAAAGGTTCTAGGGTCACTTATGGCGGTCCTAAGGCCACGGGGCATAGCAGTAGCACCTTATTTAGACGACATCCTGATACAGGTGTCAAACTTCCAAATTGCCAAGTCTCATACGGACGTAGTACTGGCATTTCTGTGGTCGCATGGGTGGAAAGTGAACGAGGAAAAGAGTTCTCTATCCCCACTCACAAGAGTTTCCTTTCTAGGGACTCTGATAGATTCTGTAGAAATGAAAATTCACCTGAAGGAGTCCAGGTTATCAAAGCTTTGGTGGCTCAGTGTATGGAAGTAATCGGCTTAATGGTAGCGGCAATGGACATAGTGCCGTTTGCACGCTTACATCTCAGACCGCTGCAACTATGCATGCTCAGTCAGTGGAGCGGGGATTACACAGATTTGTTCCCTCAACTGAATCTGGACCAAGAGACCAGGGATTCTCTTCTCTGGTGGCTATCTCGGGTCCATCTGTCCAAAGGTATGACCTTTCGCAGGCCAGATTGGACAATTGTTACGACAGATGCCAGCCTTCTAGGTTGGGGTGCAGTCTGGAACTCCCTGAAGGCTCAGGGATAGTGGACTCAGGAGGAGTCTCTCCTTCCATTAAATATTCTGGAACTAAGAGCGATATTCAAGGCTCTTCAGGCTTGGCCTCAGTTAGCAACTCTGAGGTACATCAGATTTCAGTCGGACAACATCACGACTGTAGCTTACATCAACCATCAAGGGGGAACGAGAAGTTCCCTAGAGATGTTAGAAGTTTAACAAATAATTTGCTGGGCAGAGATTCACTCTTGCCACCTATCAGCTATCCATATCCCAGGTGTAGAGCACTGGGAGGCGGATTTTCTAAGTCGTCAGACTTTTCATCCGGGAGAGTGGGAACTCCATCCGGAGGCATTTGCACAACTGATTCATCGTTGGGGCAAACCAGAACTGGATCTCATGGCGTCTCGCCAGAACGCCAAGCTTCCGTGTTACGGATCCAGGTCCAGGGATCCCAAGGCGACACTGATAGATGCTCTAGCAGCGCCCTGGTCTTTCAACCTGGCTTATGTGTTTTCACCGTTTCCTCTGCTCCCTCGACTGATTGCCAAGATCAAGCAGGAGAGAGCATCAGTGATTCTGATAGCACCTGCGTGGCCACGCAGGACCTGGTATGCAGATCTAGTGGACATGTCATCCTTTCCACCATGGTCTCGGCCTCTGAAACAGGACCTTCTACTTCAGAGTCTTTTTAACCATCCAAATCTAATTTCTCTGAGGCTGACTGCCTGGAGATTGAACGCTTGATTTTATCAAAGCGTGGCTTCTCCGAGTCAGTTATTGATACCTTAATACAGGCACGAAAGCCTGTCACCAGGAAAATTTACCATAAGGTATGACGTAGATATCTTTATTGGTGTGAATCCAAGGGTTACTCATGGAGTAAGGTCAGGATTGCTAGGATATTATCTTTTCTCCAAGAAGGTTTGGAAAAAGGATTGTCAGCTAGTTATGCGTCTGGCAGATGTTCCAGACGTTCAGGCATTTTGTCAGGCTTTAGTTAGAATCAAGCCTGTGTTTAAACCTGTTGCTCCACCATGGAGCTTAAACTTGGTTCTTAAGGTTCTTCAAGGAGTTCCGTTTGAACCTCTTCATTCCATAGATATCAAGCTTTTATCTTGGAAAGTTCTTTTTTTGGTAGCTATTTCCTCGGCTCGTAGAGTCTCTGAGCTATCTGCCTTACAATGTGATTCTCCTTATTTGATTTTTCATACGGATAAGGTAGTCCTGCGTACCAAACCTGGGTTCTTACCTAAGGTGGTATCTAACAAGAATATCAATCAAGAGATTGTTGTTCCATCCTTGTGTTACACAATTTGGACGTGGTCCGTGCTTTAAAGTTTTACTTACAAGCTACTAAAGATTTTCGTCAAACATCTGCTTTGTTTGTTGTCTACTCTGGACAGAGGAGAGGTCAAAAGGCTTCGGCAACCTTTTTCTTTTTGACTAAGAAGCTTAATCTGCTTAGCCTATGAGACTGCTGGACAGCAACCTCCTGAAAGGATTACAGCTCATTCCACTAGAGCTGTGGCTTCCACTTGGGCCTTTAAAAATGAGGCTTCTTTTGATCAGATTTGCAAGGCGACAACTTGGTCTTCGCTTCATATTTTTTCAAAATTTTACAAATTTGATACTTTTGCTTCTTCGGAGGCTATATTTGGGAGAGAGGTTTTACGGGCAGTGGTTCCTTCCATTTAAGTTCCTGCCTTGTCCCTCCCTTCATCCGTGTACTTTAGCTTTGGTATTGGTATCCCACAAGTAATGGATGATCCGTGGACTGGATACACCTTACAAGAGAAAACACAATTTATGCTTACCTGATAAATTTATTTCTCTTGTGGTGTATCCAGTCCACGGCCCGCCCTGTCATTTTAAGGCAGGTAATTTTTAAATTTAAACTACAGTAACCACTGCACCCTATGGTTCCTCCTTTCTCTGCTTGTTTTCGGTCGAATGACTGGCTATGACAGTTAGGGGAGGAGCTATATTACAGCTCTGCTGTGGGTGTCCTCTTGCAACTTCCTGTTGGGAATGAGAATATCCCACAAGTAATGGATGATCCGTGGACTGGATACACCACAAGAGAAATAAATTTATCAGGTAAGCATAAATTGTGTTTTTATTGTTGACATCTGATGAATGTGTATCCTGCCACTGTACCTTTGTATCCTGTTACCTGTGATCAGTCAGCTGGATGGCTAAGAAGTTCCAGCTTGCTATTTGAGCATCTGAAGGTGCTCTCTTTTTGAGAGTATTCTGTACACTATTTTATACTGTTTTGGTACAGACTGTGCTAGGCCATTTTGGAGCCTTGTTTCCTTTGTGTTTTAGATTTAGATTTCTTTGCAATCAAGGTTTGCTGAGACGCTGACCAAGGAGCAGCCTGGGCTGAGGAGTACAATAGTTATAAATGTTGTTGGACTTGTGCACTATTTATCCATATAACTTTTGATTAATTGTTTATTCACATTCATAAGCTCCTTTTTTCCCCTCTTATTGGGTGCATCTTTTTTTATTATTTGGTGTTTTAAGTGAAATATATATATATATATATATATATATATATATATATATATATATATATAAACAGAATTTATACTTACCGATATATTTATTTCCTTCGGGCTGATGAGTCCATAGTTTGATAACATGTAATATATATTACAGCCTATCAGAAGGAGGTGAATAACTCTCACAGAGCTTTAGTCCCTCCCACTTTATCTCCCTCTCCAGTTTAAATAAAGCTGAGCAGAGGAGAGACACAGAAAAAAATTAGGAAAAACAGAAAGCAGGTTTACGAGGTGCAAATGAGATCTGTCACCCATATACAAAAATAGGATGGGGGCTGTGAACATCAGCCTTAAGGAAATACCTTTTTCAGTATAAATACTGTTTTCCTTCTTAACAGATGAAAGTCCATCGCTTCATAACATGTGGGATACAATACCCAAGCTAAGAGTCCATGTTAAGGATGGGTGGGACAAAAGGTAGGCAGTTCCTATTTGATGGACACTGTGGCCTGAAGGACTTTCCTGCCAAAAGCTGCATTATAAGAAGCATAAATATCAAAATTATAACATTCTGAAAAAGTGTGAAGGGAAGACCAATTTTCTGCCTTGCAAATCTGCTCCTCCAAGGAGGCATCATCCTTGAAAGCTCAGGAAGTAGATACTGATCTCTTAGAATGAGCAGTTACTCTTTTTGGTGCCAGTTTTGCCGCAATCAAGTAAACCTTACAAATAATCTGCTTGAGCCTGGATGTCAGGGCCACTTCCGTAACTTTCTGACCCTTCCTAGGACCAGAGTAGTGGCCAAATAAACTAGAAGTTTGTCTAAAGTCTTTAGTAGCTTGAATATAGAACTTTAAAGCTCTGAAAACATCTAGATTGTGAAGCAATCTTTCATTTGGATTAGAAGGCTTTGGACACAAAGAAGGAAATATTATTTTCTGACTAATATTTTCTGAAGATACCACCTTCAGATGAAAATCATATTTGGTCAACAAGACCACTATATCTTGGAGAAAAGTCAGAAATGGAGGATTACAAAATAGAGCTGATAATTCAGAAACTCTTCTAGCTGAACAAATGCTAGATGAAAAATGACCTTCCAGGACAACCATTTAAGGTCTAAAAAAGGTAGCATAGGTTCAAAAGCAGAACCTTGCAGAACAGAGAGAACTAAATTCAAGTTCTAAGGAGGAGAAATTGGTCTAACAACAAGACAAATTCTCACAGGGCTTGAACAAAAGTTTGAACATCTAGCAACTTAGACAACTTTTTGTGAAACAAAACAGTTAATGCAGATATCTGACAGTTCAGAGAACTAGTTTGTAAGTCCTTAATCTAGTCCTGAAGGAAGTTAAGTATTTGGGGAATTTTAAAGGATTTAAAGAAAAAAAAACATCAAAAAGAACACCATAGAAAGTAAGCTTTCCAGATGTTAAGATAAATTATTTGCTTAACTAGCTTACTTGCATGAAGCAAAGTATAGATATCTGAGTCAGAGAATCCCCTGATTTTGAGGTCTAAGCATTTAACCTTCACATCATCAAATTCAGCAAACTGAGATCCGGGTGAAACAGAGGTGCTTGAGACAGAAGATCCTTCCTTAGGGGTAGGGTCCATGTAGGAAGAGAAGACATCTGAATTAGGTCTGCATACCAAGTTCTGCAGGCCCACACCAGAGCTATGAGAATTACTGAAGCTGAATCCTGTTTGATTCTTGCAATGACTCTTGAAAGAAGAACTAAATTGGAAACAGGAATGCTAAATGAAATATTCAGGGACAAACTAAGCCATCTATCATAAAGCACCAGAGCAAATGCCCGGTAGGCCGCGCAGTAGTTAAGCCCCGCCCACCGCAACTGCATTATTTGATGAAGTTTTTTTTTATATAAATTATTTTTTAAATGTTTATTATAAAATGTTTTAATATTTAAGTGTGAAACTGAAATTAATTCCATATGCTGCCAATAACAGTTGTTGAACTTGTCAGTTATTATTGACTTTTAAAACCAGGAATTATACAGAACACTGTTGGCTGGGCAGCGCACACTATCTGCTGCTCTGCTGACTCTGACTAACACTGCACTAATACCGCGTGCCATCATGTGACACAGACTTACCGTCAGAGAAGCAGAAGAAAGCAGCCAGACTCAGCAGGTGAGCGCATGTCTGCCTGGGTTGATTCAGACCTCCCGACCCTCCAAAAGTGTGATATCATACAGAACTAGCCTGTCAAGCAGCACAGCAGTGATGATTGTCCAGGTCCTGCCCTTCCACATGATTATATATTGTCAGGGTTTTCTCCCTGTTGTGTTTGCCATGTGCTGCTGGCAGCCATTTTACTCACCTTCCTGACTATGGTGCATTGTGGGTGCTGTATGCTGCTCATTTCCTGCACTTCCTTTTATGGCCAGACTGGTGTGCATCATCCATGTGAGACAGGATGCAGTCTCAGAATTGTGATGTCATCACTTATTATTTTAAGGGCCTCTGTTCAGTATGCTTTGCATTTGCCTTGTCTCAGACCTGTTTGTGAGAGTTCCTGTGTATTACCTGGCTGCCTGACGTCCTGCCTGGTTCCTGATTCCTGGCTTGTTCCTGACTCTGCTGTTTTCCATGTTCCTGATTCTGGCTTGTCTGACTATTCGCTTTGGCTCCTGACGTGGGTCGTCTGACTACCAGCTCTGGTTTTGACTCCTGGTTTGTTATTTGACTTGTGGACTTTTTATTATTTTTTGCTATTAGGTGTGATTATTTTTGCACTTCTCATCTCAGTCTGATTCCTGGCACCCTGACATATATATAACACAAATGCAGGAGTTGTGTTCTCAAGCTCTGACTCGCAATGCATGGAGTGGGGAGGGGCAGAGTGTCCATCGGTGCAACTGCAGACTTTCCAGGTGCTAGTGTATTTAATATTTAGGTCCTGCCCTTCCACACAATGCTTATGTATATATATATATATGCAAATGCAGAAGGAGTAATGTGTTCACAAGCTCTGACAAGCAGTGCATGCTGTGGGGAGGGGCATGATCTCCTGCTGCTGAATGGCCTCATAGTGCTGAGAGGGAAGCAAGGAAAGCTGTTCTCTTTTACTGCATGGTAGGAGCTTCCAGATCAGAGATCAGATAAGTTCTCCAGAAACGGCCAACCCATCACTTGATTGTTTGATCTACAGGAGTCAGTAAGTCGCTTACTTGTTTGATCTACAGGAGTCAGTAAATCACTTACTTGTTTGATTTACAGGAGTCAGTAAGTCACTTACTTGTTTGATCTATAGGAGTCAGTAAATCACTTGGATTAGTAATCCTGTAACTGTCAGAGTTTTTTATTTAATAATTATTTAGCAACCATGAAGCCCTTTCTGTCAGTGAGTTTATAGAGTTTAATTGTTATTTTTTCTACAGTCTGCACATCGATAAATGCAATCAGCCAATCAGCCAATCAGATTGAGCTCGCATTCTATTGGCTGTTCCGATCAGCCAATAGAATGCGAGCTCAATCTGATTGGCTGATCGGATCAGCCAATCGGATTGAACTTGATTCTGATTGGCTGATTCCATCAGCCAATCAGAAAATTCCTACCTTAATTCCGATTGGCTGATAGAATCCTATCAGCCAATCGGAATTCGAGGGACGCCATCTTGGATGACGTCCCTTAAAGGAACAGTCATTCGTCGTTCAGTCGTCGGGCCGGATGGATGTTCCGCGCTGGAGGTCTTCAGGATCCTGCCGCTTCGCTCCGGATGGATGCTGCTTGGATGAAGACTTCAATCGGATGGAAGATCCTCTTCTGCCCTGCTTGGATGAAGACTTTGACCGGATCATGGACCTCTTCAGCCCCCCGCTTGGGCTTGGATCAGGACATCGGAGGAGCTCTTCAGGACGGATCGGTGAACCTGGATGGTGAAGACAAGGTAGGAAGATCTTCAGGGGCTTAGTGTTAGGTTTATTTAAGGGGGGTTTGGGTTAGATTAGGGGTATGTGGGTGGTGGGTTGTAATGTTGGGGGGGGTATTGTATGTTTTTTTTTTACAGGCAAAAGAGCTGAAATTCTTGGGGCATGCCCCGCAAAGGGCCCTGTTCAGGGCTGGTAAGGTAAAAGAGCTTTTACCTTTTTTAATTTAGAATAGGGTAGGGAATTTTTTATTTTGGGGGGCTTTGTTATTTTATTAGGGGGCTTAGGTAGGTGTAATTAGTTTAAAATTGTTGTAATATTTTTCTTATGTTTGTAAATATTTTTTTATTTTTTGTAACTTAGTTCTTTTTTATTTTTTGTACTTTAGCTAGTTTATTTAATTGTATTTATTTGTAGGAATTGTGTTTAATTAATTTATTGATAGTGTAGTGTTAGGTTAATTGTAGGTAATTGTAGGTAGTTTATTTAATTAATTTATTGATAGGGTAGTGTTAGGTTTAATTATATCTTAGGTTAGGATTTATTTTACAGGTAAATTTGTTATTATTTTAACTAGGTAACTATTAAATAGCTATTGTACCTGGTTAAAATAATTACCAAGTTGCCTGTAAAATAAATATAAATCCTAAAATAGCTATAATATAATTATAATTTATATTGTAGCTATATTAGGATGTATTTTACAGGTAAGTATTTAGCTTTAAATAGGAATAATTTATTTAATAAGAGTTAATTTATTTCGTTAGATTTAAATTATATTTAATTTAGGGGGGTGTTAGAGTTAGGGTTAGACTTAGCTTTAGGGGTTAATCCATTTATTATAGTAGCGGTGAGCTCCGGTCGTCAGATTAGGGGTTAATAATTGAAGTTAGGTGTCGACGATGTTAGGGAGGGCAGATTAGGGGTTAATACTATTTATTATAGGGTTACTGAGGCGGATTAGGGGTTAATACATTTATTATAGTAGCGCTCAGGTCCGCTCGGCAGATTAGGGGTTAATAAGTGTAGGCAGGTGTCGGCGACGTTGAGGGGGGCAGATTAGGGGTTAATAAATATAATATAGGGGTCGGCGGTGTTAGGGGCAGCAGATTAGGGGTACATAGGGATAACGTAGGTGGCGGCGCTTTGCGGTCGGAAGATTAGGGGTTAATTATTTTAAGTAGCTGGCGGCGACGTTGTGGGGGGCAGGTTAGGGGTTAATAAATGTAATACAGGGGTCGGCGGGGTTAGGGGCAGCAGATTAGGGGTACATAAGTATAACGTAGGTGGCGGTCGGCAGATTAGGGGTTAAAAAAATTTAATCGAGTGGCGGCGATGTGGGGGGAGCTCGGTTTAGGGGTACATAGGTAGTTTATGGGTGTTAGTGTACTTTAGGGTACAGTAGTTAAGAGCTTTATGAACCGGCGTTAGCCCAGAAAGCTCTTAACTACTGCTATTTTCCTGCGGCTGGAGTTTTGTCGTTAGAGCTCTAACGCTCACTTCAGAAACGACTCTAAATACCGGCGTTAGGAAGATCCCATTGAAAAGATAGGATACGCAATTGACGTAAGGGGATCTGCGGTATGGAAAAGTCGCGGCTGAAAAGTGAGCGTTAGACCCTTTAATAACTGACTCCAAATACCAGCGGGCGGCCAAGACCAGCGTTAGGAGCCTCTAACGCTGGTTTTCACGGCTAACGCCAAACTCCAAATCTAGGCCTTAATTTTCTTTTTATCCTTTGTTGAAGGTGCAGCAATGCACTACTGGGAGCCCGCTGAAAACATCAGGTGAGCCAATTAAAAATGGTATATATGTGCAGCCACCAATCAGCAGCTAGCTCCCAGTAGTGCATTACTGCTCCTGTGACTACTACCTAGGTATTTTTTAATAAAGGATACCAACAGAATGAGACCAATTTGATAATAGAAGTAAATTGGAAAGTTGTATAAAACTGAATGCTCTATCTGAATCATGAAAGAAAAAAATATTGGATTTCATATCCCTTTAAGTTAATAGTAGCAGCCAGCAGGTGTTAGTAGGAAACTGGACAGTGAGGACTGGTGGCAGGCAGACATTACTGGCCTGCAATTTACTTTTTTTTTCTTTTCATTTTAAATACCCGTGCCCAGACTACAATGCTTTTCATGTTTTTTATATGGTTAAATAACAAATGGAGGGGGGAGGGGGCTGCTTTGCCTTAAAATGCCCGGGCCTATTTTTGGTCCCAGCCCGGCCCTGCACCAGAGTTTCTATATTTGGCACAGATATTTAAGCTGTGATTTAGCCCACCATTAGATCTATACATGGTAGAACCCAGTTTAGGATAAGCTGGTCTTGATGAAGAACCCATTCTCCCGACTGAACTGATTAAAGCAGTCTGAATCCTAGTTGTATACTCCTTGAATATTAAGATGATAGAAAACAGCTTTCATCCTCTATTCATAACAGGATGAGAGACAGTTGATGAGGGAGATGCCAGTCACCCCTTGACAGTTAATTTAAGCAGCCACTGAAACTATGTCTGATCAGAAATGGAGATGGGTCTTGCCAGAGAAGGGACCATGGTCTTAAGAGCTCTAAGAAACGCTTGAAGTTCCAGAATGTTGAGTGGTAAGCTCGCATCCAGAGAAAACCAAACTCCTTGCATCCTTCCAGATGGTGCCCTGTCCCAGGCGAGTGCTGATGTGAGCACTGAAAACAAAGAAAGGAAAGCAAATAGGATGCATAAATGTTATAGAGCAAGAAAACAAAGTAAATTTGAAAGAATCATAAGAAATATAGGAGCCTGTAAGACACTGTAAAAGCTGCCTGAGCATTAGGGCTTACCTTCCACATTTTCTAGGTAGACTCATGAATTATAAGTGATATATAGCATCTTATCACACCTGCACCCGAAAAATGAGTTTGTGATTCCTGGTTTGCAGCCTCTGCTTTGTCCTTGAAGCACAGGAGGGCTGAGGAAAAACCTTGCATCAGAAACTCTGTATAATAAAAAATATATTAAGCATACATATAAAACATAACGGTAAAGAATCAAACTATAGATTATTTATTTCTGAAAATAGGTATGTTAACACTAAGCTTGATATACATAGTGTGTATTGAGACTAGCAATGCTTGTTGATGCAAGTACTAAACTATTTTTAAAGATCCATGTCTGCATGTAACTGAACATTCAATTTAGTATCTGAGATAAAACAGAATTTATACTTGCCGATAAATGTCTTTCTTTCGGGATGAGGAGTGTCCATAAGTGTCCATAACATGTGGGATATACTTCCCGCCACCAGGTGGAGGTCAAGAACCCTTTCAAGAGCTTTGAATCCCTTCCACCTCCACTCACTCTCCAGTTAACGTATAGCCGAGCAGAGGATAGAGCTAGAAAAATTGTAGGAAAGACTGAAAGCAGGGATAAGAGGTGAAAATAAGAACAGTCTCCCTTTATACTCAACTAAAATAGTGTGGGTCCTATGGACTCTCCTCATCCCAAAAGAAAGAAATGTATTGGTAAGTACAAATTCTGTTTTTTTTTCGTATGATGAGGAGAGTCCATAGGTGTCCATAACATAAGGGATACAATACCCAAGCTGAAAGTCAATGTAAAGGACGGGTGGGACAAAGAAAAGGCAGTTCCTATTTGCCAAACACTGCGGCCTGAAGACTTTCCTGCCAAAAGCAGCTTCTGAAGAAAAATAAACAACAAAACGGTAAAATTTAGAAAAGTTATGAAGAGAAGACCAAGTTGCCACCTTGCAAATCTGTTCCAAGGAAGCCTCCATCTTGAAGACCTATACCATATTGTCTGCTTCAGCCATGATACAAAAGTCACCGCTGAAGCCTTTTGACCCTTCCTGTTATCTGAAAAGTGTGAAAAAGTGGACAAACAAGCTAGAGGTATGTCTAAAATCTTTAGTAGCCTAATGATAAAATATTAATGCTCTAACAACATCCAATTTGTGTAGAAGGCGTTCCTTAGCATTAGAAGGATTTGGGCGCAAAGAAGGAAACAATTCATAGTTAATGTTCTCAGAAGATACAATCTACAATCATATTTAGTTGTAGAACCACTTTATCCTGATGAAAAACCAAAAAGGGGGGGGGCAGAAGAAAGGGCTGAGAGTTCAGAAAATCGTCTAGGTGAAGAGATGGTTGGAAGAAAAATAACTTTCCAAGACAGCCATTCTAGGTCCAAATTACGCATAGGTTCAAAGTAAGGAACTTGCAAAACGGATAGAACCAGATTCAGATTCCAAGGTGGAGAAATAGGCCTAATAACAGGGCGAATTCTCACCAAGGCTTGGACAAAAGTTTGAACATCAGGCAACTTTGTCAACTTTTTATGAAAAAAAAAAACAGACAAGGCTGAAATCTGACCCTTTAAAGAGTTAGCCGATATACCTTTCTCCAGACTATCATGGAGAAATTGAAGAATTCTTGGAATTCTAAATGACTTCTAAGAAAAACCTTTTAGAAGAAAACCAAAGAAAATAAGATTTCCAAACTTTATGGTAAATCTTCTGTGTGACCAGTTTCCTGGCTTGCAGAAGAGTAGAGATCACAGAGTCAGAGAAACCTCTACTCTTTAGGACTATGCTTTCAACCTGAACACCGTTAAATTCAGAGATCTGAGATCCCAATGATAGAATGGACCTTGAGACAGTAGATCTTCCCTGAGAAGAAGAATCCAAGAAGGGGAGAATGACATCTGAATGAGATCCGCATACCAAGTTCTCTGTGGCCATGCTGGAGCTATGAGAATTACTGATGCCATTTTCTGTTTGATTCTTGCAATTACTCTTGGAAGAAGAACAAACAGGGGAAATAGATATGCCAGTTGAAAGTTCCAAGGACAGACTAGAGCATCTATCATTTGAGCTCTTGGATCTCTTGATCTTGTGCAATAAACCAGAAGTTTGTGGTTCAGCTTGGACGCCATAAGTCCTATTTGTCGAAGACCCCATCTCAGGAATAACTGATTGAGCACGTCTTGATGTAGAAGACCATTTTCCTGGATGTACTGATTGACGGCTTAATTAATCTGCTCCCAGTTGTTCACCCTGGGAATGTGGGTAGCCGATAGAGTGCAGTGGTTTTCCTCTGTGCAAGACAGAATGTGAGAAACTTTTTGCATAGCTAGGGAATGCTGAGCCCCTCCCTGATGATTGATAAACGCCACAGCCGTGATGTCTTACTGAAAAACATAATTTATGCTTACCTGATAAATTTATTTCTCTTGTAGTGTATCCAGTCCACGGATCATCCATTACTTGTGGGATATTCTCCTTCCCAACAGGAAGTTGCAAGAGGATCACCCACAGCATAGCTGCTATATAGCTCCTCCCCTCACTGCCATATCCAGTCATTCGACCGAAACAAGCCGAGAAAGGAGAAACCATAGGGTGCAGTGGTGACTGTAGTTTAATTTAAAATTTAGACCTGCCTGAAAAGGACAGGGCGGGCCGTGGACTGGATACACTACAAGAGAAATAAATTTATCAGGTAAGCATAAATCATGTTTTCTCTTGTTAAGTGTTTCCAGTCCACGGATCATCCATTACTTGTGGGATACCAATACCAAAACTAAAGTACACGGATGATGGGAGGGACAAGGCAGGAACTTAAACGGAAGGAACCACTGCCTGTAGAACCTTTCTCCCAAAAACAGCCTCCGAAGAAGCAAAAGTATCAAATTTGGAAAATTTGGAAAAAGTATGAAGCGAAGACCAAGTTGCAGCCTTGCAAATCTGTTCAACAGAGGCCTCATTTTTAAAGGCCCAGGTGGAAGCCACAGCTCTAGTAGAATGAGCTGTAATCCTTTCAGGAGGCTGCTGTCCAGCAGTCTCATAGACTAAACGGATTATACTCTGAAGCCAAAAAGAAAGAGAGGTTGCCGAGGCCTTCTGACCTCTCCTCTGTCCAGAGTAAACAACAAACAGGTTAGATGTTTGGCGAAAATTTTTAGTAGCCTGTAAGTAAAACTTCAAGGCACGGACTACGTCTAGATTATGCAAAAGACGTTCCTTCTTTGAAGAAGGATTAGGACATAATGATGGAACAACAATCTCTTGATTGATATTCTTGTTATAAACCACCTTAGGTAAAAACCCAGGTTTTGTACGCAGAACAACTTTATCTGAATGAAGATCAGATAAGGAGAATCACAATGTAAGGCAGATAACTCCGAGACTCTTCGAGCCGAGGAAATAGCCATCAGAAAAAGAACTTTCCATGAAAGAAGTTTGATATCAATAGAATGAAGGACTTTAAGAACCAAGTTTAAGCTCCATGGAGGAGCAACAGGTTTAAACACAGGCTTAATTCTAACTAAAGCCTGACAAAATGCCTGAACGTCTGGAACTTCTGCCAGACGCTTGTGTAAAAGAATAGACAGAGCAGAAATCTGTCCCTTTAAAGAACTAGCTGATAATCCTTTGTCCAAACCCTCTTGGAGGAAGGACAATATCCTAGGAATCCTAACCCTACTCCATGAGTAATTCTTGGATTCACACCAATGAAGATATTTACGCCATATCTTGTGGTAAATTTTCCTGGTGACAGGCTTTCGTGCCTGTATTAAGGTATCAATTACTGACTCGGAGAAGCCACGCTTTGATAGGATCAAGAGTTCAATCTCCATGCAGTCAGTCTCAGAGAAAGTAGATTCGGATGATTGAAAGGACCTTGTATTAGAAGGTCTTGTCTCAGAGGCAGAGTCCATGGTGGAAAGGATGACATGTCCACTAGGTCTGCATACCAGGTCCTGCGTGGCCACGCAGGCGCTATCAATATCACTGATGCTCTTTCCTGTTTGATTTTGGCAATCAGACGAGGGAGCAGAGGAAATGGTGGAAACACATAAGCCAGGTTGAAGAACCAAGGCGCTGCTAGAGCATCTATCAGTGCCGCTTCTGGGTCCCTGGACCTGGATCCGTAACAAGGAAGCTTGGCAT
Source organism: Bombina bombina (assembly GCF_027579735.1). NCBI lineage: Eukaryota > Metazoa > Chordata > Amphibia > Anura > Bombinatoridae > Bombina > Bombina bombina. The sequence continues at coordinate 171,175,782 of NC_069505.1, forward strand.
TCTGGCGAGACGCCATGAGATCCAATTCTGGTTTGCCTCAATGGAGAACCAATTGAGCAAACACCTCCGGATGGAGTTCCCATTCCCCCGGATGAAAAGTCTGACGACTTAGAAAATCCGCCTCCCAGTTCTCTACACCTGGGATATGGATCGCTGACAGGTGGCAAGAGTGAGTCTCTGCCCAGCGAATTATCTTGGAGACTTCTGACATCGCTAGGGAACTCCTGGTTCCCCCTTGATGGTTGATGTAAGCCACAGTCGTGATGTTGTCCGACTGAAATCTGATGAACCTCAGTGTTGCTAGCTGAGGCCAAGCCAGAAGAGCATTGAATATTGCTCTTAACTCCAGAATATTTATTGGGAGGAGTTTCTCCTCCTGAGTCCATGAACCCTGAGCCTTCAGGGAGTTCCAGACTGCACCCCAACCTAGAAGGCTGGCATCTGTTGTTACAATTGTCCAATCTGGTCTGCGAAAGTCTGCGATTTAGTAGAGGGGACAAATCTGTGTAATCCCCATTCCACTGACTGAGCATGCATAATTGCAGCGGTCTGAGATGCAGGCGCGCGAATGGCACTATGTCCATCGCCGCTACCATTAAGCCGATTACTTCCATGCACTGAGCCACCGTGGGGCGCGCAATGGAGTTAAGAAAACGGCAAGCATTTAGAAGTCTTGATAACCTGGACTCCGTCAGGTAAATTTTCATTTCTACAGAATCTATTAGAGTCCTTAGGAAGGAAACCCTTGTGAGAGGAGATAGAGAACTCTTTTCTGCATTCACTTTCCACCCATGCGACCTCAGGAATGCCAGAACTATCTCTGTATGAGATTTGGCAATTTGAAAGCTTGACGCCTGTATCAGGATGTCGTCCAGGTAAGGAGCCACCGCTATGCCTCGCGGTCTTAGGACCGCCAGAAGTGAGCCCAGAACCTTTGTAAAAATTCTTGGGGCTGTAGCCAAACCGAATGGAAGAGCTACAAATTGGTAATGCCTGTCTAGAAAGGCAAACCTCAGGAACTGATGATGATTCTTGTGAATCGGAATGTGAAGGTAGGCATCCTTTAAGTCCACTGTGGTTATGTACTGACCCTCTTGGATCATGGGTAAAATGGTTCGAATAGTTTCCATCTTGAATGACAGAACTCTGAGGAATTTGTTTAGGATCTTTAAATCCAAAATTGGTCTGAAGGTTCCCTCTTTTTTGGGAACCACAAACAGATTTGAATAAAACCCCTGTCCTTGTTTGGTCCGCGGAACTGGATGGATCACTCCCATTACAAGGAGATCTTGTACACAGCTTAGGAATGCCTCTTTCTTTAACTGGTTTGCAGATAATCTTGAAAGGTGAAATCTCCCTTGTGGAGGAGAAGCTTTGAAGTCCAGAAGATATCCCTGAGATATGATCTCCAACGCCCAGGGATCCTGAACATCTCTTGCCCACGCCTGGGCGAAGAGAGAGAGTCTGCCCCTACTAGATCCGTTGTTGGATAGGGGGCCACTCCTTCATGCTGTCTTAGAGGCAGCAGCAGGCTTTCTGGCCTGCTTGCCCTTGTTCCAGGACTGGTTAGGTTTCCAGGCCTGCTTGGATTGAGCAAAAGTTCCCTCTTGTTTTCAAGCAGAAGAAGTTGATGCTGCACCTGCCTTGAAATTTCGAAAGGCACGAAAATTAGACTGTTTGGCCTTTGCTTTGGCCCTGTCCTGAGGAAGGGTATGACCCTTACCTCCAGAAATGTCAGCAATAATTTCTTTCAAACCAGGCCCGAATAAGGTCTGCCCCTTGAAAGGAATGTTGAGTAATTTAGACTTTGAAGTCACATCAGCTGACCAGGATTTGAGCCATAGCGCCCTACGCGCCTGGATGGCGAATCCGGAATTCTTAGCCGTTAGTTTAGTCAAATGAACAATGGCATCAGAAACAAATGAGTTAGCTAGCTTAAGAGTTCTAAGCTTGTCAACAATTTCAGTCAATGGAGCTGTATGGATGGCCTCTTCCAGGGCCTCAAACCAGAATGCCTGCCGCAGCAGTGACAGGCGCAATGCATGCAAGGGGCTGTAAAATAAAACCTTGTTGAATAAACATTTTCTTAAGGTAACCCTCTAATTTTTTATCCATTGGATCTGAAAAAGCACAACTGTCCTCAACCGAGATAGTGGTACGCTTTGCTAAAGTAGAAACTGCTCCCTCCACCTTAGGGACAGTCTGCCATAAGTCCCGTGTAGTGGCATCTATTGGAAACATGTTTCTAAATATAGGAGGTGGGGAAAAGGGCACACCGGGCCTATCCCACTCCTTACTAATAATTTCTGTAAGCCTTTTAGGTATTGGAAAAACATCAGTACTCACCGGCACTGCATAGTATTTATCCAGCCTACACAATTTCTCTGGCACTGCAATTGTGTCACAGTCATTCAGAGTAGCTAATACCTCCCCAAGCAATACACAGAGGTTCTCAAGCTTAAATTTAAAATTACAAATCTCTGAATCAGGTCTCCCCGATTCAGAGACGTCACCCACAGACTGAAGCTCTCCGTCCTCAGGTTCTGCATATTGTGATGCAGTATCAGACATGGCTCTTACAGCATCTACGCGCTCTGTATCTCGTCTAACCCCAGAGCTATCGCGCTTGCCTCTCAATTCAGGCAATCTGGATAATACCTCTGACAGGGTATTATTCATGATTGCAGCCATGTCCTGCAAAGTAATCGCTATGGGCGTCCCTGATGTACTTGGCGCCATATTAGCGTGCGTCCCTTGAGCGGGAGGCGCAGGGTCCGACACGTGGGGAGAGTTAGTCGGCATAACTTCCCCCTCGACAGACCCCTCTGGTGACAATTCTTTTGTAGATAAAGACTGATCTTTACTGTTTAAGGTGAAATCAATACATTTAGTACACATTCTCCTATGGGGCTCCAGCATGGCTTTTAAACATAATGAACAAGTATCCTCTGTTTCAGACATGTTTGTACAGACTAGCAATGAGACTAGCAAGCTTGGAAAACACTTTAAAGCAAGTTAACAAGCAATATAAAAAACGTTACTGTGCCTTTAAGAGAAACAAATTTTGACAAAATTTGAAATAACAGTGAAAAAAGGCAGTTACTCTAACAACATTTTTACAGTGTATGTAACAAGTCAGCAGAGCATTGCACCCACTTGCAAATGGATTATTAACCCCTTAATAACAAAAACAGAATAATAAATGACAAAAAGGTTATTTTTTTTTGTTTGTTTTTTTTTTTGTTTTTTTTTAAACACAGTCACAACAACTGCCACAGGTTGTTACCCTCCTCAAACACGACTTTGACGCCTTTTGAGCCCTTCAGAGATGTCCTGTATCATGCAGAGGGAAACTGAATGTCTCTGTCAGTATTTTTAGCTGCACTAAAAAAAGGCCCCTCCCACTCATATTACAACAGTGGAAAGCCTCAGGAACTGTTTCTAGGCAAAAATCAAGCCAGCCATGTGGAAAAAAACTAGGCCCCAATAAGTTTTGTCACCAAACATATATAAAAACGATTAACATGCCAGCAAACGTTTTATATTACACTTTTATGAGAATATGTATCTCTGTTAATAAGCCTGATACCAGTCGCTATCACTGCATTTAAGGCTTAACTTACATTAATCCGGTATCAGCAGCATTTTTCTAGCAAATTCCATCCCTAGAAATATGTTAACTGCACATACCTTATTGCAGGAAAACCTGCACTCCATTCCCCATCTGAAGTTACTTCACTCCTCAGAATATGTGAGAACGGCAGTGGATCTTAGTTACTTCTGCTAAGATCATAGAAATCACAGGCAGATTCTTCTTCTAATGCTGCCTGAGATGAAACAGTACACTCCGGTACCATTTAAAAATAACAAACTTTTGATTGAAGTTAAAAAACTAACTATAATACAACACTCTCCTCTTACTACGTCCATCTTTGTTGAGAGTTGCAAGAGAATGACTGGATATGGCAGTGAGGGGAGGAGCTATATAGCAGCTCTGCTGTGGGTGATCCTCTTGCAACTTCCTGTTGGGAAGGAGAATATCCCACAAGTAATGGATTATCCGTGGACTGGATACACTTAACAAGAGAAACAAATGATTTTTTTCTGACTGAAAAGGGGGGCCAAGAATGGAGAGCCCGAAGGATTGCATTAAAGAGATAGTAAAGACCAAAAATGTTATTGTTTAAAAATATAGATAATCCCTTTATTTACCATTCCCCAATTTTGCACAACAAACACTGTTATAGAACTATACTTTTCAACTATGTAATTACCTTGTATTTAAGCCTCTGCAGACTGCCCCCATATCTCAGATCTTTTAAAAGACTTGCATTTCAGGCAATTAGTGCTGACTCTTAAATAACTCCACATGCGTGAGCTGTGAAAAACTGTCAAATGCACTCAGATAAGAGGTGGTCTTCAAGGGCTTAGAAAAGCATATGAGCCTACCTAGGTTTAGCTTTCAACTAAGAATACCAAGAGTACAAAGAAAAGTTGTTTCAAATTACATGTCCTAGCGGAATCATGAAAGTTTAATTTTGACTTTACTATCCCTTTAAGTTCTAGGTTGTTGATAGGTAACCTCGCCTCCTGAGAAGCACACACTCCCTTTGCCCTCCGGAACTCCCAAACTGTGCCCCAACCCATCAGGCTTGTGTCTGAAGTGATCACGGTCCAGATAGGCGGAAAAACATAAAGCTCCAAGAGTCAAATAAGTGCTTTCCCTCCTTCATGAGAGAGACTGTTTGAACTAAGCTCTATTTGCTGCTGTAGATGAAAACAATCCTTTGACCACTGTTAAAACATGGATAACTAAAGGGGACAAAGAAGAAAATGAGCAAAAGGTACTGCGTCTAACGATGCTACCATAAGATCCACTACTTTTCTTCACTGTGCTACAGATGGGAATGAGACATCGGTAAAGAACAACAGGCTTTCTGAAGTTTGTCCTTTTGAGTCTCTGTGAGAAACACGCGCATTTGAAGAAAGTCTATTATCACTCTCAGAAAGACTACCCTTGGAACACTTGGAAACATTGATGGGGCTTGTGTCAAAATGTTGTCCAAATATAGCGCAGTGGAGATTTGCTGAGTTCTGATCACCACTAACAGAGCCCCTAAAACCTTTGTGAAGATGCTAGGGGCTGTGGCTAAACCAAAAGGTAGAACCAGAAACTGGAAATGGTTGTTGAGAAAAGCACATCTTAGAAACTGGAATTGGGATTTGAAGATAAGCATCCTTCGAATCTATAGTTGCCATAAATTGACCCTCTTAAACCAGGGGCAAAATGGTGAAGACCATTTGTCCTAGTTCTTTGGGACAATAAAGAGGTTGGAAAAGAACCCCATTCCCTTTTGAGGGGCTGGATTACTTCCAAATTCTCTAAATCCCGAACACATTGATAAAGGCAGCTGCCTTTAGAGGATCCTTTGGAACCTGAAACGGATGAAAACGTTCACATGGGAGGCCTGGTGTGAAAGCCTATGTGGTAGCCCTGGGATAGGATGTTGAGAACCCAGGGATCCAAAACTGATCTGTACCAGGCCTCCTGAAACCAAAACCGAATTAATCTGCCCCTACCAGAGAATCTTCTTGACAGGGGGCCGTCCCTTCATGCATATTTCTGACTGGAGTTGGGCATCTTGGTCTGTCTGTTTTTAGACCAGGGAGATCCTGGCTTCCAGCAAGGTTTGAAGGAGTCAGACTGATTGGAAGAGGACTTCTGGTGTCTTGTAGAGCAAAAGGAACAAAAACTATGCTTATATTTTCCCTTAGACTTCTTGTCCTGAGGAAGGAAAGCTCCTTTACTTCCAGCAACAGTTTTAAAATGAGTCTAACTCTGATCCAAAAGGCAATTTAGCCTCAAAAGGGAATTGACAAGAGCTTATTCTTAGAGACCATATCAGTTGACTAGGATTTAAGCCATAAAGCTCTCCTTAGAAGACCAGCAATGGACATACTTTTAAATCAATTGTAATGATGTCAAAAATTGCATCACACATGAATCATTAGACATCTTTAAGGTACATAAAACAAGTTGGGATATTGACAAAATATATGTACTTTAATTTACTTTACCCGCAAATGCATGCTGCAGTGCTTCACTATTAACAATTTCTTTTTAGTTTCTGAATTGTAAAGCTCTAACTCCCCCCACACATTTATTTCTATGGCTGTATCTACATCTATTGTTGTTTTGGTAGAATGCAAAAGTGCATAGGGATTATCTGCTAGAGCATGCCTAGAAGCTGTGAACTCAGTTGAAATGCAATGCCTGTGTCTAAACATTGATAAGGGGGGGGGGGTGGGGTGGAGCACAGTGCTCCAGACAGCATGGCTTTGTAATTAATTTTGCTTATTTTTGAAAATTACTTAAAAATACTTGACAGCAATTTGTAAACAATTTTTATGCAAACTATTTTTACTTAATTAGCCCTTTTAGGATATGCACAGATCTCAACATGTTTTATGGCACTTTAAGGACCTTAATACAATTACTGATATCCTCGGATGACTATTCAGGAAGCAACTGAGAAAGAGAATCATACCAAAAGGACTAGCAGCGGCCACACAGGTGATAGCCACTGATGATAAGCTGAAGAGCTGATTGAGAAATGACTTTTCTCAGCAAAGACTCAGATTTGCGGTCAATTGGGTCCGTAAATGAGGAACAGTTTTGCATTTGGTTAGAGTCAAAATAGTTCCATCAACCTTAGGAACCACTTCCCAGGCTGTCAGATTCTTTTCTGAAAGAGGATACATTCTCTTGAACCTGTTAGGAGTAAAAGGAATGTCTGGTCTCTTCCATTTTTTAGCAATATAGTCTGTAACCAAGTCTGGAGTTTCAAAAGCCTTAGGAACTTTTGACAGAGCTTTGAAAACCTGATTTGACTTATTTACAGGTTTTGGAGTTTCTGTAGTCTGGTCTGACATTTTTAAAGTGTTCATAACTTCCTGTAGAAGGAAACAGATCCACTCTAAATCTGAATGAGGAGTCAGACTCTGGATTAGTTACCTTTTCAGGATCTTCTAAGGAGATTTCACCCTCAGAAATGGACTCATGGAGGTTTGTGAACTAGATGGTAATAGAGCTAGAGGTTCAGTCCCCTGTGAGTGACAGGAGGAATGAAGTAAATTTCCAGATTTTCTTTTACGCTTCCTTGGTCTTTGGTGTTTTGGGATATGGCTGAGAAAAATGTTTTTCCCATAGGAGGTTGAATTCTGAATCTAATTCTTATCCATGAGAAATAATGTTCTGAATCCAGGGATTTTGGACAGATTCTAACCAAAATTTTTGAAAAAGGTTTAATCTGCCCCCTATCAGAAGTACTGGGTTGGGGGCCACACCTTCATGAGGCTTTAGGGGCTGGATTAGGTTTCTTATATTGCTTGGATTTATTCCAATTTGAAGAAGGTCTCTAGACTGAGCCAGAGGATTTAGAGAAGGAACCAGTTTTCTGTTCTGAAGAAAGGAATGAAAATGGTTGTGTGCCTTAAATTTCCCTTTAGACTTCTTGTGCTGGGGAAGGAACACTCCCTTACCTACTGTAATAGTAGCGATAATAGAATCCAGTTGAGACCCAAATAAATTATTTTCTTGGAATGAAAGAGATAATAATCTAGATACCATATCCACATTCCACGATTTAAAAAAAAAAGCTATTTAGACATTAAAATTGAAATCATTCATCAGGAAATTCATACAAAAAACAGAATTTATGCTTACCTGATAAATTACTTTCTCCAACGGTGTGTCCGGTCCACGGCGTCATCCTTACTTGTGGGATTATCTCTTCCCCAACAGGAAATGGCAAAGAGTCCTAGCAAAGCTGTCCATATAGTCCCTCCTAGGCTTCGCCCACCCCAGTCATTCGACCGACGGACAGGAGGAAAAAAACAGGAGAAACTATAGGGTGCCGTGGTGACTGTAGTTAGAGAAAATAATTCATCAAACCTGATTAAAAAACCAGGGCGGGCCGTGGACCGGACACACCGTTGGAGAGGTAAGCATAAATTCTGTTTTCTCCAACATTGGTGTGTCCGGTCCACGGCGTCATCCTTACTTGTGGGAACCAATACCAAAGCTTTAGGACACGGATGAAGGGAGGGAGCAAATCAGGTTACCTAAACAGAAGGCACCACGGCTTGCAAAACCTTTCTCCCAAAAATAGCCTCTGAAGAAGCAAAAGTATCAAATTTGTAAAATTTGGCAAAAGTGTGCAGTGAAGACCAAGTCGCTGCCTTACATATCTGATCAACAGAAGCCTCATTCTTGAAGGCCCATGTGGAAGCCACAGCCCTAGTGGAGTGAGCTGTGATTCTTTCTGGAGGTTGCCGTCCGGCAGTCTCATAAGCCAATTGGATGATGCTTTTAAGCCAAAAAGAAAGAGAGGTAGAAGTCGCTTTTTGACCTCTCCTTTTACCAGAATAGACGACAAACAGAGAAGAAGTTTGTCTGAACTCTTTTGTAGCTTCTAAATAGAATTTTAGAGCACGGACTACGTCTAAATTGTGTAACAAACGTTTCTTCTTTGAAACTGGATTCGGACACAAAGAAGGAACAACTATCTCCTGGTTAATATTTTTGTTAGAAACAACCTTTGGAAGAAAACCAGGCTTAGTACGCAAAACAACCTTATCTGCATGGAACACCAGATAGGGCGGAGAACACTGCAGAGCAGATAACTCAGAAACTCTTCTAGCAGAAGAAATAGCAACCAAAAACAAAACTTTCCAAGATAACAACTTAATATCTATGGAATGTAGAGGTTCAAACGGAACCCCTTGAAGAACTGAAAGAACTAGATTTAAACTCCAGGGAGGAGTCAAAGGTCTGTAAACAGGCTTGATCCTAACCAGAGCCTGAACAAATGCTTGAACATCTGGCACAGCTGCCAGTCGTTTGTGTAATAAGACAGATAAAGCCGAAATCTGTCCCTTTAGAGAACTCACTGATAATCCTTTATCCAAACCCTCTTGTAGAAAGGAAAGGATCTTAGGGATTTTGATCTTATTCCATAAGAATCCCTTGGATTCACACCAGCAGATATATCTTTTCCATATCTTATGGTAAATTTTTCTAGTTACCGGTTTTCTGGCTTGAACTAGAGTATCTATCACAGAATATGAAAACCCACGCTTTGATAGAATCAAGCGTTCAATTTCCAAGCCGTCAGCTGGAGGGAAACTAGATTTGGATGTTCGAATGGACCTTGTACTAGAAGATCCTGTCTCAAAGGTAGCTTCCATGGTGGAGCCGATGACATATTCACCAGGTCTGCATACCAAGTCCTGCGTGGCCACGCAGGAGCTATCAAGATCACAGAGGCCCTCTCCTGCTTGATCCTGGCTACCAGCCTGGGAATGAGAGGAAACGGTGGAAACACATAGGCTAGGTTGAAGGTCCAAGGCGCTACTAGTGCATCCACTAGAGTCGCCTTGGGATCCCTGGATCTGGACCCGTAGCAAGGAACCTTGAAGTTCTGACGAGACGCCATCAGATCCATATCTGGAATGCCCCATAATTGAGTCAACTGGGCAAAGATCTCCGGGTGGAGTTCCCACTCCCCCGGATGGAATGTCTGACGACTCAGATAATCCGCCTCCCAGTTTTCCACACCTGGGATGTGGATCGCAGATAGGTGGCAGGGGTGATCCTCTGCCCATTTTATTATTTTGGTCACTTCTTTCATCGCCAGGGAACTCCTTGTTCCCCCCTGATGATTGATATAAGCAACAGTCGTCATGTTGTCTGATTGGAATCTTATGAATCTGGCCTTTGCTAGTTGAGGCCAAGCCCTGAGAGCATTGCATATCGCTCTCAGTTCCAGAATGTTTATCGGGAGAAGAGACTCTTCCCGAGACCATAGTCCCTGAGCCTTCAGGGATTTCCAGACCGCGCCCCAGCTCACTAGACTGGCGTCGGTCGTGACGATGACCCACTCTGGTCTGCGGAAGCTCATTCCCTGGGACAGGTGGTCCAGGGTTAGCCACCAACGGAGTGAGTCTCTGGTCTTCTGATCTACTTGAATCACTGGAGACAAGTCTGTATAGTCCCCATTCCACTGTTTCAGCATGCACAGTTGTAATGGTCTTAGATGAATTTGCGCAAAAGGAACTATGTCCATTGCTGCAACCATCAATCCTACTACTTCCATGCACTGAGCTACGGAAGGACGAGGAATAGAATGAAGAACTTGACGAGCGTTTAGAAGTTTTGACTTTCTGACTTCTGTCAGGAAAATACTCATTTCTAAGGAATCTATTATTGTTCCCAAGAAGGGAACTCTTGTCGACGGAGACAGGGAACTTTTTTCTATGTTCACCTTCCATCCGTGAGATCTGAGAAAGGCCAGAACGATGTCTGTGTGAGCCTTTGCCTTTGAAAGAGACGACGCTTGTATTAGAATGTTGTCCAAGTACCGTACTACTGCAATGCCCCTTGGTCTTAGAACCGCTAGAAGGGATCCGAGTACCTTTGTGAAAATCCTTGGAGCAGTGGCTAACCCGAATGGGAGGGCCACAAACTGGAAATGTTTGTCCTGAAAGGCGAACCTTAGGAACTGATGATGTTCTTTGTGGATAGGAATATGTAGATACGCATCCTTTAGATCCACGGTAGTCATAAATTGACCTTCCTGGATGGTGGGTAGAATCGTTCGAATGGTTTCCATTTTGAACGATGGTACTCTGAGAAATTTGTTTAGGATCTTTAAATCCAGAATTGGTCTGAAAGTTCCCTCTTTTTTGGGAACTACAAACAGATTTGAGTAAAATCCCATTCCTTGTTCCGCCGTTGGAACTGGGTGTATCACTCCCATCTTTAACAGGTCTTCTACACAATGTAAGAATGCCTGTCTCTTTATTTGGTTTGAGGATAAGTGAGACATGTGGAACCTTCCCCTTGGGGGTAGTTCCTTGAATTCCAGAAGATAACCCTGAGAAACTATTTCTAGTGTCCAGGGATCCTGAACATCTCTTGCCCAAGCCTGAGCAAAGAGAGAGAGTCTGCCCCCTACTAGATCCGGTCCCGGATCGGGGGCTACTCCTTCATGCTGTTTTGTTAGCAGCAGCAGGCTTCTTGGCCTGCTTACCCTTGTTCCAGCCTTGCGTCGGTTTCCAGGCTGGTTTGGTTTGAGAGGCATTACCCTCTTGTTTAGAGGATGCAGAGTTAGAGGCCGGTCCGTTACTGAAATTGCGAAAGGAACGAAAATTAGACTTATTCTTGGCTTTGAAAGGCCTATCTTGTGGGAGGGCATGGCCCTTTCCCCCAGTGATGTCTGAAATAATCTCTTTCAATTCTGGCCCAAAGAGAGTCTTACCCTTGAAGGGGATATTAAGCAATTTTGTCTTGGAAGATACATCCGCTGACCAAGACTTTAGCCAAAGTGCTCTGCGCGCCACAATTGCAAACCCTGAATTTTTCGCCGCTAATCTAGCTAGTTGCAAAGTGGCATCTAAAATAAAAGAATTAGCCAACTTGAGTGCGTGAACTCTGTCCATAACCTCCTCATACGGAGTCTCTCTACTTAGCGACTTTTCTAGTTCTTCGAACCAGAACCACGCTGCTGTAGTGACAGGAACAATGCACGAAATGGGTTGCAGGAGGTAACCTTGCTGTACAAAAATCTTTTTAAGCAAACCCTCCAATTTTTTATCCATAGGATCTTTGAAAGCACAATTATCCTCAATAGGAATAGTAGTGCGCTTGTTTAAAGTAGAAACTGCCCCCTCGACCTTAGGGACTGTCTGCCATAAGTCCTTTCTGGGGTCGACCATAGGAAATAATTTCTTAAATATAGGAGGGGGGACAAAAGGTATGCTGGGCTTCTCCCACTCCTTATTCACTATATCCGCCACCCGCTTGGGTATAGGAAAAGCGTCAGGGTGCACCGGAACCTCTAGGAACTTGTCCATCTTGCATAATTTTTCTGGAATGACCAGGTTGTCACAATCATCCAGAGTAGATAACACCTCCTTAAGCAGTGCGCGGAGATGCTCTAATTTAAATTTAAATGTCACAACATCAGGTTCTGCTTGTTGAGAAATTTTACCTGAATCTGAAATTTCCCCATCCGACAAACCTCCCTCATGACCCCTTCAGATTGGTGTGAGGGTATGACAGAGCAATTATCATCAGCGCCCTCCTGCTCTACAGTGTTTAAAACAGAGCAATCACGCTTTCTCTGATATGCAGGCATTTTGGATAAAATATTTGCTATGGAGTTATCCATTACTGCCGTTAATTGTTGCATAGTAATAAGCATTGGCGCGCTAGAAGTACTAGGGGCCTCCTGCGTGGGCAAAACTGGTGTAGACACAGAAGGAGATGATGTAGAACTATGTCTACTCCCTTCATCTGATGAATCATCTTGGGCAACTTTACTATCTGTGGCAATACTGTCCTTACTTTGTTTGGACGCTATGGCACAATTATCACACAATTTTGAAGGGGGACACACATTGATCTTCAAACATATAGAACATAGCTTATCTGAAGGTGCAGACATGTTAAACAGGCTTAAACTTGTCAAAAAAGTACAAAAACCGTTTTAAAACAAAACCTTTACTGTCTCTTTAAATTTTAAACAGTGCACACTTTATTACTGAATATGTGAAAATGTATGAAGGAATTGTTCAAAATTTACCAAATTTTCACCACAGTGTCTTAAAGCATTCAAAGTATTGCACACCAATTTTCAGAGCTTTAACCCTTAAAATAAAGAAACCGGAGCCGGTTACAGTTTTAACCCCTCTACAGTCCCAGCTACAGCCTTTGCTGCGACTTTACCAAACCCAGGGGGGAATACGATACCAGATGAAGCCTTCTAGGAACTTTTCCAACTACTTTCAGATCCTGCATGTCTTGCTCTCAAAAGTAACTGCGCATTAATGGCGCGAAAATGAGGCTCAGCCTACAACTGGGAAGGCCCTTCCTGACTGGAAAGGTGTCTAACACAGTGCCTGACGTTAAAAAATGTTCCCCAAGCTTATAAGTGTGAATTACAAGCATAAACATGTATAAAATGCCCAAATAAAGCAATCGATTTTGCCCATAAAAGTGTCTACCAGTTTTATATCCCATATTAAGCCCTTTATTCTGTTTGAGACTAAGAAAATGGCTTACCGGTCCCCATGAGGGGAAATGACAGCCTTCCAGCATTACACAGTCTTGTTAGAAATATGGCTAGTCATACCTTAAGCAGAAAAGTCTGCTAGCTGTTTCCCCCAACTGAAGTTACTTCATCTCAACAGTCCTATGTGGAAACAGCAAACGATTTTAGTTACTGTCTGCTAAAATCATCTTCCTCTCACAAACAGAACTCTTCATCTTTTTCTGTTTCAGAGTAAATAGTACATACCAGCACTATTTTAAAATAACAAACTCTTGATAGTAGAATTAAAAAACTACAACTAAACACCACATACTCTTAACCATCTCCGTGGAGATGTTGCCTGTGCAACGGCAAAGAGAATGACTGGGGTGGGCGGAGCCTAGGAGGGACTATATGAACAGCTTTGCTGGGACTCTTTGCCATTCCCTGTTGGGGAAGAGATATTCCCACAAGTAAGGATGACGCCGTGGACCGGACACACCAATGTAGGAGAAACATATTTTAAAGAAGTAGAATCAAACAATTATGTACATAACAAGAGCTGTCATTATAAAAAATGGGTTGAGGACATCCCCCCTAACTAATTTACTAGAATAAGGAAGAACTGCACTCCATTGGAAAATTATGATGAACAAGCACTATATTTAGAGAAAAAATTCCTAGAGAAAGGTTATAACAAAGTAAAAATAGAAGAAGCTAAAAAAAACTGCCAGAATGAAAAATAGAAGTGATCTTCTAAAAAGGAAGGACAAAACCATCACTAACTCAGATTCTTTATGGATTCCATTCATAACAGATTATAATACCAATCATAATCAAATTAGATCTATCCTCAATAAACATTGGTATATTTTACAAAGAGACCCGATTATTGGAGAACTACTACCAGAAAAAACAGTAGTAGTATTCAAAAAAGCCAAAAATCTAAAGAATATACTAGCTCCCAGTGCTTTTAGAGACTCCAGGAGTAAACTTGTAGAAAGAGATCTCATGTCCCAGAAGCTAAGGGTTTTTTTCCCTGCATAAATTGCAAGGCTTGTAATTTTAGTAATAAAACAAAGGTAGTCAAGTCATGCAACACCAAAAAAGATTTTTAAATATGTGATTGTATCAGGTGCACTGACAGAAATGTGGTGTACCTAATACAATGTCCATGTGACAAACAATACTTGGGGGAGACTTCACGCCCCCTTAAAGATAGAATCCGTGAACACCTTCTCAATATTGAACATGGTTTCACTGGGCATTTGTTATCAAGACATTTCAAATAATTCCATAATCAAGACACCAAAGGTCTTAAATATTGGGGTATCAGAAAAATAACTAACAATTGGAGAGGAGGTGACCTAAACAAAAAACTTTTACGTGCAGAAGCCGAACTAATATTTAAATTTAAAACTTTAGAACCATTAGGTCTGAATGTTGAGTTGGATTTAAATTCTGTTATGGACTAATCAATCCTTGTTTTTTCCCTTACTCCTTGGAAATTTTTCTCTGTTTCATGATATATAGAATACATAAAAAAAAATAAGATTCATGAACAACATAATTATAATTTATAATTTTAACCTAACCACTATGCACTTTATGGAATCACTTTCATCACAATTCTAACTAAATAATACATTTAAATTAGTGTTATTTACTTCCCAACACAGACCTCTTTTTATTAACATTGATTTTTTCTAACAGAGAATATTGAGATGAATTAATGTGTATCACCACATATACACATATTATTACCCCTATTATTATACTTATATTTTTCTTTTAGACACATATATACATTTTATTGGTAAACACTTTAAGATAAGTGCGTAAATAATTTTTTTAGATAGGTTTTTTTCAGGTTATTTATGTATAAAGTTGTTTTTACAAGGTAATTATATATCACATTGAAATGCATAGTAGATACATGTGAATAGATTTGTATCTCACATACAAATACAGTTTTTATTTCTATATTCATTTTCATTTTTATTTTTTATTTTTTATTTTCATTTTCATGTTTTAATTTTTATGTTTATTTGCACACAATATCAACTGAATATTGACATTATATTTATCAAATGCTTCTCTTTCATGCAAAATTGTTAGAACAAGTTTTTTTATTATATTTTTTTTATTATTAATGTCTTATGACATTTTTGGTGAAGTTTTTCACAAATACCAAGTTGTGACACGCAAGGAAATTTCTCTAATATTATGAAGGGAAATGAGCACATAACAAAGGAGGAGTTTAAGCAGTTTTCTCGAATATAAAGTGAGCTGAGAGCATTCAAGGATTTATCTTGAGAAAGGCTACACCAGCTGAAACGCGTTGATTGGCACTACCTGGATTGTTTGCAATCGAATTAAAGATTGGCACACAGAGCGCTCTGTAACATCGTTTTTGAACTCAAACTAAACAGTCCTATTCTAAATGTAACATAGTTACAAAATATCCATTACAAGCTCAATTTACTTTGGCAACTTGAAATTGGAAACATTATAGACACGCAGACCACCCGGTAATCCGTGACCCTGATTGGCCAGATAATTATCACGTGACCCCCTACACGCCAAGGAACGGATATCCATCACAATATACCTTGGGCCGGCTGTGCACATTCTAAAGGTAACTACATCCTTAAACAAGGGGTCTAGACGTGGAATTCGGAAAACTGCAGATTAGTACACGGAGAAGCATTACTTTAACCGCTTCATATTCTGGGTGAGTCATATCCCATTCTATACAGCGTTGCCAAGTTTGTACTGACTGTTTTCTCACCCTGCCTCAGATTCATTATTATTGTGCTTTTCTCCTTCATTCAAGAGACATATTAACTTTTTTCCATTATCATTGGAATCATGTTTTATCAGTCTTTTTTAACCTTTTTAACCACCGGTGGTCATTTGTATTATTTATTATATTTCTATACACATTTGTTGATATTGTTTTAATGTGTTTTTCCTGATTAAATGTTATCAATTAGTATATATTATTAGCTCACATCATTCATTTGATTTCCATCACATTTATTTTACCCTTCTTTATAGCAGCTTTCAGTAGCGCTCCCTGATCCTATTTTTTCTGAATCTTACATTGGAGGTATTTAGGAACTGACCTCTTGTTCCAGGGTAGCCATCTTGTGTTATATCTACAGGCATCTGTTTGCTGTATATTATTCCACGATTTAAGCCATAAAGTTCTTCTGGTAAGAATAGCTAAAGACATAGGGGCCGATTTATCATTGCGTCAATCTCGACGCATTCGCTGAAGTCAATACGCTCGCCAGACATCGCCAGACATTGCTGCCGCAAATCTACATACAACGGCCTCATTTATTATAAAAAGTCTGTCAAAAAAATGTGCGTCAAGTACGGCGCTATGAGCATCGGACTGTTGATAAATAAGAGTCATCAATGTTGCGGATATTCTGTTTTTTCCAACTATATTGTATACCATTTCATTACTGTGCATAAACAAGCACATTTCTCTAAAGCTAATCTTTTATTTTTATCTGTTAATGTCCAAGAAAAAGCTAGATTTATACCTGAACAAACAATATTTCATAGAAAGTTATTTTTTTTTATTTATTTGCTATATAAAAAAAATCTGCTATATGATATTTTCACAGAAATTAATGTGTATTTGTATTTCTAGAAAACATGATATGCCTAAGTAATGATTTTTTCTTTTTTTTTTAAATGATTATTAATGCTAGCATTTGTACATATATCTTTGCACATACTTGTATATATATGTGTGTTATGTCAGAAATCTTTTGCAAACATATTTACATGTCCCTAAATTCCTTTTTTTTTTTTGTTCTAAACAAAGTTGTCTTTCATATCTCTGTGTTTATTTATACCACTATATGTATATAGTGAAAATATATCATTATTGTGAGCAAGAATAATTGCGAACATAACATGTAATCAGGGTATCATATGTATTTGTTTGCAATCAATGGATATTTTAAGAGCTGGGCCAGTTTTCTCTCTGTATCTGTGTAACCCCTCCTGATTGCAGTCTAGTTTGAAACACTATATATGTGTGTGAGAGAGAGAGAGTGATGCAGCTATGTTTGTGTGTGTGTGTGAGAGAGTGATACAGCATCAATTAAATAATCACTGAATTGCAGAAGATCTGCAAATAAAATGAATGTCTCATAATCCTTTGAAAATCCTGATGACTATAGTTATCTCCTTTTTGATGGATAACTGTGGAGTTCCACAAACAATCACTGGTTAGTATATCATAGAGACAGTATTTTGAAGCTAATTGAATAGATTGTAGCTCCTCTGGAGGCAGTGTAAAATCAAACTTAAAGACATAATCTAAAGTGTAAAGTAAAATAAAATACAAAGCACAAAGTTAAATGTAACAAAACTCTCATGTCATACAGTGCTATATTGCTTATCCTATCTCCTTTGTGACGGCCAACTGTAGAGTTCCACAAACAATCACTGGTTAGTATATCATAGAAACAGTATTCTGAAGCTAATTGTATACATTGTAACCCCTCTGGAGGAAGTGTAAAATCTAACTTAAAGACATGGGGGCCAATTTATTTAACGGCCTGTCCGACATGATCCGCTCAGCGAATTGATGTCTGCAACCTGGAGGCAGAAGACCAGTTAAGGAGCAGCGGTCTTAAGACTGCTGCTTCTTAACTGCTGTTTCCGGCGAGCCTGAAGGCTCACGCAGAAACATGGGGATCAGGGGCCATTCGGCCCCATAATCTGAAGTGTAAAGTAATCTAAAATACAAAGCACAAAGTTTAAATGTAATAAAACTCTCATGTCATGCAGTGCTATATTGCTTATCCTATCTCCTTTGTGACGGCCAACGGTAGGGTTCCACAAACAATCACTAGTTAGTACATCATAGAGACAGTATTTTGAAGTTTTTTGTATACATTGTAGCCCTCTGGAGCAGTGTGAAATCAAAAGCAGCAATTGTCAAAAATGGTAAATTACTTAAAAAAGTATTCAAACAGATAAAGAAAATAAATAGCAATATTTTTTTAACTATGCATTATGGGCAACTTAACATTGATATACCTTTAAGGATCTGTGATAAGAATATACAAAAATGAAAGACTATCTTTTGAACAATAACACTGACGTAATACAGCCTTATAGGACTTACGTGTGTATGATACTTTATCTACAACATCAATCTATGTTTCTATTTTCACACTATGTTTCTATTTTTCACAATAATAATAAAATATTAAAATAAGCATTTCCAGAACAAGGGATCGTGATCTCATGTTTAGGGGTAGTAGGTTCAGGTGTGCCTTGAAGAAGCACTTCTTCACAGAAAGGGTGGTTAATTCATGGAATGAATTTCCATTAGATGTTGTGAGGACAAGCACTGTGGGGAGGCTTAAACGATGCCTAGGATAAGCATAAGGCTATCCTACGAACAAAATAAGCTTACATTTTTAGGAAATTGTGGGCAGACTTGTTAGGCCTATGGTTCTTATCTTGCTGTCAAAATTTATGTTTCTATTTTTCTTCGACAAAGAGAAACAAACTTTATGCTTACTTGATAAATTATTTTCTTTCGCAATAATGATGGTCCACAGTCCTCCATAACATATGGGATATAGTTCCTGCCACTAGGAGGAGGTCAAGAACCCATACAAGAGCTTAAAATCCCTGCTACCTCCCATCTCTCTTTCAGTTTAACGTATAGCCGAGCAGAGAATTGGAAACATAGAAGTAGAAAAGACAAAGCAGAGTCTGTAGAGGTGTCATTAGAACTGTCACCAAAAAAACTGAAATGGGCAGGGGCTGTGGACCATTATCATTCTGAAAGAAAAGAATTTATCAGGTAAGCATATTTTTTTTTCTTTTTTTAGTAAAATGATGATGGTTCACAGTCCTCCATAACATATGGAATAATACCCAAACAGATGGTCTACGTTATGGACAGGGTGGGACAATTTTTCTGGCAGTTACTATTTAGCCAATACTACGGCCTGAAGGACATTTCTGCCAAAAGCTGTTTACAAAAAAGCAAAAACATTAAAGCAATACAATTTGGTAAAAGTATGCAGAGAAGACCATGTTGCAGCATTGCAAATCTGCTCCAAAGATGCATCATTTTTAAAAGCCCACAAAGTTGCAATAATAGCATTGGGTATGAGAAGGCACCTTGAATTCACCTCATACACGTGTTGCTATAATTAAGCTTATTTACCTCAGATGTGTGCTGCTATTACATTAGAAGCAGTGTGCATAAAGTGCCAAATAAAGAAAAACTATTGCAGCCTTAAAGGGACAGTCTAGTCCAAAACAAACTTTCATTATTCAGATAGGGCATGTCATTTTAAACAATTTTACAATTTACTTCTATAACTAATTTTGCTTTGTTTTCTTGGTATTCTTAGTTGAAAGCTAAACCTAGGAGGTTCATATGCTAATTTCTAAGCCCTTGAAGGCCGCCTCTTATCTCATGGCATTTTGACAGTTTTTCACCACTAGAGGGTGTTAGTTCATGTGTTTCATATAGATAAAACTGCGCTCATGCACGTGGAGTTACCTAGGAGTCAGCACTGATTGGCTAAAATGCAAGTCTGTCAAAAGGACTGAAATAAGGGGGGAGTTTGCATAGGCTTAGATACAAAGTAATCACAGAGGTAAAAAGTGTATTAATATAATTGTGTTGGTTATGCAAAAATAGGAAATGAGTAATAAAGGGATTATCTATCTTTTAAAAAAATAAATATTCTGGTGTAGATTGTCCCTTTAAGCAGAAACAGTATAAAAATAGTGTGATTTGAAGCTGAATAAAGTGCCCAATAAGGAAATACTATTACAGCCTTAAAGGGACATAACACAAGTTGAGATAGAGACAAAATAGAGCACAGTGTCCAGACAGCATGGCTATTTTAAGTATATTTGCTTTTTTTTTTTAAATCTTTTTTTTTAGAATAGCGATAGATAGGGACAGAATACCGATAGATGGGAGATAATAGCAATAGATAGGGAGAGGATAGCTGTAGACAGGAACATGATAGCCATAGAGCACAGGGAGTTAGAACGTAGGGAGAGACCTTGACAATAGGAATTTTCAAAATAATCTGTTGCTATTGATTCAGGGGTCTGCACAGGAGAGATCACCTCCTCATTCTCCGCCTGCTTCTAAGAGGTCTAAAGAATAGACCTTTATTTATTTGTTTTTGTAAATATACAGTATATGAATGTCTTATATATTTTTTTTCGCATATGCATGTAAACAATGCTTATATTTGATTTTTGTTATTGAAAGATTATCATGAATTTAAATGATTTTCTTTCTTTATTTATTTGTTTGTTTGTTTTTTGTTTTTTTATTGAGGTTCAAAATAAGGCATACATGGAATATAAAATGTTATCCAATGATAATGGTATACAAGCATAATATGGCATACATCTTAAACATAGTATATTACATAAGGAGAATCTAGAGATATTGGCCTCTAGTTATCAAGCCGTCAACCTCAAATACGCTGGAATTCCGCAGCGTATTTGTGGCAAGGCTGATTCGCCTAAGTTATCAAGCCCTACACACCGGCAAAAGTAGAATTTTGTGACGTAAGCTACGATCCACCGGACTCAGTCCGACACAGATCGATTCTTACGTCACTCCAGATGTTCCGAATGCAAGTTCGGCACAATCTGACTACTTTTGCTAGTTATCAAATGACTAGCAGGTACGCTCAGCACTATTCCAGCCCAGCGTACCTGGTTTTCAATCCGCGGCCCTGGAGGTGGCGGATCCCATAGGAATCAATGGGAGTCTGACCATAGCGAAAGTTCATGTTCGCTGCTGCCCGACATCTCATTGATTCCTATGGGAGATGTCTGCACCTAACACCCTAACATGTACCCGAGTCTAAACACCCCTAATCTGCCCCCCCCCTAAATAAACTTATTACCCCCTAAACCGCCGCTCCCGGACCCCGCCGCAACTATAATAAATATATTAACCCCTAAACCGCCGCTCCCGGAGCCCACCGCCACTCTAATAAACTTAACCCCTAAACCGCCACTCCTGGACCCCGCCGCTACTATAATAAATATGTTAACCCCTAAACCGCCGCTCCCGGACCCCGCCGCCACCTACATAATACCTATTAACCCCTACCCTGCCCCCCTATACCGCCGCCACCTATAATAAATTTATTAACCCCTATCCTGCCGATCCCATACCCCGCCGCAACTAAATAAATTGTTTAACCCCTAAACCGCCGCTCCCGGACCCCGCCGCCACCTATATTAAACTTATTAACCCCTAATCTGCCCCCCCTACACCGTCGCCACCTATAATAAATGTATTAACCCCTATCCTGCCCCCCCTATACCGCCGCCATCTATATTAAACTAATTAACCCCTAAACCTAAGTCTAACACTAACCCTAACACAGTTAATAACTATTTAATAACTATTGTACCTAGTTAAAATAAATACAAAGTTACCTGTAAAATAAATATAAATCCTAAAATAGCTACAATGTAGTTATTAATTACCTTGTAGCTATCTTAGGGTTTATTTTACAGTATTTAGTTTTAAATAAGAATAAGTTAGTTAATGATAGTGTAGTGTTAGGTGTAATTGTAACTTAGGTTAGTTTTTATTTTACAGGTAAATTTGTCTTTATTTTATCTAGGTAGCTATTAAATAGTTAATAACTATTTAATAGCTATTGTACCTAGTTAAAATAAATTTAAATTTGCCTGTAAAATAAAAATAAATCCTAAAATAGCTACAATATAATTATTAGTTATATTGTAGCTATATTAGGGTTTATTTTATAGGTAAGTATTTAGTTTTAAATAGGATTAATTTAGTTAATAAGAGTAATTTTTATTTAGATTTATTAAAATAATATTTAAGTTAGGCTGGTGTTAGGGTTAGTGTTAGACTTAGGTTTAGGGGTTAATTAGTTTAATATAGATGGCGGCGGTATAGGGGGGGCAGGATAGGGGTTAATACATTTATTATAGGTGGAGACAGTGTAGGGGGGGCAGATTAGGGGTTAATAAGATTAATATAGGTGGCGGCGGGGTCCAGGAGAGGAGGTTTAGGGTTTAAACAATTTATTTAGTTGCGGCGGGGTACGGGATCGGCAGGATAGGGGTTAATAAATGTATTATAGGTGGCGGCGGTATAGGGGGGGCAGGATAGGGGTTAATAGGTATTATGTAGGTGGCAGAGGGGTCCGGGAGCGGCGGTTTAGGGTTTAATACATTTATTATAGTTGCGGCGGGGTCCGGGAGCGGCGGTTTAGGGGTTAATATATTTATTATAGTTGCGGCGGGGTCTAGGAGCGGCGGTTTAGGGGTTAATAATTTTATTTAGTTGCGGGGGGCTCCGGGGGCGGCGGTATAGGGGGTAGAACAGTATAGTATAGTGTGGGTGCTTAGTGACAACTTATCAATAAAGCTGTAGAAAAGCCGAAGAGCAGCGAGATCGGATGAGTGATAACTATCACAGTCTGCTGCTCATTGCCCCATACTTGGTGCGTGGCTTTTTGACAGCTTTTTTGATAACTTTGGCGAGCGTATTCAGGTCCGCGGCGGCAATGTGAGGCGAGCTTAGTCGAGCGTATTGGGGCCGGTGAAGGCAGGTACGTACGGAGCTTGATAACTAGAGGCCATTGTCTGTAAAAGGAATACCTAATGTTCTGAAAGCCTCCCAAATGACACAGTGGGACACTTTTGGACCCTATTCATAAACATACAATAATATATGGAAGGGCATATCTTACAAAAGAGACCACTTATGGATCTCCAGTAAAGAACCCCATTTTTTTTGGCTTTAATATTCTACTCTTACTATGGACATTAACATATTACGAAAAAGATATACTGTATAATTCAAGGCATGCTAAGTAGTCAAGATAGGACTAGAAAGTGACAAGTGATCATTAAAACATATTAGTACCATAAACCCATGTTGGAATTAGGCATACAAAATAAAATGAGGCCCTTAATCTGGACAATTATGCGGACCCAATGACAGGAAGTAGTAACTAGAAAACCCTATGAGTAAAACTATACATGTAATGCAAGACGTTAGGAATATAGAGAAAACCTATGTTGACCAATAAATATATAGGTGCCTTGTGGCATGTTAGATCCACCCATGCACCTTTATTAAGGCTAGTAGACACATAGAAGATCATGTCACTATAATATCCTCCTGCTAGAGCAGGTAAGCTACAGGTTATAACCTGAACACATTCTGCCTATGGTAGCAATTATTTCTAAGCACAGTGGCAAAACAAGTACAAATATCTCTCGTGAGTTGAGATATGGTGTAAGCTGAATGCCATTTAGTTCTCTACCAGGTATAAGCTTCTCTATAGACTTCTTAAAGGTGTGCAAATGTATGTCATAATTCAGGAGCAAAACGCATAGGAATAATCAGAGCCATATAGTTAAGGGAACAGCTAGACACGTTGAACATTTCTAAGTGTATATAAGGTCTATGTAAATAAGCATGACTTTTAGCAATCAGACCTATAGTCCTCATAAAAAAAGCTACTGCATTCAGTAAGAATTAGATTAGTAGGGCTTTTATAATGTGGCTACACAAATCTTAGGTTCTAGAGATCTCAAGTGCTAAGCAAACAACATTTAAGGGAGC
Source organism: Bombina bombina (assembly GCF_027579735.1). Taxonomy (NCBI): domain Eukaryota; kingdom Metazoa; phylum Chordata; class Amphibia; order Anura; family Bombinatoridae; genus Bombina; species Bombina bombina. The sequence goes on from NC_069505.1 coordinate 171,199,527, forward strand.
CCCAGAAACCATTAAAAAACCCTACATTGCATACACTTTATCCGATACCACTTTTCATCTGGATGTTGTGGGCTATATTCAGTGAGTCAAGGAGCTGCAATAATTTATTTTGTGCCTGGGCAGCTGCAAAATTCACACCAGTGCACCCCTGGCCTGACAGTAGGACCTCAGAGAAACAAGATTGCAGTCTCGGTATGATAAAAGACGGCAGCAATGCGTTTCCACTAGAAACTCTGGTTAAGGCTGCGGTTCTGAGCCCCGTGATCTCCTGCATCAGCATAGAGCGGTACGTAGGATGGCTCCCCCACATATCTGTCCATGACATATGGCGTGTCACAGAGTTCTCCAAAGTCCCTGCTCTAGTTCCATCGAACCGCAACGCGTTCTGCACTTGGCCAGGCTCAAAGCTCTCCCCAGGATTTGGTCTCTGTCTCACCGAGGTACGTAGGGGTTCCATTTGTTGCCTCTTCATCTGGGCGGCTATGTTGGTAGCGGAGCTATCTTCAACCATCAGGTCTTCTGGTTTCTCATTCCGACCACCATCCGCTGTCAAGCAATTATCAGGCAGCTGAGCGGCGTGTGTTGTAGTGAGTACTTGTTCTATTTGTTCCTTGGAGGTGCTTGTAATGTTTGCCGTTTCCCATGTGCTTTGCTGTGGGATAGGAGCAGTGCCGTGGTTCATTCCTGTTGCATGATTTGGATCAAGGAGAAAGCAATTTTCTATAAGCCGGTGAAGGCCTGCAAAGTGATCTTCTAGTATGGTATATATGGATTCTTCAAACTTTTGAGGTTTTATTGCCATACTCGGTCCTTACTAAGTGTATGTTGGGCTATAGGAAATGTCAGTGTCAATGCACTGTATAGCCGGCCTACAAGGTACCGGGGGGGGGGGGGTTGAGTACTTCTCACTGCAGAGTTTGCCTTAGGTAGAGGTAGAGCTAAGGTAGAGATCCCAAAAATAATATATCTTTAGATTCAGCTTGATTAGTAGAGTTAGGGTATCCAAAGTTATTGATGAGATGATCTTCTAATACACTGATAACAGGCAGATTATCAATGATCTACGCAGAGCAACCAATATTGCTACCATTCAAGGTGCTGCGCAGAGACACACGCCCCTTTTGAAAATTATTTTAAAATACTTCCCAACAATTTTTAAACATTTTTTTTATGCAAACTATTTTTACTTAATTAGCCCTTTTAGGATATGCACAGATCTCAACCTGTTTTATGGCACTTTAAGCAAAAAACTGTCTTAACATAGTGCAATTTAAAGCTGAATAGCTTTTAGCCCACTTAAATTGGGTCACTCATCTGACTGAAAGTACTTGATTAGTCCCTTGGCTATGTTGTATTCATAAACATGTACCTTCAAAATAGCCTTTAGGCTATGTGAGTGCATCTGGACTTACCTTAATGGCACCTCCTCCACTGAGCATACCAGCATGATGTTAGTTGCTGAATCCAGTAGAGAGCCCATTCAGTGTTAATACAAATATAGCAGAAAATTCTTCAGGAAATACCTGTATCCCACAAGGGGAGGCTAAGGATAAGTCCCTGCGACGCCTGAAGGTAGTTATGGCTAAAGTCCCATAGGAAAATACTGTGCTCATAACAAGGTATTCCTATGTCCCTGTATCATTCAGCCGCTGTGAAGTCTCTCTTCTATCTTCTTTGTGAATGATAAACCCCAGGGAATAAGGGTCTCACATTGATCTGAGCTCCCAAATATAAATACATAAGCAAGTATCTTAAACATCTCTATTCTCAACCATCTCATTAGAGGCCAATAAAAAACTCAGAGAGAGATGGGAGGCATTTTAAGCTCTTGTATGGGTTCCTGACCTCCTCCTAGTAGCGGGAAATATATCCCATATGTTATAGAGGACTGTGGACCACCATCATTTTACGAAATAAACATAAGTGTATTTCTGAGCGTTACTTGCCATTTCCTGTAATTTCTTCTGCAAGTTGTATTTTGCCATCTACAAAAAAAAGAGAAGACACATACAATGAGATAATAAATTAGCTTTATCTTGTTAAATGGATGGCTGCAATTGCGATTTTTTTTTTACAAAGCCACTGAACAATTTATAGAAATTCTGTTACGTAAATGAAAATGCCTTATTCAGTTTAAACACAATAGGCATCCAATTGAAAACAAAATGTATGCTTACCTGATAAATTCATTTCCTTCATGATGGTGAGAGTCCACAAGATGTCATATGTTGGATTATACTCTAGTCCATTAGGAGGAGGCAAAAACACCCAACATACTAGACATTTTAATCACTCTAACTTCCCTGAGTCGCCAGGTCATACACATGGCTAAGTAGATGGGGGGGAAAGAAAAGCCGGAAAGACACCGGGCTTGATTACGAGTGGAGCGGTACTTTGCGCTCACCTCTCCCACATTATCTCCACTAGACGGAGGCTTTTTGCATGCTTCGAGTAGTGTGTGTAGTACAATCTGGAAAAAAAAATTTTGCCCAAGCACTAACCTAACACGCACCAAAAGCGAAGCGTGCATATCGCGTATTCCCCCATAGACTTCGATAGAGCGTTAAAGGTAAAAAAAAAAACTTACTCGTGCGCAAACGGGATTGTATTTTCTCAAATGCGCTAACCCGACATGAAATATGAATATTTCACATTCCAATGTTCTTCACATAGCAGAATATGTTCTATTTATTCTCAAATAAATATTTCTATATATATCTGAGGGTTTGTTGGTAAAATATATATTTATACCTATATATTAAGATGATTATATATAGGTATAGATATATACAGATATACATAGGAATATCTATTTATGTGAATAACATTGGAATGTGAAATATTAACAGTAAATACATTGTTAAACAGTTTCTTAAGTATGAATATTGAATATATATGGTTTTAAATGTTTTAAGCCACTTGGCTGCAAAGGGCTCCGATGCACTTATATATATATATATATATATATATATATATATATATATATATATATATATATATATATATGTCTATATATGTATACATATGAATACATAAATACATACATATCTACACACATATAAACATGTAAATATATAAAAAATATATACAGTAAATATACACACATCTTTAGATGTATATATATATATATATATATATATATATATATATATATATATATATGTGTGTATCTCATATATATGTACCTCATATCTTTGAGTCCCTATAACTTTTTATTCTAATTTTGTTTTAATAATTTAATAATTTATTTTTGATGTGTTTTGTACAACTTTTTATTGAAGCATAACAGCTAATCAGAGGTATGAAGTGACCCTGTAATATGCGCGCTACTTCCGACGCACGCAAACACTCGTGATAAACCCCTTTTTGCTTGCACACAACAGTTAGTGCGCCGCTCGTAATCTAGCCCTAAAGCCTTAACAAAACTCTGAATATCATGCTGGTAAGGTGTAGAGCAAAAGGCCCATGGTATTAAATGCTATACAAGCGATGCAAAGAAATACATTGTACTATTTTCAAACAAAAGGTAAGAAAATATTTGCAAAGTCATTGTGCAGGCTAAAAAATCCTAAAAGAAAAGAAATACTCAATATTGGACCAGAGAAAATGTTGAAACCAGCAACATAAGGACTACGAAATCACTATCAGGGAACTGGCAGCAGGAAATGCTTATGACATCACCCCCAGTGGAACCTAAAATGCTGAACACCATACAACTTCTATCTGCAGGACAGGAATACTCAGGTAGATTATAAGTTATGCGCGCTACAGGGTTTTTAACGAACACAACAAACGTTGCGTTATTTCACCCTCCATAGCGCAGCCATTACATGTTTTGCGTGCGATATGGTTGTGTTGAGCTCAATACCGCACAAAATACAATCGCTGTTTTGACGTGCTCGTGCATGCTTTCCCCATAGACATCAATGGGGAGGGTGGGTTAGAAAAAAAACCTAACACCTGCGATCGCGGAATGAAAAGCTCCGTAACGCAGCCTCATTGATGTCTATGGAGGAAAAAAAAGTAACGTTTAAACGCCTAACATAGACCCCACGTCTAAACACCCTTAATCTGCTGCCCCCAACATCGCTGACACCTACATAAACTTATTAACCCATAATCTGCTGCGCCCAACATCACCGCCACCAAAATAAATCTATTAACCCCTAATCTGCAGCTCCCAATATCGCCGCCACTATACTAAAGTCATTAACCCCTATTTCCTCGCACCCCAAGATCGCCTACACTATAATAAATCTATTAACCACTATTTTGCCGCTCCCCAACATCGCTGCCACTAAATAAAGCTATTGACCCCTAAACATCTGGCCTCCCACATCACTATCACTAAATAAACCTATTAACCCCTAAACCACCAGCCCCCCACATCGCAACAACCTAAATTAAACTATTAACCCCTAAACCTAACCCTAAACCTAACCCTAACGTAACCCTTACCCTAAACCTAACCCTAACGTAACCCTAAACCTAACACCCCCTAACTTTAACATAATTTAAATAGAGCTAAATTAAAGTTACAATTATTAACTAAATAATACCTATTTAAAACTAAACACATACCTGTGAAATAAAACCTAAGCTAGCTACAATATAACTAATAGTTATATTATACAGTAGCTAGCTTAGGTTTTATTTTTATTTCACAGGTAAGTTTGTATTTATTTTAACTAGGTAGACTAGTTAGTAAATAGTTATTAACTATTTACTAGCTACCTAGTTAAAATAAATACAAATTTACATGTAAAATAAAACCTAAGCTGCCTTACACTAAAAGCTAACATTACAAAAATAAAAAAAACACTACAATGACAAAAAATATAAAAACCTACCATTACAAAAAATAACAAATGAAATTATCCAAAATAATAAAAATTATTCCTATTGTAATACCCTTTTTAAAAAATAAAAAACCCTAATCTATAATAAACTACCAAGGGCCCTTAAAAGGGCCTTTTGTAGGGCATTGCCCTAAAGAAATCAGCTCTTTTCCTACAAAAGAAAAACAAACACCTCCTTTTTTTATTTTTTTAAAAGGGTATTAGAATAGGAATAATTTTTATTATTTTGGATAATTTTGTTTGTTATTTTTTGTAATGGTTGGTTTTAGTGTAAGGCAGCTTAGGTTTTATTTCTCAGGTAAGTTTGTATTTATTTTAACTAGGTAGTTAATAAATAGTTAATAACTATTTACCAACTAATCTACCTAGTTAAAATAAATACAAACTTAGCTGTGAAATAAAAATAAAACCTAAGCTAGCTACAATATAACTATTAGTTATATTGTAGCTAGCTTAGGTTTTATTTCACAGGTATGTATTTAATTTTAAATAGGTATTATTTAGTTAATAATTGTAACTTTAATTTAGCTCTATTTTAATTATGTTAAAGTTAGGGGGTGTTAGGTCTAGGGTTAGGGGTTAATAGTTTAATTTAGGTTGTTGCGATGTGGGGGGCTGGCAGTTTAGGGGTTAATAGGTTTATTTAGTGATAGTGATGTGGGAGGCCAGAGGTTTAGGGGTTAATATGTTTATTATAGTGGCGGCGGTGTCAGGGAGCGGCAGAATAGGGGTTAATAGATTTAATATAGTGTGGGCGATGTTGGGGTTCGGGGGAATAGGGGTTAATAACTTTAGTATAGTGGCGGCGATGTTGGGGAGTGGCGGAATAGGGGTTAATAAATTTTATTAGTGGCGGCGATGTCGGGAGCGGCAGATTAGGGGTTAATAACTTTAATTTAGTGTTTGTGATGCAGGAGGGCCTCGGTTTAGGGGTTAATAGATAGTTTATGGGTGTTAGTGTACTTTGTAACACTTTAGTTATGAGTTTTATGTAAAAGTTTTTTTGCATAAAACTCATAACTACTGGTCTCAGATTGCGAAACGGATCTTGTCAGTATAGGCTGGAACACAAGCTTGCGGGACTGACGTTAGGTTACAGGCTAAAAGGCTTGCGGTACAGCTATACTGACAAGACTTGAAATGGCTGTGATGCTGTTTTAACACTGAAATTACCATTTTCTCAGCGTTAAAACACGAACGCAAAAGGGGGAGGAGAAACGAGCTGAACCAGCAGGACGCATCTTGGGGAAGCTCCTGATCCTCATACAGATTTTCCTAATATATTGAAGTGTTTACTTAATATCTGTTAAGCTACAGTGGACATATTTATAAGCTATGACTGAGGAGTACGGAAAAATCTTCCCAATGCGTACCTCTAGCCTATGCTGTTCAGCTAAACTTGAGAAACTATAAAACTGATCGCAGGCCCTACGCTGCTGCGCACTTTTTACATACGAATCACTCGAACAATCACTTATACGGCAAGGAGTTGAATACTGAAGTACATCGGCTAGAAGATGCAATTGGGGGTTATTGGAGGAGTTTGTGTCTGAAAACATAATTTATGCTTACCTGATAAATTCCTTTCTCCTGTAGTGTAGTCAGTCCACGGGTCATCCATTACTTATGGGATATTAACTCCTCCCCAACAGGAAGTGCAAGAGGATCACCCAAGCAGAGCTGCTATATAGCTCCTCCCCTCTACGTCACACCCAGTCATTCGACCGAAAACCAAACGAGAAAGGAGAAACTATAGGGTGCAGTGGTGACTGGAGTATAATTTAAAATTTAGACCTGCCATAAAAAACAGGGCGGGCCGTGGACTGACTACACTACAAGAGAAATAAATTTATCAGGTAAGCATAAATTATGTTTTCTCCTGTTAAGTGTAGTCAGTCCACGGGTCATCCATTACTTATGGGATACCAATACCAAAGCTAAAGTACACGGATGACGGGAGGGACAGGCAGGATCTTTATACGGAAGGAACCACTGCCTGAAGAACCTTTCTCCCAAAAACAGCCTCCGAAGAAGCAAAAGTGTCAAATTTGTAAAATTTGGAAAAAGTATGAAGAGAAGACCAAGTTGCAGCCTTGCAAATCTGTTCAACAGAGGCCTCATTCTTAAAGGCCCAAGTGGAAGCCACAGCTCTAGTAGAATGAGCTGTAATCCTTTCAGGAGGTTGCTGTCCAGCAGTCTCATAGGCTAAACGTATTATGCTACGAAGCCAAAAGGATAGAGAGGTAGCAGATGCTTTTTGACCTCTCCTCTGTCCAGAATAAACGACAAACAGGGAAGAAGTTTGGCGAAAATCTTTAGTTGCCTGTAAATAAAATTTCAGGGCACGGACTACGTCTAGATTGTGCAGAAGTCGTTCCTTCTTTGAAGAAGGGTTAGGGCACAATGATGGAACAACAATCTCTTGATTGATATTCTTGTTAGTGACTACCTTAGGTAAGAACCCAGGTTTAGTACGCAGAACTACCTTATCTGAATGAAAAATCAGATAAGGAGAATCACAATGTAAGGCTGATAACTCAGAGACTCTACGAGCCGAGGAAATAGCCATTAAAAACAGAACTTTCCAAGATAACAGCTTGATATCAATGGAATGAAGGGGTTCAAACGGAACACCCTGTAAAACGTTAAGAACTAAATTTAAGCTCCACGGTGGAGCTACAGTCTTAAACACAGGCTTAATCCTAGCCAAAGCCTGACAAAAAGCCTGAACGTCTGGAACTTCTGACAGACGTTTGTGTAAAAGGATGGACAGAGCTGAGATCTGTCCCTTTAAAGAACTTGCAGATAAACCCTTTTCTAAACCTTCTTGTAGAAAAGACAATATCCTAGGAATCCTAACCTTACTCCATGAGTAACTCTTGGATTCGCACCAGTGTAAGTATTTACGCCATATCTTATGGTAAATTTTCCTGGTAACAGGTTTCCTAGCCTGTATTAAGGTATCAATTACTGACTCCGAAAATCCACGCTTTGATAAAATCAAGCGTTTAATTTCCATGCAGTCAGCTTCAGAGAAATTAGATTTTGATGTTTGAAAGGACCCTGAATTAGAAGGTCCTGTCTCAGAGGCAGAGACCAAGGTGGACAGGATGACATGTCCACTAGATCTGCATACCAGGTCCTGCGTGGCCACGCAGGCGATATTAGAATCACCGATGCTTTCTCCTGTTTGATCCTGGCAATCAAACGAGGAAGCATCGGGAAGGGTGGAAACACGTAAGCCATCCTGAAGGTCCAAGGTGCTGTCAAGGCATCTATCAGGACCGCTCCCGGGTCCCTGGACCTGGATCCGTAACAAGGAAGCTTGGCGTTCTGGCGAGACGCCATGAGATCCATATCTGGTTTGCCCCAACGTCGAAGTATTTGGGCAAAGACCTCCGGATGAAGTTCCCACTCCCCCGGATGAAAAGTCTGGCGACTTAGGAAATCCGCCTCCCAGTTCTCCACTCCTGGGATGTGGATCGCTGACAGGTGGCAAGAGTGAGACTCTGCCCAGCGAATTATCTTTGATACTTCCATCATCGCTAGGGAACTCCTTGTCCCTCCCTGATGGTTGATGTAAGCCACAGTCGTGATGTTGTCCGACTGAAACCTGATGAACCTCAGAGTTGCTAACTGAGGCCAAGCCAGAAGGGCATTGAGAACTGCTCTAAATTCCAGAATGTTTATTGGAAGGAGACTCTCCTCTTGAGTCCATGATCCCTGAGCCTTCAGGGAATTCCAGACAGCGCCCCAACCTAGTAGGCTGGCGTCTGTTGTTACAATTGTCCAGTCTGGCCTGCTGAAGGGCATCCCCCTGGACAGATGTGGCCGAGAAAGCCACCATAGAAGAGAATCTCTGGTCTCTTGATCCAGATTCAGCGTAGGGGACAAATCTGAGTAATCCCCATTCCACTGACTTAGCATGCACAATTGCAGCGGTCTGAGGTGCAGGCGTGCAAAAGGAACTATGTCCATTGCCGCTACCATTAAGCCGATTACCTCCATGCATTGAGCCACTGACGGGTGTTGAATGGAATGAAGGACACGGCAAGCATTTAGAAGCTTTGTTAACCTGTCCTCTGTCAGGTAAATTTTCATTTCTACAGAATCTATAAGAGTCCCCAAGAAGGGAACTCTTGTGAGTGGTAAGAGAGAACTCTTCTCCTCGTTCACTTTCCACCCATGCGACCTTAGAAATGCCAGTACTAACTCTGTATGAGACTTGGCAGTTTGGAAGCTTGACGCTTGTATCAGAATGTCGTCTAGGTACGGAGCTACCGAAATTCCTCGCGGTCTTAGTACCGCCAGAAGAGAGCCCAGAACCTTTGTAAAGATTCTCGGAGCTGTAGCCAACCCGAAGGGAAGAGCTACAAACTGGTAATGCCTGTCTAGGAAGGCAAACCTTAGATACCGGTAATGTTCTTTGTGAATCGTTATGTGAAGGTAAGCATCCTTTAAATCCACTGTGGTCATGTACTGACCTCTTTGGATCATGGGTAAGATTGTCCGAATAGTTTCCATTTTGAACGATGGAACTCTTAGGAATTTGTTTAGGATCTTTAAATCCAATATTGGTCTGAAGGTTCCCTCTTTTTTGGGAACCACAAACAGATTTGAGTAAAACCCTTGTCCGTGTTCCGACCGCGGAACTGGGTGGATCACTCCCATTAGTAAAAGGTCTTGTACACAGCGTAGAAATGCCTCTTTCTTTATCTGGTTTGTTGACAACCTTGAAAGGTGAAATCTCCCTTGTGGAGGAGAAGCTTTGAAGTCCAGAAGATATCCCTGAGATATGATCTCCAACGCCCAGGGATCCTGGACATCTCTTGCCCAAGCCTGGGCGAAGAGAGAGAGTCTGCCCCCCACTAGATCCGTTTCCGGATCGGGGGCCCTCACTTCATGCTGTCTTAGGGGCAGCAGCAGGTTTTCTGGCCTGCTTGCCCTTGTTCCAGGTCTGGTTAGGTTTCCAGCCTTGTCTGTAGCGAGCAACAGCTCCTTCCTGTTTTGGAGCAGAGGAAGTTGATGCTGCTCCTGCCTTGAAGTTACGAAAGGCACGAAAATTAGACTGTCTAGCCCTAGGTTTGGCTCTGTCTTGAGGCAGGGCATGGCCTTTACCTCCCGTAATATCAGCGATAATTTCTTTCAAACCGGGCCCGAACAAAGTCTGCCCCTTGAAAGGTATGTTAAGTAATTTAGATTTAGAAGTTACATCAGCTGACCAGGATTTTAGCCACAGCGCTCTGCGTGCCTGAATGGCGAATCCGGAATTCTTAGCCGTAAGTTTAGTTAAATGAACTACGGCATCAGAAATAAATGAATTAGCTAGCTTAAGGGTTTTAAGCTTGTGTGTAATCTCATCTAATGACGCTGAGTCAAGGGTCTCTTCCAGAGACTCAAACCAAAATGCTGCCGCAGCCGTGACAGGCGCAATGCATGCAAGGGGTTGCAATATAAAACCTTGTTGAACAAACATTTTCTTAAGGTAACCCTCTAACTTTTTATCCATTGGATCTGAAAAGGCACAACTATCCTCCACCGGGATAGTGGTACGCTTAGCTAAAGTAGAAACTGCTCCCTCCACCTTAGGGACCGTTTGCCATAAGTCCCGTGTGGTGGCGTCTATTGGAAACATTTTTCTGAATATAGTAGGGGGTGAGAAAGGCACACCGGGTCTATCCCACTCCTTAGTAACAATTTCAGTAAGTCTCTTAGGTATAGGAAAAACGTCAGTACTCGTCGGTACCGCAAAATATTTATCCAACCTACACATTTTCTCTGGGATTGCAACTGTGTTACAATCATTCAGAGCCGCTAACACCTCCCCTAGTAATACACGGAGGTTTTCCAGCTTAAACTTAAAATTTGAAATGTCTGAATCCAGTTTATTTGGATCAGATCCGTCACCCGCAGAATGAAGCTCTCCGTCCTCATGCTCTGCAAATTGTGACGCAGTATCAGACATGGCCCTAGCATTATCAGCGCACTCTGTTCTCACCCCAGAGTGATCTCGTTTACCCCTAAGTTCTGGCAATTTAGACAAAACTTCAGTCATAACATTAGCCATGTCTTGTAGAGTGATTTGTAATAGCCGCCCTGATGTACTTGGCGCTACAATATCACGCACCTCCTGAGCGGGAGATGCAGGTACTGACACGTGAGGCAAGTTAGTCGGCATAACTTCCCCCTCGTTGTCTGGTGAATGTTGCTTAACATGTACAGATTGACTATTATTTAAAGTAGCATCAATGCAATTAGTACATAAATTTCTATTGGGCTCCACCTTGGCTTTTGAACATATTGCACAAAGAGATTCCTCTGTGTCAGACATGTTTAAACAAACTAGCAATTAGACTAGCAAGCTTGGAAATACTTTTCAACTAAATTTACAAGCAATATGCAAAACGTTACTGTGCCTTTAAGAAGCACACAAAAACTGTCACAGTTGAATAACAATGAACCGGATTAGTTATAGAAACCAAATTTTCACAGTAAAAAGCATAAATTTAGCAAAGGATTGCACTCATTAGCAATGGATGATTAACCCTTAATATCAGAAAAAACGGATAACAATTGAAAATATAAGCGTTTTTATCACAGTCAAAGCACAGTCTCACAGGTCTGCTGTGAGTGATTACCTCCCTCAAAACTAGTTTTGAAGACCCCTGAGCTCTGTGGAGACGTCCTGGATCATGCAGGGAGAAAAAGGCAGACTGTGACTGAATTTCTGATGCGTAGTAAAAGCGCCAAAATAGGCCCCTCCCACTCACAATACAACAGTGAGGGAAGCTCAGTAAACTGTTTTAATTTAAAACAAACGACAGCCATGTGGAAAATAACGCCCAAAACAATTTTTCACCAAGTACCTCAGATAATTAAATGATTTAACATGCCAGCAAACGTTTAAAATCTAATTTATGAAATGTCATTAAAAGCCTGCTGCTAGTCGCTCACACTGCAAGTTAGGCTAAAAGTTATATGCATACAGTATTTTCCCAGTGAAGTGCCATTCCCCAGAAATACTTAAGTGTAAACATACATACATATCAGCCTGATACCAGTTGCTACTACTGCATTTAAGGCTGTACTTACATTATATCGGTATTAGCAGTATTTTCTCAGTCAATTCCATTCCTTAGAAAATAATATACTGCAACATACCTCTTTGCAGGTGAACCTGCCCGCTGTCCCCTGATCTTAACTTACCTTACTCCTCAGAATGGCCGAGAACAGCAAATGGATCTTAGTTACGTCCGCTAAGATCATACACAAAACTCAGGTAGATTCTTCTTCAAATTCTGCCTGAGAAGAAAACAACACACTCCGGTGCCGTTTAAAATAACAAACTTTTGATTGAAGATATAAAAACTAAGTTTAATCACCACAGTCCTCTCACACATCCTATCTATTAGTTGGGTGCAAGAGAATGACTGGGTGTGACGTAGAGGGGAGGAGCTATATAGCAGCTCTGCTTGGGTGATCCTCTTGCACTTCCTGTTGGGGAGGAGTTAATATCCCATAAGTAATGGATGACCCGTGGACTGACTACACTTAACAGGAGAAATACATACACTAATAACACAATGCTCTAGAACCATCCCTGCATCATGCGGCTTCCAAGATGGCGACAAAGTACCTGAGGCCCTCAATGAGGAAAAGGAACCACGCGAGAGGTATTATAATTCCCAACAGCGAACTGATACAGTACCCGTACTGAAAGATACAAAAGCAGTTGCTTTAACATCGGGCATGCAAACCTACGCTCTGCCTATTGCCGGGAAAGAGGTCTCAGGGAATTGCCGCGATACATCAGGAGGTACATTCTTCACTCCCTCTGAGGGACAAACTATTAGCTCTCTACCAACAATGTCAGTGCACCAAAGAGCAGATCATATGCCAGGGGGAGCCCTGGTATGTGAACAAACATCTGATGCCGATTGGGAGATGACTATACACCACAGCGGTATTGCAATGCAATCCTCACAGACTACACAGAAGAAAACGTCCTATAGTGTGACTCCAGCTCTAGAGTGGCACCCGATTCTGGGAATCAGAAAAGGGACCCTACTAACACCTCAGTCCCGGTTTTACCCAATCTAAAGTTTTTGGTCGGCCCTGCTTATCCAAATCGCACTCCACCGAGTGCCAATGGGATGCATGGCAATGGACTCCGCTGCGCACCTACGTCCAAGAGATATGTATGTGTGGACGGACCCCTGACGACTCTTAGCAGACGGGGTCTTCACAAGCAACAGTGTAACCTAGTCAGCACCCACCTGCTTCAACGACTCAGTGTGGGATAGAGTCAGCTACTCTTCAACAGCGGAGGTGGGTCCCCTATGTATTGTGGGATCTATCTGACTACCGATGACACCGGAGAGATAATGAGTGGAGAATATTTTGGCAAATAATTAACCTAAGGAGCTGTTGTTTTGTTTTTTTTTACACTCCGGGTTCCGCAATCTAGCGAGTGCTTCTCAGGGAAAGCGACATGGGATAGATGAGAAGTGAGTGCTAACGCTCAGGACTCGTAGTTGGACATTTGTAAGTGAGCTCTTATTATTGTCTATTATAGATCCTCTTGGGGGTGAATAAATTATTATGCTCATGAAGACTCCATGTCTGAGATTCAAATAATAGATATAGATAGCTCACTGTTACCCACTTAGCCATACTGTCCTCATACATTACTTACACCTCTTAGCTTTAGCGGACTTTGGTGCATTCTGTTATCCACATGTTTTTTTCTGTTTTTTTTTTCTTTGAGATCTGCCTGGCAATCACTGATCACACTCATGTTCTTTGCTGTCTGTTTTACCCAAGCCGAACCTGTAATGGTGTGTCGACGCATTATGTTATAATGAATCACAGTTATTAGGGTGTAACCAGTTACCTGCATGGCTTTCTAGCTAATTTAGAAATTTTACTTTCATTGTTTGTGGTTCAGTATGTAAATATACATTCATAATCCTATCTGTTTCCTATGCCCTTACAAAGGACTTGATACCCATATATGAGCAAGATTATCTTTAATTAAATATCAAATTGTTAAACTACAATAGGCAGTATGTATAAAGTTTTAACTCAATTTAAATCCAAATTCCGGATGCTTTAATACAAATCCTTGTGTTTTTATGAGCTGACAGGTAATACTGACAATTGATAATACTCTTTGTTGTCTGATGTACCCAAGCAAAACCGGTGCTGCTTTGTAGACATATTATGTTAAAATGAACCATGGGGAGTAGCTTGTAACCACTTAGGGCCTTCTAGCTCATTTAGAACGTATACTATATATGGTTAAGTATGTTAACATATATTCAAAACACTTACTGTTCCCTATGCCCTCATAAACTATCTAATACCCATAGATTAGCAAGATTAAAGTGACAGTCTACACCAACATTTTTCTTATTTAAAAAGATAGATAATCCCTTTATTACCCATTTCCCGTTTTTGCATAACCAACACAGTTATATTAATATACTTTTTACCTCTGTGATTAACTTGTATCTAAGCCTTTGCAGACAGCCTCCTTATCTAAGTGCCTTTGACAGACATGCAATGTAGTCAATCAGTGAAGACTCCCAAATAACTTCACGGGAGTGAGCACAATGTTATCTATATGACACATGTGAACTAGCACAGTCTAACTGTGAAAAACTTTCAAAATGCTCTGAGCTAGGAGGCGGTTTTCAACTGTTTAGAAATCAGTTTGAGCCTAGCTAGGTTTAGCTTTTCAAAAACACCACCAAGGGAACAAAGCAAATTTGATGATAAAATTAAATTGGATTATTGTTGGCTCTGTTCCCCCCCATGGCTTACTTATTAAGCTAGGGAAAATATATCCCACAAATATTCTATATACCCAATCTGGTAAATGTACGCTTAACCATAGTGGTAGTTGATACTCCATTCCCTTAAAATAAGAAAAATAAGATTCACTGATTGAGACCCAAGAGTGGTCTCTTACATGTTCCAATAACCTTATTTAGCTTAATATACTTCCTATAACAATGAGAGGTCCAAGAGAGGCCTCATAGTCTAGTTAGAAGGTGTATAGTTTGATAGGCATAATCCACATATTTTGATTCTACAAATGTCTTACAACTATGTTATGTTTTTATTGTTTACGTTTGTTTATTAATTGATTGTCTTGCAATGACTTCTCTGTATACTCTGCACTGACATTTTTAGCATTTCAGCTTTGTATGCCTTAAAGTGAATCTCAATAAAAATATTTACAAAAAAAAAACACGAACGCAAAACTCGTAATCTAGGTGAATGTTAGCTCTTTGAATTTTTGCAATCTGGAGGCAGCAAAACAGACGAGCCCCACAAAAATCTATCATACATATTTAAGAAAAGCAATTAAATGTGTTTTTATTTGCATGACATAGTTTAAGTGACATTCATCTCAAGATTTAATTCCACATAAATTCCTATACTACTAGTGGAAAGCATAAACAATAACATTTGCAACTTAGTTGGTGGACACTTTAAACCAAGTTGAAAACTAAAAGTTGGTTCTTTTGTACAGGAATATCAATACAAAAACTGCAATACATTTTTAAAATATTCTCCTTTACATACAATAAAGTAATATACTTTAAATGAATATGAAACATTGTAAAGCAAAATGTTAAATGAGGAGTAAAACAAAAAACTTGGTATACAAAGTATACTTTGTTTGGATGTTTATGAATATTAATAATTAATGACAGTAAAAATTATTATTATTATTATTAATATGTAATCCAAATTAATAACTACGTTCTGATAGGTGTAAATATTATGAACACAGTGACTATATTTATGCAGTAACTAGGGTATCAATTATGAACACATATATAATAGATGTATTTCAATATTAAAATATAAAACAAGTAATAGAAATATTTAAATGAAATAATATTCAATTATATAGTCTGTTACCCTTTTGATATGAACACAATATTGTTAGGAAATGAAATCTTGCCCAAAAATGAATTAAATATCAAATATCACATTAAAGATTTAGTAGAACAATTCAGAATTAGCCGTAGCATTAACCAAATACACAATATGGCTTATTTAGCAATGTTTGGCTAGGAGCAACGAGCCAAATATTAACATTCAAGTCTTAACTAAGATTCAACAGATTAATAGAATTCACAGGTAATACAATTTAACTATCTACTCAAAATAGTCTTATATAAGTTCAGTTCACCAACTATCCAACATGTATCAGCAAATACAATGTGGCTCAATTAAATATAATCTAGAACACTTTTTATAATAATTAAAATACTCACAAGAAAGAGCAGACAGTTTAGAAACCCTTCTGGCAGATGATATATCATGCAAAAATCAAAACTTGGAATATTCCAACCCCGTTAAAGTATTTCCCCATAGACTTCAATGGCACGGGAAAAGTGGAAAAAACCTAACACCGAACAAGTCTATACAGGGAGTGCAGAATTATTAGGCAAATGAGTATTTTGACCACATCATCCTCTTTATGCATGTTGTCTTACTCCAAGCTGTATAGGCTCGAAAGCCTACTACCAATTAAGCATATTAGGTGATGTGCATCTCTGTAATGAGAAAGGGTGTGGTCTAATGACATCAACACCCTATATCAGGTGTGCATAATTATTAGGCAACTTCCTTTCCTTTGGCAAAATGGGTCAAAAGAAGGACTTGACAGGCTCAAAAAAGTCAAAAATAGTGAGATATCTTGCAGAGGGATGCAGCACTCTTAAAATTGCAAAGCTTCTGAAGCGTGATCATCGAACAATCAAGCGTTTCATTCAAAATAGTCAACAGGGTCGCAAGAAGCGTGTGGAAAAACCAAGGTGCAAAATAACTGCCCATGAACTGAGAAAAGTCAAGCGTGCAGCTGCCAAGATGCCACTTGCCACCAGTTTGGCCATATTTCAGAGCTGCAACATCACTGGAGTGCCCAAAAGCACAAGGTGTGCAATACTCAGAGACATGGCCAAGGTAAGAAAGGCTGAAAGACGACCACCACTGAACAAGACACACAAGCTGAAACGTCAAGACTGGGCCAAGAAATATCTCAAGACTGATTTTTCTAAGGTTTTATGGACTGATGAAATGAGAGTGATTCTTGATGGGCCAGATGGATGGGCCCGTGGCTGGATTGGTAAAGGGCAGAGAGCTCCAGTCCGACTCAGACGCCAGCAAGGTGGAGGTGGAGTACTGGTTTGGGCTGGTATCATCAAAGATGAGCTTGTGGGGCCTTTTCGGGTTGAGGATGGAGTTAAGCTCAACTTCCAGTCCTACTGCCAGTTTCTGGAAGACACCTTCTTCAAGCAGTGGTACAGGAATAAGTCTGCATCCTTCAAGAAAAACATAATTTTCATGCAGGACAATGCTCCATCACACGCTGCCAAGTACTTCACAGCGTGGCTGGCAAGAAAGGGTATAAAAGAAGAAAATCTAATGACATGGCCTCCTTGTTCACCTGATCTGAACCCCATTGAGAACCTGTGGTCCATCATCAAATGTGAGATTTACAAGGAGGGAAAACAATACAGCTCTCTGAACAGTGTCTGGGAGGCTGTGGTTGCTGCTGCACGCAATGTTGATGGTGAACAGATCAAAACACTGACAGAATCCATGGATGGCAGGCTTTTGAGTGTCCTTGCAAAGAAAGGTGGCTATATTGGTCACTGATTTGTTTTTGTTTTGTTTTTGAATGTCAGAAATGTATATTTGTGAATGTTGAGATGTTATATTGGTTTCACTGGTAAAAATTATTAATTGAAATGGGTATATATTTGTTTTTTGTTAAGTTGCCTAATAATTATGCACAGTAATAGTCACCTGCACACACAGATATCCCCCTAAAATAGCTAAAACTAAAAACAAACTAAAAACTACTTCCAAAAATATTCAGCTTTGATATTAATGAGTTTTTTGGGTTCATTGAGAACATGGTTGTTGTTCAATAATAAAATGAATCCTCAAAAATACAACTTGCCTAATAATTCTGCACTCCCTGTATATGTATGCATGTGTATTTATGTGTTTATAAGTGTATATACAGTATGTCTGTTAATACATATATACACATATACATACACATGTGCACACATATAACATATTTAGATATGTATATGTATGTATCTCGATGTTGAAGCCCTTTGCAGGCCTTTTTTTTCTAACACCTGAGACCTCATAACTTTAAGCCATTATTTTTCTCTGCCAAAGACAGAATATGGGAGACTGCCTACTCATCGCTAGAGATCTGTGAGTTCCCCCTTGGTGAATGATATATGCCACCGTTGTGTCTGATTGAAAGCATTGAAAAGAGAGGCCAGTACTGAAGAGTCTGGAAGATAGCACAGAGTACTAGAATGTTTATTGGTAATCTCGCCTCCTGAGGAGACCAAACTCCCTGTGCTCTTTTGGACCCCCATACTGCATCCTAATTTGAGAGACTTGCGTTCATCGTGATAAATGTCCAGGCTGGACAGACAAACAGTGCTCCCTGAGGAATGGATTGTTTCTCTAGCCACAATGACAGAAAATTCCTTGTAGCTGGATCCAAAACGATCCTATGAGAAAGATGAGTGTAGTCCTTGCACCACTGACAAAGCATGCATAACTAAAGATGTCTTATGTGAAACCGAGCAGATGGAATTGCACCTGATGCAGCAATCA
Organism: Bombina bombina; assembly: GCF_027579735.1. NCBI lineage: Eukaryota > Metazoa > Chordata > Amphibia > Anura > Bombinatoridae > Bombina > Bombina bombina. Next base: position 171,218,057 of record NC_069505.1, read on the forward strand.
TCAGACCTAGAACTTCTTTGTATAAATCTACTGTATTGGTTAGAGACTAAAGTTTCACATGTGTGTAACTTTGATTGGCTTTGTTCTGTCAAAGAAAGTCTCATTGTCATGGAGTCTATTATGACTCCTAGAAAGGAGACAATGGTTGATGAAATAGAGAACTCTTTGGAATGATGATTCTCCGGCCATGATTGTGAAAAAACTACAAAAGCGTGTTGGTATGAGATATGGCTATATGTAAAGATGGAGTCTGTACCAAGATATCACCCAGCTATGGTGACACTGCAATACTCTGAGCTCTTATTAGAGAAAAAGAGTTCCCAGAACCTTTGTAAAAAATATCTTATGAACTGATGAACAAGGGGTAGAATAGTCCATTTTGAAAGTAGGAAACCTGAGAAACTTGTTCAGAGTTCTCAAATCCAGAATAGGCATAAGGAACTATGAAAAGGTTGGAGTAAAACCCTTGGCATTGTTCTGTTATCAGACTGGAACTCTAACTCCAATGAAATCTATATCTTGAACACAAAGAAACGGTCCACCCAGACTAAAACATACGTTTTAGTCTTTAGGAAGGCAGATTTTTTATTAATGGGAGAATACCTAAAAGGGAAAACTCTTATTAAAGGGGTTCAAGAACAGTGGACATTTGTGAAGGGTGTAATTTTAGATGCAACCACACACTATATTAGACATGTCTGTAAAAGTAAAAGAAAGTGGAAACCAATTTGGTTTTCCAAAGAAGTAGCACATGCTGTAAAGAAAAAAAGATAGCTTATAAAAATTACAGACACACACAATCAGATGATTATATGAAAATATGGAGACTCCAACAAAAAAAAGGACTAAGCAGTTAATTAGGAAGGTTAAAGCTCATGCAGAAGAGAAAATAGCACATGTGCGTTTCGTTTAGGCCGAACTTAGTTTTCGGCCGAATTTTGGCTGATTCAGAGAAAATTAATAAATCAGTTTCCGAATTTTGGGATCCATTCTTTATTCATATTCAGAATTTTTCATTGTTATAATCTAAACCGCAGTTCCCCGACATCCACTAAATCACTAAATAAAGCTATTAATCCCTAAACCGCCGTTCCCCGACATTGCCGACACCAACTAAATCACTAAATAAAGCTATTAACCCCTAAACCGCCATTTCCCGACATTGCCAACACTAACTAAACCTATTAACCCCTAAACTGCAGTTCCCCGACATCGCCGACACTAACTAAACCTATTAACCCCTAAACCGCAGTTCCCCAACATCGCCGACACTAACTAAACCTATTAACCCCTAAACCGCAGTTCCCCAACATCGCTGACACTAACTAAACCTATTAACCCCTAAAAGGCAGTTCCCAAACATCGCCAACACTAACTTAACCTATTAACCCCTAAACCGCCGTTCCCAAACATCGCAACACTAACTAAAGCTATGAACCCCTAAACTGCCGGCCCCCACATCGCAGTGTATTAACCCCTAAACCCAAGAAATGAGGGAATGAGAAACTCACTATGTTAAAGGGACAGTCTACACCTATAGCAACATAACTTCAAACCATATATCGTGTTCCGATTAGTTAACTCACCCCCACTACCATAACGAGTCCGCTACACAAACTGACGGCTAGATTACGAGTTGTGGGTTAGGCTTAAAAAGCAGCGTTAGCCAGTCCTAACGCTGCTTTTTAATGCCCGCTGGTATTACGAGTCTTGCAGGTACAGGTGTACCGCTCACTTTTTTGGCCAGACTTGGAAATAACGCAAATCCACTTACGTAAATTGCGTATCCTCTTTTTTCAATGGGACTTGAATAGCGCCGGTATTACGAGTCTGCCAAAAAGTGAGTGGTAGACCCTCTCCTCTCAAGACTGGTACCGCATTTTAAAGTCAGTAGTTAAGAGTTTTACACTACAACGCCGTAGCATAAAACTCTTAACTAAAGTGCTAAAAAGTACACTAACACCCATAAACTACCTATTAACCCCTAAACCGAGGCCCTCCCACATCGCAAACACTAAAAGAATTTTTTTAACCCCTAATCTGCCGAACCAGACATCGCCGCCACTATAATAAATATATTAACTCCTAAACCGCCGCACTCCCGCTTCGCAAACACTAGTTAAATATTATTAACCCCTAATCTGCCGCCCCTAACATCGCTGCCACCTACCTACATTTATTAACCCCTAATCTGCCACCCCCAATGTCGCCACCACTATATTAAAGTTATTAACCCCTAAATCTAAGTCTAACCCTAACCCTAACACCCCCCAACTTAAATATAATTAATAGAAATCTAACTAAAAATTCCTATCATTACCTAAATTATTCCTATTTAAAACTAAATACTTACCTGTAAAATAAACCCTAAGCTAGCTACAATATAACTAATACAATATAACTAATAGTTACATTGTAGCTAGCTTAGGATTTATTTTTATTTAACAGGCAAGTTTGTATTTATTTTAACTAGGTAGAATAGTTATTAAATAGTTATTAACTATTTAATAACTACCTAGTTAAAATAAAGACAAATTTACATGTAAAATAAAACCTAACCCTAACACTTACACCTAACACTACACTATAATTAAATAAATTAACTAAATTAAATACAATTACATAAATTAAATTATCTAAAGTACAAACCCCCCCCACTAAATTACAGAAAATAATAAACAAATTACAGAAATTTAAACTAATTACACCTAATCCAATAGCCCTATTAAAATAAAAAAGCCCCCCCAAAATAAAAAAACCCCTAGCCTAAACTAAACTACCAATAGCCCTTAAAAGGGCCTTTTGTGGGGCATTGCCCCAAAGTAATCATTTCTTTTACCTGTAAAAAAAAATACAAACAACCCCCCCAACAGTAAAACCCACCACCCACACAACCAACCCCACAAATAAAATACTAGCTAAAAAAAACCTAAGCTCCCCATTGCCCTGAAAAGGGCATTGCCCTTAAAAGGGTAGTTAGCTCTTTTGCAAGCCCAAACCCCTAATCTAAAAAAATAAACCCACCCAATACACCCTTAAAAAAACCTAACACTAACCCCCTGAAGATCGACTTACCGGGAGATGTCCTCATCCAAGCTGGGCGAAGTGGTCCTCCAGACGGGCAGCAGTCTTCATCCAAGCCGGGCAGAAGTGGTCCTCCAGACGGGCAGAAGTCTTCATCCAGACGGCATCTTCTATCTTCATCCATCCGTCGTGGAGCGGCTCCATCTTCAAGACATCCGACGCGGAGCATGCTCTTCTTCCGACGTCTAAAACAGAATGAAGGTACCTTTACGTGACGTCATCCAAGATGACGTCCCTTAGATTCCAATTGGCTCATAGAATTCTATCAGCCAATCGGAATTAAGGTTAAAAAAATCCTATTGGCTGATGCAATCAGCCAATTGGATTGAGCTTGCATTCTATTGGCTGATTGGAACAGCCAATAGAATGCGAGCTCAATCCTATTGGCTGATTGGATCAGCCAATAGGATTGAACTTCAATAGGATTTTTTCAACCTTAATTCCGATTGGCTGATAGAATCCTTTTAAGGGCTATTGGTAGTTTAGTTTAGGGTAGGGTTTTTTTTTTATTTTGGGGTGCTTTTTTAATTTAATAGGGCTATTAGATTAGTTGTAATTAGTTTAAATTTCTGTAATTTGTTTATTATTTTCTGTAATTTAGTGGGAATTTTTGTAATTTAGATAATTTAATTTAATTTATTTAATTGTATTTAATTTAGGTAATGTATTTAATTGTAGTGTAGTGTTAGGTGTTAGTGTAATTTAGGTTAGGTTTTATTTTACAGGTAAATTTGTCTTTATTTTAACTAGGTAGTTATTAAATAGTTAATAACTATTTAATAACTATTTTACCTAGTTAAAATAAATACAAACTTGCCTGTAAAATAAAAATAAATCCTAAGCTAGCTACAATGTAACTATTAGTTATATTGTAGCTAGCTTAGGGTTTATTTTACAGGTAAGTATTTAGTTTTAAATAGGAATAATTTAGTTAATTATAGTAATATTTATTTCGATTTATTTAAATTATATTTAAGTTAGGGGGTGTTAGGTTTAGGGTTAGACTTAGGTTTAGGGGTTAATAACTTTAATATAGTGGCGGCGATGTTGGGGGCGGCAGATTAGGGGTAAATAAATGTAGGTAGGTGGCGGCGATTTTAGGGACGTCAGATTAGGGGTTAATAATATTTAACTAATGTTTGCGAGGCGGGAGTGCGGCAGTTTAGGGGTTAATATGTTTATTATAGTGGCGGCGACATTGGGGGCAGCAGATTAGGGGTTAATAAGTGTAGGTAGGTGGCGGCAACATTGGGGGTGGCAGAGTAGGGGTTAATAAATATAGTGTAGGGTTCGGCGATGTTGGGGGCAGCAGATTAGGGGTTCATAAGTATAATGTAGGTGGCGGCGGTGTCCGGAGCGGCAGATTAGGGGTTAATAATTATAATTTAGGTGTCGCCGATGTCGGGGGCAGCAGATTAGAGGTTAATAAGTGTAAGATTAGGGGTGTTTAGACTCGGGGTTCATGTTAGGGTGTTTGGTGTAGACATAAATTTTATTTCCCCATAGGAATCAATGGGGCTGCGTTAAGGAGTTTTACAATGCTTTTTTGCAGGTGTTAGACTTTTTTTCAGCCGGCTCTCCCCGTTGATTCCTATGGGGAAATCGTGCACGAGCACGTTACACCAGCTCACCGCTGACTTAAGCAGCGCTGGTATTGGAGAACGGTAAGGAGCACAATTTTGCTCAACGCTCACTTCTTGTCTTTTAACAACGGGTTTGTAAAAACTCATAATACCAGCGCTGCATGTAAGTGAGCGTTGAGTGAAAACTGCTCGTTAGCACCGCATAGCCTCTAACACAAAACTCGTAATCTGGGCCAGAGTTATTCAAATTCAAAAGTTAGATTTCTATTGTTAAAAATGGCCATCTAGCTTCTCCTATAAACAAAATCATAGACTCTCTTATTTTCAATGCTTCAATCAAAAGTTGATCACCGGTTAAAAATCAGTCTCGCGCTTTCGTATTTTCACACATGTGCAACAGCATAGGAACCAAAAAAACGGAACTCAAACATATGTTTAATTTGAACATGAATCGAATTATTCTGTGGAAAAGCTATTTAGAGTGTAAGTATAGAGTGAAGCGGCGATCAAATTAATTATTATTTTGCAACTGTTAAAATCCTAATTTTATTCAAGCGCAATATGTTTTTTTTTTTGCAGAGGCTGTAGGTTCCAGATACGCGGATGGACTTCCGGTTACACAAAACACTAAAGATGCGCATGCGTGTTAGGTGGCTCATTACGTCACTTTGCTACATGCACGAGTATGAACTAACTTAAAGGGACATTATACACTCATTTTTTCTTTGCATAAATGTTTTGTAGATGATCTATTTTTATAGCCCATTAAGTTGTTTTTTTTTAAAAAATGTATAGTTTTGCTTTTTTTAAAATAACATTGCTCTGATTTTCAGACTCCTAACCAAGCCCCAAAGTTTTATGTGAATACTGTCAGCTACCTTCTCCAGCTTGCTGCTGTTTGTGTAAAGGGTCTTTTCATATGCAAAAGAAGGGGGAGAGGGGGAAGTGTCTTTTTTTCCCACTTGCAGTGGGCTTTCCAGCTACCTTTTCAACAGAGCTAAACTGACAGCTTCTAAGTAAGTTTTTAAACAGTTTTATACTGGATTTTAATATCAGTATCTGTGCATCTTATTCTTTATAGTAGTGTCTATTACATGCAGTTATATGAAAATGAGTGTATACTGTCCCTTTAAGAACAGGACAACAAGGTAGGAGGAGAAAAGATTGGGCAGAGTTTGTTGGCCATTTCTAACATCCAAAATCAAACTTCTTATTTCTAATTACTCGCTTTGTGTAGCAGACTAGTTAGGGTAGAGGGGGTGAGTTAGGACAATCGGAAAACGATCTATGGTTTGAAATTATGTTGCCATAGGTGTAGACTGTCCCTTTAAGACTCACTATATATAAATCAATATAGCCTTTAAATTAGTCAGAGTGGCGGGTATATCTAATTGATATAAGTGTGTAATACAACATATACGAGTTACTAAATATATATAAGGTATGGAACATATACAGATTAAAAACCGGATTGACTCTAGACCCAAATGGGGTCTGTATAAGCAAGTAGTTTAAGCATAATATCAGATCTATACTAAGACTTCTAATAAAAAAAATATATATTTTATTATAAAACAATATGTTAAACAATAAAAGCAGAGTTGATAAAAATGCGATCAAAAATTTACATATTCCAATAAAAACAATATAAGAAATCTAAAAAATCCAAACATAATTCAAAAAGAGTTCCAAAAAAAGTTAAAAATGTATGAGACAGGTCCGGGTGTTTCCTGCAGTAATATAAGAGCGACAAGATATTCTTGTCAAAGTATGGCAAAGTATACGCTTTAAGGTTCTAATATTTACTTACACCATAAAGTTTAAAGTTGTGTCCCGCTGACTCCTACTCGGCTTGTCTTAGCCATTGATGGTATTCAGCTGCGGCCAAACTATGGATCCTTCCGGAAGTCAAATGGGTGCAGAATTCTTGATTACACTACGGGTCTTTCCCGCAGTCAAATTCATGCAGCATTTTCAATGATGTATCCTAGGTTTAAACGAGCTACCGATTCTTTTCAGGATCAAAAGCAGATTGTTGCAGAGTAACGCGTTTCGGCTTCAAGCCTTTTTCAAACTCTGCTATATCGGGGTATCTGCAGCTGTTATATACCCTTTATAATTAAAGGGGCATTATGCTAATAAATGAGGATTTTAACATTTTCTAAATAATTGGTCTATCTAGGAATATATATTACTAGGATTTCTATTTTAATAAATAATTCCCAAATTATTGCTTATTAAAGTAAGCATTTTTCTATTAGAAATAAATATACAATACGATTATTTGATAGATCTACCATAAGTTTCTGCTTAATATGTGTTCATTTGTCTATATGTAACAAATTGTAAACGGAATATCTGCATATGTTTAAGGTATATAGTACACTATTATAATTTCCCACTAACTGAATTTTAAATTCTTAATTTTAAAATTTTGATAATTTTAAAATCCTCATTTATTACCGTAATGCTCCTTTAATTATAAAGGGTATAACAGCTGCAGATACCCGGTATAGCAGAGTTTGAAAAAGGCTTGAAGCCGAAATGCGTTACTCTGCAACAATCTGCTTTTGATCCTGAAAGGAATCCGTAGCTCGTTTGAGCCTAGGATACATCATTGAAAATTCTGCATGAGTTTGACTGCAAGAAGGACCCGTAGTGTAATCAAGAATTCTGCACCCATTTGACTTCCATTTGAATACCATCAACAGCTAAGAAAAGCCGAGTAGGAGTCAGCGGGACACAACTTTAAACTTTATGGTGCAAGTAAATATTAGCACCTTAAAGCGTATACTTTGCCATACTTTGACAAGAATATCTTGTCGGTCTTATATTACTGCAGGAAACAACCGGACCTATCTCATACATTTTGAACTCGTTTTGGAACTCTTTTTGAATTATGTTTGGATTTTTTAGATTTCTTATATTGTTTTTATTGGAATATGTAAATTTGTGATTGCATTGTTATCAACTCTGTTTTTATTCGGCTAGATTATGAGTTTTGTGTTATGAGTAAATAAGCAGCGTTAAGGCTCATAACGCTGCTTTTTTACTACTGCTGCTATTACGAGTCTTGTAGGTACAGCTGTCCCGCACACTTTTTTGGCTTTACCGCAAATCAACTTACGCAATTTGCTAATAGTCTTTTTTCAATGGGACTTCCATAGCGCCGGTATTAGAAGCTTTTTTTTTTAGGCCAAAAAGTGAGCGGTACAGCCTATCCCGCAAGATTCGTAACGCATTCTAAAGTCAGTAGTTATGAGTTTTACACTACAAAGCTGTAGCATAAAAATCATAACTAAAGTGTTACAAAGTACACTAACACCCATAAACTACCTATTAACCCCTAAACCGAGGCCCTCCCGCATCGTAAACACTAGTTAAATATTATTAACCCCTAATCTGCTGTCCCTAACATCACCGCCACCTACCTACATTTATTAACCCCTAATCTGCCGTCTCCAACGTCGCCGCCACTATACTATATTTATTAACCCTAAACCTAAGTCTAACTCTAACACCCCCTAACTTAAATATAATTAAAATAAATCTAAATAAAACCTACAATTAATAACTAAATAATTCCTATTTAGAATCTATCAGCCAATCGGAATCTAAGGGATGCCATCTTGGATGACGTCACTTAAAGAAACATTCATTCGGGAAGAAGACTTCGTTGGAAGAGGATGCTCCGCGCCAGATGTCTTGAAGATGGAGCCGCTCCGCGCCAGATGGATGAAGATAGAAGGTGTCTGGATGAAGACTTCTGCCCGTCTGGAGGACCACTTCTCCCAACTTCGTCGTTGAGGTCTTCTTGCCGCTTCGATGAGGACTTCTCCCGGCTTCGTTGAGGATGATGTTGGATCTTCAAAACTGTACGTGGATCTTCAGGGGTTAGTGTTAGGTTTTTTTAAGGGTTTATTGGGTGGGTTTTATTTTTAGGTTTAGGCTTTGGGCTGCAATAGAGCTAAATGCCCTTTTAAGGGCACTGCCCATCCAAATGCCCTTTTTAGGGCAATGGGGAGCCTAGGTTTTTTTAGTTAGGGTTTTATTTGGGTTGTTTGGTTGTGTGGGTGATGGATTTTACTGTTAGGGGGGTTGTTTGTATTTTTTTAACAGGTTAAAGAGCTGTTTTTTTTTGGGGGGGGGCAATGCCCCGCAAAAGGCCCTTTTAAGGGCTAATGGTAGTTTAGTTTAGGCTAGGTTTTTTTTTTATTTTAATAGGGCTATTAGATTAGGTGTAATTAGTTTAAATATCTTGAAATATGTTTTTTATTTTGTGTAATTTAGTGTTTGCTTTTTTTTGTAATTTAGGTAATTGTATTTAATTTATTTAATTGTATTTAATTTAGGTAATTTATTTAATTGTAGTGTAGTGTTAGGTGTTAGTGTAACTTAGGTTAGGTTTTATTTTACAGATAAATTTGTATTTATTTTAGCTAGGTAGTTAGTAAATAGTTAATAACTATTTAGTAACTATTCTACCTAGTTAAAATAAATACAAACTTACCTGTGAAATAAAAATAAACCCTAAAATAGATACAATGTAACTATTAGTTATATTGTAGCTAACTTAGGGTTTATTTTGCAGGTAAGTATTTAGTTTTAAATAGGAATTATTTAGGTAATGATATTAGGTTTTATTTAGATTTAATTTAATTATATTTAAGTTAGGGGGTGTTAGGGTTAGGCTTAGACTTAGATTTAGGGGTTAATAAATTTAGTATAGTGGGGCGGCAGATTAGGGGTTAATAAATGTAGGTAGGTGGTGGCGATGTTAGGGGTGGCAGATTAGGGGTTAATACTATTTAACTAGTGTTTGCGAAGCAGGAGTGCGGCGGTTTAGGGGTTAATATGTTTATTATAGTGGCGGCGATGTCCGGAGTGGCAGATTAGAGGTTAATAAATATAATGTAGGTGTCGGCGATGTTGGGGGCAGCAGATTAGGGGTTAATAAGTATAATGAAGGTGGCGGCGATGTCCGGAGCGGTAGATTAGGGGTTAATAAGTATAATGTAGGTGTCGGCGATGTCGGGACGGCAGATTAGGGGTTAATAAGTGTAAGATTAGAGGTGTTTAGACTCTGGGTTCATGTTAGGGTGTTAGGGTAAAACACAATTTATGCTTACCTGATAAATTTATTTCTCTTGTGGTGTATCCAGTCCACGGATCATCCATTACTTGTGGGATATTCTCATTCCCAACAGGAAGTTGCAAGAGGAAACCCACAGCAGAGCTGCAATATAGCTCCTCCCCTAACTGTCATAGCCAGTCATTCGACCGAAAACAAGCCGAGAAAGGAGGAACCATAGGGTGCAGTGGTTACTGTAGTTTAAATTTAAAAATTACCTGCCTTAAAATGACAGGGCGGGCCGTGGACTGGATACACCACAAGAGAAATAAATTTATCAGGTAAGCATAAATTGTGTTTTCTCTTGTAAGGTGTATCCAGTCCACGGATCATCCATTACTTGTGGGATACCAATAACAAAGCTAAAGTACACGGATGAAGGGAGGGACAAGGCAGGAACTTAAATGGAAGGAAACACTGCCTGTAAAACCTTTCTCCAAAATATAGCCTCCGAAGAAGCAAAAGTATCAAATTTGCAAAATTTTGAAAAAGTATGAAGCGAAGACCAAGTCGCCGCCTTGCAAATCTGTTCAAAAGAAGCCTCATTTTTAAAGGCCCAAGTGGAAGCCACAGCTCTAGTGGAATGAGCTGTAATCCTTTCAGGAGGCTGCTGTCCAGCAGTCTCATAGGCTAAGCGGATTAAGCTTCTTAGCCAAAAAGAAGGAGAGGTTGCCGAAGCCTTTTGATCTCTCTCTCCTCTGTCCAGAGAAGACAACAAACCAAGCAGATGTTTGACGAAAATCTTTAGTAGCTTGTAAGTAAAAACTTTAAAGCACGGACCACGTCCAGATTGTGAAACACAAGGATGGAACAACAATCTCTTGATTGATATTCTTGTTAGATACCACCTTAGGTAAAAACCTAGGTTTGGTACGCAGGACTACCTTATCCGAAATGGAAAATCAGATAAGAAGAATCACATTGTAAGGCAGATAACTCGGAGACTCTACGAGCCGAGGAAATAGCTACCAAAAAAAGGACTTTCCAAGATAAAAGTTTGATATCTATGGAATGAAGAGGTTCAAACGGAACTTCTTGAAAAACCTTAAGAACCAAGTTTAAGCTCCATGGTGGAGCAACCGGTTTAAACACAGGCTTGATTCTAACTAAAGCCTGACAAAATGCCTGAACATCTGGAACATCTGCCAGATGCTTAACTAGCTGACAAACCTTTTTCCAAACCTTCTTGGAGAAAAGATAATATCCTAGGAATCCTGACCTTACTCCATGAGTAACCCTTGGATTCACACCAATAAAGATATCTACGCCATACCTTATGGTAAATTTTCCTGGTGACAGGCTTTCGTGTCCGTATTAAGGTATCAATAACTGACTCGGAGAAGCCACGCTTTGATAAAATCAAGCGTTCAATCTCTAGGCAGTCAGCCGCAGAGAAATTAGATTTGGATGGTTGGAAGGACCCTGAAGTAGAAGGTCCTGTCTCAGAGGCAGAGACCATGGTGGAAAGGATGACATGTCCACTAGATCTGCATACCAGGTCCTGCGTGGCCACGCAGGTGCTATCAGAATCACTGATGCTCTCTCCTGCTTGATCTTGGCAATCAGTCGAGGGAGCAGAGGAAACGGTGGAAACACATAAGCCCGGTTGAAAGACCAACTATCAGTGTCGCCTTGGGATCCCTGGACCTGGATCCATAACACGGAAGCTTGGCGTTCTGGCGAGACGCCATGAGATCCAGTTCTGGTTTGTCCCAACGATGAATCAGTTGTGCAAATACCTCCGGATAGAGTTCCCACTCTCCCGGATGAAAAGTCTGACGACTTAGAAAATCCGCCTCCCAGTGCTCTACACCTGGAATATGGATAGCTGATAGGTGGCAAGAGTGAATCTCTGCCCAGCGAATTATTTTTGAAACTTCTAACATCTCTAGGGAACTTCTTGTTCCCCCTTGATGGTTGATGTAAGCTACAGTCATGATGTTGTCCGACTGAAATCTGATGTACCTCAGAGTTGCTAACTGAGGCCAAGCCTGAAGAGCCTTGAATATCGCTCTTAGTTCCAGAATATTTATTGGAAGGAGAGACTCCTCCTGAGTCCACGATCCCTAAGCCTTCAGGGAGTTCCAGACTGCACCCCAACCTAGAAGGCTGGCATTTGTTGTTACAATTGTCCAATCTGGCCTGCGAAAGGTCATACCTTTGGACAGATGGACCCGAGATAGCTACCAGGGAAAAGAATCCCTGGTCTCTTGGTCCAGATTCAGTTGAGGGGACAAATCTGTGTAATCCCCGCTCCACTGACTGAGCATGCATAGTTGCAGCGGTCTGAGATGTAAGCGTGCAAACGGCACTATGTCCATTGCCGCTACCATTAAGCCGATTACTTCCATACACTGAGCCACCGAAGGGTGCGGAATAGAATGAAGAACCCGGCAGGAATTTAGAAGCTTTGATAACCTGGACTCCGTCAGGTGAATTTTCATTTCTATAGAATCTATCAGAGTCCCTAGAAAGGAAACTCTTGTGAGTGGGGATAGAGAACTCTTTTCCTCGTTCACTTTCCACATATGCGACCTCAGAAATGCCAGTACTACGTCCGTATGAGACTTGGCAATTTGGAAGTTTGACGCCTGTATCAGGATGTCGTCTAAATAAGGGGCTACTGCTATGCCCCGTGGCCTTAGGACCACCATAAGCGACCCTAGAACCTTTGTAAAGATTCTTGGAGCTGTAGCTAATCCAAAGGGAAGAGCTACAACTGGTAATGCCTGTCTTGAAAGGCAAACCTGAGAAACCAATGATGATCTTTGTGTATCGGAATGTGAAGATAAGCATCCTTTAGATCCACTGTAGTCATATATTGACCCTCCTGGATCAGTGGTAGGATGGTACGAATAGTTTCCATCTTGAACGACGGAACTTTGAGGAATTTGTTTAAAATCTTTAGATCCAAAATTGGTCTGAAGGTTCCCTCTTTTTTGAGAACCACAAACAGATTTGAGTAAAAACCCTGTTCCTGTTCATTCCCATAACTAGGAGGTCTCGTACACAGTGTAAGAATGCATCTCTCTTTATCTGGTGTGCAGATAATTGTGAAAGGTGAAATCTCCCTTTTGGGGGGGAAGCTTTGAAGTCCAGAAGATATCCCTGGGATATAATTTCCAACACCCAGGGATCCTGAACATCTCTTGCCCACGCCTGGGCGAAGAGTGAAAGTCTGCCCCCTACTAGATCCGTTACCGGATAGGGGGCCGTTCCTTCATGCTGTCTTAGAGGCAGCAGCAGGCTTTTTTTGACCTGCTTACCTTTTTTCCAGGTCTGGTTTGGTCTCCAGACCGTCTTAGATTGAGCAAAAGTTCCCTCTTGTTTATTATTAGAGGAAGTTGATGCCGCACCTGCCTTGAAGTTTTGAAAGGCACGAAAATTAGACTGTTTGGCCCTAGATTTGGACCTGTCCTGAGGAAGGGCATGACCTTTTCCTCCAGTGATATCAGCAATAATCTCCTTCAAACCAGGCCCGAATAGGGTCTGCCCCTTGAAGGGAATGTTAAGTAGCTTAGATTTTGAAGTCACGTCAGCTGACCATGATTTAAGCCATAGCGCTCTGCGCGCCTGTATAGCAAAACCAGAATTCTTAGCCGTTAGTTTAGTCAAATAAACAATGGCATCAGAATTAAAAGAATTGGCTAGCTTAAGTGCTCTAAGTTTGCCAAGTATGTCATCCAATGGAGTCGCTACCTGTAAAGCCTCTTCCAGAGACTCAAACCAGTACGCCGCAGCAGCAGTGACAGGGGCAATGCATGCAAGGGGCTGCAGGATAAAACCTTGTTGAATAAATATTTTCTTAAGGTAACCTTCTAATATTTTATCCATTGGATCTAAAAAAGCACAACTGTCCTCGACAGGGATAGTAGTACGCTTTGCTAGAGTAGAAACTGCTCCCTCCACCTTAGGGACTGTCTGCCATAAGTCCCGTGTGGTGGCGTCTATTGGAAACATTTTTCTAAAAATAGGAGGGGAAGAGAACGGCACACCTGGTCTATCCCATTCCTTATTAATAATTTTTGTAAACCTTTTAGGTATTGGAAAAACATCAGTACACACCGGCACTGCAAGTATTTATCCAGTCTACACAATTTCTCTGGCACTGCAATGGAATCACAGTCATTCAGAGCAGCTAAAACCTCCCTAAGCAACACGCGGAGGTGTACAAGCTTAAATTTAAATGTAGAAATATTAGAATCAGGTATCTTCCTGAGTCATTAACATCACCCACTGACTGAAGCTCTCTTTCCTCAGCTTCTGCATATTGTGAGGCAGTATCAGACATGGTTCTTAAAGCGTCAGTATGCTCTGCATTTTGTCTCACCCCAGAGCTATCTCGCTTACCTCTAAGTTCAGGTAGTCTGGCTAATACCGCTGACAGTGTATTATCCATGACTGCCGCCATGTCTTGTAAAGTAAACGCTATGGGCGCCCTAGATGTACTTGGAGCCATTTGAGCGTGAGTCCCTTAAGCGGGAGTCAAAGGGTCTGACACGTGGGGAAAGTTAGTCGGCATAACTTCCCCCTCGTCAGATTCCCCTGGTGATAAAAAAATTTAAAAGACAGAAAATTATCTTTATTGCCTAAAATGAAATCAGTACATTTGGTACACATTCTAAGAGGGGGTTCCACCATGGCTTTTAAACATAATGAACAAGGAGTTTCTTCTATGTCAGACATGTTTATACAGACTAGCAATGAGACTAGCAAGCTTGGAAAACACTTTAAATCAAGTTAACAAGCAAATATAAAAAACGGTACTGTGCCTTTAAGAGAAAAAAATGTTGTCAGAATTTGAAAAACAGTGAAAAACAGTGAAAAAATGCAGTAAATCAAACGAAATTTTTACAGTGTATGTAATAGACTAGCAGAGCATTGCACCCACTTGCAAATGGATGATTAACCCCTTAGTTAAAAAAATGGATCAAAAAAACGAAATAGACGTTTTTTAACAGTCACAACCAACTGCCACAGCAAGCTGTAGCCCTACCTTCCCCAATAAACGACTTTGGAAAGCCTTTGGGCCCTTTAGAGATGTCCTATAGCATTCAGATGGCCTTTGAGGGAATCTGGATGTCTTAGTTTGTAATTTTAACTGCACAAAAAAATGTTAAAATAGGCCCCTCCCACTCATATTACAACAGTGGAAAGCCTCAGGAAACTGTTTCTAGGCAAAATTTAAGCCAGCCATGTGGAAAAAACTAGGCCCCAATAAAGTTTTATCACCAAAGCATATATAAAAACGATTAAACATGCCAGCAAACGTTTTATATTGCAATATCATAAGGGTATTACCCCTGGGAGTAAGCATGATACCAGTCGTTATTAAATCACTGTATTCAGGCTTAACTTACATTAATCCGGTATCAGCAGCATTTTCTAGTGTTTTCCATCTCTAGAAAAAATTATAACTGCACATACCTGATAGCAGAATAAACTGCACGCCATTCTCTCGCTGAAGTTTTACCTCATCTGTGTAATCCCCTCAGACATATGTGAGAACAGCAATGGATCTTAGTTACAACCTGCTAAGATCATAGAAACCTCAGGCAGATTCTTCTTCTATTTACTGCCTGAGATAAAATAGCACAACTCCGGTACTATTTAAAAATAACAAACTTTTGATTGAAGAAAATAAACTAGCTATATTTAACCACTCTCTCTTACGACCTCCTTGCTTGTTGAGAGTTGCAAGAGAATGACTGGCTATGACAGTTAGGGGAGGAGCTATATTGCAGCTCTGCTGTGGGTTTCCTCTTGCAACTTCCTGTTGGGAATGAGAATATCTCACAAGTAATGGATGATCCATGGACTGGATACACCTTACAAGAGAAACATAAATTTTGTTTACCCATAGGAATCAATGGGGCTGCGTTACTGAGCTTTACGCTGCTTTTTTGCAGGTGTTAGACTTTTTCTCAGCCAGCTCTCCCCATTGATGTCTATGGGGAAACCGTGCTCGAGCACGTACAACCAGCTCACCGCTGACTTAATCAGCACTGGTATTGGAGTGCGGTATGGAGCTCAATTTTGCTCTATGCTCACTTCTTGACTTTTAGCGCCGGGTTTATAAAAACCTGTAATACTAGCGCTGTAGGTAAGTGAGAGGTGACAATAACGTGCAAGTTAGCACCGCACCCCTCATACCGCAAAACTCGTAATCTGGCCGATTGTTTTTTCTTATGGTTTAACATATTGTTTTATAATTAAATATATATTTTTAATTAGAGGTCTTAGTATAGATCTGATATTACGCTTAAACTACTTGCTTATACAGACCCCATATGGGTCTAGAGACAATCTGTTTTTTAACCCGTATATGTTCCATACCTTATATATATTTATTTACCCGTATATGTTGTATTACACACAATTAGATATACCCTCCACTCTGACTGATTTAGAAGCTATATTGATTTATATATAGTGATTTTTAACATAGTGAGTCTCATTTCTTGGGTTTAAATATATGCATTAGTTAACCACAATTCTCACAGTCTGTTACCTAATATATTCAGTTGCTTGCAACACCACATTTCTTTTTCTACTGTGACTTACTTCACTTTAGGTTAGATTTAATTTGTTAGCATATTTTGGGTAGTATTGAAGAGAAATACCCCTAATTGTGGTCTTATATAGGTATTTAACTAAGCGTATATTACTGTCCTAAATTCTGACTCTATTAACCCCTAAACCTCAGTTCCCCAACATCGCTGAAACTAACGAAACCTATTAACCCCTAAACCGCCATTCCCAAACATCGCCAACACAAACTAAACCTATTAACCCCTAAACCGTGGTTCCCAAACATCGCCAACACTAACTAAACCTATTAACCCCTAAACCGCCGTTCCCAAACATTGCCAACACTAACTAAACCTATTAACCCCTAAACCACCGGCCCCCACATCGCAACAACCTAACACCCCCTAACTTTAACCCCTTAATGACCACAGCACTTTTCCATTTTCTGTCCGTTTGGGACCAAGGCTATTTTTACATTTTTGCGGTGTTTGTGTTTAGCTGTAATTTCCCTCTTACTCATTTACTGTACCCACACATATTATATACCGTTTTTCTCGCCATTAAATTAACTTTCTAAAAATACCATTATTTTCATCATATCTTATAATTTACTATAAAAAAAATTATAAAATATGAGGAAAAAATGGAAAAAAACACACTTTTTTTAACTTTGACCCCCAAAATCTGTTACACATCTACAACCACCAAAAAAAAAAAACATGCTAAATAGTTTCTAAATTTTGTCCTGAGTTTAGAAATACCTAATATTTACATGTTCTTTGCTTTTTTTGAAAGCTATAGGGCCATAAATACAAGTAGCATTTTGCTATTTCCAAACTACTTTTTTTCAAAATTAGCGCTAGTTACATTGGAACACTAATATCTTTCAGGAATCCCTGAATATCAATTGACATGTATATATTTTTTTTTAGAAGACATCCCAAAGTATTAATCTAGGCCAATTTTGGTATATTTCATGCCACCATTTCACCGCCAAATGCGATCAAATACAAAATATCGTTCACTTTTTCACAAATTTTTTCACAAACTTTCGGTTTCTCACTGAAATTATTTACAAACAGCTTGTGCAATTATGGCACAAATGGTTGTAAATGCTTCTCTGGGATCCCCTTTGTTCAGAAATAGCAGACATATATGGCTTTGGCATTGCTTTTTGGTAATTAGAAGGCCGCTAAATGCCGCTGCGCACCACACGTGTATTATGCCCAGCAGTGCAGGGGTTAATTAGGGAGCTTGTAGGGAGCTTGTATGGTTAATTTTAGCTTTAGTGTAGTGTAGTAGACAACCCAAAGTAATGATCTAGGCCCATTTTGGTATATTTCATGCCACCATTTCACCGCCAAATGCGATCAAATAAAAAAAAAAACGTTAAATTTTTCACAATTTTAGGTTTCTCACTGAAATCATTTACAAACAGCTTGTGCAATTATGGCACAAATGGTTGTAAATGCTTCTCTGGGATCCCCTTTGTTCAGAAATAGCAGATATATATGACTTTGGCGTTGCTTTCTGGTAATTAGAAGGCCGCAAAATGCTGCTGCGCATCACACGTGTATTATGGCTAGCAGTGAAGGGGTTAATTAGGAAGTTTGTAGGGAGCTTGCAGGGTTAATTTTAGCTTTAGTGTAGAGATCAGCCTCCCACCTGACACATCAGACCCCCTGATCCCTCCCAAACAGCTCCCTTCCCTCCCCCACCCCACAATTGTCCCCGCCATCTTAAGTACTGGCAGAAAGTCTGCCAGTACTAAAATAAAAGCTTTTTGGGGGGTATAGGTTTTTTAAAAAAAAAAATAATTATTATTCTGCTGTATAGGACCCCCCTTAGCCTCCAACCTCCCTGATCCCCCCCAAAACAGCTTTGTAACCTTCCCTATCTGCCTTATTGGGGCCATCTTGGGTACTGGCAGCTGTCTGCCAGTACCCAGCTTATACAAAAAAGTGCTTTTTTTTCTTAGTTTTTTTTTTCTGTAGTGTAGCTTCCCCAAACCCCCCCCCCCCACCACAAACCCCAACCACCTCATTGATCGTTTTTTATTTTTTACTTTTGTTAACTGATTTAATTTAAACCTTGTTCTGTAGTGTAGCGTTCCCACCCGCTCCCTCCCCGTGCACGCGCCCGCCCCCGCCCTCCCGTGCACGCGCGCGCGTCCGTGCGCGCCCCCGGGCATCCCCGCCCACGATCCCGCCCCCCTCCACATCTCCAGGGCCATCGATGGCCGCCACCCGCCTCCCGGTAATGCTCCCACCCACCAACGAAGGAAGCCACCGATCTCCGGTGCAGAGAGGGCCACAGAGTGGCTCTCTCTGCATCGGATGGCTTCAAAAGGTTATTGCAGGATGCCTCCATATCGAGGCATCACTGCAATAACCGGAAAGCAGCTGGAAGCAAACAGGATCGCTTCCAGCTGCTTTCCACACCGAGGACGTGCAGGGTACGTCCTCAGGCATTAACTGCCTTTTTTTTGAGGACGTACCCTGCACGTCCTCGGTCGTTAAGGGGTTAACATAATTAAAATAGACTTAAATTAAAGTTACAATTATTAACTAACTACCTATTTAAAAATAAATACAAACTTACCTGTGAAATAAAAATAAAACCTAAGATAGCTACAATATAACTATTTACTAACTACCTAGTTAAAATAAATACAAACTTACCTGTGAAATAAAAATAAAACCTAAGCTTAAACTAATAAAATCTAACATTACTAAAAATAAAGAAACCTAATATTACTAAAAATAAAAGAACCTAAGATTACTAAAAAATTAAAACTACAATTACAAAAAATAATAAACACTAAAATTACAAAAAATTAAAAAAACTACCATTACAAAAAATAACAAACAAAATTATCCAAAATAATAAAGATTATTCCTATTCTAATACCCCGTTTAAAAAAACAAAAAACAAAACAAAATAAAAACAAACCTAATCTATAATAAACTACCAAGGACCCTTAAAATGGCCTTTTGTAGGGCATTTCCCTAAAGTTAACAGCTCTTTTGCAAACAAATAAAAACAAACACCCCCTAATGTTACAAACCCCCCCCCCCAACCCACAAAATTAAAAAAAAAACCTAACTAAAAAAAACAATCTACCCATTGCCCTGAAAAGGGCATTTGTAAGGGCATTCAGCTCTTTTTCGGCCCATTAAAATAAAAAAGCCCTAATCTAAAAAAAAAAAAACACACCAAAAAAACAAAAAATCCATTGCAGGACCGGCATCTTCTTCATCCCTGTATATGACTTCATAAAATATACATAAATGCAAAAGTGACCGGTCACTAATAAATATCTATTACTAAAACGATGGGTTAAAATGGTATGTGTACAATTATAAAGCTCCTACGTTTGACTAAATACTGCAGATACTGGGCTTAATAGTAATCTAAAGTGATATATTTTGAAAATTATTATTTGAGTACCAAGTCTCACACCGTGTATATAGGATTAAGTCACTATTTATGCAATGTCCAATCCTGTTTCTGTAGTGTAAAGTACCATGGATCAAGACAAACACACACCTTCCTTCAGTACAGATCTGGCAGACTGATACTTGCTACCCACGTCTCCCACTTGTTGCGGGTGAAGGAGAATTTCGGTGTATTACTGGAGTGATAATTATGCCTTTCTTGTGTACTGTTGTATCTCACCTTAGGTACTCAATTTCCTTTACGGACGCCGCCACGTCTTGTGCAGTCTACAGTTGGGAGTTTGGTAGTTTCTGTTGGTCTCCGCTGCTTTTCTTGAAAAAGCATCTATGCAAGGCGAAACACGTCAATTGGATGCCAGTGTTTGTTACGGGGGCTTAGATTCAATACGAGCCGCCACTCTACGCAGAGTAAATCAAAATGCTGATACCCTGTGAGGGCTCACTTGCACTTTCCTGGCCTGAAGGACTCCCATTGGTCAGTTGGCCACAGGTGACGCGGAAGCAGCGGATACCAACAGAAACTACCAAACTCCCAACTGTGGACTACACGGGACGCGGTGGCATCCGAAAAGGAAAGCGAGTAACTAAGGTGAGATACAACAGCACACAAGAAAGGCATAATTGTCACTCCAGTAATACACAGAAATTTTCCTTCACCCGCAACAAGTGGGAGACCTGGGTAGCATGTATCAGTCTGCCAGATCTGTACTGAAGGAAGGTGTGTGTTTGTCTTGATCCATGGTACATTACACTACAGTAACAGGATTGGACATTGCATAAATAGTGACTTAATCCTATATACACGGTGTGAAACTTGGTACTCAAATAATAATTTTCAAAATATATCACTTTAGCTGTTCCAAATCTTTTTATTTGCTTAAATCCTATTGCCTAAACCTCCGCCTCCGTGCATCGACCGTTCTGCCTCCGCAGGGTTGAAGAAGATGCCGGTCCTGCGATGGATGAAAATGGAGCCGCCTGGATGAAGATGCTTCACCACTGGGATGAAGATCTGTCGCCAGACTTCAGCAACTGTGAGTACCGATTTTGGGGTTAGTGTTAGGTTGTTTTTTTTTTTGGGGGGGGAGGTTGAGTTGTTTTTATTTTAGATTAGGGCTTTTTTTATTTAAATGGGCCAAAAAAGAGCTGAATGCCCTTTAAAGGGCAGTAATAGAGCTGAATGCTCTTTTAAGGGCAATTCCCATACAAATGACCTTTTCTGGGCAATGGGTAGATTATTTATTTTTTTAGTTAGGTTTTTTTTATTTTGTGGGTTTGGTGGGGGTGGTGGTTTGTAATGTTAGGTGGTGTTTGTTGTAATTTTTTTTAGCGAAAGAACGGTTAACTTTAGGGCTATTGGTAGTTTATTATAGATTAGTTTTTTTTATTTTAGGGTGTTTTTTTCTTTAAACAGGGTTTTAGAATAGGAATAATTTTTATTATTTTGGATAATTTTGTTTGTTATTTTTTGTAATGGGATTTTTTTATTTTTGGGGATTTTTTTATTTTTAATAGGCCGAAAAAAGCTGAATGCCCTTTTAAGGGCAATGCGCATACAAATTCCCTTTTCGGGGCAATGGGTAAATTAGGTTTATTTTTATTTTGTGGGTTTGGGGGGTGGGGGTTTGTAATGTTAGGGGGTGTTTGTTTTTATTTTTTTGCAAAAGAGCTGTTAACTTTAGGGCAATGCCCTATAAAATGCCCTTTTAAGGGCCCTTGGTAGTTTATTATAAATTATTTTTTTTTTATTTCGGGGTGGGGTTTTTCTTTTTTTAAAACGGGGGATTAGAATAGGAATAATTTTATTTTTTTGGATAATTTCGTTTGCTATTTTTTGTTATGGTAGTTTTTTATTTTTTGTAATTTTAGTGTTTATTATTTTTTGTAATTGTAGTCTTCATTTTTTAGTAATCTTAGGGGGTTTTTTTTTTAGGTGCCGAGAATTTCCAAATTGTGGTGTGCAGATGTAATTAGAAGCCTTCTGATTATCAAAAAGCAATGGCAAAGTCATGCATGTCCACTATTTCCCAGGATCCCAAAAAAGTTTTTACAACCATTTGTGTTATGACTGCACAAGTGGTATGTAAATAATTTCAGTGAAAAAGTTAACGATTTTTTAAATGTAATTGCACTTGGCAGCGAAATGGTGGCATGAAATATAGCAAAATGGGCCTAGATCAATATCTTGGATTGTCTACTTAAAAAAAACCATATAGTTTTGATAGGTAAATAAAAAAAACAAGACTCTGTTTCTGTTTAAATGTTGTGATAGCAAAATGTTAAAACTTCTCCGGTATTTCATTAAATTTCCCCACTCAAAAAATCCTGGTAGCAAAGGGGTTAACACTTAACTGCAACCCAACACAAGTATCCCTTGTAGCCAGCCCTAGCACCCAGTGATTTCCAACACAAGTGATCCCTACACCCATGGCTTAATCTACCTAACTCCTTTACCCAAAATGTTTTTCCAACTTTATCATTGTAATTATGTTCCTCGATATCTTCCTACTTGATTGAAGAGATCTTTGATTTCCAGCTTCTTCTGTCCTAAACAAAGTTACCTATTTTCCTTCCTGCAGTATAGGTTCGGCCAAGATTCCATATTTATTGGTTAAAGGGACACTGTACCCAAAATTTTTCTTTCGTGATTCAGATTGAGCATGAAATTTTAAGCAACTTTCTAATTTACTCCTATTATCAAATTGTCTTCATTCTCTTGGTATCTTTATTTGAAATGCAAGAATGTAAGTTTAGATGCCGGCCCATTTTTGGTGAACAACCTGGGTTGTCCTTGCTGATTGGTGGATAAATTCATCCACCAATAAAAAAAGTGCTGTCCAGAGTACTGAAACCAAAAAAAAACTTAGATGCCTTCTTTTTCAAATAATGATAGCAAGAGAACGAAGAAAAATTGATAATAGGAGTAAATTAGAAAGTTGCGTAAAATTGCATGCTCTTTCTGAATTACAAAAGAAAAAATTTGGGTTCAGTGTCCCTTTAAGTGGAAGGGCATAATTTCAGAACTAACCCCTTCCTCACTTACAGCAACATTACAAGCAGTGATGTGCAGTCACTAGAGGCAGGTGAGGCAGTGCTTCACCTCTCATATGGGCAAAAATATATATTTTTTATTGGCTTTAAAAAAAAAATTGTAAATTTTTTCCCCCAGCATTTTTTTTTCTCACAGCTATATGTTGTGCAATGAAGAGGCACAATCAGGTCTGCCCACCATTACACAACATGCTGCGCCATCTACTGGATGCAAGTGGTTAAGATCATTGCATGGCTCATTAACTGCTTATTTGAGGCAGTCCTATTTGGGCTGAACCAATCCAGTGAGAGGCATTAGTAAGTGGAACATAGGGTTGGGGCTGGATGTTAAATCATATAAAACAAAACAAAAACGCAAAAAAACAACTTTCATATATTTTGTTGCTGTCCTGTGAACCTGCTAGCTTTGCTAAAGTGAAAAAGAGAGTTCTGTTCTTCCCCTCTAAGTGCAGTGGAATGTGCCACTGTCACTTCCTGAATCCTTACAGAGCAGGAGAGAGGCACAGAGAGCAGTGTTTCACCCACATCTTATTAAAGTAAGATTTTACTGAAAGATTCTGTTAGTTAAAATGATAATTTAATGAATGTGGTTTAGTGTTTGTTTACTCTTTTATAGCAGGGTCGTTTTTGTATTTTGTTTACTCAAACTTTACACCCACTAACTTAGCAGCTTGCCTCTGTACTTCACACTAAATTATAGACTAATTTTCTGAACTCTATGTAGCTCTGCTGTTTTATTACTTTAAAATGCAGTGGTCCCCCCCTTGTGTGTGTGTGTGTGTGTCTCTCTCTCTCTATCCATCTCTCTCCTTATGTGTTGTTCTCCCCCATGGTCTCTTTCTCTCTCTGTCTCTCTTCCTCCCCCTCTGACTCTCATCCCTTATGTAATGAAAGAATCTATAAGCATAATTTGCAGCATTAAAGTAAAATGTATGTTTTAAACATATTTTAATGGGCATGGATTTCTAGATCTCATAATCAGAGCAAGCATTGTGTTATCTGGCAAGAGTTTCTGTTACAATCCTTTTAGACTAAAATCAGATGTTTACTAAGTTGACCAGTTTTCCAAGACACCATTTAAAGGGACATGAAACCCATATGAAACCCATATGCAAATTTAAAAAACTTTCCAATTTACATCTAATATCTAATTTTCTTTATTCTTTTGATGTCCTTTGTTGAAAATCATATCTAAATATGCTCAGTAGCTGCTGATTGGTGGCTGCACATAGATACCTCATGTGATTGGCTCACCCATGTGCATTGCTATTTCTTCAACAAAGGATATCTAAAGAATGAAGGCGTATCCTAGCCACTGCCTCACCATCCTCTGACGTCACTGCACGTCACTGATTACAAGTGTTGCGTTATAGCTATACCAATGAAAAAATTGGTCTTTGCATGCGGAATGGCAGGTCTCCCGTATTACAAGTTGCAGCAATACGGCTGTACCGCTATCGTTTTAGCCTATACCGCAAATCTCCATCCTGTTTTTAAAAAATTGCTTTTGAGTGTGGAATATTCAGGTCTCCTGTATTACAGGTTGTGCAATCCGGCTATTACGATAGCGTTATTCCGCAATCAGAGACCAGTAGTTAAGGATTTTTCAAAACAAAAATGTTTCACAAAATTTATAACAAAAATGTTACAAAGTACACTAACACCCATAAACGACACTATTAACCCATAAACCGCCACCCCACATCAAAAATACTATATTAAACCTATTAACCCCTAATCCACCGTTCACCCACATTGCCAACACTAAAATAAAGTATTAACCCCTAAACCACCGACCCCCACATCGCCAACACTAAATAAACCTATTTACACCTAAACCGCCGACCCCCCAAATTGCAAATACTAAACCAAACCTATTAACCTCTAAACCACTGCCCCCCCCCCCACATAGCAACACACTAAATTAAACTATTAACCACTAAACCTAACACCCCCTAACTTTAAATTAAACTTTCAATATAACTACCTTAAGATAAATAGAAACTTACCTGTGAAATAAAAAAAAAAAACTAAGCGTAAACTATACCAAAACCTAACATTACTATTTTAACAAAATAAAGTAAACTAAAAATAAAAAACCTAAGTTACAAAATTAAAAAATCCTACGAAAGAAAAGAACTAAAATTTAAAAACAAAAGTCTAAAATTACGAAAAATAAAAAAATCTAAGATTACAAAAAATAATAAACAAAATTATCCAAAATAATAAAAATAAAGGGGCATTTGTATGGGCAATCAGCTTTTTTGCTGCCCATAAAAAAAATAAAAAAGCCCTAATCAAAAAAAAAAAAAACACCCACACCCCAAAAAAAAAAAAAAAAAAAAAAAACCTAACACTAACCAAAAAATGTACTCAATGTTCTTGAAGTCCGGACATCCATCTTCATCCAGGCGACGACATCTTCATCCGTCGCAGTGGCATCTTCTATCTTCATTGCGGTGGTGAGGATCTGTTGCGGCACGGAGCTGTGCAGGACCAGCGGCGACGATGACATCCAGCGTGAAGAGGAGCCTCCATGCCGCTGAAGAGGACCACCGATCCGGATCCGTGCATTGGGGAAGACTGTTCCGCACCTCCAGGAAGAAGATGGTCCTGTGATGGATGAAGATGGAGCCGCATGGATGAAGACCTTCATCGCCAGACTTCAGAAACGATGAGTACATTTTTTGGGCTTAGTGTTTTTTTGAGGGGGGTTTTAGATTAGGGATTTTTTATTTTAATGGACAGCAAAAGAGCCGATTTCCTTTTTAAGGGAATGGGTAGCTTAGGTTTTTTTAGAGTTAGGTTTTTTAATTTTGGGTGGTTGGTTGGGTGGGGTTTTTACTGTTAGGGGGTACTTTGTAATTTTTTTATCTAAAAGAGCTGATTGCTTCAGGGCAATGCCCTACTAAAGACCCTTTTAAGGGCTATTGGTAGTTTATTGTTAGATTAGGGGGTGTTTTTATTTTGGGGTGGCTTTTATGTTTTTATAGGGGTATTAGAGTAGGTTTAATTTTTATTAGTTTGGATTGTTTTGTTTTTTTGTAATCTTAGATATTTTTAATTTTTCGTAATTTTAGTTTTTTTTTTGTAATGTTAGGATTTTATTAATTTTGTAACTTAGGTTTTTTATTTTTTATTTATTTTAGTTTTTTAAAATAGTTATATTATGTTTATTTATAGTTAAAAGGGACAGTCAACACCAGACTTTTTGTTGTTTTAAAAGATAGATAATCCCTTAATTACCAATTCCCCAGTTTTGCATAACCAACATAGTTATAATTATACACATTTTACTTCTGTAATTACCTTGGGGCATATGTATCAAGCTCCGTATGGTCACAAAAACCGCTGCTCCATAACCTGCCCGCCTGCTCTGAGCAGGCGGACATACATCGCCGGAAATCAACCCGATCGAGTACGATCGGGTTGATTGACACCCCCCTGCTGAGGTCTGGCGGACCTGATCTGCACTGTCAGATCAGATCCGCCAGACTTTCATAACTAGAGGCCCTTGTATCTAAGCCTCAGCAGACTGCCCCCTTATTTCAGTTTTTTTGACAGACATGCATTTTAGCCAATCAAAGCTGTCTCCATGGTAGATTCACGTGCATGAGCTCAATGTTATCTATATGAAACATTTGAACTAATGCCCTCTAGTGGTGAAAAACCTCTGTGAAACGCGCGTCAGGGGTCCTTAGGAGTAGCTTTGTCTCTCCTCTGTGTTTTTACTTTGCTTACCATGGTTTAACATAATTCTCTAGCATAATTAATATTTGCCTACTCAGTTTACTCAGCTCAGCAGAAATAAACTTTAAAAGTAAAAGTAAGTTTAGTCCTTGGATTGTAATGGCTTTTTATATTGTTAAATAAATCCCTGTTGGCTGATGTACTGGCACCTTAATATTTTCAAGAGATACATTATTTTCACCCTCTGGTTTAAGTGTTTTTAAATTAGCCTAAGTTGTTGTGTATGAATGATCATTCGTGGATGTTGTTTTCTTATCCCTTATTAAAGTTTAACAGTGTGAATGTTATGGAATGATATACCCATTTATTTTTCTACCAGTTTTGTATAATTTTACTCTCATTTGCAGAGCTTGACTTCTTACACTCTATTGTAAACCCCTTTTACAATTAGTTTGCTAGTTGTTATTTATGTTAGGGTGTTAGGTTTTTACATAACCTTCTTGTCCCCATAGATTGTGTTATAGCGATCGCCATTCCGCAATTTAGTTTAGTGCACAACTTGTAATCTTGGGGATATTTAACTACAGATTGGAGCCAGGGAACTAGTTTAGGGGGCAATTGCAGGGGTTGTGGCATTATGTGGTTAGGGTAATGCAATGGGGAAATGTTCCAGTAATTGTGATGGGAGGTTCAAGGTTTATGGAGCTAGCTGGGGTAGCAATCAGAACAACCACATTTTCCTGCATGAAGGGAGTTATGTTACACTAATTATGCTACTGATGGTATTGGAGATCAGATTGATTCCCATATATTGATAACACCACACCAGTTTAACAATGTACATGAATAAGTAACTACCCACAAAATATTACTTATTAACGCCACTTTAAATGTTATACTTATATCACCGTCCCTTTGTTTTCTTGATTATAGTATGATTTAGTATAAAGTGTCATTCTTCAACTTAAAAATTACAATAATCATTTTCAGTTTCTCATCTGCCTGCGTATCATGAGCACTGAACCATGGGATACACTATACATCACTTTTGCTGTGTCATGGAATGAACAAGGCAAACAAAACCTAACTGATCTCAAACAGAAGGTCAACCATGTGGGGGAATTTATTTTGCTTCTAAAACGTAACCAGCATTAAGCAGATGATTAAGCAAGTTGACGGTGACAAGGAAAACAATCTATTTGTGAAAGAATTTTAATAAGAATCAAATGCACAGCATACCTCTCTAACAACCACAGATTAATCTATCTGTTCTCACAAGCACAGTTTGTAAGTTAATACTTTCATTTCTCTGAATTTTAGAGAGACTATTTAAATGTGTATAGTATTCTTACATGGAATTTACAAATGTATAACACTAAATCAAAAGAAGGCTGAATTGAACCCACCCTAAAACAGCAAAATGTCTGAGGTTTCAAAGTTCATTAAAGGGATAGTCTAGTAAAAAATAAACTTTCATGATTCAGATAGAGCATGCAATTTTAAGCAACTTTCTAATTTACTCCTATTATCAATTTTTCTTCGTTATTAATATTATTATTATTGGTTATTTGTACAGAGCCAACAAATTCCGCAGCGCTTTTTAAAAAAAAAAAAAAAAGCAGGAATGTAAATCTTAGCAGCTAGCCCATTTTAGGTTCAGCACCATGGACAGTGCTTGCTTATTGGAGGCTTACATTTACCCACCAATTAGCAAGCATAACCCAGGTTCTCAACCAAAAATGGGCCGGCTTTTATGCATCACATTACTGCTTTTAAATATAGATAGCAAGAGAACCAAGAAAATTTGATAACAGGAGTAAATTAGAAAGTTGCTTAAAATTGCATGCTCTATCTGAATCATGAAAGAAAAAAAATTGGGTTTAGTGTCCCTTTAAAACATACTCGGCTAGATTACGAGTTTTGCGGTATGAGTGAAAAAGCAGTGTTAAAGGGCCACTAAACCCAAAATCTTTCTTTCATGATTCAGATAGAGAATACAAATTTAAAAAACATTACAATTTACTTCTATTATTTATTTTGCTTCATTTTTTAGATATCCTTATTTGAAGAAAAAGCAATGCACATGGGTGAGCCAATCACATGAGGCTTCTATGTGCAGCAACCAATCAGCAGCTACTGAGCATATCTAGATATGCTTTTCAGCAAAGAATATCAAGAGAATAAAACAAATGAGATAATAGAAGCAAATTAGAAAGATGTTTAAAAATGCATTCTCTTTCTAAATCATGAAAGAAAAAATGTGGGTTTCATGTCCCTTTAAGCCTCATAACGCTGCTTTTTCACTACTGCTGGTATTACGAGTCTTGCAGGTTTAGGGGCACCGCACACTTTTTTAGCCTTAACACAAATTAACTTATGCAATTTGCGTAAAGTCTTTTTTCAATGGGACTTCCTTTGCGCCGGTATTACGAGTCTGCCAGGGAGGCCAAAAACTGAGCGGTACACCCTATACCGCCAAGATCAATACCGTAAACTCAAAGTCAGTAGTTATGAGTTTTATGCTACAACGCCGTAACATAAAACTCATAACTAAAGTGCTAAAAAGTACACTAACACCCATAAACTACCTATTAACCCCTAAATCGAGGCCCTCCCGCATCGCAAACACTAAAATAAAATTATTAACCCCTAATCTGCCGTTCCCGACATCGCCGCCACTATAATAAACAGATTTACCCCTAAATCGCCGCACTCCTGCCTCGCAAACACTAGTTAAATATTATTAACCCCTAATCTGCCGCCCCTAACGTCGCCGCCACTATACTAAATTTATTAACCCCTAAACCTAAGTCTAACCCTAAACCTAACACCCCCTAACTTAAATATAATTAAAATAAATCTAAAGAAAACCTAATATTAATAACTAATTAAATTTAAAGGGACACTGTAGTCAGAAATGAAATCACAATACAATCGTAATATACATATAAATATATCTTTTTCTAAAGTACCTTCTTTACCAAATATGTTTAGTTTATAAAATATTAATATTGGAAATATTGATTATTTCCAAACCTACTTCTAAGTCAGCCGTTACGGATTCCCAATCCGTGCTGACAACTGCAGTTGAAACATGGCGTCTTTGTTAAATACTGCTCATGCGCGAGTTAGCGCAGCGTCACATCCAACGCCCATCTGCAGATACATAAGGCGAGGAGGAGGTAATTTGGGCTGCAGTGATCAGAAATGTGCATGCGCGATCGAGACTAATTTATGCGCATGCGCATTAGTGACGATTCTGCCAATAATTATATGCATAGGCACGCAATATAATTGGTTAGTGATGTTATGTAGATAATGGCGAAAACGGTGGGCTGGATATGCTTACGTCATTACTGCAAAATAATTATAGAAAATAAAAAGTATGGATGCTTCGTTTTTATTAAAATAAAGTACAGTAAGTTTTCATATATTATTATTTAATAGAATATTGTATTATTTGGTATGTATATATTAAACGAAAGTAATCCTTTAAAACTAAATACTTACCTGTAAAATAAACCCTAAGCTAGCTACAATATAACTAATAGTTACATTGTAGATAGCTTAGGGTTTATTTTTATTTTACAGGCAAGTTTGTATTTATTTTAACTAGGTAGAATAGTTACTAAATAGTTATTAACTATTTACTAACTACCTAGTTAAAATAAATACAAATTTACCTGTAAAATAAAACCAATCAGCCAATAGAATACAAGCTCAATACGATTGGCTGATTGGATCAGCCAATCGGATTGAACTTCAATCTAATTGGCTGATTGGATAGAATCCTATCAGCCAATCAGAATTGAAGGGACGCTATCTTGGATGACATCCCTTAAAGGAAACTTCATTCGTCGTTCAGTCGTCGGTTGAAGAGGATGGCTCCGGGTCGGCTCCTTTGAAGATGGCTCTGCTCCGCTCCGGATGGATGAAGATTGAAGACGCCGCCTGGATGAAGACTTCTCCCGGATGAAGGACCTTCTCTGCACACATTGGATGAAGATTTCGGCCCGGTTGGGTGAAGACGACTCAAGGTAGGGAGATCTTCAGGGGGTTGGCGTTAAGTTTTTTAAGGGGGGTTTGGGTGGGTTAGAGTAGGGGTATGTAGGTGGTGGGTTTTAATGTTGGGGGGGTTGTATTTTTTTTTACAGGTAAAAGAGCTGATTACTTTGGGGCAATGCCCCGCAAAAAGCCCTTTTAAGTGCTGGTAAAAGAGCTGAGCTTAACGCTGCTTTTGACGGCTAACGCCAAACTCTAAATCTAGGCGAATGTTTCTTCGTTATTATTATTATTGAAGAGATTCCGCAGGAATGTAAATCTTAGCAGCTAGCCCATTTTAGGTTCAGCACCATGGACAGTGCTTGCTTATTGGAGGCTTACATTTACCCACCAATTAGCAAGCATAACCCAGGTTCTCAGCCAAAAATGGCCCGGCTTTTATGCATCACATTCCTGCTTTTTAAATAAAGATAACAAGAGAACCAAGAAAATTTGATAACAGGAGTAAATTAGAAAGTTGCTTAAAATTGCATGCTCTATCTGAATCATGAAAGAAAAAAATTGGGTTTAGTGTCCCTTTAACCCCTTAAAGTGACATAATACTCATATGCTAAATCACTTGAAACTGATGCAGTATAACTGTAAAAAGCTGACAGGAAAATATCACCTGAGCCTCTCTATGTAAAAAAGGAGGATATTTTACCTCACAATCTCCTCAGCTCAGCAGAGTAAATTCTGTGTAAAAAGTTATACTTCACCTCAGCTCAGCAGAGTAAATTCTGTGTAAAAAGTTATACTTCACCTGCTCCCAGCTGCAGGTAAAAAAAAAAAGAAGAAATGAACAGCAGCCAATCAGCATCAGCAGTGCTGAGGTCATGAACTCTTACTGTGATCTCATGAGATTTGACTTAACTCTCATGAGATTTCATAGTAAGCTTCCTTTACCTGATTGGTGAAAGTTCACGAGGCTCATCCCCTAAGCTGTCCTATGACAGACACACTAAAATTCTGCTTAGAAATCCATAACAATGGGAGGTGGCTACTGAGGAACTTTTGAGGTCAAATATCTATCTTTTTTACATAGAGATGTTCAGGAGATATTTTCTAGTCAGCTTTTTACAGCTATGCTGCATCACTTTCAAGTGTTTAAACATTTGGGTATTATGGCCCTTTAATGACCACAGCACTTTTCCATTTTCTGTCCGTTTGGGGCCAAGGCTATTTTTACATTTTTGCTGTGTTTAGCTGTAATTTTCCTCTTCCTCATTTACTGTACTCACACATATTACATACCGTTTTTCTCGCCATTAAATGGACTTTCCAAAGATACCATTATTTTCATCATATCTTATAATTTACTATAAAAAAATATAAAATATGAGGAAATATGAAAAAAAACACACCTTTTCTAACTTTGACCCCCAAAATCTGTTACATATCTACAACCACCAAAAAACACCCATGCTAAATAGTTTCAAAATTTTCTCCTGAGTTTAGAAATACCCAATGTTTACATGTTATTTGCTTTTTTTGTAAGTTATAGGGCCATAAATACAAGTAGCACTTTGCTATTTCCAAACCATTTTTTTCAAAATTAGCGCTAGTTACATTAGAACACTAATATCTTTCAGGAATCCCTGAATATCCATTGACATGTATATATTTTTTTTACTAGACAACCCAAAGTATTGACCTAGGCCCATTTTGGTATATTTCATGCCACCATTTCACCGCCAAATGCGATCAAATACAAAAAATTGTTCACTTTTTCACAATTTTTTTCACAATTTTTCGGTTTCTCACTGAAATTATTTACAAACAGCTTGTGAAATTATGGCATAAATGGTTGTAAATTCTTCTCTGGGATCCCCTTTGTTCAGAAATAGCAGACATATATGGCTTTGGCATTGGTAATTAGAAGGCCGCTAAATGCTGCTGCGCACCACGCGTGTATTATGCCCAGCAGTGCAGGGGTTAATTAGGGAGCTTGTAGGGAGCTTGTAGGGTTAATTTTATCTTTAGTGTAGTGTAGTAGACAACCCAAAGTATTGATCTAGGCCAATTTTGGTATATTTCATGCCACCATTTCACCGCCAAATGCGATCAAATAAAAAAAACTTTTTCGCAAACTTTAGGTTTCTCACTGAAATTATTTACAAACAGCTTGTGCAATTATGGCACAAATGGTTGTAAATGCTTCTCTGGGATCCCCTTTGTTCAGAAGTAGCAGACATATATGGCATTGGCGTTGCTTTTTGGTAATTAAAAGGCCGCTAAATGCCGCTGCGCATCACACGTGTATTATGGCTAGCAGTGAAGGGGTTAATTAGGTAGCTTGTAGGGAGCTTGCAGGGTTAATTTTAGCTTTAGTGTAGAGATCAGCCTCCCACCTGAAACATCAGACCTCCTGATCCCTCCCAAACAGCTCTCTTCCCTCCCCCACCCCACAATTGTCCCACCATCTTAAGTACTGGCAGAAACTCTGCCAGTACTAAAATAAAAGGTATATTTGGGCTATTTTGTGTTTTATTTAGCATATTTACATATGCTGCTATGTAGGATCCCCCTTAGCCCCCAACCTCACTGATCCCCCACCAAACAGCTCTCTAACCCTCCCCCCTCTGCCTTAATGGGCGCCATCTTGGGTACTGGCAGCTGTCTGCCAGTACCCAGTTTAGAAAAAAATTTGTTTGTTTTTTTTTAAATTCCCTTTTCTGTAGTGTAGCTCCCCCCCCACCCAAAACCAACCCCCCACCCCTCCAAGATCCCTTAGATTGTTTTATATTTTTTAAATCCCCCCCTTTTCTCCCACTTATTTACATTAAAATTTTCTGTAGTGTAGCGGTTCCCACCCACTCCCGCCCCGTGCACGCCCCCGTCGGCCCCGCCCACGAATCCCGCCCCCCTCCACATTACACGACCCATCGATTGCCGCCCACCCACCTCCCAAGTGGCTTTCTCTGCATCAGATGGCCATGCAGAGTTATTGCAGGATGCCTCCATATCGAGGAATCACTGCAATAACCGGAAAGCAGCTGGAAGCCATCAGGATCGCTTCCAGCTGCTTTCCAGACCGAGGACGTGCAGGGTACGTCCTTGGTCGTTAACTGACATTTTTTAGAGGACGTACCCTGCACGTCCTCAGTTGTTAAGGGGTTAAAACATACTTTTTACTTTAATGCAGCAAATTATACTTATAGATTTATTTATTTTTCCCTCTTTCTCTCTCTTTCTTCTGCACTAAGAGAAGTCCGGGATAATTGCCAAAGACAAAATGGAAAAAGGCAGCACTCTGGAAAACAATAAAGTTAAAAGCAAAGCTTTATTGTAACATATTAAAAATCAAAAAGTGTCCAGCAGGGTAAAGGAACGAATCCCTTCTTTTTCCATTTTGTCTTTTGCTATGCACGACTTTCCCAGCCGTTTGGCTTGCACCACTCCGCAGTGTTTCAACTTTTGACCTGTTTGCCACCCGTAGCTCTGTGCTCATTTCCTGTGCCACTCTCAAGATGGAAGTATAAGGATCGTCAGCGGGCATTTGGAGCTGTGCTGTTTGCTTCCCGGGGTAATTGCCACCCTGGCCCAGTTCCCCACTTATCACACTTGCTTTAACTGTCTCAAAGCAAAAAACATGTGACAGTCACTGTTCCACATAAACACTCCATGTAACAGTCCCTGGACCTGTACTTGAGTGTTTAAACATCATCTTTAATTATCACAAATCTGAAATATGAGGCATCTGCACATACCTTTCTTTGTACATATGAGGCATCTGCACATACCTTTCTTTGAACATAGAACACAGAATATCAGGGAGGTATTTTTGATAAAAGAAAGAAGGAAGCAGTTAAGTTTAATCAAATATTATTGCAGCATGCAACATGAAAATTTTATGTTGCATGCTACAATAATATTCGATAAACTTAACGGATGATGATTATATAACTTTTCGTGTCAGGTCGCTAGCAACTGAAAAGTCCGTCTGTCTCTGAGAGTCTCCACTCCAGTCCAGTCCTCATCACTCGACTTCTGCAATTCCTGTCTTCTTCCTGCCACTCAGGACTCCCAGGTGATGGAGCTGCTCCGCACACACACATGCACGCACACACATATATATATATAATACTCAGAGAGGATCCCACACTCACTATTAACATGCAACCTCCGGGGTGCACTTTAAATATGTAATGTAGAAATAAAGCAAGAAAGGCACTCTCTGTGTTCATCACCAAAACTTTTACATAGGTGAACGTTTTCGGTGTTGCCACCGTCCTCAGACCTTACACAACAACAAGTGAATAAACAATTTATGTGCATTACCTGGTACTGATCCTGCTAGTGCGTGTGGCGTCCCCTCTGCGCAACTGCGCATGCGCAAGAGACTTTACAGAGGCCCTAGAGGGTCAAAAAGTTACCAAGTGTAACTGCTTTCATTCCTTAAATGTAATAAGTTCACTCTCATACTGTTCAACTTGGACTTTAATTTTGGATAACCAGTTTTCCTCACCATCACCCTCGAGTTTGTCCTGGTGTAAGGTTTCAAATGTTGTAACCTCATTTTCCACCTGCTTGAGTAATGTGGTAACCTAATCAATGACTAATAAAATCAAGTCCAAGGAACATTTGTTCAATATCCCACACCATTTAACACAAAATACAGCATTGTTACGACCAATGTCCCCACCATTGGTCGTAACAATGCTGTATTTTGTGTTAAATGGTGTGGGATATTGAACAAATGTTCCTTGGACTTGATTTTATTAGTCATTGATTAGGTTACCACATTACTCAAGCAGGTGGAAAATGAGGTTACAACATTTGAAACCTTACACCAGGACAAACTCGAGGATGATGGTGAGGAAAACTGGTTATCCAAAATTAAAGTCCAAGTTGAACAGTATGAGAGTGAACTTATTACATTTAAGGAACGAAAGTGGGAGGCCGTCACCAGTGATTACAGGGACAAGAGGTTGTATAAGTGGCTGCTTGGCCCAGAGGAACGAAGATTTGCTTTCAGGAATAGGAGACCCAGGGTCTTTAAACCCAGAACCCTGAACACTATTGAAAGTTCGGATAATAATAGCTCTGATCCTGAACAAGGTGACTTTCCAAATTCGGGCACTACCACAGGCTCTCAACCCATGACCACCCGGTCAAAAAACGCTGTAAGGGGAGGCCACACCCCAGGAGAAGTGGCCAGAGGCGCAAGAGGATCTGTCCGGGGGAGACCACCACGACAATGGCGCAGGGGTTGGAACTGAGTAACATCATTAACCTTAGTTCTTATCAGCTCACACCTGCCGAACAGGGGATACTTGAGAAGGGGCTCAGTTTTGTGCCCACAGCAAGGTTGGACAGATTCGACTTACATGTGGATATGTACAAATTTAATAGAAAGCTACGTCTTAAAGAACATTTTGGGAAACAGGATTATCCTACTGATACCTTTAAGAGACGCAGCAAGTTTAATCCCAAATCATCTAATGCCAGCATACATACCTTTACACGTATGATCAAAGAAGATTTTGAGGCTACAATCAACACAGTACCTGGAAGGAATAATTTCTCAAAAGATGAATGGCTGGCACTTAAATCATTAAAGGAGAATCACAACCTAGTCATACGCAATGCTGACAAGGGGGGTGCACTAGTCCTGCAGGACAATAATGATTACAGGCAGGAGATAATATCACAGCTTAATTATACAGCAGTGTATCGTATATTATCACGTGACCCCACTGTTGAGTTTAAGAAAACCATTGACGAGTATTTGGAAACAATATTAGCAGCCAACATTGTAACTAAGACAACGTTTGAATTCTTGATGGTGGACTTTCCGATAGTACCAATCATTTATACCCTTCCGAAAGTCCACAAGGACCCAATTAAACCCCCAGGACGCCCAATAGTTTCGGCGAGGGGCTCAGTACTACAGACGCTCGCAGTATATATTGATGACACCCTTCAACCATTTGTGAAACAGATGAGATCCTTCCTCTTGGACTCCATTGAAATGGTGAAGTTATTACAAGAGGTTGATGATCTTGATGGGAACGATCTGCTGGTTACCCTGGATGTAACCAGCTTGTACACTGTCATCCCTCATGAGGAAGGGATGGCTGCGGTCAAATCTACTCTCCTGCATACACCATATGTAGGTCCACCTGTTGATGTGGTACTTCAGTTGCTTGAATACTGCCTTAAGATGAATTATTTTAAATTTGAATCTAAATTTTACCTCCAAATATCCGGCACAGCGATAGGGTCCAATGTGGCCCCATCCTATGCCAATCTGTTTATGGCTCGATTCGAGACCTTGGGCACTACCCTCTTTCAGGATCACAGGATCCGGATGTTTCGCAGGTACATAGATGACCTGTTCCTCATTTGGAGGGGCAACCAACAAGAATTGGAATCTTGGTTCACTGATTTGAATAAAGCTGATGTTAACTTGAAATTTAAAATCAATTTCGACTATCAGACAATTGACTTTCTCGACTTAAGAATATACAAATCTGGTACAGGTCTAAATACAACGCTGTACCAGAAACCGACTGATCGGAATTCTATTCTACAGGGTTCAAGTTGTCACCCTCCATTCTTAAAAAAGGCCTTGCCCAGGTCACAGTTCATGCGAGTGACCAGAAACAACAGTGAACAGGTCAACAAACAGACACAGCTTGATGAGATGAGAAATAGGTTTGAACAACGCGGATACAAGAACCAGCATTTGACGTCAGCTTATACTGAGGCTACCAGGATAACACAGATGGAGGCATTAAAGAAACCGGTACCTGAAACACCACAGAATGAACGGATGATATTAACTACTACATTTACTCCAGATAAAGTTGTCCTGCCGAAGATATTACGTGATCATTGGGACATTGTCTCTACCAATAAGAGACTATCTTGTGACTCCATGGACTTACCGATTGTTGGCTATAGGAGGGCGGCCTCCTTGAGAGATCATTTGATGCGACCTGATAACAGATTAAGTTACAGGTCCAAAACATGGTTAGACACCACCAACAATGGGTGCTTCAGATGTAGTGGATGCACCACATGCAGTGGGATGACCCAGAGCAAATTTTTCACACATCCTTGGACAAATAAAAGATTTGCTATTAGACATAGGGTCACATGCACTACAAACTATATTGTGTACATGATACATTGCCCCTGTGGCAAATTCTATGTTGGTAAGACACAGGATGATGCCCGCACTAGAATGGCCAATCACAGGTCAGCTATCAGGGCAGCCCTCAGCAGCGGCAAATCAGATCAGCCGGTTGCCAGACACTTCCTTCAGGCACAACACAAAAACACTGACTTAAGATTCATCATTATAGATCACATTCCACCCCTCTCCAGAGGAGGTGATAGGGGTAGGCTGCTACTGCAGAGAGAAAGTAGATGGATCTTTACATTGGACACGCTGGTCCCTAAGGGATTGAATGTCAATTTGGATATGCAATGTTTCCTATAATGGTTGGTCAATTGATTGGGTATGTTTACTATCTGGTTTTTGGAGGTATTAGGTACATACATGAGGATTATCTATTTGCGGCATACAGGACATAGTATTACCAAATATGGTTTTGGTTTACACTAGAATGTATATCAGGATTCATGACATTTGTGTGTGATGTTGAGGTCGGTTTGTTTTTGTGAGTCACTGGCTTTTAAGCCAGTTGTTTATATTTATCATTGGCACTAATTCAGACTCCAGTTATAGCAATCTGATTATTTGGGATCATGGATTGTTGTTCTATACATTTTTATACATTTTTATACATTTGTATACATTTGTATTGTATTTGTATACATTTGTACACATTGGTATAGGTTGGTTTAATGTGAGGATTGGATTTCTCATCAACATCAAAAGACAGGCTGAGGTATGATGTGGATCTCTGTTGATCAGGGTGCCCCACTATGAGGGGATTACTACGGCATGTATAATATCTTATGTTGTTGTCCCTGGCTACTTAGCAACTTTATACGGGCAGTTGCAATACCAAGTGAATAGGAGCAGGAATATTAATGCTACTAGATACTCATAGATCGTTTCTGTATATATTTGTACATATTTGTATATATTGGTATAGGTTGGTTGAATTTGAGGAGAGGATTTCTCACTAGCATCTTAAGACAGGCTGAAGTATATTGCTGATCTTTGTGGATCAGGGAGCCCCAAGGCGTGGGGTCTACAATGGTAGGCATAATATTTTATACTTTGTGTTGTTGTACTTGGTTGCTTAGCAACCTTATACGGGTCACTGTAATACCAAGTGAACAGAAGCAGGGATGTTACCGCTATGGAATATTTAAGTTCTATGGATGCATTATCCACTGGACTGTTGGTTTCTGATATGTCCTCTATCTGTTTTCAATATGGAACATTTTGGTTGCTAGGCGACCATGCGTAAACTATTTATCCGATAGAGGGGGACCTCACTTGAGCGATATGTGTGTTATATATGTGCTACTCTAGGTTATAGATCTGGACTGGTGGGAATGGTTAGGTGACTGATCTTGTGGAGTCTATATTTAGCATTGATCTCTGCTGTAGCAGCGGTAGACACATTGACACAAAGATGCGCACCGCATAACAATAAAGTAAAGTAAAAACAATGTGAATATAATGCAGTAAATATAATGCAGTTTACATCGAATACAATATCCCAATATACACCATATTTCATGTTTATGTGGTACATATGCAATACTTGGTCATTTCTAATATGATAATGTATGCTGGGGAAGGTTATGTTACTATACGGTTTTTAATTTTTTTCACTTGGTAACTTTTTGACCCTCTAGGGCCTCTGTAAAGTCTCTTGCGCATGCGCAGTTGCGCAGAGGGGACGCCACACGCACTAGCAGGATCAGTACCAGGTAATGCACATAAATTGTTTATTCACTTGTTGTTGTGTAAGGTCTGAGGACTGTGCATACTCATTTTCTTATTGTGGATTGCCTAATAAAGAAGCGTTTTTATGGAAACACATGATATCCAGAACATCTTTCTTTTGAACTCTGTGTATCTCTACAGCGCTTGGGACGAGAGCGCTGTGTTCTGGTTTGTGAGTCCGTATTTTGGCGTGTGACGTCATCCCACGCTCCATAGTGCCGTGAATACAGGAAGAGGGTAAGGCAGAGCGCGTTGCTCGAATCTGGTTGTTGTTTTTTTATATATATATATATATATATATATATATATATATATATATATATATATATATATATATATATAGTAGATAAAGTAAAAGACGAACCTTGAAGAGAATTGTGCAAGACTGCAAGTGAAAAAACATAATTTATGCTTACCTGATAAATTCCTTTCTCCTGTAGTGTAGTCAGTCCACGGGTCATCCATTACTTATGGAATATTTCTCTTCCTAACAGGAAACTGCAAGAGAATTACCCAGCAGAGCTTGCTATATAGCTCCTCCCCTCACCTGTCATACTCAGTCATTCGACCAAGCATACGAGAAAGGAGGAACCATAGGGTACAGTGGTGACTGGAGTTTAATTAAAATTTAGACCTGCCGTAAAAACAGGGCGGGCCGTGGACTGACTACACTACAGGAGAAAGGAATTTATCAGGTAAGCATAAATTATGTTTTCTCCTGTTAAGTGTAGTCAGTCCACGGGTCATCCATTACTTATGGAATACCAATACCAAAGCTAAAGTACACGGATGAAGGGAGGGACAAGGCAGGAACATTAAACAGAAGGAACCACTGCCTGAAGTACCTTTCTCCCAAACACAGCCTCCGAGGAAGCAAAAGTGTCAAATTTGTAAAATTTTGAAAAAGTGTGAAGCGAAGACCAAGTCGCAGCCTTGCAAATCTGTTCAACAGAGGCCTCATTTTTAAAGGCCTAGGTGGAAGCCACAGCTCTAGTAGAATGAGCTGTAATCCTTTCAGGGGGCTGCTGTCCAGCAGTCTCATAGGCTAATCGTATTATGCTACGAAGCCAAAAAGAGAGAGAGGTAGCCGAAGCCTTTTGACCTCTCCTCTGTCCAGAGTAAACGACAAACAGGGAAGAAGTTTGACGAAAATCCTTAGTTGCCTGCAAATAGAATTTCAGGGCACGGACTACGTCCAGATTATGCAAAAGTCGTTCCTTCTTTGAAGAAGGGTTAGGACACAGAGATGGAACAGCAATCTCTTGATTGATATTCTTGTTAGTAACTACCTTAGGTAAGAACCCAGGTTTAGTACGCAGAACTACCTTGTCTGAATGGAAAATCAGATAAGGAGAATCACAATGTAAGGCAGATAACTCAGAGACTCTCCGAGCCGAGGAAATAGCCATCAAAAACAGAACTTTCCAAGATAACAACTTGATATCAATGGAATGAAGGGGTTCAAATGGAACGCCTTGAAGAACATTAAGAACTAAGTTTAAGCTCCACGGCGGAGCAACAGACTTAAACACAGGCTTAATCCTAGTTAAAGCCTGACAGAAAGCCTGAACGTCTGGAACTTCAGCCAGACGTTTGTGTAGAAGAATAGACAGAGCAGAAATCTGTCCCTTTAACGAACTAGTAGATAAGCCCTTTTCTAAACCCTCTTGTAGAAAGGACAATATCCTAGGAATCCTAACCTTACTCCATGAGTAACACTTGGATTCGCACCAATGTAAATATTTACGCCATATTTTATGGTAAATTTTTCTGGTAACAGGCTTCCTAGCCTGTATTAAGGTATCAATAACCGACTCCGAGAAACCACGCTTTGATAGAATCAAGCGTTCAATCTCCATGCAGTCAGCCTCAGAGAAATTAGATTTGGATGTTTGAAAGGAC
This sequence comes from Bombina bombina, assembly GCF_027579735.1. NCBI lineage: Eukaryota > Metazoa > Chordata > Amphibia > Anura > Bombinatoridae > Bombina > Bombina bombina. The sequence continues at coordinate 171,259,406 of NC_069505.1, forward strand.
CCTGAATTAGAAGGTCCTGTCTCAGAGGCAGAGACCACGGTGGACAGGACGACATGTCCACTAGGTCTGCATACCAGGTCCTGCGTGGCCACGCAGGCGCTATCAGAATCACTGATGCTCTCTCCTGTTTGATCTTGGCAATCAAACGAGGAAGCATTGGGAATGGTGGAAACACATAAGCCATGTTGAAGACCCAAGGGGCTGTCAGAGCATCTATCAGCACCGCTCCCGGGTCCCTGGACCTAGATCCGTAACAAGGAAGCTTGGCGTTCTGACGAGACGCCATGAGATCCAGATCTGGTTTTCCCCAACGACGAACCAGTTGAGCAAAGACCTCCGGATGAAGTTCCCACTCTCCCGGATGAAAAGTCTGGCGACTTAGAAAATCCGCCTCCCAGTTCTCCACGCCTGGGATGTAGATCGCTGACAGGTGGCAAGAGTGAGACTCTGCCCAGCGAATTATCTTTGAGACTTCCAACATCGCTAGGGAACTTCTGGTTCCCCCTTGATGGTTGATATAAGCCACAGTCGTGATGTTGTCCGACTGAAATCTGATGAACCTCAGAGTTGCTAACTGAGGCCAAGCTAGGAGAGCATTGAATATTGCTCTTAACTCCAGAATATTTATTGGGAGGAGTTTCTCCTCCTGAGTCCATAATCCCTGAGCTTTCAGGGAATTCCAGACTGCTCCCCAGCCTAGAAGGCTGGCGTCTGTTGTTACAATCGTCCAATCTGGCCTGCGAAAGGTCATCCCCTTGGACAGATGTGGCCGAGAGAGCCACCATAGAAGAGAATCTCTGGTCTCTTGATCCAGATTTAGTAGGGGGGACAAATCTGAGTAATCCCCGTTCCACTGACTTAGCATGCACAATTGCAGCGGTCTGAGATGCAGGCGCGCAAATGGTACTATGTCCATTGCCGCTACCATTAAGCCGATTACTTCCATGCACTGAGCTACTGACGGGTGTGGAATGGAGTGAAGGACACGGCAAGCATTTAGAAGTTTTAATAACCTGGCCTCTGTCAGGTAAATTTTCATCTCTACAGAATCTATAAGAGTCCCTAGAAAGGGAACTCTTGTAAGTGGTAATAGAGAACTCTTTTCCACGTTCACCTTCCACCCATGCGACCTCAGAAATGCCAGAACTATCTCTGTATGAGACTTGGCAGTTTGAAAACTTGACGCTTGTATCAGAATGTCGTCTAGGTACGGAGTCACCGCTATGCCTCGCGGTCTTAGTACCGCCAGAAGTGATCCTAGAATTTTTGTAAAGATTCTTGGAGCCGTAGCTAATCCGAAGGGAAGAGCTACAAACTGGTAATGCCTGTCTAGGAAGGCAAATCTCAAATACAGGTAATGGTCCTTGTGAATCGGTATGTGAAGGTAGGCATCCTTTAAGTCCACCGTGGTCATGTACTGACCCTCTTGGATCATGGGAAGGATGGTTCGAATAGTCTCCATTTTGAATGATGGAACTCTTAGAAATTTGTTTAGGATTTTTAAGTCCAAGATTGGTCTGAAGGTTCCCTCTTTTTTGGGAACCACAAATAGATTTGAATAGAATCCCTGCCCGTGTTCCGTCCGCGGAACTGGGTGGATTACCCCCATTAGTAAGAGGTCTTGTACACAGCGTAGAAACGCCTCTTTCTTTGTTTGGTTTGCTGATAACCTTGAAAGATGAAATCTCCCCCGTGGAGGAGAAGTTTTGAAGTCCAGGAGGTATCCCTGGGATATGATCTCCAACGCCCAGGGATCCTGGACATCTCTTGCCCAAGCCTGGGCGAAGAGAGAAAGTCTGCCCCCCACTAGATCCGTTTCCGGATAGGGGGCCCTCTCTTCATGCTGTCTTGGGGGCAGCAGCAGGTTTCTTGGCCTGCTTGCCCCTGTTCCAGGACTGGTTAACTTTCCAGCCCTGCCTGTAACGAGCCACAGCTCCTTCCTGTTTTGGAGCGGAGGAAGTTGATGCTGCTCCTGCCTTGAAGTTACGAAAGGCACGAAAATTAGACTGTTTGGCCTTTGATTTGGCCCTGTCCTGAGGTAGAGCATGGCCCTTATACACTTATGCACCTGAGGAAACGGTCACGTACAGACCGAGAAACGTTGTGTAAATAAAGTCTTTTATGATTTTATAACTGCAGCCACGAACTTTCTTTTCTTGATATCTTTATTGCCAATATTGTAGTTTGTTACCACTATACAAACTACTTTTTTCCTGGCTGTAATACCTCCTACCGGAGAACACGGTTCTTAACTGGATAACTGGATTTGGGGAAACCGCAAGAGAGTCCTTTTGGAACATTGACTGGGAGTCAGAACCACCAGCGGAGCCATCTAAATCGGCAGAGATAAGCGGAACCTCACCACCACAGTGGAGTGGGAGTTAGCTGGACAACTCTGAGAGTCCAGGAGGCACCTGTGACACTTCTCAAGTGTCTTTTATCCTGTGAGTATTTGGTACATTTACTAAGCGTGTCCCATCTCATTGGTAACCGCACTATGTTGGCGCCTTCTTTTATCTTTTTTTCTATAGAGCATGGCCCTTACCTCCCGTAATGTCAGCAATAATTTCTTTCAAGCCGGGCCCGAAAAAGGTCTGCCCTTTGAAAGGAATATTAAGCAATTTAGATTTAGAAGTCACGTCAGCTGACCAGGATTTAAGCCATAGCGCTCTGCGGCTTGGATGGCGAATCCGGAGTTCTTAGCCGTAAGTTTGGTTAAATGCACAACGGCATCAGAAACAAATGCGTTAGCTAGCTTAAGTGTTTTAAGCTTGTTCATTATTTCATCCAATGGAGCTGAGCGAATGGCCTCTTCCAGAGACTCAAACCAGAATGCTGCCGCAGCAGTGACAGGCGCAATGCATGCAAGGGGCTGTAAAATAAAACCTTGTTGAACAAACATTTTCTTAAGGTAACCCTCTAACTTTTTATCCATTGGATCTGAAAAGGCACAACTATCCTCCACCGGGATAGTGGTACGCTTAGCTAAAGTAGAAACTGCTCCCTCCACCTTAGGGACCGTCTGCCATAAGTCTCGTGTGGTGGCGTCAATAGGAAACATTTTCCTAAATATGGGAGGAGGGGTAAAAGGCATACCAGGTCTATCCCACTCCTTGCTAATAATCTCTGTAAGCCTTTTTGGTATAGGAAATACGTCAGTATACACCGGTACCGCATAGTATTTATCCAACCTACATAATTTCTCTGGAATTGCAACCGTGTTACAATCATTCAGAGCCGCTAATACCTCCCCTAGCAATGTGCGGAGGTTCTCTAGCTTAAATTTAAAATTGGAAATCTCTGAATCCAGTCTCCCTGGATCAGATCCGTCACCCACAGAATGAAGCTCTCCGTCCTCACGTTCTGCAAACTGTGACGCAGTATCTGACATGGCTCTCATTTCATCCGCGCGCTCTATCCTTAACCCAGAGCTATCGCGCTTGCCTCTTAAATCTGGCAACTTAGATAATACTTCTGTCATAACAGTAGCCATGTCTTGCAAAGTGATTTGTAAGGGCCTCCCTGATGTACTTGGCGCCACAAAATCACGCACCTCCTGAGCGGGAGGCGCAGGTACTGACACGTGAGGAGAGTTAGTCGGCATAACTTCCCCCTCGTCTTCTGGTGATAATTTCTTTACATGTAAAGATTGACTTTTATTTAAAGTAGCATCAATGCAATTAGTACATAAATTTCTATTGGGCTCCACATTGGCCTTTAAACATAGTGAACAAAGAGATTCATCTGAGTCAGACATGTTTAAACAAACTAGCAATGAGACTAGCAAACTTGGAAATACTTTTCAAAATTAATTTACAAGCAATATAAAAAACGTTACTGTGCCTTTAAGAAGCACAGAAAAACTGACACAGTTGAAATAACAATGAACAAAAATAGTTATAGCAACCAAATTTTCACAGTAAATGTATTAAGTTAGAAAAGGATTGCACCCACCAGCAAATGGATGATTAACCCCTTAGTACCCAAAAACGGATAACAATTATATAATTAACGTTTTTCTCACAGTCAAATACACTGTCACAGGACTACTGTGACTGATTACCTCCCTCAAAATGGATTTTGAAGACCCCTGAGCTCTCTAGAGACGATCTGGATCATGGAGGATGAAGTAGACAGATTGTGACTGAATTTTTACTGCGCAAAAAAGCGCTAAAATAGGCCCCTCCCACTCATATTACAACAGTGGGGAAGCTCAGAAACTGTTTCTATGCAGAAAACAAAAATGGCCATGTGGTAAAAATCATGCCCCAATAAGTTTTATCACCAAGTACCTCACAAAAAACGATTAACATGCCAGTAAACGTTTTAAACATACATTTAAAAGTTATGTATTATTATTTACAAGCCTGCTACCAGTCGCTTTTACTGCAGTTAAGGCTCATACATTATTTCAGTATTTACAGTATTTTCAGAGTCAATTCCATTCCTTAGAAAATACATTCAGTGCACACACACACACACACATCAGCCTGATACCAGTCGCTATCGCTGCATTTAAGGCTGAACTTACTTTACATTGGTATCAGCAGTATTTTCTCAGTCAATTCCATTCCTCAGAAAATAATTTACTGCACGTACCTCTTTGTTGCAGGGGGACCCTGCATGCTATTCCCCTTCTCTGAAGTTACCTCACTTTTCCTCAGATGAGAACAGCCAGTGGGTCTTAGTTACGTCTGCTAAGACCATAGAAAAAAACCCAGGCAGATTCTTCTTCTAAAGCTGCCTGAGAATAAACAGCACACTCCGGTGCCATTTAAAAATAACAAACTTTTGATTGTAGAAATAAACTAAGTTAAAAAAACACTACAGATCTCTCACAGCTTCCTATCTAGTTAGGCTGCAAGAGAATGACTGAGTATGACAGGTGAGGGGAGGAGCTATATAGCAAGCTCTGCTGGGTAATTCTCTTGCAGTTTCCTGTTAGGAAGAGAAATATTCCATAAGTAATGGATGACCCGTGGACTGACTACACTTAACAGGAGAAAGACAGGCTGCCGTGAGAAGGGGGATCGGCATAAGATCAAAAGCGGGTACTCACAATCTCGTAGTTAAAAGGCAGTTTGTGCACAGGTAATTCAGATAACCAATGATAAACCAGCTTAGGGTATACATTTTATTGGCACACATGGTTTTAATTATGTCTATGATTAAGGCTACGGCCGAAACATGTTAGACTTTTTTGCTGCTTGAAGCTGTGTTACAATGGTTTCACCCATCCTTTTAAATTTTTGCTGAATAAAAATGGACTTTTATACAAAGATTTGTGCTTGCAGAATTTCTCTTTTTAACTTATATATATATATATATATATATATATATATATATATATATATATATATATATATATATATATATATATATACACACATATTTAGACATATACATTATAGAACTTTCCAGTCAAATACCTTTGCATGCTAAAAGCACAACCATTTACTTGCAACTTGTAATATGTACTTTTAGCACGGTTGCGATATTGTAATAGCGCGCCACTTGTAATCTAGTCCTTCAATTTAAAAAAACCTTAACTACTTTGCAGTGAAGTTGAAAGTAAACGTGTTCACTCGAACACAAACTAAATTAGCGCGCGTTGGGTTTGCGTGAGCGAAGACCTAGCATAAAGTATTAAAAAAAATGTGCACCAAAACACATAAATACATTACAATAAAGTGTTACACTCATATATACACTATCTGATAATAATTATTCATATACATATTATAATTTAGTTTTTTAATAAACATTAAAAAGGTATATGGTATATGACAAGGTATTTTAATGGGAAGAGCTATAAAGTATATATATATATATATATATATATATATATATATACAGTGAGGCCTCGGTTTACGAATTTAATTCGTTCTCCGGGTCGTTTCGTATTGCGAAAAATTCGTAAACCGAAACACGGTTTCCCATAGGAATGCATTGAAAATCAATTAATGCGTTCCGGAGGTCCGAAAAAATTCAAGTAAAGTGTCCAAAAAAGGCTCCAAAAGGCTCCAAAAGGCTTAACAACTTGCTGCAAATGGCTCCAATGTCTCCAAAAGGCTCCACAACTTGCTGCAAATGGCTCCAAAAGGCTTAACAACTTGCTGCAAATGGCTCAAAAGGCTCAACAACTTGCTGCAAAATGGCTCCAAAACCTCTCCAACACCTCTACACTGGTACCCAAACTTCATTAATTCAATCATACTTGAGTATGCAGGGGGCACAGGGGCCACTGGTTTCGTATTGCGAAAAATATTCGTAAACCGAGGGGGGCAAACCGGCATTTTGACCGGCATTTTGTTTCGTATTGCGAAAAAAATTCGTAAACCGAGTCAAATTTTCTTCAAATTTCGATTTCGTAAACCAAAATTTCGTATACCGAGTCGTGCGTAAACCGGGGCCTCACTGTATATGTATATATATATATATATATATATATATATATATAAAGTATTTTTTTCTATCTTTGGAATGTAAAATATAACAAATGCAGTGTCGGATTAGCGAGCAATAAGTGTTAGTTTTTTTGTTTTTTTTAAAAGCACACTCCATTGAAGTCTATGGGGAGAAGAAGTTAACGCGATAGGGCTATCCAGCTGTTTACGAATCGGGTTTTGCTTGCTCGTAATTTACAACTAGCAATATACGCAATATCCCACCCACATTAAAAGCCACTTGTAATTTAGCCCTATGTAAGAATGTGTGACTCCAATACAGGGGACAAAAAAACTATCAATATATTTTTCCAACAAAAAAAAACAAAGGTCTCTATTAAACAAAGATATTCATTTTAAGACATAAAAACATTTTAAGGCTTTTGCTCCAATTTTCACCTGCAATGATTTCAAATCTTCTTTAAGGCCATTGATTTCTCTTGCCTTAGACTCTGCAGCAAGCTGCAACTGTCCCTGAAAAAAAAATTAAATCATTACAAGCACAGCTCAAAAAGCTTGAGATATAGAGGTTGATTCCAATCTTGTATACTGTGTTTATTGGTTGTTTTCCTGCTCCTTATACACCTTTTTTTTTGAGTTTGCAACAATCAAAATCAAATGGATAACACAATTTCTGTACTGGAAAAATATCTTATCGGATATCAGAAAAGTCACCCATCTATTTGACAAAAATTGTATTTACCATGCACATTTTAAATATATTATTAATTAATTCAGATATAAACATTTTAAATAAAGCTATTAAATCTTTTTTTTTATGGAACAAGAATGCAAGAATTGGGCTGAAATTTTTTAAAATCCCAGTTGATAAAGGAGGATGGGCACTTCCTAATTTTAAAGGGACATGAAACCCAAATTTTTTCTTTCATGATATAGAAAGAGCATACAATTATAAACAACTTTCTAATTTACTTCTATTATCTAATTTGCTTCATTTTCTTGATATTCTTTGCTGAAAAGCATATCTAGATATGCTTAGTAGCTGCTGATTGGTAGCTGCACATAGATCCTTCCTGTGATTGGTTCACCGTGTGCATTGCTATTTCTTCATTAAAGTATATCTAAAGAATGAAGCAAATTAGGTAATAGAAGTAAATTGGAATGTTGTTTAAAATTGTATTCTCTACCTTAATCATGAAAGAAAATGTTTGGGCATAGTGTCCCTTTAAGATATACAACCTTACATTAGTAGCAAAGATGGTGTTTGAATGGTCCACCTTGGTTGATAAAGAACAGATGAAAGTGGGATGAACATCCCTAACATATTTCTTACACTCTGAAGGAAAAATTATACCAACAAATTTAAAATGATATGTACTGTTTAGAGATTTTTTCATTCCTTGAAAAAAAGTCAGTAAACATCTTAACTTAATTGATACATTTTCTGAATCTTTGTCCATTGTAGGCAATTTAGATTTTTCTACAATACTGAAATCAAAATGAGTCACATGTCTTAAAGATCTTTTAGAAGTAAGTTCTGGATGGGTAATAGATGTAAACATGTTTATGAGTAGATTTGGACTAAATTATACAACAGTCTTGCAGCATATAAACAGATTAAACATTATATCTAGAGTATTACAATTTGGAATCTCATATTGTTGAAAATGATCCTTTAAAATGAAGGTAAACTTTGATGAATGAAAGCCCGGGTTTTAAAAATACTATTAAAAACAGGGGCACTTTCATTCATCGAAGTTTAGAAAGCAGCCGTTTTGTTTAAAAACTTACCTTTCTTCTCTTCACAGCCGGAGCAGTTTTCCTTGCCCGGAGATCCTCTCTTCACACGTCAGCAATGACTAATCCGGCTTCCTCCAATCACGGCATGGCCTCAGGCAATGTTACCTCTGGGGGGAAAGACGTGATTGGAGGAAGCCGGATTAGTCATTGCTGACGTGTGACGAGAGGATCTCTGTGCGGGGGAAGCTGCTCCAGCTGTGAAGAGAAGAAAGGTAAGTTAATAAACAAAACGGCTGCTTTGTAAACTTTGATGAATTAAAGTGCCTCTGTTATTTATAGTATTTTTAAAAACCGGGCTTTCATTCATCAAAGTTTACCTTCACTTTAAATCAAATAATCCAACTTATTAATAACGGAAAACATAATGTTGCACCGTTATATCATTTGTTGTTATCATCAAAATTTTAGTCTAAACTTGGGGAAGAATGGTCCAAAATTCTACAAAAGGAAATACAATACATATCTATTAGAAATAGTATTAAAACAATTGCCAGAACATCCATAGCTATCTCATCAGAGTGATTCATAGAGATTATGGTAGGGTGGTGATAGTGGATGGTGGTAAGGACGGGGAGGGACGCTACATTGCAGAAATAACTTACCGGTGAGAGGGAGGGAAATCGCTACACATAAAAAAATAATAATTCAAAAATAATGTTAGAGGGGCACGTGGGTGAATTGGTACCATGATCGTGGGTGGTGGGAGGGAAGGGTAGGCACCTACATTTTGATTTGGTGATTGTGGGTGGTGGGAGGGATGAGGCAGCCCGTATTAAGTGATGGTGGAAGGGATGGGGCAAGTCTTGTTGATTATGGGTGGGTGGGAGGAATGCTACCCTGCAGAACTAACTTGCCGGTGGGAGGGAAATCCACAGAAAAAAATAACATGATCGTCGTTGGTGGGAGAGATGGGGAAGCCCCTTATTTTTTTATATGATGACTCTGGGAGGGATGGGCGGCCATTACTAAGTTATAGTGATGGTGGGTGGTGGGAGAGATGAGGCAGGGCTTCATTATTATGAATAATAGGGTGGTCCCTACTAAGTTATAGTGATGGTGGGAGGGATGGGGCAGGGCTTTATTATGTTGATTGTGGTTGGAGGGATGGATGGGGATGCCCCTACACTAAGTGCTGGTGATCATGGGTGGTGGGAGGGATTGCGAGGGACGCTACACTGCAGAATATATTTTTGCCAGGGAAGAGAGAGGTTCAATTTCCTACAATAAAGAAAAATATAGAAATAAGGTTTAGGGGGAGGTGCGGATGGTGGGCAGGGATCGCTTCAGAAAGAAACAAAATAACAAAAATTTATGGTGAGGGGTGAGATGGGGAGGGATTGTTACACTAAAATGGGGATAAATAAAGAAAAATGGGGATAAATAAAATAAAATAAATAACATGTCTAAAAATCCTCTTTCAGAAGTGTAGTGTGCAGGTGTAATTAGTGGCCATAAAACAATGGTAAACCCCTCTATGACGGCTAATTCTGAACACATGGGATCCTATTGAACTTTTTGCAAGCATTTGTCTTAAGACTGCACAAGTTGTGTGTAAATAATTTCAGTGAGAAACCCAAAGTTTGTGAAAACGTTAACAATTTTTTTATATTGCATTTGGCACACATCTGACTGCCAACTGGTCACATGAAATATGCTAAAATGGGCCAAGATTAATACCTTGGGTTGTCTTCTTTATAAATATTTATATAGTTTTGGGGGTCTGTTTTGAGAATTCCAACCATTATGTCATTGCAAAAGGACCCCTCACCCTTTGCCTTAACAAGTATAAAAGTCCTCTTAGAGCAGTATGGTGAACAGATGCAATTAGCGGCTTTCTGATCACCAAAAACAGTGGTAAACTCATAAATGTATGCTAAATCTGAAAACATCAAAAATTAACCTTACTAGCTAATTGGTTAAACCCTTCACTGCCAGGAATTTCACGTAAGGTGTGCAGTTGCCATTAGGGGCATTCTAATTGCCAAAAAGCAATGGCAAAGCCATGCATGTCTGCTATTTCTGAACAAAGGGGATCACAGAGAAGCTTTTATAATTATTTGTCATATGACTGCACAAGTTGTTTGTAAATAATTTCAGTGAGAAACCCAAAGTTTGTGAAAAAGTTAACGATTTTTTTAGATTATCGTTTTTTGAATACATCTGATGGCCAGATGGTGTAATAAAATATACCAAAATGGGCCTAGATAAATACATTTGGTTGTCTACTTTAAAATATATATATAAAGTTCTGGGGGCCAATTTTGAGAATTTGGGCAGTTCTGTTATACCAAATGAAAGTTACCCCATTTCATCATTTTTATATACATACCTGCAGATAAAGACCTTAATATGAACAAAAATAATACAAAATATAAACATGTGTGATCTTAGCTGAATCAGAGTTTTGGGGGGGGGTGAATTCACAGTTAGAAGGCTACAGATTTTTAGGGAACGCGATAATTAATATTTTATATACTTTTTTTATTTAGCTTTTTTTGTAAATGTATAATAATTTCTTAATTCTGTGAATAAAGCTCTTTTTATGCCAAAAAAATATATAGGTTTCATAGGTACAATAAATAAAAAAACAAAGGCTTTATTTCTGTTAAAGAGACTTTAGAGATTTCTAGACTGTTAGTCCCCATTTATTAGGATTAAACATTTAGATAAACAGAAATCTATTTTCAAAGGTTTAATGCAATTAAATCCAGGGGATTTCCGGTGGGCAGGTCTTGTGAATGGAAGCAGCTTCACGGAGCTCCAGCATCACGCTCCTGTAAAAATCTTCAAAGAGCTCTAAACTTCACCCCCAGCCAAGGATCCTTGCAGGGAATACCTCCCTGCTGGACCAAGCATTGGCTGAGAGCGCGATCATCCGCTCCACCACCGGAACGCACAGACTAAGAGTTACTACGCACCGGACAAGGTGCGTCCTAGCAGAGAGAACCACAATACTCCCACAAGAATCGTGGTGATGCAGCAACATACAGCAAGCGCTGGTGAGCGTATTATTGCTGCTATAACTGTATTGCACCAGATCAACCTTAGGAGTATCAGACACTTAGCGGTGCCCAACCTACCCCTTGATAGCCACTATATCAAGCGCTTCAGCCACAGCATAGCATTTTACCCTCTGGTGACAAATAGCTGAGGGTCTATAGAGTGTAGCAGTGCTGGAATACCACCTTACTTGGGTACTTTCATATCTTATCGCCTGCATCAGGGATACTATGTCAGAGTAAAGCACTTGTGTTTATTCCCCTTTCCCACCCATCGCATATCTTAAAAGCTACTATATGTGAGTTGATAGCATCTGGAACCATCATTAATAATAACTTTTACAGAAAGTTAGAACCTCTAAGAAAGTTAAGGCACTAAGAAAGCTCTACTTCAAATACCTAAGTTTTCTGAAAGAACTGAAAAGCAGCTCATATAAATTCTACATCCCATTTCTAAAATTCCCAGAAACCTGGTACACGCACTCTAAATAATACGAGTACAATTTATGCAGGAGAAAGTTTGTATGAAAAATATTACTATTCCTACACTAAGGCCACAGACACCATGTCTAACAGGCAATAGCAAGGAGATAGAAGAATGCGTCATCAAGCTGAAAACCAAACACACTCCACTTCTCCACCTGAGCAATCAGATCCACATATTCCAGATACTCATCCAATAGTATCACAGCTGTTGGCTGTATTTCTATCCCAAGATTGAACAGCTACGGACAGGGATGGACTCCCTAACTGCTGACTTTAAAAACTTTTCAGCCCACCTCACTCAGGTGGAACAGAAGTCTCTGATGGAGAAATTAGGTAAAGAGACATATCATCCAGTGTTACCAACCTGCAAAAACAAAACTAATTTCTACTTGTAAAAATAGATGACCGGGAAAACAGTTCACAGAGAAATAATCTTTGCATAGTAGGCCTCTCAGAAACGTTTCCTAGCACACAACTAGTGGAATTTGCAGAAACCACCCTGCCAACTCTATTACAGCTACAGCCTACCAACATTCCATGCACAGTAGAACGTGCACACAGAGTAGGGAATTCTGGCAACCAAGGGGATAAAAACCAAGTACCCCGCCAAGTTATTGCCAAGTACCCAAACTTTCAGAGATAAAATTGTTATCCTACAAGCATACAGAAAAATCACAAATCTGGAATTTGAGGGAAAGAAACTATACATTTAACAGGATTACTCAGCAGAAGTTGCACGAAAAAGAAAAGTGTTTTTGCCTTACTGCAAACAGCTTCTTGAAAACAGTAGAAAAGCTGCCTTACTCTACCTGGCATGTTTGAGATTGAAGACTCCAGATTCTTCGATTCTCCAAGACGATTGCAAGTTTTCTTGAAGGCTGAACGACCAAAATAACAGCCTGTGATGGAAGAACACCAGGAAGACAAAACATGAAGCAGTCATCTTGAATCTCAGAGACCCGCAATTCATGGTCCAGATGTGGCCAATTCTTTATATCCTTGCATAGTGGGGAGGGGGGAAGACACTTTGTTAAGGTTTTATTCTAGTTAATTAAAAGTTTCTAGACGGTCACGCCTAGATTTAGAGTTTTGTCGGTAACGACCCGCGTAGCTAACGTTGGCTTTTTTCTGGCCACACCTTTTAAATAACTCTGGTATTGAGAGTTCACAGAATGGCTGCGTTAGGCTCCAAAAAGGGAGCGTACAGGCATATTTACCGCCACTGCAACTCTCGATACCAGAGTTGCTTACGGACGCGGCCAGCTTCAAAAAATTGTGCTCGTGCACAATTCCCCCATAGAAAACAATGGGGCTGTTTGAGCTGAAAAAAAACCTAACACCTGCAAAAAAGCAGCGTTCAGCTCCTAACGCAGCCCCATTGTTTGCTATGGGGAAACACTTCCTACGTCTGCACCTAACACTCTAACATGTACCCCGAGTCTAAACACCCCTAACCTTACACTTATTAACCCCTAATCTGACGCCCCCGCTATCGCTGACTCCTGCATATTATTTTTAACCCCTAATCTGCCGCTCCGTACACCCCCGCCACCTACATTATCCCTATGTACCCCTAATCTGCTGCCCTAACATCGCCGACCCCTATATTATATTTATTAACCCCTAATCTGCCGCCCCCAACGTCGCCTCCACCTAACTACACTTATTCACTTATTAACCCCTAATCTACCGACCGGACCTGAGCGCTACTATAATAAATGTATTAACCCCTAATCCGCCTCACTCCCGCCTCAATAACCCTATAATAAATAGTATTAACCCCTAATCTGCCCTCCCTAACATTACCGACACCTAACTTCAAGTATTAACCCTAATCTGCCGACAGGAGCTCACCGCTATTCTAATAAATGTATTAACCCCTAAAGCTAAGTCTAACCCTAACATCCCCCTAAATTAAATATAATTTAAATCTAACGAAATAAATTAACTCTTATTAAATAAATTATTCCTATTTAAAGCTAAATACTTACCTGTAAAATAAATCTTAATATAGCTACAATATAAATTATAATTATATTATAGCTATTTTAGGATTTATATTTATTTTACAGGTAACTTTGTATTTATTTTAACCAGGTACAATAGCTATTAAATAGTTAAGAACTATTTAATAGCTAAAATAGTTAAAATAATTACAAAATTACCTGTAAAATAAATCCTAACCTAAGTTACAATTAAACCTAACACTACACTATCAATAAATTAATTAAATAAACTACCTACAACTATCTACAATTAAACCTAACACTACACTATCAATAAATAAATTAAATACAATTCCTACAAATAAATACAATTAAATAAACTAACTAAAGTACAAAAAATAAAAAAGAACTAAGTTACAAAAAATAAAAAAATATTTACAAACATTAGAAAAAGATTACAACAATTTTAAACTAATTACACCTACTCTAAGCCCCCTAATAAAATAACAAAGACCCCCAAAATAAAAAAATGCCCTACCCTATTCTAAATTACAAAAGTTCAAAGCTCTTTTACCTTACCCTATGTATTGAACATTGTTCTGTTATTATTGTATTCTGTATCACCTAGTGGAAAATTGTCTTACTTGTACAGAACCGGGGTGCCACTCATGACTCGGAAAAAGGAACTATCTTATTTTGTGTAAGTATCAGATTTTTAGTGTAACCCATTAGACAGGATTAGCTACTCTACATATTACCGGCTTGCACTTTACTGACTATAGTCATGACAGAAATAGACTGCATTCTCACACAATGAAAATCATATGTGTAATGTGGGTGGAATCATGTCCCCAATTAGGGCAATACTGAAGCTTCTACATACCAAAAAGGTAGATATCGCAATCTTTGAACAGACACATCTCACAGTTCTAGAACACCAGAAGTTGAAACAGTTGCATGGGGGAAGTTCTCTTCTACCCTTATGAAGCAAAGAGGGCTAGAGGTGTTGCGTTTTTCTTAAGAAAACATTTAAACTACTCGGTTCTGCAGGTTTTGACAGCCAAGAGGGTAGGTACATTATCGCTAAAGTGCATGTTGAGGGATGGCAACTTTTACTATGTGGGGTATATGGGCCACAAACACACAAAAAAAGAGTTTTGGACACACCTTCAGACTCAGCTTATTCAATTCTCAGACTTATCCTTTATAGTTGGGGGAGACTTCAACATAGCACCACAGACCCCAGCTTACAAGCCAACTATTACTGCTATGGTAATCACACAGGCAAATTGCTAGCAAGACTCAATAGGTTAGAGAGAAAGCCTAACATTATCTCAGAAATTAAGGAAGGGAATATAATATACACACAGGAAAAAGATATTCACTCTATTTTTACCAAATATTATACTGAATTGTACTCTACCCAAGATATAGACCCAATGGCAAAATAAACATTTTGGCGTAACATACTCCTCCCACAGTTAGATGCAACCCAACTACAGATCCTAAATGCCCCAATAATGTCAGTAGAAGTTCAGGGAGCTATAAATATACTGCCCTTAGGAAAAACTCTGGGACCAGATGGATTGCCAGGAGAATTTTATAAATTATTAAAAGCTGAGGTCACAGACCCTCTTACCAAATTATACAATGATATCCTAGAGGAAAAGGTAATGCTTTCCCAGAGATTTGCAGAAGATAATGTGACGTTATTACCCAAACCAGATAGAGACCCACTTATCACCACTTCTTATTGGTGAATATCCCTCCTTAACTCTGATTATAAGCTATTTACAAAATTCTGGCAAATAGGCTGGCTGGCCTCTTGCCTTTTCTGGTCCACAGAGATTAAACAGGATTTGTGAAGGGGAGGACACCATTATCTAATATGAGGACATTAAAATTCATCTAGCCCTGAGGAAGCCTGTCTTTTGCTTGTCAACGCTGAAAAGGCATTCAACAAAGTTCTTTGGGGTCATCTCTTTACAATTTTATTCAAATTTGGTATACAAGGTTCATTCCTACATGCTATCCAAAACATCTATAATAAGCCTCAAGAGGCCATATTGATCAACGGTGTCCCATCGTTCCCATTCACACTTCATAGAGGTACTAAACAGGGATGTCCACTTTCTCCACTCTTCTTCGACCTTGCTATAGAACCTTTGGCATATAGACTGCGGAAGGAAAACGGAGGGTTTGCGGATTGGAAGGGAGATAGACCACTTATACCTTTTTGCGGATGATTTGATCCTTTATGTACAACACCCGAGAGTTACCCTTCCTGCCCTGATGCAAATTATTGCTGAGTTTAGTTTGGTATCTGGATATCAACTCAACAAAGAAAAGTCTGAGCTCTAGTGGATCAGTAGCCAGAACCCATCCCAACCGTTGCAATTTAATTTTAAATTAATTACATCCACTTTTAAATATTTGGGAATAACCCTCACTAGGGACCCCAATCAATGGTACAACCACAATTACCACCCATTACTTGCAGAATTGAAACAAAAGCTATAGGCTTGGAGTAATCTCCCAATCTCTCTGTAGGGCAGGGTGGGTCTAATTAAAATGATATTATTCCCCAAACTTCTGTATACCTTCCAAATGCTCCCTGAAATAATACATAATACGTAAAAATGACCTTTCATCATTAATAAGTTTGATATTGAACTTCATTTGGAACAAGCAAAAGCATAGCCTATGTTTCTCCAAAATGACAAGTCATACGTCATGAGGGGGTTTCACCCTTCCTAACTTGGAATATTACAACTGGGCAGCCCTAGCTAAGTATGTGGTTGATTGGCTTTTAGGTAGGAACCATTTTACAAATCAGAAACTTGAGGGGCACTGGTACCTGGCCATGCTTCCACATTTGGCGCCTGCCCAGGCTGAAGCTACCGTAAAAGACTTCCCTCTCTTACATACACCCCTCAGAGCTTGGTGTAAAATTTGCAAAGGATTGGGAATCTCACTCAAAACCACATTATATCTCCCTTTACAAGGCAACCCAGGCTTTCAGGTAGGATACACTACAAAACTATTTCAACAATGGAAAGGGTCGGGAGTGATGCAATCTCACAAGTCCTTTCAACCAATGAGAAAACAATAAGAACCTTCAGGGACTTACAGACATAATATAACTTACCACACTCACATCATTTTGCCTATCTCCAATCGAGACACTATATTAGGGAACTTTTACAAACTGGCACCATGCCAGATATTATCAATGACATCTATAAAATTATATCACTGGCCAAATGCGGGATGACATCTATCTCACACATATATAGATTGTTACAGACACAGTCAAATTAATTAACTCTAAAACATCTAAAAGTCAAATGGGATACACTCCTTAATTATGAGATATCAGAACAACAATTAATAAAAAGCCTTAAGAAATGTAGAAAAGCAACACTGTCTGCTGAGATGTGTGAATCACACTTAAAAATCCTTCAATGGAAACCAGAAACATTGGGGCTTTGCCCCAAATGCTCTTATCAGAAGCCAGACTTGCTTCACATGCTGATACGCCCATGTTTAACAAAATTTTGGATTATGACGCAACACTGGCTGTGTACTATTTGCTCAGAACAGATTAAAATTACTTCAATTAAAATGACATTAATGTAACATCTAAAATAGCCTTCCTTTTCTCTATAATGCCATAATCCAAGCAAGAAAGACCATTCTCTTACTTTGGTAACAGAAATTGAAGCCCACTCTGTCCCAGCTGACACTGTGGGAGATGTGTCCAATAGGATTAGAGTATTTATGACAAAATGTGAACCCTTATTACTTAGTTTGACTGTAGCACAACAAGCACACATCCTATATCCATTTAGAAATCCATGTATCCTTAATGCTCAACTAAGAGGAGAATGGCTTCTCAATGTCTCTAGCCCTACCGAAATCTTTAGACCCAGTAGATACATTTTCAAATAATGTTGGAGGTAGCTCCCTGGTTGAAATGAGGAAATGTGACTATAACTTTATGAGTTTCATTTTAACTAAATCCTGAAAAGAGGAGAACAGACCACCCATATTATAACTGTTGCTCAATGTCTGTAACTTGGGTGACTTTGGAAGATATGGTTTGTTGTATTGTACTCACTAAAAATACTGGCATTTGTCGCTGGAGGGGTACCACCCCTCTGTATACAGAAGATAACACAATCCAGTAATTGAATTTAACTAATAGATCTGATTTTCTGGTCTAGGCTTATTTAGTTTAAGAGATTGTAGTTGTTTGTTACAAATAAAAGTCTGGCAGTGTTGATATAGAGACACTTTCAAATTTAACGGGATAAGAAACAACTAGAAACTATCCCAACAGAACTATTTCACACTGCATCAGATCGGATATGTGGACTTATCGCCAGTTTTGTTTTTCTCCTTTTTATATTTGCCCTGCGTGGCAAAAAAATTGTAAACCTAATGTCTCTGTGCATACTGTTGGATATATATAAATAAATATGTTAAAAAATATATATTAAAGCTTTTCAGAAAAAGGTGGGTGGTTTTGGAAAAGAATTAGATAAAGCTAGCTAGAGAAATGGGTTCAGAACCGATAGTATAGTGAACTGATAATCTATTATAAAAAGGATTGTACTTGAAATTTTTGTATTGGTTATATTAGAATTCTAAATTTGTAAAACAATTTATTTATTTTTCTTTTATATATATTTATAAATAAAAGAAATGTCACCAATATGATGAACAGACAGCATTAAAGTCAACAATCACAACCCACCTGACCACAAGTTATTGATTAAATATCGACAACAAACTCCACAGCCAAGGCACTTGATATAAGCTCCACATCCACAGTATGACAGATACAGATATCATTATCAATGTATATCTATAGGTAAATTATATTTCTAAAATATTTTAATCAAATTAAAAAATACCATTCTATCCAACTGCTACACACATGGGCCTCTAGTTATCAAGCCGTCAACCGCAAATACCCTGGAATTCCGCAGCGTATTTGTGGCGAGGCTGATTCGCCTTAGTTATCAACCCCTACTGCCCGGCAAAAGTAGAATATAGTGACGTAAGCTTCGATCTGCCGGACTCAATCCGACACAGATCGATGGCTACGTCACTACAGATGTTCCGAACGCAAGTTCGGCACAATCTGACTATTTTTGGTAGTTATCAAACTACTACCAGGTACGCTCGCCCCTATTCAGGGCGGCGGATCCCATAGGAATCAATGGGAGTCTGACCATAGTGAAAGCTCATGTTCGCTGCTGCCCGATATCCCATTGATTCCTATGGGAGATGTCTGCACCTAACACCCTAACATGTACCCCGAGTCTAAACACCCCTAATCTGCCCCCCCCCCAACACCGCCGCAACAAAATAATTTTATTACCACCCAAAACCGTCGCTCCCGGACCCCGCCGCCACCTACATTATACATATTAACCCCTAATCTGTCGTCCCCTATATCGCCGACGCCTACATAAACTTATTAACCCCTCTCCTGCGGATCCCGAACCCCGCCGCAACTAAATAAATTGTTTAACCCCTAAACTGCCGCTCCCGGACCCCACTGCCACCTATATTAAAGTTATTAACCCTTATCCTGCCCCCCTATACCGCCGCCACCTATATTAAAATTATTAACCCCTAAACCTAAGTCTAACACTAACCCTAACCCCCCCTAACTTAAATATTATTTTAATAAATCTAAATAATATTACTCGTATTAACTAAATTAATCCTATTTAAAACTAAATACTTACCTGTAAAATAAACCCTAAGATAGCTACAATAAAACTAATAATTACATTGTAGCTATTTTAGGATTTATTTTTATTTTATAGGCAACTTTGTATTTATTTTAACTAGGTACAATAGTTATTAAATAGTTATTAACTATTTAATAACTACCTAGCTAAAATAAGTACAAAATTACCTGTAAAATAAATCCTAACCTAAGTTACAATTAAACTTAACACTACACTATCATTAAATAAATTAAATAAATTACCTACAATTACCTCAAATTAAATTAAATTAAATAAATTAAACTATAGTACAAAAAAACACTAAATCACAGAAAATAAAAAAGAATTACAAGAAGTTTAAACGAATTACACCTAATCTAAGCCCCCTAATAAAATAATAAAGCCCCCCAAAATAAAAAAAAGCCCTACCCTATTCTAAATTGAAGTTCAATCTGATTGGCTGATCCAATCAGCCAATCGGATTGAGCTCGAATTCTATTGGCTGTTCCAATCAGCCAATAGAATGCGAGCTCAATCCGATTGGCTGATTGGATCAGCCAATCGGATTGAACTTCAATCTGATTGGCTGATTGAATCAGCCAATCAGCCAATCAGATTTTTCCTACCTTAATTCCGATTGGCTGATAGAATCCTATCAGCCAATCGGAATTCAAGGGACGCCATCTTGGATGACGTCCCTTAAAGGAACCTTCATTCATCGGTTGAAGAGGATGGCTTTGCGTCGGCTCCTTTGAAGATGGCTCTGCTCCGCTCCGGATGGATGAAGATTGAAGACGCCGCCTGGATGAAGACTTCTACCGGATGAAGAACCTCCTCTGCGCACCTTGGATGAAGATTTCGGCCCGGTTGGGTGAAGACGTCTCAAGGTAGGGAGATCTTCAGGGGGTTAGCGTTAGGTTTTTCTAAGGGGGGTTTGGGTGGGTTAGAGTAGGGGTATGTGGGTGGTGGGCTTTAATGTTGGGGGGGTTGTCATTTTTTTTACAGGTAAAAGAGCTGATTACTTTGGGGCAATGCCCCACAAAAAGCCCTTTTAAGGGCTGGTAAAAGAGCTGGTTACTTGGTAATTTAGAATAGGGTAGGGCATTTTTTTATTTTCGGGGGCTTTATTATTTTATTAGGGGGCTTAGATTAGGTGTAATTAGTTTAAACTTCTTGTAATTCTTTTTTATTTTCTGTAATTTAGTGTTTGTTTGTTTTTTATACTATAGTTTATTTTATTTTATTTAATTTTAGGTAATTGTAGGTAATTTATTTAATTTATTTAATGATAGTGTAGTGTTAGGTTTAATTGTAACTTAGGTTAGGATTTATTTTACATGTAATTTTGTATGTATTTTTACTAGGTAGCTATTAAATAGTTAATAACTATTTAATAACTATTGCACCTAGTTAAAATAAATACAAAGCTGCCTGTAAAATAAAAATAAATCCAAAAATAGCTACAATATAATTATTAGTTATATTGTAGCTATATTAGGGTTTATTTTATAGGTAAGTATTTATTTTTAAATAGGAATATTTTAGTTAAAGGGACACTGAACCCAAATTTTTTCTTTCATGATTCAGATAGAGTATGCAATTTTAAGCCACTTTCTAATTTATTCCTATTATCAATTTTTCTTCGTTCTCTTGCTATCTTTATTTTAAAAAGAAGACATCTAAGCTTTTTTTTTAATTCAGAACTATGGACAGCACTTTTTTATTGGTGGATGAGTTTATCCACCAATCAGCAAGAACAGCCCAGGTTGATCACCAAAAATGGGCCGGCATCTAAACTTACTTTCTTGCATTTCAAATAAAGATACCAAGAGAATGAAGAAAATTTGATAATAGGAGTAAATTAGAAAGTTGCTTAAAATGTCATGCTCTATCTGAATCACGAAAGAAAAAATTTGGGTAAAGCGTCCCTTTAATAATAGTAAGTTTTATTTAGATTTATTAAAATAATATTGAAGTTAGGGGGTGTTAGTGTTAGACTTAGGTTTAGGGGTTAATAAGTTTAATATAGGTGGCAGCGGGGTCTGGGAGCGGCGGTTTAGGGGTTAATGAGTTTAATATAGGTTGCGGCGGTGTAGTGGGGGGCAGGATAGGGGTTAATAACTTTAATATAGGTGTCGGTGGGCTCTGGGTGCGGCGGTTTAGGGGTTAAACAATTTATTTAGTTGCGGCGGGGTCTGGGATCCGCAGGATAGGGGTTAATAACTTGAATATAGGTGGCGGCGGTGTAGTGTGGGGCACGATAGGGGTTAATAGGTATAATGTAGGTGAGGCGGGGTACGGGAGCGGCGGTTTAGGGGGTAATAACTTTATTTAGTTGTGGGGGGCTCCGGGAGCGGCGGTTTTTGGGGGTAAAACAGTGTAGTTTAGTGTGGGTGCTTAGTGACAGGCTATCAAAAAAGCTGCGAAGAAGCCGATGAGCAGCGAGATCGATGACTGTCAGTTAACAACAGTCCGCTGCTCAACGCTCCGTACTTGGTGCGCGGCTTCTTGACAGCTTTTTTGATAACTTTGGCGAGCGTATTCAGGTCAGCGGCGGCGATGGTAGGTGAGCTTAGGCAAGCGTATTGGGCCGGCGAATGCAGCTAAGTAGACGGCTTCATAACTAGAGGCCATGGACTCCATTAACCCATAATAACAGAAATTAATCACTGATAGAGGTCATTTTACTTGTGACAAGAGAATGTGGCACCAGCAGAATACAGATAATTGGCTTAGTCAGTTGGTGAGAACAGCTGTGCAGCCTGGAGAGCAGATGTATTTTCTTTAATACAAGTGGTGAGAGTCCACGATCCATTACTCATGGGAATTACTCTTCCCTGCCCCTAGAAGGAGGCAAATATTCACAAACCCCAAGAGCTCTAAAAAAAACTTCCCACCTCACTGATAACTCAGGCATGTCTATGCCTCCGCCGAAGGAAGGTGAAGATTGAAGATGTGCATTTGATTCTTCAGTGAAAGGGGTTCTCAGGGAGTGCAGTTTTTTGATGGAGGGATGCATTAGAAGTATGGGTTGTGGCATATTGTTCACCTGTTGGGATTTAATCACAAGCCTTCCACTGGTGTCACAGGGACTTGTCCTTTGCCTAGTTCTGTTGGGTGGTCAATATACTTCTATTCTGGATCCTCCGCTGTTTCAGCACAGATATGGCTTCCTACTGGTTTCCTCCACTCTGTAAGCCTCTTAGTTTATTTTAATATATATTTGTTGAACGCACGTCGGGTTTTCGTGTACACACATATTTAAACTCATGTCTGGTTTTTGTGTGCATACGAATATTATTTTTTGCGTACATACATTGTTTAACGTGCAATGGCTTTCAAACCTGCGTACGTTGGCGGGATAGTGCACGTAGCTCGGATGTTATATCTCTGTTTCATAGTGCGTTATCCTGCATGTCAGATTTGCATGCTTTGGCCTAGTACAAGTGCTGCTTTAGAAGGGGGCAAGTATTTTCCCTTTCTTCAAAAGCTCTTTTGCTGATATTACTGTACATTTTATATTATAATTAAAGAATGGTTACCAACGCAGGAACTTCAGAAACTCTGAGCAAATGTACAATACACTTAGTGGTATATACCGTAGATCTTGTGCCACTGTCTATCCACCCAATATATTTGTATGTGGGAGATATATTAAACCACATTCAAGGTGATGGGTGATATTTATGTGGGTAATCATGGTCATATATACTATATGTAAGGATTTAATCTGTGCGCTGGATAATATTTTTTGATTTCCTCTTTATTATCACATTTTATATTATATTAACATTACTACTTTTGTAGTTTTCTGCTGTTATGGAGCCTTTTGTTTCTATTTATAAACCTACTTTAGAAGCTGAGCCCTATGAACACTTTCCTATTAGTGTTAAATGTGTTTATTTTTCCAAAATAAATTTTTATTGAATAAATCAAATCTTACAATAAAGTGTAATTACAATGTCTAACAGTCATCATCAAAACAATATGGATATATTATTTTTATAAGGCAATCCACAATATATCACATTATAAACCTTGTTAGTAGTCCATCAAATGTGTATATTCCTCCCATATAAATTTAAGAGAATAATAGTCCTCCAGTTTATGTATCCGGAAGTAATGATACTTTTCTAGAGATAACGTCAAGTTGACAAATTCATGCCATTCCCTTATTGAAGGAGTTGACTCTTTTTTCCATAATCGGGGTATCAATTGTTTAGCACAATTTAACATTATGTATAAAAGCGTGGATCTCAGGCTGCAAGTCAATTTAACTGATTTGTGAAATAGGCATGTTAAGGGGTCTAAGGGTATAGTGTTATGTATTGCTTTTTTTATCTCTCCTATTATGGACTGCCAGTATTCAACCATTTTCGGGCATTCCCACCATATGTGTATTGGCGAGCCTACCTGACCACATCCTCTCCAGCAATCAGCAGTTGTTGCTGGGTAGATCTGGGCTAATCTCTGGGGCGTATAATAGTACCATCTACTAAGTAATTTCATGTTAGTTTCACGAAATCTCATGGAGGAGGCTGAGGAGTTCATCTTAGAAATTATAGCTATCCACTCTTTTTCAATAAGTTTTGTATTCAATTCTGTTTCCCATTTCTGTGTGTATGTAGGAAGTGTGCGGGAATTTCCCCGTAAGATCAGCTTATATGAGATAGATAAGTGGCCCTTAGTTATATTTGCCTGGTAATAGAGGGACTTAAATCGGGTAAGTGGCCTACTAATTTAATTTTTTTCAGGATGGGAGGAGATTATATGAGTTAATTGATGATACTTAAACCATTGGTTACAATATGGTATGCCTTGGTTAAGTAAATCTATCCTTGGACGTAGCCTACCATTGTCGAGCACTGTGTGCTAGGGAATTAGTGAGTGTATGAAGCGTATTGAATTTAGAGTGAAACTTTTCTCACTATCGAAAATATGATTCACAAGAATTGGGGTTAATCGGGAAGGATTCGATGAGAGTGTGGAATCCTTTTTAAGCGCCCTATCCCATTGTTTGAGTGTTTCAACAGTAAGGATAGAAGTAGTATGTAGTGCCTTCCTTTGTGATGCTGGTAACCAGCAGGTACTACCGAGATTAGCGGAATTGGCTAAATCCCGTTCCAATGCTACCCATTCCTTATTGTTCTCGTGCCTACACCAATTAATAATGCGTACGAAGTGAGCGGCTAATTTATATAATGCTAAATTTGGGACTCCCAACCCTCCTCTCTCTTTAGGCATATACATCATCTTCATCGACACTCTGGTCATATGTTTGGACCATATATATAGGTATTAATGGAGTTTTGTAGGGATTGCATAAAATGTTCAGGTATGGGCCTAGGTAGAGCCTGTAACAAATAAAGTATCTTTGGGAAAATCATCATCTTAATAGCACTTATTCGACCTAGCCATGACATAGATTTGTACATCCAATTGTGAAGTTCCTGCTTAATCCTTTGATGTAGTGGTAAAAAGTTTAGAGTGAATAATTTATCTTTGTCACCAGTTATTTGTATCCCTAGGTATTTGATAGAAGTAGTTTGGAGTTTATAAGAAAATGTTGTATTTGCTGTAATACATATCGAGGATTTAGAGTCATTAATTTTAAAGTAGGAAATATTACTAGTAGGAAATATTACTGTATCTGGAAAATTCAACAGATAGGGCCTTCAATGAATTTAATGGATTTGTGAGGGTAAACATGACATTGTCAGCATACAATGACATTTTATATTCTCTATTGTGTAAAGTAATACCCGAGATGTTAGGGTTCTGACATATGTTTGTCGGTAGAGCTTCCATAGCCATTACGAATAGGATGGGTGACAATGGGCAACCCTGACGTGTACCATTCGAAATTTTAATTGATGTTGACAATGAATCGTTCAAGCATATTTTAGCTGTGGGGAAGCGGTATAGGGCAAAAATTTTCTCAATTATAAATGGTCCGAATCCAAATTTATATAAAGTGGCCTTAAAGAAATCCCAGTTAAGCCTATCAAAGGCCTTTTCCGCGTCTATAGATAAAAATATCATTGGTATATCCATTTTGGAAACATAATCTAAGAGATTCATTATTTTAGTAGTATTATCCATAGGTTCACCGTTTGGCGTGAAACCTGCCTGATTGGTGTTTTATTGATATGGGTAGCTATTATCTTTGCAAACAACTTTGTGTCCACATTGAGGAGTGATATAGGTCTGAAATTAGCTGGGGTGGTGGAAGGTTTCCCAGGTTTGGGAAGAACAGTTATATGGGCTTCCACCATATTCTGGGAGAATGGGTTGTCTTTATTTATTTTGTTGAAAAGGGTCAAAAGGAACGGGACCAAGATATCCTGAAAGGTTTGATAGTAACGTACTGAGAACCCATCTGGGCCTGGACTTTTACCCACATTCAAGTTTTTAATGGCTTTAAGTAGTTCTGCCTTAGAGATCGGAGTATCTAGCTCCACCATTTGTTCATCAGTTAAGGTGGGGAGATTGGTATTGTCTAAGTATGTGGATATATTAGACTAAATCTGGTTGAGGTTCTGGACCATTTAGATTGTAAAGCCTATTGTAATAATCCCTAAATTGTGCAATGATTGCCGGGGTGGTGTGGATTTTTTGTTTATTGGAAATATGCAGTTCATGTACATAGGATTTAAGTTTTTTTAGATTTCAGATATCTGGCTAGCAGTTTTCCCGCCTTATTTCCCTCATAGAAAAATCTTTGCTTATATTTTTGAGCTATGGACTGCTGTTCCTGAGCAAGTAACTCTTTGAGTTAGTATCTACACTTCTGTAAATTGTGTAGAATGTGGGGGTCTGTGGGTCTCCTCTTGTGTTGGAGTTCTAGATTTGAGAGTTATGTGGTGAGTTCGATATAGTGTTGCCTTTCTATCTTTTGTTTTTGGTCTTTATATTTTATAAATTCTCCTCTCATATAACATTTGTGTGTTTCCCATAAAATAAATTTGTCTACTTCTGGAGTGTTGTTTATTTCAAAGAAGTCCATAAGTGACCTAATTAATCTCTCCTTCCTATCTTCAGATTCCAACAGGGAGTCATCTAATCTCTACTGGAATTCAGAATTCCTAGTGTTAGGCCAATTTAATTGTATTAGCATTGCAGAATGATCTGACCATGAAGTTGGTTTTATTAGGGAATTTTTAGAATATGTCAAACCTGCCTGGTTAATAAAAAAATAATCTAAACGGCTGTATGTCCTGAAAGGGGCTGAGAAAAAGGTATAGTCTCGTTTTTCACCATTAAAGTACCGCCAGGTATCAAAAAGGTTGTATTCTCTAAACATTTTCCATAGGAAGCGGGCTGTTTTTAGGGAAACCCTCAATTTGGGGTTTGAACTATCTATTTGTGGTTGAATTGGGAAGTTAAAGTCTCCGCCCAATATGATGATGATTCCTCTAGAGAAGTCTATAATCTTTTGAAACATCATTCTAAAGAAAGATATATGTTTATTATTTGGTGCATATATGTTGACAAGCGTCACTGGGGTACCGAATAGGAGACCAAAGTCCCCCAAGAATCTACCTTCTCTGTCTTTAGATGTCTGTATATGCTTGAAAGCTATATTTTTATCAATAAGGATACTAACCCCCCTTTTTTTGTTTAAATTAGTTATGGTAGTGCTGTGTATAGTGGTAACCGTAGTATTTGAGTTCCTTATGTTTTTGGAAATGTGTTTCTTGTAGGAAGAGGATATTTGCTCAACGCTTATACATGTCTGCTAGTGCTATTGAGCATTTTTGGGGCGAATTGAATCCCTTAACATTCTGGGATATGATACTTAGTGTCAGGTTAGGAAATATCCAGAAGTAGACCCAAATGCAAGGGCGAACTTAAACAACACCCTTGCACTCTGAGTTTAATCCAGGACGTGACCCCACGATAACCTCCAAAAAACAAAGTACTTACGATATGGAGCAGGGTTAGCCTGTGCCAAAGTAATTCATGATATCAGCCAGATAGACTTCTGAATAAGGATCTGGTTTCAGGAAATGCCTTCCACAGAATCA
Source organism: Bombina bombina (assembly GCF_027579735.1). Classification (NCBI taxonomy): domain Eukaryota; kingdom Metazoa; phylum Chordata; class Amphibia; order Anura; family Bombinatoridae; genus Bombina; species Bombina bombina. The sequence continues at coordinate 171,286,818 of NC_069505.1, forward strand.
GGAGAGCAGGGAAAGTCACATACTCAGACAGAAGAAGGGTAAAACAGGAAACAGTTAATAATGCATGATTAGGTCATTTGTTATCAGGCAGTCTGAAGGTTAACACTGTGTAGACAGTCTTTGCAGAGTATGCAACAGGTAATCAGGCAGTTTGAGGGTTAACTCTGAGTAGACAGTCTTTGCAGAGTATGCAACAGGTAATCAGGCAGTTTGAGAGTTAACACTGTGTAGACAGTCTTTGCAGAGTATGCAACAGGTAATCAGGCAGTTTGAGGGTAAACACTGTGTAGTCAGAACTTGCAGAATTAACAACATGTAATCAGGTAGTTTGAAACAGGTAAACATGCAGATTGAAGGATTCACAGAAATAACAGTATTTGAATAGTTTGCACTACACAGAGTAGTCTGAATATGCAGGGATTGCAGCAGATAAACAGGAAGTTTGAAAGTTTCACAAAACAAACAGTACTTGCATTGTTTGGAGACAGGTATTCAGGAGGTTGAAGGTTAATCCAGCATAGTAAGTCCTTGAAGAGATTGGCAACAGAAAAGCAGCAGTTAGAGAGATTCCTCAGCGAAATCCTAACAGAAGCCTCAAAGTTAACAAACAAACGGACACTGGAGAAACAGGAAGCCAGAATAAAAAGCCTGGTTGTGACATCATCAGGAAGGGGTGGCTCAGACACCTGTCAATCAAGCACACAGAGAGGACTGCAGAGCTTCCCAGCAGCTGAGCGTGACAGTGCCCCCTCCTCAAGGACCCCTCCAGGGGACCCGACCGGGCCTGGCAGGGTATTTCTTGTGAAAAGACTTGACAAGAGCTGGAGCATGAACATGAGAGGCCGGTTCCCAAGTTCGTTCAGAGATAGGATAACCCTTCCAATGGACCAGGTAGTACAGCCGATTGCCCCGTAGCTTGGAATCGAGAATCTGGCTGACTTCAAACTCAGAAGTTCCCTCTACGGAAAGTGGAGGAGGTGGTTTACTCTTGATAGAGTACCGATTGTAGATGACTGGCTTGAGTAGGGAGACATGAAACACTGGATGGATCTTGAGAGTCTTGGGTAAGGCCAGGCGGTATGCAGAAGAACAAACTCTGGAAACAATTTGAAAAGGTCCAATGTACTTAGGACCCAACTTGGTACAAGGTTGTTTTAGACGTATGAATCTGGTGGATAAAAATACTCTGTCTCCAGTACGAAGTAAAGGAGCCTTGCACCTTCTGCGATCAGCATATTTCTTATGTCTTAAGGAAGAAGAGAGTAGATTTTGACGAATGAGTTGCCAGTGATTACTGAGATTTTTCACTATACGATCTGCTCCAGGGACTTCAGTAGAACTGGTAATCATAGGAAAGGTTCTAGGTTCAAATCCATAAGCTGCCTTAAAGGGAGAGGTCTGTAATGAGGCGTTATAACGTGAGTTGTGAGCTAATTCCGCCAAAGGCAATAACTGAGACCAGTTGGAGTGGTGATGGTCTACATAATGTCTTAGAAAAGATTCCAAGGCTTGATTTACACGCTCAGTCTGTCCGTTGGATTGAGGATGGTGTGCAGTAGAAAGTGATATGTTGATTCTGAAGTGTTTACAAAAAGACCTCCAAAATTTGGAAACAAATTGGACTCCACGATCTGAGACTATGTCAGTGGGAAAACCATGTAAACGAGATATATGTAGAACAAAGAGTTCAGAAAGTCTTTGAGCTGTAGGCAAGCCTGGAAGAGGTATGAAGTGAGCAGACTTGGAGAACCGATCCACCACTACCCAAATGGTCGTATTTCCAGCAGAAACAGGAAGATCTGTAACAAAGTCCATGGATAAGTGAGACCAAGGGTAATGAGGAATAGGAAGAGGGTGTAATAGACCAAACGGTCGATGAGAAGATTGTTTGTCCGAAGCACAAGAACTACAAGCAGCAATATAATCCTTAACATCCCTCCTCATAGTGGACCACCAAACATGCTGCTTCAGTTTCCCCAACGTATTGGTTATTCCTGGATGACCTGCTGAAATGTTGTCATGAGCCCAACGTAGAAGCTTAAGACGTAATCCTTTGGGTACATACAGGATACCAGAAAGTAGTTTGCAAGAAGATGGTACCCGGACTTGAGCAGCATGTAAAGCCTGTACTGGAAAAGAGGATACTTGAGCCAAAACTTTGACTGGACGTAGTATAGGTTCTGAATCCAATGGAGAAGGTTCAGAAGATTGGAACCAGGAACATAGGAAAGTACAAAATTAAACCTGGAGAAGAACAAGGCCCACCGAGCCTGACGAGGATTGAGACGTGTAGCTGTTTGGAGGTATAAAAGATTCTTGTGATCTGTCAGAATGAAAAAAGGTTGACTGGTACCCTCTAACCAATGCCTCCATTCATCCAAAGCTAATTTTATAGCCAAAAGCTCCTTATTGCCCACATCATAATTTAACTCGGCAGGATTGAATTTTTTCGAAAAGAACGCCACAGGATGTATCTTGCTGGTAGTCGGATCACGTTGGGAGAGATCAGCTCCAGCTGCTATAGAGGAAGCGTCAACCTCCAAAATAAACTGGAAATCAGGAATTGGATGACTGAGAAGAGGTGCAGAAGAAAATGCTGATTTTAGCGTTTCAAAAGCCTGTACTGCCGAAGAGGACCAGTTCTTACAATTTTGCCCTTTCTTAGTAAGAGAAGTGAGTGGAGACGTGATGTCAGCAAAGTTCTTTATAAACTTTCTATAGTAATTGGCAAAGCCAAGAAACCTCTGCAGGGATTTGAGAGTAGTTGGTCTGGGCCAGTCCTTGATAGCCGACAGTTTAGCAGGATCCATCTCAAAACCTGATTCAGAAATGATATACCCCAAAAAGGGGATGGAACTCTGGTGAAAAGAGCATTTCTCCAATTTAGCGAACAGGGAATTGTCTCGTAACCTCTGAAGAACCAGTCTTACATGATGTACATGTTCCTGTAATGTTTTTGAATAGATTAGAATGTCATCAAGGTAAATGATAACAAATTGATTTAGATAATCTCTGAAGATTTCGTTAACAAAGTGTTGAAATACTGCTGGTGCATTGCACAATCCAAATGGCATTACTAGATACTCATAGTGACCAAATCTAGTGTTAAATGCCGTCTTCCATTCGTCTCCTTTACGGATTCTGACCAGATTGTAGGCCCCACGGAGATCTAACTTGGAAAAAATAGAAGCACCTTGGAGACGATCGAATAACTCAGAAATGAGCGGCAAAGGATAGCTGTTTTTGACAGTAATCTGATTCAAGGCTCGATAATCAATACAGGGACGAAGACCTCCATCTTTTTTCCCAATGAAGAAAAAACCTGCACCCACAGGTGAAGAGGAAGGACGAATGAATCCTCTGGCTAAGTTGTCCTTTATGTATTCCTCAAGAGAGACATTTTCTTGACGAGAGAGGGGATAGGTCCTTCCCTTAGGTAGAGGAGCCCCTGAATACAATTCGATAGGACAGTCAAATATCCGGTGTGGAGGTAACGTCTCAGCCTCTTTTTTAGAAAACACATCACTAAAGGCATGATAGTAATTGGGCAATGATTCAGGAACTTCCACCATAGCTACGACAGGACTGGATGATTTAGAGGGATTTTGCAGGCAATGTTTGAAACAGGTAGTTCCCCAGGAAATAAGTTCTCCTTTAGACCATGAGAAAACTGGATCATGAAGCTGCAACCAAGGTAACCCCAGAATCAATGGTATGTGGGGAGAAGAGATGACATCAAAACGAATAATTTCAGAATGAAGTATGCCCACAGTCAAAAGAAGAGGAATGGTAGAATGCTTTATGATACCAGTACCTAGAGGCTGTCCACTGACAGTAGTTACCTTAATTAACTGTTTCTTGGCTTGAAGAGGAATCCTGAGAGAGTCAGCAAAGTTAGAATCAATGAATACTCCAGCAGCTCCAGAATCGATGAGAGCTTGAGCTCGAAACTTGGTGTTTCCAAAAGAGATAGTTACAGGAACAAAAAGTTTAGAATTGAGGGAAGACATGGGATTCTGGCTTAACTCTATCCCTCTATCAAAAGTTAAGCCTTGGCTTTTACTGGCCGGATAGGACAGTCCTTCAGTAAATGTCCTTTGGTACCACAATACAGACATAACCCAAGAGTACACCTTCTATGGCGTTCAGCTTCTGACAATTTAATAGCTCCTACTTCCATGGGTTCCACAGACTCAGGAGATTGGGAATTATTATTAGAAAGACTTGAGGTTCGAATAGGAGGACGAAATGAAGATTTAACAAAGGATCTCCGATTCCTATCTCTCTCCTGAGGACGTTCAGAATGCCGGGCGTCAAGAGTAATACATAAATAGATAAGACCCTCCAATGAATCGGGGAGTTCCCGAAATACTAGTTCATGCTTAAGGCGTTCGCAAAGTCCTTTGCGAAAGGCTGCCCGTAAGGCTCCATGGTTCCAATCAGTTTCTGCGGCTAAAGTCCTGAATTCAATAGCATATTGAGCTACCGAAAGGGATCCCTGTCTTAGATCCAACAATCCTGCCTCAGCAGCTGCAGACCTCCCAGGCTTGTCAAAAACAGAAGAAAAAATGGACACAAATAATTCCACATCCTGTAGTAACGGATCATTCTTCTCTAAAAGAGGGGACACCCAGGCTAGAGCCTTACCCTTCAAGAGAGAAATATTAAAGGTGATTTTGGAAGTAGAATTGGAAAAAACTTGAGGATTGTTTCTGAAGTGTAAACGACACTGATTAAGGAATCCACGACATTCTTCTGGATTACCGTCATATTTATCTGGAAGTGTGATTCGTGGTATATTCTGTCCAACAGTTTGAGGTGGATTAAAGACAGCATTGGTGCTAGTAGCAGTGGCAGCAGGAGTCACCGTCGCTTGAGAAGGAGCGGAGAGGTTATGTAGCAGAGCAGTAATCTGGTCAAGCTTGGAATCCAAAGATTGCAAATGAGCAGAATGATTTCCTAGAAGTTGCCCTTGTAGAGCCACAGCCCTGGATAACTCGTCAGGGTCCATATTATGGTCCGTTTGTACTGTCAGGTTAGGAAATATCCAGAAGTAGACCCAAATGCAAGGGCGAACTTAAACAACACCCTTGCACTCTGAGTTTAATCCAGGACGTGACCCCACGACAACCTCCAAAAAACAAAGTACTCACGATATGGAGCAGGGTTAGCCTGTGCCAAAGTAATTCATGATATCAGCCAGATAGACTTCTGAATAAGGAACTGGTTTCAGGAAATGCCTTCCACAGAATCAGGAGAGCAGGGAAAGTCACTTATACTCAGACAGAAGAAGGGTAAAACAGGATACAGTTAATAATGCAGGATTAGGTCATTTGTTATCAGGCAGTCTGAAGGTTAACACTGTGTAGACAGTCTTTGCAGAGTATGCAACAGGTAATCAGGCAGTTTGAGGGTTAACTCTGAGTAGACAGTCTTTGCAGAGTATGCAACAGGTAATCAGGCAGTTTGAGAGTTAACACTGTGTAGACAGTCTTTGCAGAGTATGCAACAGGTAATCAGGCAGTTTGAGGGTAAACACTGTGTAGTCAGAACTTGCAGAATTAACAACATGTAATCAGGTAGTTTGAAGGTTAACACTGTGTTGTCAGAACTTGCAGTGATAGCAACAGGTAAGCTGGTAGTTTGAAGGTTAACACAGATTAATCAGTACTTGTGGAGATTGGCAACAGGATATCAAGCAGTTTGAAGGTTTACACTGAATAATTGTATTTGCAGAGTTTGGAAACAGGTAAACATGCAGATTGAAGGATTCACAGAAATAACAGTATTTGAATAGTTTGCACTACACAGAGTAGTCTGAATATGCAGGGATTGCAGCAGGTAAACAGGAAGTTTGAAAGTTTCACAAAACAAACAGTACTTGCATTGTTTGGAGACAGGTATTCAGGAGGTTGAAGGTTAATCCAGCATAGTAAGTCCTTGAAGAGATTGGCAACAGAAAAGCAGCAGTTAGAGAGATTCCTCAGCGAAATCCTAACAGAAGCCTCAAAGTTAACAAACAAACGGACACTGGAGAAACAGGAAGCCAGAATAAAAAGCCTGGTTGTGACATCATCAGGAAGGGGTGGCTCAGACACCTGTCAATCAAGCACACAGAGAGGACTGCAGAGCTTCCCAGCAGCTGAGCGTGACACTTAGATTATGTGTCTTTATATTTGTTGTGTGGAAAAAGGGAAAATGTGTGGTCTGTGGAAATAATTTGTCGCCTGTTTTTACATGAGGGAGTCAAACAACCTTGGTACATCATATAGCAACAACATTCCAGCGTCAATGCCATATTGATTTGTCTACGATAACATGATGCATGACTACAACGATGGTGTACACCCTTTAGAACCTGGGGTGTCATACAACAACATTTAACCATATTTATAACATTAACAAATAACTAATATAACGTACAAAACAAAAAACATATGTACTTCGTGTAAATATTTTCTGAGTTTCAGAATTAACATGAGAACTAAAACAATAATTAGGGGTCATATATAGGGTGACCTTTAAAATATAAATAAGGTATATAATTAAGGCCTTCAGTGATATGTAAGAATAATTACAGATCCTGTAACATAGGCATGGTTTGAACATTATAATATTCTTTGAGAATAATACCGGGAACTACTGTCATTATTTTCATAACTAAAAGCAGAGCACAAATATTATCATTGCTCTAAGCTTGTGTGTATATATATATATATATATATATATATATATATATATATATATATATATATAAAACTATACATAAAATAAGAGTGCGCTCAAAGGACCTCTACCAAATCTAGAAACTAGTTGTTTTAACAAATATATAAAGAGTCTTAATATATATAAGTCTTAATAATATCATATCTAATACTGTGAATAAAAATGTAAATATTTATTTTTATGGTCAACTTAAAAACTTATACTTTATAAGCATTTAAACAATGAAGTAAAATAAAATAAGGTGCACCTTATAGTCTATACACAATTAAATAATATAATCCGTGTGTCTCTTCACTTCAGAAAAAAAGTTATTTGAGGTTTTTTACTTTTTTAGCGTGCTTATAGGATTGTATCCAAATCTTGCAACAAAGTATTATACAGCTCTACATTGATGTGTCCAATCTTTGAATATGTGTCAAGCAGATAGTAAGTAATATTCGATGGAGAGCTGAATTAAGAAAATGGCACAATAGTTTCCATAAGATGTATTGTTAATTTCTTTGGTGTAATATTGTCTTATTGTAGAAAATCAGTACTGCCCACAAAATAGTTTACTCACCAGAATACGGAATTAGCAGTTATTTCTCTGCCTTTCTCTGACCCTTTTTACCTTTTTTGTAGATTTTTTCGGCGTCCAGATAACCGTTAAGTCTGGCTATGACGTGTCTCACACACGTACTTTGATTTTTAAAAATGTTGCTTCATGTCGCCTTTGTGCCTTCTGGTCAGCAGTGGTAAAAAATGTACTTACAGATTGACTCTTGTCATGAGTTTTTTACAGGTTTAATACCCTTTTCTTTCATGTAATTAGCAAGAGACCATGAGCTAGTGACGTATGGGATATACATTCCTACCAGGAGGGGCAAAGTTTCCCAAACCTCAAAATGCCTATAAATACACCCCTCACCACACTCACAAATCAGTTTTACAAACTTTGCCTCCCGTGGAGGTGGTGAAGTAAGTTTGTGCTAGATTCTACGTTGATATGCGCTCCGCAGCAGGTTGGAGCCCGGTTTTCCTCTCAGCATGCAGTGAATGTCAGAGGGATGTGAAGAGAGTATTGCCTATTTGAATTCAATGATCTCCTTCTACGGGGTCTATTTCATAGGCTCTCTGTTATCGGTCGTAGAGATTCATCTCTTACCTCCCTTTTCAGATCGACAATATACTCTTATATATACCATTACCTCTACTGATTCTCGTTTCAGTACTGGTTTGGCTTTCTACTACATGTAGATGAGTGTCCTGGGGTAAGTAAGTCTTATTTTTGTGACACGCTAAGCTATGGTTGGGCACTTTTATATAAAGTTCTAAATATTTGTGTTTAAACATTTATTTGCCTTGATTCAGGATGTTCAATATTCCTTATTTCAGACAGTCAGTTTCATTTTTTGGGATAATGCATTTGAATAATCAATTTTTTTCTTACCTTAAAATTTGACTTTTTTCCCTGTGGGCTGTTAGGCTCGCGGGGGCTGAAAATGCTTCATTTTATTGCGTCATTCTTGGCGCAGACTTTTTTGGCGCAAAAAAAATTTCTTTGTTATTTCCGGCGTCATACTTGTCACCGGAAGTTGCGTCATTTTTGACGTTTTTGCGCCAAAAGTGTCGGCATTACCGGATGTGGCGTCATTTTTGGCGCCAAAAGCATTTAGGCGCCAAATAATGTGGGCGTCTTTTTTGGCGCTAAAAAATATGGGCGTCATTATTGTCTCCACATTATTTAAGTCTCATTGTTTATTTGCTTCTGGTTGCTAGAAGCTTGTTCACTGGCATTTTTCCCATTCCTGAAACTGTCATTTAAGGAATTTGATCAATTTTGCTTTATATGTTGTTTTTTCTATTACATATTGCAAGATGTCTCAGATTGACCCTGAATCAGAAGATACTTCTGGAAAATTGCTGCCTGATGCTGGATCTACCAAAGTTAAGTGTATTTGCTGTAAACTTGTGGTATCTGTTCCTCCAGCTGTTGTTTGTAATGAATGTCATGACAAACTTGTTAATGCAGATAATATTCCCTTTAGTAATGTTACATTACCTGTTGCTGTTCCATCAACATCTAATACTCAGAGTGTTCCTGTTAACATAAGAGATTTTGTTTCTAAATCCATTAAGAAGGCTATGTCTGTTATTCCTCGTTCTAGTAAACGTAAAAGGTCTTTTAAAACTTCTCATTTTTCAGATGAATTTTTAAATGAACATCATCATTCTGATTCTGATAATGATTCCTCTGGTTCAGAGGATTCTGTTTCAGAGGTTGATGCTGATAAATCTTCATATTTATTCAAAATGGAATTTATTCGTTCTTTACTTAAAGAAGTCTTAATTGCATTAGAAATAGAGGAATCTGGTCCTCTTGATACTAAATCTAAACGTTTAAATAAGGTTTTTAAATCTCCTGTAGTTATTCCAGAAGTTTTTCCTGTCCCTGATGCTATTTCTGAAGTAATTTCCAGGGAATGGAATAATTTGGGTAATTCATTTACTCCTTCTAAACGTTTTAAGCAATTATATCCTGTGCCATCTGACAGATTAGAGTTTTGGGACAAAATCCCTAAGGTTGATGGGGCTATCTCTACTCTTGCTAAACGTACTACTATTCCTACGGCAGATAGTACTTCCTTTAAGGATCCTTTAGATAGGAAAATTGAATCCTTTCTAAGAAAAGCTTACTTATTTTCAGGTAATCTTCTTAGACCTGCTATATCTTTAGCGGATGTTGCTGCAGCTTCAACATTTTGGTTGGAAGCTTTAGCGCAACAAGTAACAGATCATAATTCTCATAGCATTGTTAATCTTCTTCAACATGCTAATAATTTTATTTGTGATGCCATCTTTGAGATCATTAGGGTTGATGTCAGGTATATGTCTCTAGCTATTTTAGCTAGAAGAGCTTTATGGCTTAAAACTTGGAATGCTAATATGTCTTCCAAGTCAACTTTGCTTTCCCTTTCTTTCCAGGGTAATAAATTATTTGGTTCACAGTTGGATTCTATTATTTCAACTGTTACTGGGGGGAAAGGAACTTTTTTACCACAGGATAAAAAATCTAAAGGTAAATTTAGGTCTACTAATCGTTTTCGTTCCTTTCGTCACAATAAGGAACAAAAGCCTGATCCTTCCCCTAGAGAAGCGGTATCAGTTTGGAAACCATCTCCAGTCTGGAATAAATCCAAGCTTTTTAGAAAGCCAAAGCCAGCTCCCAAGTCAACATGAAGGTGCGGCCCTCATTCCAGCCCAGCTGGTAGGGGGCAGATTACGATTTTTCAAAGAAATTTGGATCAATTCGATTCACAATCTTTGGATTCAGAACATTGTTTCACAAGGGTATAGAATAGGCTTCAAGATAAGGCCTCCTGCAAGAAGATTTTTTCTTTCCCGTGTCCCAGTAAATCCAGTGAAGGCTCAAGCATTTCTGAAATGTGTTTCAGATCTAGAGTTGGCTGGAGTTTTTATGCCAGTTCCAGTTCTGGAACAGGGGCTGGGGTTTTACTCAAATCTCTTCATTGTACCAAAGAAGGAGAATTCCTTCAGACCAGTTCTGGATTTAAAAATATTGAATCATTATGTAAGGATACCAACATTCAAAATGGTAACTATAAGGACTATTCTGCCTTTTGTTCAGCAAGGGCATTATATGTCCACAATAGATTTACAGGATACATATCTGCATATTCCGATTCTTCCAGATCACTATCAGTTTCTGAGATTCTCTTTCCTAGACAAGCATTACCAGTTTGTGGCTCTGCCGTTTGGCCTAGCAACAGCTCCAAGGATTTTTACAAAGGTTCTCGGTGCCCTTCTGTCTGTAATCAGAGAACAGGGTATTGTGGTATTTCCTTATTTGGACGATATCTTGGTACTTGCTCAGTCTTCACATTTAGCAGAATCTCATACGAATCGACTTGTATTGTTTCTTCGAGAACATGGTTGGAGGATCAATTTACCAAAAAGTTCATTGATGCCTCAGACAAGGGTAACCTTTTTAGGTTTCCAGATAGATTCAGTGTCCATGACTGTCTCTGACAGACAATAGTCGTCTAAAATTGGTTTCAGCTTGTCGAAACCTTCAGTCTCAATCATTCCCTTCGGTAGCCTTATGCATGGAAATTCTAGGTCTTATGACTGCTGCATCGGACGCGATCCCCTTTGCTCGTTTCCACAGCTCTGTATGCTGAACCAGTGGTGCAGGGATTATACAAAGATATCTCAATTAATATCTTTAAGACCGATTGTACGACACTCTCTGACGTAGTGGACAGACCACCATCATTTAGTTCAGGGGGCTTCTTTTGTTCTTCCGACCTGGACTGTGATTTCAACAGATGCAAGTCTGACAGGTTGGGGAGCTGTTTGGGGGTCTCTGACAGCACAAGGGGTTTGGTAATCTCAGGAGGTGAGATTACCAATCAACATTTTGGAACTCCGTGCAATTTTCAGAGCTCTTCAGTCATGGCCTCTTCTAAAGAGAGAGTCGTTCATTTGTTTTCAGACGGACAATGTCACAACCGTGGCATATGTCAATCATCAAGGAGGGACTCACAGTCCTCTGGCTATGAAAGAAGTATCTCGAATACTGGTATGGGCGGAATCCAGCTCCTGTCTAATTTCTGCGGTTCATATCCCAGGTACAGACAATTGGGAAGCGGATTATCTCAGTCGCCAAACGTTACATCCGGGCGAATGGTCTCTTCACCCAGAGGTATTTCTTCAGATTGTTCAAATGTGGGGACTTCCAGAAATAGATCTGATGGCTTCTCATCTAAACAAGAAACTTCCCAGGTATCTATCCAGATCCAGGGATCCTCAGGCGGAGGCAGTTGATGCATTGTCACTTCCTTGGAAGTATCATCCTGCCTATATCTTTCCGCCTCTAGTTCTTATTCCAAGAGTGATTTCCAAGATTCTAAAGGAGTGCTCGTTTGTTCTGCTGGTGGCTCCAGCATGGCCTCACAGGTTTTGGTATGCGGATCTTGTCCGGATGGCCACTTGCCAACCATGGACTCTTCCGTTAAGACCAGACCTTCTATCGCAAGGTCCTTTTTTCCATCAGGATCTCAAATCCTTAAATTTGAAGGTATGGAGATTGAACACTTGATTCTCAGTCATAGAGGTTTCTCTGACTCTGTGATTAATACTATGTTACAGGCTCGTAAATCTGTATCTAGGAAGATATATTATCGAGTCTGGAAGATTTACATTTCTTGGTGTTTTTCTCATAATTTTTCTTGGCATTCTTTTAGAATTCCTAGAATTTTACAGTTTCTTCAGGATGGTTTGGATAAAGGTTTGTCTGCAAGTTCCTTGAAAGGACAAATCTCTGCTCTTTCTGTTCTTTTCCACAGAAAGATTGCTACTCTTCCTGATATTCATTGTTTTGTACAAGCTTTGGTTTGTATAAAACCTGTTATTAAGTCAATTTCTCCTCCTTGGAGTTTGAATTTGGTTCTGGGGGCTCTTCAAGCTCCTCCGTTTGAACCTATGCATTCGCTGGACATTAAATTACTTTCTTGGAAAGTTTTGTTTCTTTTGGCCATCTCTTCTGCTAGAAGAGTTTTTGAATTTTCTGCTCTTTCTTGTGAGTCTCCTTTTCTGATTTTTCATCAGGATAAGGCAGTGTTGCGAACTTCTTTTAAATTTTTACCTAAGGTTGTGAATTCTAACAACATTAGTAGAGAAATTGTGGTTCCTTCATTGTGTCCTAATCCTAAGAATTCTAAAGAAAGATCGTTGCATTCTTTGGATGTAGTTAGAGCTTTGAAATATTATGTTGAAGCTACTAAAAATTTCCGAAAGACTTCTAGTCTATTTGTTATCTTTTCCGGTTCTAGGAAAGGTCAGAAGGCCTCTGCCATTTCTTTGGCGTCTTGGTTAAAGTCTTTGATTCATCATGCTTATATCGAGTCGGGTAAAACTCCGCCTCAAAGGATTACAGCTCATTCTACTAGGTCAGTTTCTACTTCCTGGGCGTTTAGGAATGAAGCTTCGGTTGATCAGATTTGCAAAGCAGCAACTTGGTCTTCTTTGCATACTTTTACTAAATTCTACCATTTTGATGTGTTTTTCTTCTTCTGAAGCAGTTTTTGGTAGAAAAGTACTTCAGGCAGCTGTTTCAGTTTGATTCTTCTGCTTATAATTTCAGTTTTTTTCATTATAAGATTTAAACTTTGTTTTGGGTGTGGATTATTTTCAGCGGAATTGGCTGTCTTTATTTTATCCCTCCCTCTCTAGTGACTCTTGCGTGGAAGATCCACATCTTGGGTATTCATTATCCCATACGTCACTAGCTCATGGACTCTTGCTAATTACATGAAAGAAAACATAATTTATGTAAGAACTTACCTGATAAATTCATTTCTTTCATATTAGCAAGAGTCCATGAGGCCCACCCTTTTTTGTGGTGGTTATGATTTTTTTGTATAAAGCACAATTTTTCCAATTCCTTATTTTTTTATGCTTTCGCACTTTTTTCTTATCACCTCACTTCTTGGCTATGCGTTAAACTGATTTGTGGGTTTGGTGAGGGGTGTATTTATAGGCATTTTGAGGTTTGGGAAACTTTGCCCCTCCTGGTAGGAATGTATATCCCATACGTCACTAGCTCATGGACTCTTGCTAATATGAAAGAAATGAATTTATCAGGTAAGTTCTTACATAAATTATGTTTTTTGTAGCCATCTTTAGTTATGTGAATGAGATTTCCTCAAACCAAAGTGAATAAGAGTAAGAGTGTTCAGAAGGCAATGTGCACTTGTTAGATATAAAGTGGAGTATTAGCTCTGAGTAGCCTATTTCAGCTGCACCGCAAAATCTTTGTAAATGAAGGTATGTGGGACACCAGCAAAAAGCGTTATTCATACACCGCTGCTCAGATCTCCTTATCCCCCTTAATGTCAAGCCTGTGTCTGCTTTGGGGCTTAAGTTGGGAAGATTACGTGCATAGACTGCGGTAATACCTCTCCGTTATGGCAGATCCGGCATTGTAGGTTGGGTAATACCGTTTGCCTCCTATATATCCCTCTATCTATTCCTCCATAGGGGATGTTACACTTTCCCACTGCTGTGCTTACCCAACAAGGGTTAATCCTCCTCTCTGCGGGGCTTGTGTGTCTCTCCCTGCCGTTTTTCCCATGTTGATTATGTAGCAGTCTCTGTGCTCGTGGCCTTACAACATAGCCGCTGTTGAGTTCTTTTAGAACCTGCTCCCTCAGGCTGTGCGCTACGGACTAGCGATCAGAGAGCATTGATAGGGTCTCTGAGGTGTCCGGTATGTAATCCGTGTGTTTATAACCCTGAAAGCCTACATTAGACCATATCAGGTCTCCTTGTCTCCGGTCCCCTTCACAGAGCTCAGGGCTTAAGCAGCCGATTTAGCTGCGGCTGGCTCCACCCCTCCAGAACTTTTTTTTTAATGTAAACAATTAAATATTGTAGGGTAATGTGATTGTACAAAAAAGTGCTAGTATATAATTAGTGCGCCAATGGTCTGAAAATCCACTGTCTGTATGACAGTGAGACACAATCACAGTGTTAAAAATCTAAATATATAACTATACGATACAAATCGTTATAGAAAAATACCCCAATCAAATTATATTAGGATACAAATGATTCTTAAGAAACAAATAAATTCTTCTTAGATATTAAAAGTGATAACATAATATAGTGGTGTCTTTGCAGCAAACACCCCAAAATAATAAGGTGATAAAACTGCAAGGGCACTGTAAATAATAAACACAGCAATGTGATAGAATTGTAAAATATTATAGTGAAAAAGTCCCAATGATCAAAGTTCAAAATGTTACATATATGATGGGCGTAATGTCCAAATCACAGTAGGCAGGCTCTTCTCCAAAAGATCCCTGTTGGTGACCCAGGGGTGGATACTAAATAGAAAAAAAGATAAAAGAAGGCGCCAACATAGTGCGGTTACCAATGGGATGGAACACGCTTAGTAAATAATACCAGGTACTCACAGGATGAAAGACACTTGAGAAGTGTCACAGGTGCCTCCTGGACTCTCAGAGTTGTCCAGCTAACTCTCACTCCACTGTGGTGGTAAGGTTCCGCTTGTCTCTACCGATTAAGATGGCTCCGCTAGTGGTTGTGGCTCCCAACCAGTATTCCAATAGGACTCTCTTGCGGTTTCCCCAAATCCAGCTATCCAGTTAAAATCCGTGCTCTCCGGTGAGAGGTGATACAGCAAGGATAAAAGTGGTTTGTGACGGTGGTAACAAACTACAATATTGCCATTAAAAATATCAGAAAAGAAAGTTCGTGGCTGCAGTAATAAAATCAAAAAAGACTTTATTTACACAACGTTTCTCGGTCTGTACGTGACCGTTTCCTCAGGTGCATAAGTGTATAATAAAACACATAAAAACCACGAACTTATATCAGTAATACAGCGTCTCCAAATGCATACTGCGCATGTACGTGGGTGTGTCCCCATACTGGGAGTTCCATTGGCGTTAACTAACCAATGAGGTGCTTGTAATCACACACCTCCATAATTACGAGTGTATTGGGGAATTACTCAGTGTGGTTTTAACAAATAGTCCACACAGTTTTAAAAGCCGCACCGGGCCATGGTAATCAATAAATCTGATGATCAGATAACGTACAAGAAAAAATATTATCTAAAAAAAATTATATACTTGTATATAAAAATATATATAAAAACATATCAATAAAATGTGTAAATATATAAACTACCAGATTGGGCACACCCACTCGCTATGTATACATACATACTATTACTAACGTTCATGAAGTCATTAACTCTTCATAAAATTGGTTCACATACAGATGGTTAATTGCATGGATATAGGAGAGATCTTACATGTAAAATGCAAACTATGAATATAGTAACCTATATGTAAAAAAATATATATTAGAAGTATAATACGTCTCTCCCCAGAGATACGATTAATTCCATAATTTGGTTAAAAATGACAGTATTAGATAAATCAATATTCGTCTACGTGATCAGAGAGAAAATTGCTTAACCCTAGACAGAGTGATTAATATAAAAAACTTAGCTAGGGTGAATGAAAAGGATTTAGAACCCAATCCAACCTGACTGTCTAGTTATAAGGACTTGTAATAACTGTGTTAGCTCATTAATGGACATTAATCATGTTGTTTCTATAAGGTGCCTAGACTCAAACTGGTTTTGCTTATTTAGAGGTACATAACGTGACATTCATATAAATAGTAACGATATATTGTAAATCAAAATACATTAAATTTTATAACCACATATACATGTTGATGCTAACAGGAGTCAGGAACCCAGTCCTACAAATCTAAATGAAAATACTAATTAAAATGACCTCGAATTAAGATACTAAGTGTTGGGTTTGCTATATGTGGACTATAGTTTGATCACTTGATGATGTTCATTGTTCCTCATAATATAGTGCTTATAATTATAGTAAAATTATTTAGCTAACATATACCTAGTGTATTAGATGAAAAGGGTCAAATTAAAGCTAGATGGTAATCTCACATCAATGAAGGAGGATAATAACAATAAGGTTATAATGTGTCTAGCAGTATAATAATATCAGTGTGGAGCCTATATATCAGGGGTGAGTATTAAAGTCCTATATTGAACTAAATACAGAATGACTCATAGTAGATCAGTTAGTTGAAGGCCGCCATATCAATATTAGCGTTTAGGCCACCAGGGGACAGGGTGCGCATCTTCCAGATCCAAAAAGTCTCCCTTTGTCTTAAATGCAAATATCTGTTTCTACCCCATTTGGGGTACACTTGTTCTAGAGGGAATATGCTAAACACATTTGATGTATTAGTATGGCATGTATTAGCATGCCTAGGGACACTATGATTGGCAATGTTTTTACTGATATTCCTTAGATGCTCACCCCATCTTTTTTTGAGGGGTCTCGAGGTCCTACCCACATACTGGACCCCACAGCTGCATTCTAACAAATAAACTACAAAGGCCGAATCACATGTAAAGTGTGTTTTGATATGACATTTTTCCTTACTAATATAGGATGCAAATTCAGTTCTCTTGCTATTTGTGTATTGACATAATCCACAATTAGCTCTATTGCACTTAAAAAAACCTGGTTTGTCTAGGAACTTATTACCTCTTATATTACTTAATTTACTCGTCAGTGATCTTTTCTTCATTACTATTTTACTCGGGGCTAGTACATTCTTTAACGTGGGAGCTCGTCTAAAAGTACAGACAGGTGTATTACCTATACTCTCCCTCAGCAAAGGGTCCCCTGTCAAAATGTGCCAGTGTTTGCCTAATATAGTTTTAATTTTATTATGGTTGTTATTGAATTGTGTTATGAATCTGACTTTCTCACTCCCTTTAATAGAACCTCCAATAGGTATAGTCTCCTTATTCTTGGCAAAGAAATCTTCTCTGCATTTATTTCTTGCTCTCTTGTAGCTAGTCTCAATAAGATCTGTGGGGTAATGTTTTTCAACAAACCTTTTCTTTAAAATATTAGCTTGTATATCAAAACTGTCTAAATCTGTGCAATTCCTACGAATCCTACAGAATTGGTTGTAAGGGATATTGTTCTTCCACGGTAAGTGGTGGTTGCTTTTATAGTTCAAATAACTGTTAGCATCCACCGACTTAAAAAAAGTTTTGGTAGAGATGTTACCTACACTGTCCCATGTTAAAATGAGATCCAGAAATTCTATACTGATCGCATCTATTTTAGAAGTGAAGTTCAGACCTAATGAATTGTTATTCAGACTATCCAAAAATTTCTGAGCCAATGATGTGTCCCCCTCCCAGATGAACAACAGGTCATCTATGAAGCGGCCATAGAAAACCAGGTTCGCCCCATATGAGGAAGGATATATATATTGTTCCTCAAAAAATCCCATAAAGAGATTAGCAAAACTAGGGGCGAACCTGGTTCCCATGGCCGTTCCCCTAATCTGCAAGTAAAATTTCTCCTGATATACGAAGTAGTTATTTTTTAATACAAAAGATATGCATTCCAAAAGGAAATCTCTTTGCTTGACTGGCATGTATATGTCCCTCTCCAAGTAATATTGGATGGCTTTAATACCCAGATGGTGTGCAATATTAGAATATAGGGCAGAGACATCACAGGTCAGCCATATCAAATTTCTTCCCTCTTTCTTTATGTGTGATAACTTATATATTAAGTCTGGTGTATCTTTTATGTAGGATTTTAAAGTAATCACAGATTTTTTTAAAAAGGAATCCACATATTCGGATAAATTACAGGTTAAATTATCGATTCCTGATATGATGGGCCTCCCCGGAGGGTCCACCATACTCTTATGTATCTTTGGGAGGTGATAGTAATATGCCATATTTGGTGCATAGGGTATTAAATAGTCTCTCTCTTTCTTAGTAAGTATTCCCTCTAACCAGCCTGCATCAACCATTTTAATCAAGTTAGTTAGAAATTTTGCTGTGGGATTGTATGTTAATAATTTGTAATATTCTGTGTCTAAAAGAATACGATCAGCTTCTTTGATATAATCCTTAATATTCTGGATGACTATCCCACCTCCCTTGTCCGCTTGTCTAATTGCTATATTTTTGTTGGCTGCTAGTCTAGATAAAGCTGTTAATTCATAAGCATTCAAATTTGGATTCTTAATATTTTTTTCAGAAAGTTTGCCAAATTCTTCCAAAACTAGATTTTGAAATATTTCTAGACTAGTTCCTGTACAAGGAGGATTAAAGTTGGATTTAGGGGTCAAATCAGAATGTAAGTAATTCTCAAATAATTCATCACATAATATCTCAGGCTCAAAATAGATAATATCTGTCAAGGGCCTTTCTGTCATTTCATTCGTTAGAATTGGTGCATGACCAGTACCTTTGAGCTTCTTGTCACAGAAATATCTTTGGATCGACAATTTTCGCACAAATTTATTTAAATCTACAAATAATTCGAACAAATTGTGATTTCTAGAAGGACAGAAAGAGAGCCCTCTATTTAAAACTCCCACCTCCTCATTAGTTAAAACATGATCAGAAAGATTAAAGATGTTCTCCCTCATTCGTTTAAATTTCTCCTTTTGGGATGACTTAGCTCTCCCTCTGCTGCCACGTTGGCGTATGATCTTTTTTTCGGGGTAGTTGTTGCAATCTCTCTTTCTGGGCCCCTCTCTAGCTGTTTTAATCGTATCGGTGTGTGTCTTACCTGCGGGGAGTTGTAGGGTAATCTCTGTGCCTGATGAAAAACCTGCGGGCTACTCATGGGTTCCCTCTCTTGTCTTTGTACAAAATTGCTATTGTTTGTCATATGGCTTCTAGTGTCATTATGGTGGTTATTTCTAGGGGTATATGTGTTTGGATCCCTTGTGTTGTCTGGGAATCGATGAGATCTATAGTGATGGTGGCCAAATTCATTTTGGTGGTCCCTATTGGACCAATGTCTCCAATCTCTATTAAACTCGTTTCTAGGCGTGTAACTAAAGTTTTGTTTATAACTATAGTTATAATTATCATCCCCTCTCTCATGGTGGGAGACTTGATTCCCATAGTTGGAGAGATAATTACTGTTACCCACAGAATGATTGGATATAAAATTACTATTGCTAGCAGAATTCTTTCTATTTCTAATAAAATTATTATTCCTAAATTGGACATTTTTCTTTTTGTCCTTGGGTTTTTTGTAATCAACTTTAACCCAGGTGTCTGGTCCAATTGCATTCGAGACAGGCTCCTGATTGTCAGATTCTTCTAATTTATTCCTAGAGTGTGAGTCATATACTTTATCCTCTAGATAGTCTTGTTCATCCCTCGCTAACTTTTTAATTTTGGTGGATATAATTTTCTTTTGGAATACATCAGATTTCTCCTGTACCTCTTGGGTAAATTTAGCATAATCTGTATTAGACTCAAACTTAAGTAAACAATTTTGGATTTCCTCTATCTCTGTCTCTACTTTATTCAAAAGGGTCTCCCGAAATTCAATTAAAAGATCTATAAGTTTAAAAGAACATTCAGTTAAAATACTAAGCCATTTGGTAGTAAGTTCCGGATCATGTTTAAAAGAACACTGTTTGGATATCCTTAGACCCCTTGGTATATGCCCTTTTTCTTTATATTTACGAAGTGTATCTATATCCCACCAGTGTCTATGTTCGTTCTTAAGTGCTTCCTCTAATTTGTGAAATAATTGAACCATAGATAGATCACTGGTGGATTCATTACACATATCTATAGTATTATCATTGCAGCTTAGGGCTTTTCTATTGTTGATCCTTTGATCTTTGCTCTGCATTGTACTACTAAGTGATAAATTCTGATAGGGAATAATAAGTGTACTAAATAAACAAAATGTCAATAATTATAATG
Source organism: Bombina bombina (assembly GCF_027579735.1). NCBI lineage: Eukaryota > Metazoa > Chordata > Amphibia > Anura > Bombinatoridae > Bombina > Bombina bombina. The sequence goes on from NC_069505.1 coordinate 171,306,892, forward strand.
TGATAAAGTTATCTAATGAAGTGAATCAAATAAATAATTATATGAGAAGTGTATATAAAATATATAATTTTGTAATGTATTCAATGATGCCCACAATACTCTAGTAATATATAATAGTGGGTGATCGAAAGTGAACTATTGTGAAGTAATTAAAATATTCAAACCTAGTCGCAACCTAATCGATTCCCAAAAAAGATGATCAAAAAAGTGCTAGTATATAATTAGTGCGCCAATGGTCTGAAAATCCACTGTCTGTATGACAGTGAGACACAATCACAGTGTTAAAAATCTAAATATATAACTATACGATACAAATCGTTATAGAAAAATACCCCAATCAAATTATATTAGGATACAAATGATTCTTAAGAAACAAATAAATTCTTCTTAGATATTAAAAGTGATAACATAATATAGTGGTGTCTTTGCAGCAAACACCCCAAAATAATAAGGTGATAAAACTGCAAGGGCACTGTAAATAATAAACACAGCAATGTGATAGAATTGTAAAATATTATAGTGAAAAAGTCCCAATGATCAAAGTTCAAAATGTTACATATATGATGGGCGTAATGTCCAAATCACAGTAGGCAGGCTCTTCTCCAAAAGATCCCTGTTGGTGACCCAGGGGTGGATACTAAATAGAAAAAAAGATAAAAGAAGGCGCCAACATAGTGCGGTTACCAATGGGATGGAACACGCTTAGTAAATAATACCAGGTACTCACAGGATGAAAGACACTTGAGAAGTGTCACAGGTGCCTCCTGGACTCTCAGAGTTGTCCAGCTAACTCTCACTCCACTGTGGTGGTAAGGTTCCGCTTGTCTCTACCGATTAAGATGGCTCCGCTAGTGGTTGTGGCTCCCAACCAGTATTCCAATAGGACTCTCTTGCGGTTTCCCCAAATCCAGCTATCCAGTTAAAATCCGTGCTCTCCGGTGAGAGGTGATACAGCAAGGATAAAAGTGGTTTGTGACGGTGGTAACAAACTACAATATTGCCATTAAAAATATCAGAAAAGAAAGTTCGTGGCTGCAGTAATAAAATCAAAAAAGACTTTATTTACACAACGTTTCTCGGTCTGTACGTGACCGTTTCCTCAGGTGCATAAGTGTATAATAAAACACATAAAAACCACGAACTTATATCAGTAATACAGCGTCTCCAAATGCATACTGCGCATGTACGTGGGTGTGTCCCCATACTGGGAGTTCCATTGGCGTTAACTAACCAATGAGGTGCTTGTAATCACACACCTCCATAATTACGAGTGTATTGGGGAATTACTCAGTGTGGTTTTAACAAATAGTCCACACAGTTTTAAAAGCCGCACCGGGCCATGGTAATCAATAAATCTGATGATCAGATAACGTACAAGAAAAAATATTATCTAAAAAAAATTATATACTTGTATATAAAAATATATATAAAAACATATCAATAAAATGTGTAAATATATAAACTACCAGATATCTATGGTTCAATTATTTCACAAATTAGAGGAAGCACTTAAGAACGAACATAGACACTGGTGGGATATAGATACACTTCGTAAATATAAAGAAAAAGGGCATATACCAAGGGGTCTAAGGATATCCAAACAGTGTTCTTTTAAACATGATCCGGAACTTACTACCAAATGGCTTAGTATTTTAACTGAATGTTCTTTTAAACTTATAGATCTTTTAATTGAATTTCGGGAGACCCTTTTGAATAAAGTAGAGACAGAGATAGAGGAAATCCAAAATTGTTTACTTAAGTTTGAGTCTAATACAGATTATGCTAAATTTACCCAAGAGGTACAGGAGAAATCTGATGTATTCCAAAAGAAAATTATATCCACCAAAATTAAAAAGTTAGCGAGGGATGAACAAGACTATCTAGAGGATAAAGTATATGACTCACACTCTAGGAATAAATTAGAAGAATCTGACAATCAGGAGCCTGTCTCGAATGCAATTGGACCAGACACCTGGGTTAAAGTTGATTACAAAAAACCCAAGGACAAAAAGAAAAATGTCCAATTTAGGAATAATAATTTTATTAGAAATAGAAAGAATTCTGCTAGCAATAGTAATTTTATATCCAATCATTCTGTGGGTAACAGTAATTATCTCTCCAACTATGGGAATCAAGTCTCCCACCATGAGAGAGGGGATGATAATTATAACTATAGTTATAAACAAAACTTTAGTTACACGCCTAGAAACGAGTTTAATAGAGATTGGAGACATTGGTCCAATAGGGACCACCAAAATGAATTTGGCCACCATCACTATAGATCTCATCGATTCCCAGACAACACAAGGGATCCAAACACATATACCCCTAGAAATAACCACCATAATGACACTAGAAGCCATATGACAAACAATAGCAATTTTGTACAAAGACAAGAGAGGGAACCCATGAGTAGCCCGCAGGTTTTTCATCAGGCACAGAGATTACCCTACAACTCCCCGCAGGTAAGACACACACCGATACGATTAAAACAGCTAGAGAGGGGCCCAGAAAGAGAGATTGCAACAACTACCCCGAAAAAAAGATCATACGCCAACGTGGCAGCAGAGGGAGAGCTAAGTCATCCCAAAAGGAGAAATTTAAACGAATGAGGGAGAACATCTTTAATCTTTCTGATCATGTTTTAACTAATGAGGAGGTGGGAGTTTTAAATAGAGGGCTCTCTTTCTGTCCTTCTAGAAATCACAATTTGTTCGAATTATTTGTAGATTTAAATAAATTTGTGCGAAAATTGTCGATCCAAAGATATTTCTGTGACAAGAAGCTCAAAGGTACTGGTCATGCACCAATTCTAACGAATGAAATGACAGAAAGGCCCTTGACAGATATTATCTATTTTGAGCCTGAGATATTATGTGATGAATTATTTGAGAATTACTTACATTCTGATTTGACCCCTAAATCCAACTTTAATCCTCCTTGTACAGGAACTAGTCTAGAAATATTTCAAAATCTAGTTTTGGAAGAATTTGGCAAACTTTCTGAAAAAAATATTAAGAATCCAAATTTGAATGCTTATGAATTAACAGCTTTATCTAGACTAGCAGCCAACAAAAATATAGCAATTAGACAAGCGGACAAGGGAGGTGGGATAGTCATCCAGAATATTAAGGATTATATCAAAGAAGCTGATCGTATTCTTTTAGACACAGAATATTACAAATTATTAACATACAATCCCACAGCAAAATTTCTAACTAACTTGATTAAAATGGTTGATGCAGGCTGGTTAGAGGGAATACTTACTAAGAAAGAGAGAGACTATTTAATACCCTATGCACCAAATATGGCATATTACTATCACCTCCCAAAGATACATAAGAGTATGGTGGACCCTCCGGGGAGGCCCATCATATCAGGAATCGATAATTTAACCTGTAATTTATCCGAATATGTGGATTCCTTTTTAAAAAAATCTGTGATTACTTTAAAATCCTACATAAAAGATACACCAGACTTAATATATAAGTTATCACACATAAAGAAAGAGGGAAGAAATTTGATATGGCTGACCTGTGATGTCTCTGCCCTATATTCTAATATTGCACACCATCTGGGTATTAAAGCCATCCAATATTACTTGGAGAGGGACATATACATGCCAGTCAAGCAAAGAGATTTCCTTTTGGAATGCATATCTTTTGTATTAAAAAATAACTACTTCGTATATCAGGAGAAATTTTACTTGCAGATTAGGGGAACGGCCATGGGAACCAGGTTCGCCCCTAGTTTTGCTAATCTCTTTATGGGATTTTTTGAGGAACAATATATATATCCTTCCTCATATGGGGCGAACCTGGTTTTCTATGGCCGCTTCATAGATGACCTGTTGTTCATCTGGGAGGGGGACACATCATTGGCTCAGAAATTTTTGGATAGTCTGAATAACAATTCATTAGGTCTGAACTTCACTTCTAAAATAGATGCGATCAGTATAGAATTTCTGGATCTCATTTTAACATGGGACAGTGTAGGTAACATCTCTACCAAAACTTTTTTTAAGTCGGTGGATGCTAACAGTTATTTGAACTATAAAAGCAACCACCACTTACCGTGGAAGAACAATATCCCTTACAACCAATTCTGTAGGATTCGTAGGAATTGCACAGATTTAGACAGTTTTGATATACAAGCTAATATTTTAAAGAAAAGGTTTGTTGAAAAACATTACCCCACAGATCTTATTGAGACTAGCTACAAGAGAGCAAGAAATAAATGCAGAGAAGATTTCTTTGCCAAGAATAAGGAGACTATACCTATTGGAGGTTCTATTAAAGGGAGTGAGAAAGTCAGATTCATAACACAATTCAATAACAACCATAATAAAATTAAAACTATATTAGGCAAACACTGGCACATTTTGACAGGGGACCCTTTGCTGAGGGAGAGTATAGGTAATACACCTGTCTGTACTTTTAGACGAGCTCCCACGTTAAAGAATGTACTAGCCCCGAGTAAAATAGTAATGAAGAAAAGATCACTGACGAGTAAATTAAGTAATATAAGAGGTAATAAGTTCCTAGACAAACCAGGTTTTTTTAAGTGCAATAGAGCTAATTGTGGATTATGTCAATACACAAATAGCAAGAGAACTGAATTTGCATCCTATATTAGTAAGGAAAAATGTCATATCAAAACACACTTTACATGTGATTCGGCCTTTGTAGTTTATTTGTTAGAATGCAGCTGTGGGGTCCAGTATGTGGGTAGGACCTCGAGACCCCTCAAAAAAAGATGGGGTGAGCATCTAAGGAATATCAGTAAAAACATTGCCAATCATAGTGTCCCTAGGCATGCTAATACATGCCATACTAATACATCAAATGTGTTTAGCATATTCCCTCTAGAACAAGTGTACCCCAAATGGGGTAGAAACAGATATTTGCATTTAAGACAAAGGGAGACTTTTTGGATCTGGAAGATGCGCACCCTGTCCCCTGGTGGCCTAAACGCTAATATTGATATGGCGGCCTTCAACTAACTGATCTACTATGAGTCATTCTGTATTTAGTTCAATATAGGACTTTAATACTCACCCCTGATATATAGGCTCCACACTGATATTATTATACTGCTAGACACATTATAACCTTATTGTTATTATCCTCCTTCATTGATGTGAGATTACCATCTAGCTTTAATTTGACCCTTTTCATCTAATACACTAGGTATATGTTAGCTAAATAATTTTACTATAATTATAAGCACTATATTATGAGGAACAATGAACATCATCAAGTGATCAAACTATAGTCCACATATAGCAAACCCAACACTTAGTATCTTAATTCGAGGTCATTTTAATTAGTATTTTCATTTAGATTTGTAGGACTGGGTTCCTGACTCCTGTTAGCATCAACATGTATATGTGGTTATAAAATTTAATGTATTTTGATTTACAATATATCGTTACTATTTATATGAATGTCACGTGATGTACCTCTAAATAAGCAAAACCAGTTTGAGTCTAGGCACCTTATAGAAACAACATGATTAATGTCCATTAATGAGCTAACACAGTTATTACAAGTCCTTATAACTAGACAGTCAGGTTGGATTGGGTTCTAAATCCTTTTCATTCACCCTAGCTAAGTTTTTTATATTAATCACTCTGTCTAGGGTTAAGCAATTTTCTCTCTGATCACGTAGACGAATATTGATTTATCTAATACTGTCATTTTTAACCAAATTATGGAATTAATCGTATCTCTGGGGAGAGACGTATTATACTTCTAATATATATTTTTTTACATATAGGTTACTATATTCATAGTTTGCATTTTACATGTAAGATCTCTCCTATATCCATGCAATTAACCATCTGTATGTGAACCAATTTTATGAAGAGTTAATGACTTCATGAACGTTAGTAATAGTATGTATGTATACATAGCGAGTGGGTGTGCCCAATCTGGTAGTTTATATATTTACACATTTTATTGATATGTTTTTATATATATTTTTATATACAAGTATATAATTTTTTTTAGATAATATTTTTTCTTGTACGTTATCTGATCATCAGATTTATTGATTACCATGGCCCGGTGCGGCTTTTAAAACTGTGTGGACTATTTGTTAAAACCACACTGAGTAATTCCCCAATACACTCGTAATTATGGAGGTGTGTGATTACAAGCACCTCATTGGTTAGTTAACGCCAATGGAACTCCCAGTATGGGGACACACCCACGTACATGCGCAGTATGCATTTGGAGACGCTGTATTACTGATATAAGTTCGTGGTTTTTATGTGTTTTATTATACACTTATGCACCTGAGGAAACGGTCACGTACAGACCGAGAAACGTTGTGTAAATAAAGTCTTTTTTGATTTTATTACTGCAGCCACGAACTTTCTTTTCTGATATTTTTAATGGCAATATTGTAGTTTGTTACCACCGTCACAAACCACTTTTATCCTTGCTGTATCACCTCTCACCGGAGAGCACGGATTTTAACTGGATAGCTGGATTTGGGGAAACCGCAAGAGAGTCCTATTGGAATACTGGTTGGGAGCCACAACCACTAGCGGAGCCATCTTAATCGGTAGAGACAAGCGGAACCTTACCACCACAGTGGAGTGAGAGTTAGCTGGACAACTCTGAGAGTCCAGGAGGCACCTGTGACACTTCTCAAGTGTCTTTCATCCTGTGAGTACCTGGTATTATTTACTAAGCGTGTTCCATCCCATTGGTAACCGCACTATGTTGGCGCCTTCTTTTATCTTTTTTTCTATTTAGTATCCACCCCTGGGTCACCAACAGGGATCTTTTGGAGAAGAGCCTGCCTACTGTGATTTGGACATTACGCCCATCATATATGTAACATTTTGAACTTTGATCATTGGGACTTTTTCACTATAATATTTTACAATTCTATCACATTGCTGTGTTTATTATTTACAGTGCCCTTGCAGTTTTATCACCTTATTATTTTGGGGTGTTTGCTGCAAAGACACCACTATATTATGTTATCACTTTTAATATCTAAGAAGAATTTATTTGTTTCTTAAGAATCATTTGTATCCTAATATAATTTGATTGGGGTATTTTTCTATAACGATTTGTATCGTATAGTTATATATTTAGATTTTTAACACTGTGATTGTGTCTCACTGTCATACAGACAGTGGATTTTCAGACCATTGGCGCACTAATTATATACTAGCACTTTTTTGATCATCTTTTTTGGGAATCGATTAGGTTGCGACTAGGTTTGAATATTTTAATTACTTCACAATAGTTCACTTTCGATCACCCACTATTATATATTACTAGAGTATTGTGGGCATCATTGAATACATTACAAAATTATATATTTTATATACACTTCTCATATAATTATTTATTTGATTCACTTCATTAGATAACTTTATCACATTATAATTATTGACATTTTGTTTATTTAGTACACTTATTATTCCCTATCAGAATTTATCACTTAGTAGTACAATGCAGAGCAAAGATCAAAGGATCAACAATAGAAAAGCCCTAAGCTGCAATGATAATACTATAGATATGTGTAATGAATCCACCAGTGATCTATCTATGGTTCAATTATTTCACAAATTAGAGGAAGCACTTAAGAACGAACATAGACACTGGTGGGATATAGATACACTTCGTAAATATAAAGAAAAAGGGCATATACCAAGGGGTCTAAGGATATCCAAACAGTGTTCTTTTAAACATGATCCGGAACTTACTACCAAATGGCTTAGTATTTTAACTGAATGTTCTTTTAAACTTATAGATCTTTTAATTGAATTTCGGGAGACCCTTTTGAATAAAGTAGAGACAGAGATAGAGGAAATCCAAAATTGTTTACTTAAGTTTGAGTCTAATACAGATTATGCTAAATTTACCCAAGAGGTACAGGAGAAATCTGATGTATTCCAAAAGAAAATTATATCCACCAAAATTAAAAAGTTAGCGAGGGATGAACAAGACTATCTAGAGGATAAAGTATATGACTCACACTCTAGGAATAAATTAGAAGAATCTGACAATCAGGAGCCTGTCTCGAATGCAATTGGACCAGACACCTGGGTTAAAGTTGATTACAAAAAACCCAAGGACAAAAAGAAAAATGTCCAATTTAGGAATAATAATTTTATTAGAAATAGAAAGAATTCTGCTAGCAATAGTAATTTTATATCCAATCATTCTGTGGGTAACAGTAATTATCTCTCCAACTATGGGAATCAAGTCTCCCACCATGAGAGAGGGGATGATAATTATAACTATAGTTATAAACAAAACTTTAGTTACACGCCTAGAAACGAGTTTAATAGAGATTGGAGACATTGGTCCAATAGGGACCACCAAAATGAATTTGGCCACCATCACTATAGATCTCATCGATTCCCAGACAACACAAGGGATCCAAACACATATACCCCTAGAAATAACCACCATAATGACACTAGAAGCCATATGACAAACAATAGCAATTTTGTACAAAGACAAGAGAGGGAACCCATGAGTAGCCCGCAGGTTTTTCATCAGGCACAGAGATTACCCTACAACTCCCCGCAGGTAAGACACACACCGATACGATTAAAACAGCTAGAGAGGGGCCCAGAAAGAGAGATTGCAACAACTACCCCGAAAAAAAGATCATACGCCAACGTGGCAGCAGAGGGAGAGCTAAGTCATCCCAAAAGGAGAAATTTAAACGAATGAGGGAGAACATCTTTAATCTTTCTGATCATGTTTTAACTAATGAGGAGGTGGGAGTTTTAAATAGAGGGCTCTCTTTCTGTCCTTCTAGAAATCACAATTTGTTCGAATTATTTGTAGATTTAAATAAATTTGTGCGAAAATTGTCGATCCAAAGATATTTCTGTGACAAGAAGCTCAAAGGTACTGGTCATGCACCAATTCTAACGAATGAAATGACAGAAAGGCCCTTGACAGATATTATCTATTTTGAGCCTGAGATATTATGTGATGAATTATTTGAGAATTACTTACATTCTGATTTGACCCCTAAATCCAACTTTAATCCTCCTTGTACAGGAACTAGTCTAGAAATATTTCAAAATCTAGTTTTGGAAGAATTTGGCAAACTTTCTGAAAAAAATATTAAGAATCCAAATTTGAATGCTTATGAATTAACAGCTTTATCTAGACTAGCAGCCAACAAAAATATAGCAATTAGACAAGCGGACAAGGGAGGTGGGATAGTCATCCAGAATATTAAGGATTATATCAAAGAAGCTGATCGTATTCTTTTAGACACAGAATATTACAAATTATTAACATACAATCCCACAGCAAAATTTCTAACTAACTTGATTAAAATGGTTGATGCAGGCTGGTTAGAGGGAATACTTACTAAGAAAGAGAGAGACTATTTAATACCCTATGCACCAAATATGGCATATTACTATCACCTCCCAAAGATACATAAGAGTATGGTGGACCCTCCGGGGAGGCCCATCATATCAGGAATCGATAATTTAACCTGTAATTTATCCGAATATGTGGATTCCTTTTTAAAAAAATCTGTGATTACTTTAAAATCCTACATAAAAGATACACCAGACTTAATATATAAGTTATCACACATAAAGAAAGAGGGAAGAAATTTGATATGGCTGACCTGTGATGTCTCTGCCCTATATTCTAATATTGCACACCATCTGGGTATTAAAGCCATCCAATATTACTTGGAGAGGGACATATACATGCCAGTCAAGCAAAGAGATTTCCTTTTGGAATGCATATCTTTTGTATTAAAAAATAACTACTTCGTATATCAGGAGAAATTTTACTTGCAGATTAGGGGAACGGCCATGGGAACCAGGTTCGCCCCTAGTTTTGCTAATCTCTTTATGGGATTTTTTGAGGAACAATATATATATCCTTCCTCATATGGGGCGAACCTGGTTTTCTATGGCCGCTTCATAGATGACCTGTTGTTCATCTGGGAGGGGGACACATCATTGGCTCAGAAATTTTTGGATAGTCTGAATAACAATTCATTAGGTCTGAACTTCACTTCTAAAATAGATGCGATCAGTATAGAATTTCTGGATCTCATTTTAACATGGGACAGTGTAGGTAACATCTCTACCAAAACTTTTTTTAAGTCGGTGGATGCTAACAGTTATTTGAACTATAAAAGCAACCACCACTTACCGTGGAAGAACAATATCCCTTACAACCAATTCTGTAGGATTCGTAGGAATTGCACAGATTTAGACAGTTTTGATATACAAGCTAATATTTTAAAGAAAAGGTTTGTTGAAAAACATTACCCCACAGATCTTATTGAGACTAGCTACAAGAGAGCAAGAAATAAATGCAGAGAAGATTTCTTTGCCAAGAATAAGGAGACTATACCTATTGGAGGTTCTATTAAAGGGAGTGAGAAAGTCAGATTCATAACACAATTCAATAACAACCATAATAAAATTAAAACTATATTAGGCAAACACTGGCACATTTTGACAGGGGACCCTTTGCTGAGGGAGAGTATAGGTAATACACCTGTCTGTACTTTTAGACGAGCTCCCACGTTAAAGAATGTACTAGCCCCGAGTAAAATAGTAATGAAGAAAAGATCACTGACGAGTAAATTAAGTAATATAAGAGGTAATAAGTTCCTAGACAAACCAGGTTTTTTTAAGTGCAATAGAGCTAATTGTGGATTATGTCAATACACAAATAGCAAGAGAACTGAATTTGCATCCTATATTAGTAAGGAAAAATGTCATATCAAAACACACTTTACATGTGATTCGGCCTTTGTAGTTTATTTGTTAGAATGCAGCTGTGGGGTCCAGTATGTGGGTAGGACCTCGAGACCCCTCAAAAAAAGATGGGGTGAGCATCTAAGGAATATCAGTAAAAACATTGCCAATCATAGTGTCCCTAGGCATGCTAATACATGCCATACTAATACATCAAATGTGTTTAGCATATTCCCTCTAGAACAAGTGTACCCCAAATGGGGTAGAAACAGATATTTGCATTTAAGACAAAGGGAGACTTTTTGGATCTGGAAGATGCGCACCCTGTCCCCTGGTGGCCTAAACGCTAATATTGATATGGCGGCCTTCAACTAACTGATCTACTATGAGTCATTCTGTATTTAGTTCAATATAGGACTTTAATACTCACCCCTGATATATAGGCTCCACACTGATATTATTATACTGCTAGACACATTATAACCTTATTGTTATTATCCTCCTTCATTGATGTGAGATTACCATCTAGCTTTAATTTGACCCTTTTCATCTAATACACTAGGTATATGTTAGCTAAATAATTTTACTATAATTATAAGCACTATATTATGAGGAACAATGAACATCATCAAGTGATCAAACTATAGTCCACATATAGCAAACCCAACACTTAGTATCTTAATTCGAGGTCATTTTAATTAGTATTTTCATTTAGATTTGTAGGACTGGGTTCCTGACTCCTGTTAGCATCAACATGTATATGTGGTTATAAAATTTAATGTATTTTGATTTACAATATATCGTTACTATTTATATGAATGTCACGTTATGTACCTCTAAATAAGCAAAACCAGTTTGAGTCTAGGCACCTTATAGAAACAACATGATTAATGTCCATTAATGAGCTAACACAGTTATTACAAGTCCTTATAACTAGACAGTCAGGTTGGATTGGGTTCTAAATCCTTTTCATTCACCCTAGCTAAGTTTTTTATATTAATCACTCTGTCTAGGGTTAAGCAATTTTCTCTCTGATCACGTAGACGAATATTGATTTATCTAATACTGTCATTTTTAACCAAATTATGGAATTAATCGTATCTCTGGGGAGAGACGTATTATACTTCTAATATATATTTTTTTACATATAGGTTACTATATTCATAGTTTGCATTTTACATGTAAGATCTCTCCTATATCCATGCAATTAACCATCTGTATGTGAACCAATTTTATGAAGAGTTAATGACTTCATGAACGTTAGTAATAGTATGTATGTATACATAGCGAGTGGGTGTGCCCAATCTGGTAGTTTATATATTTACACATTTTATTGATATGTTTTTATATATATTTTTATATACAAGTATATAATTTTTTTTAGATAATATTTTTTCTTGTACGTTATCTGATCATCAGATTTATTGATTACCATGGCCCGGTGCGGCTTTTAAAACTGTGTGGACTATTTGTTAAAACCACACTGAGTAATTCCCCAATACACTCGTAATTATGGAGGTGTGTGATTACAAGCACCTCATTGGTTAGTTAACGCCAATGGAACTCCCAGTATGGGGACACACCCACGTACATGCGCAGTATGCATTTGGAGACGCTGTATTACTGATATAAGTTCGTGGTTTTTATGTGTTTTATTATACACTTATGCACCTGAGGAAACGGTCACGTACAGACCGAGAAACGTTGTGTAAATAAAGTCTTTTTTGATTTTATTACTGCAGCCACGAACTTTCTTTTCTGATATTTTTAATGGCAATATTGTAGTTTGTTACCACCGTCACAAACCACTTTTATCCTTGCTGTATCACCTCTCACCGGAGAGCACGGATTTTAACTGGATAGCTGGATTTGGGGAAACCGCAAGAGAGTCCTATTGGAATACTGGTTGGGAGCCACAACCACTAGCGGAGCCATCTTAATCGGTAGAGACAAGCGGAACCTTACCACCACAGTGGAGTGAGAGTTAGCTGGACAACTCTGAGAGTCCAGGAGGCACCTGTGACACTTCTCAAGTGTCTTTCATCCTGTGAGTACCTGGTATTATTTACTAAGCGTGTTCCATCCCATTGGTAACCGCACTATGTTGGCGCCTTCTTTTATCTTTTTTTCTAATGTGATTGTACGTACATTTTTTTTTTTTCAAAACGAAGCTCTGATCATGTTTTAAAATTATATTTTATTTCTAATTATTACGTCATAATTTCCAGCCCCCTACAACGGGCGATCTTGAATACTATTCTGCCCGCATAAATTATCTGGCTGAATTTACATATACAAATGCATGCACATTTGAAATCAGATTCACATGCATGGGCAAAGTGGTAAATGAAGACTGCAGACGTTCAAGATGGAATTCAAAAACACAATGCGCATGTGTTAACTTTTGGCACATCAGAGCGCATGAGTTAGGCTTTATCCATGTACCCGGAACTGCAGGGAAGAGAGAACCCAGGTTGCTCAACGTGATTGGGTAATGCAAATTAGCCTCACGGTGGGTTTGGAAATCTACATGTTTTTTCCTGTAATAGCTGATGAACGGCTGAGAAAGCGCAGCGCAAGGTATTTTGGTAAAATATTTCAATAGATTAATACTGTATGAAAACGGAAAAAAACATTTCTAACCTTACCATCTTTTTAACCCCTTAAGGAAAAGGCCATTTTTTAATTTCTTTCCCTTAACTACGAGGGCTATTTTTACATGTGTTACATGTGTTTCTACTGTGTTTGTGTTTAGCTGTAATTTTCCTCTTACTTATTTACTGTACCCACACATATTATATACCGTTTTTCTCGCCATTAAATGGAATTTCTAAAGAGACCATTATTTTCATCATATCTTATAATTTACTATTAAAAAATATATAAAATGATGAAAAAATGGAAAAAACACACACTTTTTCTAACTTTGACCCCCAAAATCTGTTACACATCTACAACCACCAAAAACACCCATGCTAAATAGTTTCTAAATTTTGTCCTGAGTTTAGAAATACCCAATGTTTACATGTTCTTTGCTTTTTTTGCAAGTTATAGGGCAATAAATACAAGTAGCAAACCATTTCCAAATCATTTTTTTCAAAATTAGCTATAGTTACGTTGGAACACTGATATCTGTCAGGAATCCCTGAATATCCCTTGACATGTATATATTTTTTTTTAGGAGACAACTCAAAGTATTGATCTAGGCACATTTTGGTATATTTCATGCCACCATTTCACCTCCAAATGCGATCAAATAAAAAAAATTGTTCACTTTTTCACAAACTTTTTCACAAACTTTAAGTTTCTCACTGAAATTATTTACAAACAACTTGTGCAATTATGGCACAAATGGTTGTAAATGCTTCTCTGGGATCCCCTTTGTTCAGAAATAGCAGACATTTATGGCTGTGTGGATTACTTTTTGGTAATTAGAAGGCCGCTAAATGCTGCTGCGCGCCATACTTGTATTATGCCCAGCAGCGAAGGGGTTAATTAGGTAGCTTGTAGGGTTAATTTTAGCTTTAGGGTAGTGTAGTAGACAACCCAAAGTATTGATCTAGGCCCATTTTGATATATAAAGTTAGGAGTTTGGATTTCCACTGGCGCTTATATATTAAGCTAGGATTTATGCTACCATTATATGTGTAACTTATCTAAGTGAGATATTCTAAGTGATGCTGATTTTTATCAGGTGAAAAAACAATAGTGTCTAAGTGTCTCCGACAGCGGATATTTAGGATTTAAATCCTATGTGTTAACTGGTATACAATATTCTCTTAATATTTTATGTTGTAAAAAATATTAATATTACTAATCTGTAATTACAGATGAGGTGGATAGTGTTCGTGAATAGGTTATGAAGAGTAAATAAGTGTAAGTGAAGCTATTGACAATCCTATTAGCAGTGTTTAGAAATGGATATAACTATATCCAAATAATATAGAAAGTTGTAGAAGTGTTAAAACTGTTTTATTAAACTAAATATACTGTCAACAATAAAACTTTAGAATAAACTAAAAATATACAGGCAAATAAAACAAATAAAAGCAAATAAAACAAGGGACGTCTCCCTATGTGTTTCTTCTCAGTAAGTCGAGTGACTTGACAATATATGGTCTCTGAATATGACTTGATAAACAAAAAATGCCACCTTGGGATTAAAGCAAGCTGTAAGGTACCTTACAAATGTCTGTTGGGAATTGTATTAGTGCCGATGTTCTGTGAGCTTCCTTCTCAATTTTGTTCCTTTGCGGCTTAACGTGAGATAACAAACAAGCCTCCGTTCCTGATTGGTGGTTAGGGGTCACACCTCTCCTAGGATAGGCTGTGACTGTGCACGCTGGATGTTTAGCGTGTTCCGATGTAAGTAATCTTATGCAAGATGTTTGAACTGCAGCTGTGAAAAACTTTTTTCTTCTGCACTTTGGTGTGCGGTGTTGGGGATCCACTGTTAGAAAGAAAAGCTGTGCTCCACTTTCTCGCTGTTCAGATCCTTGGTCCTCCTTGTGGTTTTGGCTCCTAAATCATCAAAATTAGAGAGTCCACTTGAGGGGCTGGATCGCAGCTTGTTGGAGTTTGTAAAACTTTCTGATCTTCTTGATAAAGCCCCCAGAGGGTGAAACGCGTAGATCTTACTCCAGACTTTTCTACCACCACTTTTCTACAACCACGTTTAAAGAAAGTTTTACAAACTCCAACAAGCTGCGATCCAGCCCCTCAAGTGGACTCTCTAATTTTGATGATTTAGGAGCCAAAACCACAAGGAGGACCAAGGATCTGAACAGCGAGAAAGTGGAGCACAGCTTTTCTTTCTAACAGTGGATCCCCAACACCGCACACCAAAGTGCAGAAGAAAAAAGTTTTTCACAGCTGCAGTTCAAACATCTTGCATAAGATTACTTACATCGGAACACGCTAAACATCCAGCGTGCACAGTCACAGCCTATCCTAGGAGAGGTGTGACCCCTAACCACCAATCAGGAACGGAGGCTTGTTTGTTATCTCACGTTAAGCCGCAAAGGAACAAAATTGAGAAGGAAGCTCACAGAACATCGGCACTAATACAATTCCCAACAGACATTTGTAAGGTACCTTACAGCTTGCTTTAATCCCAAGGTGGCATTTTTTGTTTATCAAGTCATATTCAGAGACCATATATTGTCAAGTCACTCGACTTACTGAGAAGAAACACATAGGGAGACGTCCCTTGTTTTATTTGCTTTTATTTGTTTTATTTGCCTGTATATTTTTAGTTTATTCTAAAGTTTTATTGTTGACAGTATATTTAGTTTAATAAAACAGTTTTAACACTTCTACAACTTTCTATATTATTTGGATATAGTTATATCCATTTCTAAACACTGCTAATAGGATTGTCAATAGCTTCACTTACACTTATTTACTCTTCATAACCTATTCACGAACACTATCCACCTCATCTGTAATTACAGATTAGTAATATTAATATTTTTTACAACATAAAATATTAAGAGAATATTGTATACCAGTTAACACATAGGATTTAAATCCTAAATATCCGCTGTCGGAGACACTTAGACACTATTGTTTTTTCACCTGATAAAAATCAGCATCACTTAGAATATCTCACTTAGATAAGTTACACATATAATGGTAGCATAAATCCTAGCT
Organism: Bombina bombina; assembly: GCF_027579735.1. Classification (NCBI taxonomy): domain Eukaryota; kingdom Metazoa; phylum Chordata; class Amphibia; order Anura; family Bombinatoridae; genus Bombina; species Bombina bombina. Next base: position 171,323,267 of record NC_069505.1, read on the forward strand.
TAATATATAAGCGCCAGTGGAAATCCAAACTCCTAACTTTGTTCTCTACCCAAACTACTGAGGAGGAGTAGTTTCCCCCATCCACCAGGCATACAGGATTTTTAGTAAGCGCCAACCCTCTATCCACTCTATCACTACCATTTTGATATATTTCATGCCACCATTTCACCGCCAAATTCGATCAAATAAAAAAGCGTTAACTTTTTCACTAACTTTGGGTTTCTCACTGAAATTATTTACAAACAGCTTGTGCAATTATGGCACAAATGGTTGTAAATGCTTCTCTGGGATCCACTTTGTTCAGAAATAGCAGACATATATGGCTTTGGCATTGCTTTTTGGTAATTAGAAGGCCGCTAAATGCCGCTGTGCACCACACTTGTATTATGCCCAGCAGTGACGGAGTTAATAAGGTAGCTTGTAGGGAGCTTGAAGGGATAATTTTAGTTTTAGTGTAGAGATTAGCCTCCCACCTGACACATCCCACCCCCTGATCCCTCCCAAACATCTCTCTTCCCTCCCCCACCCCACAATTGTCTGCCAGTACTAAAATAAAAGGCTTTTTTTTATAAATATATGTTCAGCTGTGATGGACCCCCCCTTAGCCCCAAACCTCCCTGATCCCCCCAAACAGCTCTCTAACCCTCCCCCCGCTACATATTTGCTGCCATCTTGGGTACTGGCAGCTGTCTGCCAGTACCCAGTTTGCCTCCCAAAAAAAAGTTTTTTTATTTTATTTTTATACTATTTACATTTTCCTGTAGTGTAGCTGCCACCCCCTCAATACCCCCCTCCCTCTCCCCCTTCCAGATCCTTTGATCATTATTTTTACCCCTCCCTCTCCCTCAATCCCATTTGATTACATTGGTGTCAGTGGTTTCTGCGCACGCGCGCGCACACACACGTGCACACGTGCGCCCCCTGTAGGCCCCCCCCCCGCACGCTCCCGACACCTGGCGTGCACATTGCACATACAGGAACCGGATGCCAGGTAGCGATGGGCTGCCCACCCGCCTCCTTGCAGCTGCTCCCACTCACCATCGATCGGCACCATCGCTACCGGTACAGAGAGGGCCACAGAGTGGCTCTCTCTGCATTGGTCTTGGAAAAAAGATATTGCAGTGATGCCTCAATATCGAGGCATCACGGCAATACCTTGAAAGTGGCTGGAAGCGATTTAAACCCCTAACGACGTACAGGGTATGTCGCTGGTCTTTAAAGACCAGTTTGTGTGTGACGTACCCTGTACGACGTCAACGTGTGTCGTTAAGGGGTTAAAGGTGAAAGCTAAAGATTTTCTCCTGGAGTGAAGGTCTTCATTAGGTCTACAGTATGTGATATGTTGGCAGCTATGCCGCCTTCAAATATACATAAAAGGTCAGTTCATAATTTACCATTTACCTTTTTTCCGCCCCTCCAGAACTTTTTTTTTTATGTAAACGATTAAATATTGTAGGGTAATGTGATTGTGCGTACATTTTTTTTCAAAACGAAGCTCTGATCATGTTTTAAAATGATATTTTATTTCTAATTATTACGTCATAATTTCCAGCCCCCTACAACGGGCGGTCTTGAATACTCTTTTGCCCGCATAAATTATCTGGCTGAATTTACATATACAAATGCATGCACATTTGAAATCAGATTCACATGCATGGGCAAAGCGGTAAATGAAGACTGCAGACGTTCGAGATGGAATTCAAAAACACAATGCGCATGTGTTAACTTTTGGCACATCAGAGCGCATGAGTTAGGCTTTATCCATGTACCCGGAACTGCAAGGAAAAGAGAACCCAGGTTGCTCAACGTGATTGGGTAATGTAAATTAGCCTCACAGTGGGTTTGGAAATCTACATGTTTTTTCCTGTAATAGCTGATGAACGGCTGAGAAAGCGCAGCGCAAGGTATTGTAGGTAAAATATTTCAATAGATTAATACTGTATGAAAACTGAAAAAAACATTTCTAAACTTACCATCTTTTTAACCCCTTAAGGACAAGGCCATTTTTTAATTTCTTTCCCTTAACTACCAGGGCTATTTTTACGTGTTACATGTGTTTCTACTGTGTTTGTGTTTAGCTGTAATTTTCCTCTTACTTATTTACTGTACCCACACAATTTATATAATGTTTTTCTCGCCATTAAATGGACTTTCTGAAGATACCATTATTTTCATCATATCTTATAATTTACTATTAAAAAATATATAAAATCATGAAAAAATGGAAAAAAACACACTTTTTCTAACTTTGACCCCCAAAATCTGTTACACATCTACAACCACCAAAAAACACCCACACTAAATAGTTTCTAAATTTTATCCTGAGTTTAGAAATACCCAATGTTTACATGTTCTTTGCTTTTTTTTGCAAGTTATAGGGCAATAAATACAAGTAGCAAACAATTTCCAAACCATTTCTTTCAAAATTAGCTATAGTTACGTTGGAACACTGATATCTGTCAGGAATCCCTGAATATTTCTTGACATGTATAAATTGTTTTTTTAGGAGACAACTCAAAGTATTGATCTAGGCCCATTTTGGTATATTTCATGCCACTATTTCACCGCCAAATTGTTCACTTTTTCACAAACTTTTTCACAAACTTTAAGTTTCTCACTGAAATTATTTACAAACAACTTGTGCAATTATGGCATAAATGGTTGTAAATGCTTCTCTGGGATCCCCTTTGTTCAGAAATAGCAGACATTTATGGCTGTGGGATTACTTTTTGGTAATTAGAAGGCTGCTAAATGCTGCTGCGCGGCACACTTGTATTAGGCCCAGCAGTGAAGGGGTTAATTAGGTAGCTTGTAGGGTTAATTTTAGCTTTAGGGTAGTGTAGTAGACAACCCAAAGTATTGATCTAGCACATTTTGATATATTTCATGCCACCATTTCACCGCCAAATTCGATCAAATAAAAAAGCGTTAACTTTTTCACTAACTTTGGGTTTATCACTGAAATTATTTACAAACAGCTTGTGCAATTATGGCACAAATGGTTGTAAATGCTTCTCTGGGATCCACTTTGTTCAGAAATAGCAGACATATATGGCTTTGGCATTGCTTTTTGGTAATTAGAAGGCCGCTAAATGCCGCTGTGCACCACACTTGTATTATGCCCAGCAGTGACGGAGTTAATAAGGTAGCTTGTAGGGAGCTTGAAGGGATAATTTTAGTTTTAGTGTAGAGATTAGCCTCCCACCTGACACATCCCACCCCATGATCCCTCCCAAACATCTCTCTTCCCTCCCCCACCCCACAATTGTCCCCGCCATCTTAAGTACTGGCAGAAAGTCTGCCAGTGCTAAAATAAAAGGCTTTTTTTTTTTATAAATATATGTTCAGCTGTGATGGACCCCCCCTTAGCCCCCAACCTCCCTGATCCCCCCCAAACAGCTCTCTAACCCTCCCCCCGCTACATATTTCCTGCCATCTTGGGTACTGGCAGCTGTCTGCCATTACCCAGTTTGCCTCCCAGAAAAAAAAGTTTTTTTTTTTTTTTTTTATACTATTTACATTTTTCTGTAGTGTAGCTGCCCCCCCTCAATACCCCCCTCCCTCTCCCCCTTCCAGATCCTTTGATCATTATTTTTCCCCCTCCCTCTCCCTCAATCCCATTCATACATTGGTGTCAGTGGTTTCTGCGCACGCCAATGTTCAAATGTGCTAACTCTCTCATTTGTGTTGCTGTTATTAAACATCATTGGGTTTAATTCTAAAGATATGGGGGATATTTATCGAAGGTCTGGCGGACCTGATCCAACAGTGCGGATCAGGTCCGCCAGACCTCACTGAAGGTGGAGAGCAATACGCTCTCCGCATTCAGCATTGCACCAGCAGCTCACAAGAGTTGCTGGTGCAACGCCACCCCCTGCAGATTGGCCGCTAGAAGGGGGTTGTCAATCAACCCAATCGTACCCAATCGGGTTGAATTGCGGCAATGTCTGTCCGCCTGCTCAGAGCAAGCGGACAGGGTTATGGAGCAGCGGTCTTTAGACCACTGCCTCATAACTGCTGTTTCTGGCGAGCCTGCAGGCTCGCCAGAAACACAGGCCCTGAAGCTCCATGCGGAGCTTGATAAATGGGCGCCTATGTCTTTAATAGAATTTTTTAGAAAGACTTTATGGTTAAAGTCTTAATCTGTGGATATGGTGTCTAATCCAGGTTAATATCTCTCTCTCTCTTTTAAGGGAAATATGTTGTTTGGTTTTGGTTTGGATTCTATTATCTCTACATTGACTGGAGGCTAGGGATTTTTTCTTAAACTCACATACAACAAATGTATCCTACTTTCAAAATGGAAACTATTTGAGCCATTCTGCCTTTTGTTCAGCAAAGTCAGTTTATGCTCTCATTAGATTTTAAGGATGCTTACCTTCATGTTCTAATTCAGGGAACATTATTATTATTTTTAAGGTTTGCCTTTCTAGACAAGCACTTTCAGTTTGTTGCAATACTAGAATTTTATTAAGGTTTTAGGAACCCTTTTGTCTGTCATTAGAACTCAGGGTATTGCAGTGTTTCCTGGTCCATATCTTGGTTCTGCTTTATTTTTTCTTTTAGCAGAATCTTCTACTTACAGAAAATCAATGTTCCAAGGAGTTCTCTGGTCCCTCAGACAAGTGTTGTTTTTCTGAGAGTTTAGATAGATTCAGTTTTCATATATCTTTCTTGGACAACTAGTGTTAAGCTTGTCAAAATCTTCAGTCTCTTTTCTTTTTCTCTCAGTTACTTTTCCATGGAGGTAATAGGTTTCATGTTTGCTGCTTTGGATGCTTTTCTGTTTGCTTGTTTTTACTTGAGGCCTTTGTATGCTTTACTCTTCAGATTTGTATGTTTCAGCAATGGTGTAGGGATTATACTCAGCCGCCTTAAACATTTATATAAATCCCAGGACAAGTTAGTCCCTGTCTGGGTGGCTGAATCATTAGCTTTTTGAGCAGGGGGTTTCTTTTGTCCATCCTATTTGGACTATGATCACTTCAGATGCAAGTCTTTCAGGATGGGGGGCCATCTGAGGGCACAAGACGTTTGGTTTCCTCGGGAGATGAGGTTGGCCTCTTTTTGAAAGGGAGTCATATCTCCGTTTTCACACAGACAAAAAAGCCCTAACTAAACCCAAAGTTTTTACTCACCAAGCAAAAATCTAGCTCCTCTTTATCCGACATTGGGACCTCTTCATTCCGGGTCCAGGTGCCCGGGGGGCCATCTTTGTGGCGGCAGACGAGGAATTCGGCGGCCTCTTCCACCGTCTCCACTCTGCATCTTCTTTAATGCTGGGGCCCTCTTATCCATTATTTTCTATTGAATGATTAGAATTTAAAATAAAATACTTTCTTGCTATTGGCTCATTAAAAATCAGCCAGTAGGGATTGGCTGATTAAAAACAGCCAATAGGGATAAAGCGAAGCTCCTATATAAAGGGGTTCCATCCTGAAATTCAGTGTGCAGTGGCCAGTGGCGACTCTAGGAACAATATATAGGGGGGCACATAAGATACCACAGTCAAAACTGGGGGGGCACTAATAATTTTCACCACTAAATTATTATAAAATTTAGTTGTGTATATATATATATATATATATGTGTGTATATATATATATATATATATATATATATATATATGTGTGTATATATATATATATATATATATATATATATATATATATATATATATATATATATATATATATATTAATATAAATATATATATATATCAATAAATTAGATTCTAAAAAAAAAAAGAGTAATGTGGTATGCAATGATACCTTTTTATTCTACTAACCTAATACTTAAAGGGCCCCTAAACCCAAATCTTTCTTTCATGATTCAGATAGAGAATACAAATTTAAAAAACATTACAATTTACTTCTATTATTTATTTTGCTTCATTTTTTAGATATCCTTAGTTGAAGTAAAAAAGCAATGCACATGGGTGAGCCAATCACATGAGGCTTCTATGTGCAGCAACCAATCAGCAGCTACTGAGCATATCTAGATATCCTTTTCAGCAAAGAATATCAAGAGAATAAAACAAATGAGATAATAGAAGTAAATTAGAAAGATGTTTAAAATTGCATTCTCTTTCTAAATCATGAAAGAAAAAATGTGGGTTTCATGTCCCTTTTAACCCCTTAATGACCAGAGCACTTTTCCATTTTCTGTCCGTTTGGGACCAAGGCTATTTTTACATTTCTGCGGTGTTTGTGTTTAGCTGAAATTTTCCTCTTACTCATTTACTGTACCCACACATATTATATACCGTTTTTCTCGCCATTAAATGGACTTTCTAAAAATACCATTATTTTCATCATATCTTATCATTTACTATAAAAAAAATTATAAAATATGAGGAAAATTGGAAAAAAACACACTTTTTCTAACTTTGAACCCCAAAATCTGTTACATATCTACAACCACCAAAAAACACCCATGCTAAATTGTTTCTAAATTTTGTCCTGAGTTTAGAAATACCCAATGTTTACATGTTCTTTGCTTTTTTTGTAACTTATAGGGCCATAAATACAAATAGCACTTTGCTATTTTCAAACCATTTTTTTTCAAAATTAACGCTAGTTACATTAGAACACTAATATCTTTCAGGAATCCCTGAATATCCATTGACATGTATATATTTTTTTTTAGAAGACATCCCAAATTATTGATCTAGGCCCATTTTGGTATATTTCATGCCACCATTTCACCGCCAAATGCGATCAAATACAAAAAATTGTTCACTTTTTCACAAATTTTTTCACAAACTTTCAGTTTCTCACTGAAATTATTTACATACTGCTTGTGCAATTATGGCATAAATGGTTGTAAATTCTTCTCTGGGATCCCCTTTGTTCAGAAATAGCAGACATATATGGCTTTGGCATTGCTTTTTGGTAATTAGAAGGCCGCTAAATGCCACTGCGCACCACACGTGTATTATGCCCAGCAGTGAAGGGGTTAATTAGGGAGCATGTAAGGAGCTTTTTGGGGTAATTTTAGCTTTAGTGTAGTGTAGTAGACAACCCCAAGTATTGATCTAGGCCCATTTTGGTATATTTCATGCCACCATTTCACCGCCAAATGCGATCAAATTAAAAAAAACGTAAAATTTTTCACAATTTTAGGTTTCTCACTGAAATAATTTACAAACAGCTTGTGCAATTATGGCACAAATGGTTGTAAATGCTTCTCTGGGATCCCCTTTGTTCAGAAATAGCAGACATATATGACTTTGGAGTTGCTTTTTGGTAATTAGAATGCTGCTAAATGGCGCTGCGCATCACACGTGTATTATGGCTAGCAGTGAAGGGGTTAATTAGGTAGCTTGTAGGGAGCTTGCAGGGTTAATTTTAGCTTTAGTGTAAAGATCAGCCTCCCACCTGAAACATCAGACCCCCTGATCCCTCCCAAACATCTCTCTTCCCTCCCCTACCCCACAAATGTCCCCGCCATCTTAAGTACTGGCAGAAACTCTGCCAGTACTAAAATAAAAGGTATATTTGGGCTTTTTTGTGAATTTTTTGTTAGCATATTTACATATGCTTCTGTGTAGGGATCCCCCTTAGCCCCCAACCTCACTGATCCCCCACTAAACAGCTCTCTAACCCTCCCCCTCTGACTTAATGTGCGCCATCTTGGGTACTGGCAGCTGTCTGCCAGTACCCAGTTTAGAGAAAAAAAATGCTTTTTTTAAAATAAAATATGTCCCTTTTCTGTAGTGTAGCTTTCCCCCCCCCCAAGACCAACCCCCCACCCCTTCCAGATCCCTTAGATGGTAAAAGTAAAAGTTTATTTCATTTTTTTTTTACTTTTACTTTTTTACTTTTCTGTAGTGTAGCGGTTCCCACCCGCTCCCGCCCCGTGCACGCGCCCGCCCGCCACCCCCCGTGCACGCGCGCGCGCCCGTGCGCGCCCCCGACGGTCCCGATCCCGATCCCGCCCCCCGTGACGTCACGCGCAACACCGATGGCCGCCCACCCGCCTCCCAATTCGGCTCCCACCCACCAACGATACCGGCCATCGATGTCCGGTGCAGAGAGGGCCACAGAGTGGCTCTCTCTGCATCGGATGGCCATGTATGGTTATTGCAGGATGCCTCCATATCGAGGCATCACTGCAATAACCGGAAAGCAGCTGGAAGCGAGCAGGATCGCTTCCAGCTGCTTTCCACACCGAGGACGTGCAGGGTACGTCCTCAGGCGTTAACTGCCTTTTTTTTGAGGACGTACCCTGCACGTCCTCGGTCATTAAGGGGTTAAAAGACAAGCTTTCAAGAGTTTTCCTTTCTTCCTCAGGTATTGCTTCAGACCTGAGAAAGAGAGGAAAACTCTCAAAAGATTTTCTTTATAGTTTAAAGGAATTTCAGCAAACACCGGGGCTCTGTAAATAATTCCCTATATTAAATATGTCACTAATGAAGAATAATGAACAGACCTTAAGTGTTTGTTGGTGTGTGTGTGTTTGTGTGTAACTAATACTAAGTACCATGTACCAACTTTACACAGCCAGCCACTTCCTACTTCCAAATGAAAATTAGGCACACACACACACAAACGGGCACAAACACACAATCAGGCACATTCAGAGACACAGACAGGCACATTCAAAGACTCACTCAGACACATACACACTCAGGGACACACACTCAGACACACAAACAGCCAACCTTAGATTTAGATTCAACTTTGTCACTGTACAGTGTCAAGACAATGAAACATAGTTGGTCTCCGATCAGAAATGCAGTAGCGATTGATAAAATATACAATAAAATAGAAGATAAACATCAGTGTAAATTCTAGCAGTCTTACATAATGCCATAATACATCTAATTCCTAAAAAAATATAATCCCTCAATCACTAATAGAGCAAGACTTATTTAAAAAGACTTTGACAAACTAATAATACATATAGACATTACACAATAGTGCCACAAATACTACACAATACAACTATATAGCCTCTGGCATCCAATCCAAACTAAAACATCTATGCAATATACATCATGTGCAAATAAAATGCATCAATCTATAAATACAGTAGTGTAAGGGCTGTAGTGGCAGGGATAAGGGCTGTAGTGGCAGGGATAATAAGGGCTGCAGTGGCAGGGATAATAAGGGCTGTAGTGGCGGGGATAATAAGGGCTGTAGTGGCGGGGATAACAAGGGCTGTAGTAAGGAGATAGGAGCTGTATTGGGGTATAGGGGCTGTATTGGGGGGTATATGGGCTGTAGTGGGCTATAGAGGCTTTATGGGCTGTAGTAAGGGGATAGCAGCTGTATTGGGGATATAGGGGCTGTAGTGGGCTATAGAGGCTTTATGGGCTGTAGTAAGGGGATAGAAGCTGTATTGGGGGTATAAGGGCTGTAGGGGGGATAGGGGCTGTAGTAAGGGGATAGGAGCTGTATCAGGGGTATAGGGGGTGTAGTGTATATAGTGTTTTTACACAGATGCATACATTTACAAATTACTTTGTAGTAATCCTCCTGACTAATTGGTAAGTGTATATAATCCCTGCACAAAAAATGCATATATTTATACACATATATATATATATATAATCTTCAAAGAAAAAAACCCTACATGATAGTATAGTATGACTGCTTAATGAAATGTAATATTTTGAAAAGATATTTGAGCACATAAACAACAAAATAAAAGAAGATTCATTGTAAGAATATATGGTACTTTTTTAGGACTGCATCAGATAAGCCTTACATGCACACAGCACTAAAAATGACAAATCACATAACCATTAGGAGGGGCAATACTAAAGGCTAGCTGTAGCTGATGCATACACAGTACTGACCTTAAACTGCACTAGGAGTTGTTGTTTTTTTAGTCTGCTTGTTCTGCTGTTGCATGCCTTACTGAAGCAGGCAGAAGAGTATGAAAGGCTGTTGCAAACCCAGGAAGCCAGCAGCAGAGTGCAGATAGAGCACACTCTCCAGACTCCTAGGGGGAAACTCCTCCCCCTGATTTCTTACTTAGTGCAAACACGGAGCAATGCATTAAAAAACTTTCAAATGACAAAAATCAGTTTTGGAAAGACATTCAGGCCAGAATGTCTAAAGTCTAGCTAGGTATTATTTAATTTTCACTGCACTGAGGTTTTTATTAGGCTGCTTGCTTTCTGTTACCTCGCTAAAGCAGATAGTAGAGTATGTAAGGCATGGGCTGGCAGTGGCACAGGCCCTACACCAGCAGGGAAGCCAGCAGCAGAGAAATCCCTCCCACTTGCCTCCTTCAAGTGTTGATAGTGACGCACCAATTGGATTTAGCACAAAATATATTGAATGTTACCTGACTTCTGCAGTTCCGTTGTCACTAAGGTCCTGAATCAAGGCTGCTATAGCTCTGCCTCCAATGGCTCATCCCCGCCCACATCTTTCTTTATAAAATCTGTCACCCGGTATAGACCATGACGATCATGTGCAAAAATTAAATACAAATGTTTAAACATCTGACAGCTGTGCAATCTTAGTGCCTTTTTTTTACTAGTAGTGCTGTTGTTGCGGTGCTTATATGCAGCCTTAGACGACCACCTATTTTGCCTAACGCTAGGGCTGCCTCTGCTTACACCATGCACACACAGTCCTAGCTGTTGGGAGGGGCAATTGCCTGTTGCCCTCCCCCTGGATCCACCACTAGTCTACCTTATACCAGGGAGGGGGAGTCCTGAACCCTGGTGGTCATGTGGGATATGTAGCTTGTCTGCCTGCAGACCGCTCTTTCTTTCCTGATTATCAGCAAATGTTTCAGAGCATTGCCATGGTAATCCACGGCAACGCTCTGATTTAAAAGTTAACTGTTAGAGTGGCGGGCGCAACAGGCAGATGAAGGAGATTTCTGCAGGGGGGACACACAGGGGGGCAAAGAATAATCTGGGGGGGGGGCAATTCCCCCTGTAGCGACGCCTATGGCAGTGGGTAAAAAACTATTTTGCAGTATACTGACCCTTTAATTCGTTCGTAGGAATTTTTCATGCTTATCCCGAACATTTTTGAAGTCATAAGCATCAGACCTTAGATCCACAATACCACTTTAAGGGCTAGATTTATCAAGCCCCTGCGGCAGCAAGTTCTCACAAGAACTTGCTCGCCGCTATTTATCAAGCAGCGGTCACCAGACCGCTGCTTCCCTAACATCTTCGCCACATCTATTCTGGCGAAATTCAATCTCCTCGGTCGAGTCAGACCGAGGAGATTGACAGCTCCTGCCCGCGCGTGATTGGCTGTGCGCAGGCAGGGGGCGGGATTGCACGCGAGCGCAAAATTGCGCTCGTGTGCAATGTTAATTACCTGCGGGTAATTGCGCCCCGCCACAGGCTATAATTTTTTTTTGTTATATGGATTAATTGATATGGGAAATAAACAATGCACCTAAGGGGAAGTGTCTTCTGGATAAATAAATAAAAAAGACAAGGAGAGTGGAGTAGATAATTATGGACCTCTGGTTTTCTCTTGGGCTCAAGCCTTAGAAATGTATATAATTTAACGATGAAGTTGATTATGAATAATACTTAATAATTACATTGTGTTTTGTACCTTTTCTTCTTCTATAGCATGCATCTTTGTCTGCAACTGCAAAACAAAAATTAAGGTAAGTTGAATTCAATGTTTATTTAATACTTCTAAAAATGTTATATTATAAAGAAAACACTGCTTTAACTACTACACTTATCTAGAAAGTAAAGTAAAGTCATATTCAAGAAAATAAAGCAAGATATAGCATGAGCCTAGAGAAAGAACAACTCCCTTACACCCTTACATGATCCACTGACTGATTTTATGGGGCCAATTTATCATAGTACGAGCGTACATGATACGATGTAGCGTATAATGTCCGCCGTACATCGATAAATGCCGACAGCATACGCTGTCGGCATTTATCATTGCACAAGCACTTGTGCAATGCCGTCCAATTCAGATTTGCGGCCAATCGGCCGCTAGCAGGAGGTATATCAATCAACCCGATCAAGTTCGTGGCCTCAGAGCAGGCGGACAAGTTATGGAGCAGCAATCTTTAGACCGCTGCGTCATAACTTCTGTTTCCGGTGAGCCTGAAGGCTCACGCGGAAACATGGGCATCAAGCTCCATACGGAGCGTGATAAATTGTCCCCTAATGAATCAATGTAATTTGAAATAGTATCCTATATAATAAAAGGCCAAGACCTTCCTGGAGAAAAGACAAAATTCCAGGAATCCTGATCCTACTCCAAGAGTAGCCCTTAGATTCACACCAATAAAGGTATTTACATCATACCTTATGGTAAATTGTTCAAGTAACAGGCTTGCAAACCTGGATCATGGTTTCAATAACCAACTCAGAAAATCCACGCTTAGACAGAACTAAGTATTCAATCTCCAAGCAGTCAGCTTCATAGAAACGAGATTTGAATGGAGGAAAGGACCCTGAGTTAGAAGGTCCTTCCTCAGAAGTAACCTCCAAAGAGGAAGAGATGACATCTTCACTAGGTCTGCATACCAGATCCTGCGAGGCCATGCAGGAGCTATTAGAATTACAGATTCTCTCTCCTGTTTGATACGAGGTATGACTCGTGGAAGGAGCGCAAACGGAGGAAACAGGTATGCTAGACCGAAAACCCAAGGAACCACCAGAGCATCTATCAGAGCGGCCTGAGGATCTCTTGACCTTAAACCATACCTTGGATGCTTGGCGTTCTGCTGAGATGCCATCAGATCTAACTCCCGCACCCCCCACTTGAGAGTTAACCTGGAGAACACCTCCGGATGGAGAGCCCACTCCCCAGGATGAAATGTCTGTCTGCACAGGAAGTTGTCCTCCCAGTTGTCCACTCCTGGAATGTGGATGGGAGATAGACAACAATTGTGAGCTTCCGCCCACTGAATAATTCAAGCCACCTCCTTCATGGCTAAGGAACTCCGAGTTCCTCCCTGGTGGTTGATGTAAGCCACTGAGGTGATGTTGTCCGACTGGAACCTGATAAACCGGGCTAAGGACAATTGAGGTCAAGCCAACAGAGCATTGTAAATCATTCTCAACTCCAAGATGTTTATGGGAAGAGCATATTGCAGAAGATATCTGTGCCGCAAAATCTGATGGCACATAAACTCCTCCAGGAGGCTGAGAGGAACTGCAGGGCACTGTATGTGATGCCATTGAGGCGTGGGACGTTTGAGAAGAAAGCTGTGGCATTGCATGAAGAGCATCATCCTGGGAGACATTGGGCTCAGAGGGCCACAACTTAGCTTTACATTTAAGAGTTCTAGCTAAGCAAGCAGCACAAAATTGCATAGGTGAAACAATTTGAGCCTCTAAGCATAATAAACATTTGTCACAAGGGAGGGAGTCTTGATCCATCTCCATAATATTTAATAAAAATATTCCCCCAAAAGAAATTGAGAAAAAAGTAATTTATTTTAATTAAGAGTACTGTGTCTTTAAATTTATTCCCTTCAGAACGTTTAACGTTAGCTTTAATAAGTTTAAAATCAGGCCCTCTACACCTCACAACTACTGGGGTGCCCTACCTGATCTCCGTCAGCAAAACTAATAAAGGGAAAAGTTCACAGAACTCTCCAGCCGATCGATCGTATCCAGCTCCACAGGCGATGTCGGCAAGAAGACGCTGCTCCGCTTACTGAAACTGCGCAGCTAACAATGAAAATGTGCAATTCTGTCAAAGCCCGACATCAAATCTGATGTTGGGCTTTGACAGAATTGTGCACTTTTATTGTTAACTGCGCAGTTTCTGTCGGATGTCCTGTGACCCGTTCTTCCGCATTCAGTAAGCAGAGCAGCGTCTTCTTGCCGACATCACCTGTGGAGCTGGATACGATCGATCGGCTGGAGAGTTCTGTGAAAAATAAATCTATATAAACCTTACAATTATTACCTAAATAATACCTATTTACAGGGAGTGCAGAATTATTAGGCAAGTTGTATTTTTGAGGATTAATTTTATTATTGAACAACAACCATGTTCTCAATGAACCCAAAAAACTCATTAATATCAAAGCTGAATAGTTTTGGAAGTAGTTTTTAGTTTGTTTTTAGTTATAGCTATTTTAGGGGGATATCTGTGTGTGCAGGTGACTATTACTGTGCATAATTATTAGGCAACTTAACAAAAAACAAATATATACCCATTTCGATTATTTATTTTTACCAGTGAAACCAATATAACAGAGCTTTCCAAACTTTTCATCTTGGTGACACACTTTTTAGACCTACATCATTTCGTGACACAGTAAATCAGTTGTACTAGCAAAAAGGAGGTTAAACTAACTTGTTTTAAGAGATACGGACACAAACATAAATTATATAATAACAATGTATTTACAAGTAACAGTATGTATGTGCAAGAATTAAAAAAAAGTTTATAATAACTACACCAATAACTACTTATTATTTTAATGGGATGTATGAGGTTGATGGGATGAACACAGTTACTGAATATTTGGTGGAATATTAGATAAAGACACTTGCATTTCATCATCAAGTATTTTTAAGCTTCCACTTCCTATCCATATATCAAGAGCAGGAGCAGCAATGCACTACTGGGAGCTAGCTGCTAAAAAAAAAACACTGACTTCTGACTTCAGCTCAGCGTTTAAGCTGCCGCTCTTAGAGCTCAGTGAATCCAATTGACTACTGCCCACACTACAAACACACTGCTATCCCACTCACTGACTACACATGCAGTCAGGAGCCAATTAAGGAGACTACACGTGCAGTCAGGAGCCAATGTGCCGCCAAAGCCGCCAATTGGAATAGCTTCAGTTCCCACTGAGCTGTGCCAATAGGTTAAGATGATCTGTGACCCCCTAGGTATCAATCACGTGTCAACCATGTGATTTGCGTAGCAGGCAGGCAGAAAGTCAGAAACCCCCCCAAAAAAAATTATGCTGAAGCAGGGACACACCTACACACTGCTGCCGACACACTAGTGTGTCCCGACACACAGTTTGGAAAGCACTGCAATATAACATCTCAACATTCACAAATATACATTTCTGACATTCAAAAACAAAACAAAAACAAATCAGTGACCAATATAGCCACCTTTCTTTGCAAGGACACTCAAAAGCCTGCCATCCATGGATTCTGTCAGTGTTTTGATCTGTTCACCATCAACATTGCGTGCAGCAGCAACCACAGCCTCCCAGACACTGTTCAGAGAGGTGTACTGTTTTCCCTCCTTGTAAATCTCACATTTGATGATGGACCACAGGTTCTCAATGGGGTTCAGATCAGGTAAACAAGGAGGCCATGTCATTAGATTTTCTTCTTTTATACCCTTTCTTGCCAGCCACTCTGTGGAGTACTTGGACGCGTGTGATGGAGCATTGTCCTGCATGAAAATCATGTTTTTCTTGAAGGATGCAGACTTCTTCCTGTACCACTGCTTGAAGAAGGTGTCTTCCAGAAACTGGCAGTAGGACTGGGAGTTGAGCTTGACTCCATCCTCAACCCGAAAAGGCTCCACAAGCTCATCTTTGATGATACCAGCCCAAACCAGTACTCCACCTCCACCTTGCTGGCGTCTGAGTCGGACTGGAGCTCTCTGCCCTTTACCAATCCAGCCACGGGCCCATCCATCTGGCCCATCAAGACTCACTCTCAATTCATCAGTCCATAAAACCTTAGAAAAATCAGTCTTGAGATATTTCTTGGCCCAGTCTTGACGTTTCAGCTTGTGTGTCTTGTTCAGTGATAGTCGTCTTTCAGCCTTTCTTACCTTGGCCATGTCTCTGAGTATTGCACACCTTGTGCTTTTGGGCACTCCAGTGATGTTGCAGCTCTGAAATATGGCCAAACTGGTGGCAAGTGGCATCTTGGCAGCTGCACGCTTGACTTTTCTCAGTTCATGGGCAGTTATTTTGCGCCTTGGTTTTTCCACACGCTTCTTGCGACCCTGTTGACTATTTTGAATGAAACGCTTGATTGTTCGATGATCACGCTTCAGAAGCTTTGCAATTTTAAGAGTGCTGCATCCCTCTGCAAGATATCTCACTATTTTTGACTTTTCTGAGCCTGTCAAGTCCTTCTTTTGACCCATTTTGCCAAAGGAAAGGAAGTTGCCTAATAATTATGCACACCTGATATATGGTGTTGATGTCATTAGACCACACCCCTTCTCATTACAGAGATGCACATCACCTAATATGCTTAATTGGTAGTAGGCTTTCGAGCCTATACAGCTTGGAGTAAGACAACATGCATAAAGAGGATGATGTGGTCAAAATACTCATTTGCCTAATAATTCTGCACTCACTGTAATGCCAATAGGATTGAGCTTGCATTCTATTGACTCATTGGAATAGCCAATAGAATGAGAGCTCAATCCTACTGCCTGATTGGATCAGCCAATAGGATTAAAGCTCAATCCTATTGGCTGATTGGATCAGCCAATAGGATTAAAGCTCAATCCTATCGGCTGTTTGGATCAGCCAATAGGATTTTATCCCCTTTAATTCCTATTGGCTGATAGAATTCTATCAGCCAATCGGAATGTAAGGGACGCCATCTTGGATGATGTCACTTAAAGTGAACTTCATTTTCCAGTGACGATCGGAAGAAGAGGATGCTCCGTGCCGGATGTCTTGAAGATGGACCCGCTCCGCGCCCGATGGATGAAGATAGAAGATGCCGTCTGGATGAAGACTTCTGGCCGCTTGGATGAAGACTTCTGGTCGCTTCGATGAAGACTTCTGCCCGCTTGGATGAAGACTTCTGCCGGCTTCGATGAGGACTTCTGCCCGCTTGGATGAGCACTTCGCCGGCTGGATGAGGATGGATATCCGGTCTTCGAAAACTGTAAGTGGATCGTCTGGGTTAGTGTTAGATTTTTTAAGGGTTTATTGGGTGGGTTTTTATTTTTAGCTTAGGGTTTGGGCACCGTAAAAGAGCTAAATGCCCTTTTAAGGGCAATGCCCATTCCAATGCCCTTTTCAGGGCAATGGTTAGCTTAGGTTTATTAAGATAGAGTTTTATTTGGGGGGTTTGTTTGTGTGGGTAGTGGGTTTTACTGTTGGGGGGGTGTTTGTAATTTTTATTGCCAGGTAAAAGAGCTGTTATCTTTGGGGCAATGCCCCACAAAATGCCCAGTTTAGTGTAGGCTAGGGGTTTTATTATTTTGGGGGGGCTTTTTTATTTTGATAGGGCTATTAGATTAGGAGTAATTTTTTTTTTAATCATTTTGTTTTTTATTTTGTGTAATTTAGTGTTTTGTTTTTTTTGTAATTTAGATAATTGTATTTGATTAACCTTTTAACGCCGTTATGCCGTTCTATTCCGTCATAATTACACTGGACTTTAGAGCCGTTATGACGGAATAGAACGTCATAGCCAATGGCTGTCCTGAAGCCTACTGCGCTTCCTGGATTTGATTGCGGTCTGGAGGGAGTTCCTAGGGTTATAGGGACGCGGGATTTCAATTTGTCTACATCGGAACAGTTGTTTCGATGTAGACACTTTAACCCTGGCAGGAAAGGGTTAATTTAATTTATTTGATATGATTGTAAAGTTAGGTTTTATTGTAAGGCAGGTTAGGTTTTATTTTACAGGTAATTTTGTATTTAAGGTAGTTATTAAATAGTTAATAACTATTTACTAACTAGTCTACCTACTTAAAATAAACACAAACTTACCTGTGAAATAAAAATAAAACCTAAGATAGCTACAATATAACTATTAATTATATTGTAGCTCACTTAGGGGGGTTTTTTACAGGTAAGTTTGTATTTAGTTTTAAATAGGAATTATTTAGGTAATAATTGTAAGGTTTATTTAGATTTATTTTAATTATATTTAAGTTAGGGGGTGTTAGAGTTAGGGTTAGACTTATGCTTAGGGTTACGTTAGGGTTAGGTTTAGGGGTTAATATATTTATGTAGTGATGTGGGAGGCCAGAGGTTTAGTGGTTAATAGTTTAATTTAGTATATTTCGTTTTGGGGGGCTTGCGGTTTAGTGGTTAATAGGTTTATTATAGCGGCGGTGTGGGCGGAAGGCAGATTAGGGGTTAATAATATTTAAGTAGTGTTTGCGATGCGGGAGGGCAGCGGTTTAGGGGTTAATAGGTTTATTATAGTGGCGTTGATGTCGGGGAGCGGCGGAAGAGGGGTTAATACCTTATAATAGTGGCGGCGATGTCCGGAGCAGCAGATTAGGGGTTAATACATTTATTTTAGTATTTGCGATGCAGGAGGGCCTCAGTTTAGGGGTTAATAGGTAGTTTATGGGTGTTAGTGTACTTTTTAACACTTTACTTATGAGTTTTATGCTACAGCTTTGTAACGTAAAACTCATAACTACTGACTTTAGATGGCGGTACGGATCTTGTGGTTATAGAGTGTACCGCTCACTTTTTGGCCTCCCAGGCAAACTCGTAATACTGGCACTATGGGAGTCACGCTTCTTGCGACCCTGTTGACTATTTTGAATGAAACGCTTGATTGTTCAATGATCACGCTTCAGAAGCTTTGCAATTTTAAGAGTGCTGCATCCCTCTGCAAGATATCTCACTATTTTTGACTTTTCTGAGCCTGTCAAGTCCTTCTTTTGACCCATTTTGCCAAAGGAAAGGAAGTTGCCTAATAATTATGCACACCTGATATAGGGTGTTGATGTCATTAGACCACACCCCTTCTCATTACAGAGATGCACATCACCTAATATGCTTAATTGGTAGTAGGCTTTCGAGCCTATACAGCTTGGAGTAAGACAACATGCATAAAGAGGATGATGTGGTCGAAATACTCATTTGCTTAATAATTCTGCACTCCCTGTATATATATAAATATATATATATATATATATATATATATATATATATATATATATATATATATATATATATATATATATATAAATATATATATATATATATATATATATATATATATATATACAGTATATACGTATTTATTTATGTGTTTATTTGTGTGAATATGTCTACAAATATATAAATAAAGATAAATACATAAATACATAGGCACACACACTTATATATATAAAAACATTTGCATGCAAACCTGTTTATATTTAGACCTCATATTTTTGAGCCCTTATAACATTTTTATAATTTTTAATGTTATGTACATTTGATGTTTACCAGAGTTCTGAAGTTGCGCTATCCCGACACGCATTAATTAAATTACGCTCAAGTGAACGCGTTTATTTTCAACCTGTAATATACTCGCTACTTCCGATAAGCGCAAAGAGCTGCGATAAACTCGTAATCGAGCCCTATATAAGTTCAGGGTAATTTAACTGTGATATGATGGGGAGGTTAGTAATCACCAGTTTTACAAACCTTGATAAATGGAGCCCTGCATGTTTTGTCCCAAATATGGTACCAAAACCCTCTTTTTTCACAAAGTTGAGGGATAAATAATATTACACACCTCTCCTGTATGCGAAAATATGGAAGAATCTTGTCCTTTACAGATGTTTATTAGAATTGAGATTGTGTTTAGGCATACCTGTTTTTTCATAGTTGATAAAGCTTCTTTATGTTGCTTGTCTAATATTTCTGACTGATTCAGCAGTGATTCCTGTGGGGGGAAAAAACATTGTTTAAAATGTTATTTTATCTGAAAACGGTAATTTTAGTTGCTTTAAGTACACTACAGAGCTGTCATCTAGGGCAGGGTTCTTCAAACTTTATTTATCCAGGTTATTGTCCAGTGGCTGTAAAAATGCCCTGATATATTGCAACCATCATTAAGGTTCCTAGAACCTTGCTGAACACCCTGCGAGCCATTGCAAGACCAAACAGAAGGACCACAATAATGATGGTCAAGGAAGGCAAATCTCATAAACCGAACATGGTCCAGATGAATAGGAATGTATTGAAAGGCGTCCAAGTGTACATTAGACATGATTTTCCCCTTATGAACTACAGGTAGAATAGTTCTGAATGTCTCCAACTTAAAATAAGGAACTATCACAATCTCCCTGAATTATGAACTCTACTTCTAAAAATTCTACACAGTGATTGCTTCCTCAATGTAGGAGCTTATTCATATCTGCCTCTAAGTGGAGAAAGCAAGAAAAAACACAATACTAAAGGTTCTAGGATGTTTAAATACAACATTTAAAGAACCTTTATAATAGTTGCTTATATAAATGCATTAAACACAGACAAGTCAATAGTAGGCTACACCAATGTAATTTTGCAGTGACCTCTGGTGATCATGTTATAATATATATATATTGCAAATTGTGATTGAGAGTACAGGAGGACTGTGCTAATTAAAAAAGCACCTAAACCCCTAAATTGTGAGGCAGTTGTGGGATAGTTAAGGGGATATAAAAAAACTCAAAAAAAATATTTTGTGAACCAGAGCATAGTTTTCAATTTACTTCTATTATTAAATTTGCTTTGTTCCCATGATATTTCTTGTTGAAGAAATACCTAGGTAGGTGTCTGGAGCACTACATGACAGGAAATAGTGCTGCCATCTAGTGCTCCTGCATATGGATAAGACTTTTTGCAAAAAACAGCTGCCTTATAGTGCTCCTGACACAAGGATGCTCCTGAGCTTACAACCCTGCTTTTCAACAAAAGATACCAAGAATACAAAGAAATTACATATTCTATCTAAATGAATAAAAATGTAAATGCGACCTTAAGATATTTATACCATAGTTTGGTGACGGCTATATATGGATACTCCTTGTACTTATAATATAGGCACCATATATGGATACTCCTTGTACTTATAATATAGGCACCATATATGGATACTCCTTGTACTTATAATATAGGCACCATATATGGATACTCCTTGTACTTATAATATAGGCACCATATATGGATACTCCTTGTACTTATAATATAGGCACCATATATGGATACTCCTTGTACTTATAATATAGGCACCATTATTAAATTACAAAGTAATCAATTACATTTTGCAATAGACACAAAAAAAGATTAATAATTTACATTTAGAAAACAATGCAAGTCCATGAATGTTCCATTTAGTTTATATGCAATGGAGGTTTCCAATCAACTTTACCTCTGCAGCAGCTTTTGTACAATTATGTTTGATTTGTGGTAATGCAAATGAGATGTTGCTGATTTTATTTGGGACAAATTCCTTATTCAAAACAAGGACAAATATTGCATGGAAAGAGGAAGAGAGACCACTTTCACACACAGCACAAAAAGAATTATATCTATTTTTGTTCTTTTTTAAACATATAATAAACAAAATATATCCAAGTAAATAAGCCCATAATTACTAAGAAGCAATAAAGTACAAAAATAAAGAATAATTTATTCTTACCTTTCTTGGTGGTGATAGTCCATGAAAATCCTTACTTGTGGGAATTTACATCATCTGGCCACCAGGAGGAGGTAAAGACACCCCACACCAAAAGCTTAAATATCCTTCTTACGTCCCTGAACCTTCCAGTATTGCGTATAGCCAAGTATAGGAGAAAGAAGTAAGAAAGATAGTAGGGTAAAGAGGTGCAAACTAGAACTGAAAAATTGGGTGGGTTTGTGGACCATCACCATCAAGAATAAAAAGAATTTATCAGGAAAGAATAAATTATGGCCTATATTTGGAGTTTGGCTGTAGCCGTGAAAACCAGCGTTAGAGGCTCCTAACGCTGGTTTTAGGCTACCGCCGGTATTTGGAGTCAGTCAATAAACGTTCTAACGCTCACTTTTCAGCCGCGACTTTTCCATACCGCAGATCCCCTTACGTCAATTGCGTATCCTATCTTTTCAATGGGATCTTTCTAACTCCGGTATTTAGAGTCGTGTCTGAAGTGAGAGTTAGAAATCTCCAGCCGCAGAAAAAAGTCAGTAGTTAAGAGCTTTCTGGGCTAACGCCGGTTCATAAAACTCTTAACTACTGTGCTCTAAAGTACACTAATACCCATAAACTACCTATGTACCCCTAAACCGAGGCCCCCCCACATCGCCGACACTCGATTACATTTTTTTAACCCCTAATCTGCCGACCGCCACCTACGTTATACTTATGTACCCCTAATCTGCTGCCCCTAACACTGCCGACCCCTATATTATATTTATTAACCCCTAATCTGCCCCCCTCAACATCGCCTCCACCTGCCTACACTTATTAACCCCTAATCTGCCGAGCGGACCGCACCGCTACTATAATAAAGTTATTAACCCCTAATCCGCCTCACTATCCCTATAATAAATAGTATTAACCCCTAATCTGCCCTCCCTAACATCGCCGACACCTAACTTAAATTATTAACCCCTAATCTGCCGACTGGAGCTCACCGCTATTCTAATAAATGGATTAACCCCTAAAGCTAAGTCTAGCCCTAACACTAACACCCCCCTAAGTTAAATATAATTTTAATCTAACGAAATTAATTAACTCTTCTTAAATAAATTATTCCTATTTAAAGCTAAATACTTACCTGTAAAATAAATCCTAATATAGCTACAATATAAATTATATTTATATTATAGCTATTTTAGGATTAATATTTATTTTACAGGTAACTTTGTATTTATTTTAACCAGGTACAATAGCTATTAAATAGTTAAGAACTATTTAATAGCTAAAATAGTTAAAATAATTACAAATTTACCTGTAAAATAAATCCTAACCTAAGTTACAATTAAATCTAACACTACACTATCAATAAATAAATTAAATAAAATACCTATAATTATCTACAATTAAACCTAACACTACACTATCAATACATTAATTAAATACAATATCTACAAATAAATACAATGAAATAAACTAAATAAAGTACAAAAAATAAAAAAGAACTAAGTTACAAAAAATAAAAAAATATTTACAAACATTAGAAATATATTACAACAATTTTAAACTAATTACACCTACTCTAAGCCCCCTAATAAAATAACAAAGCCCCCCAAAATAAAAAAAATGCCCTACCCTATTCTAAATTACTAAAGTTCAAAGCTCTTTTACCTTACCAGCCCTGAACAGGGCCCTTTGCGGGGCATGCCCCAAGAAGTTCAGCTCTTTTGCCTGTAAAACAAAACATACAATACCCCCCCCAACATTACAACCCACCACCCACATACCCCTAATCTAACCCAAACCCCCCTTAAATAAACCTAACACTAAGCACCTGAAGATCTCCCTACCTTGAGTCATCTTCACCCAGCCGAGCCAAATTCTTCATCCAAGCGGAGCAAGAAGAGGTCCTCCATCCGGTAGAAGTCTTCATCCAAGCGGGGCAGAAGAGGTCTTCCATCCGATTGAAGTCTTCATCCAAGCAGCATCTTCTATCGTCATCCATCCGGAGCGGAGCGGCAGCATCCTGAAGACCTACGACGCGGAACATCCATCCTGGCCGACGACTGAACGACGAATGACGGTTCCTTTAAATGACGTCATCCAAGATGGCGTCCCTCGAATTCCGATTGGCTGATAGGATTCTATCAGCCAATCGGAATTAAGGTAGGAATATTCTGATTGGCTGATGGAATCAGCCAATCAGAATCAAGTTCAATCCGATTGGCTGATCCAATCAGCCAATCAGATTGAGCTCGCATTCTATTGGCTGTTCCGATCAGCCAATGTAAAATTGTTGTAATATATATGTTTGTAAATATGTTTTTATTTTTTGTAACTTAGTTCTTTTTTATTTTTTGTACTTTAGTTAGTTTATTTCATTGTATTTATTTGTAGGAATTGTATTTAATTTATTTTTTGATAGTGTAGTGTTAGGTTTAATTGTAACTTAGGTTAGGATTTATTTTACAGGTAAATTTGTAATTATTTTAACTATTTTAGCTATTAAATAGTTTTTAACTATTTAATAGCTATTGTACCTGGTTAAAATAAATACAAAGTTACCTGTAAAATAAATATTAATCCTAAAATAGCTATAATATCATTATAATTTATATTGTAGCTATATTAGGATTTATTTTACAGGTAAGTATTTAGCTTTAAATAGGAATAATTTATTTAAGAAGAGTTAATTAATTTCATTAGATTTAAATTATATTTAAGTTAGGGGGGTGTTAGTGTTAGGGTTAGACTTAGCTTTAGGGGTTAATACATTTATTAGAATAGCGGTGAGCTCCAGTCGGCAGATTAGGGGTTAATAATTGAAGTTAGGTGTCGGCGATGTTAGGGAGGGCAGATTAGGGGTTAATACTATTTATTATAGGGTTAGTGAGGAGTATTAGGGGTTAATAACTTTATAATAATAGCGGTGCGGTCCGCTCGGCAGATTAGGGGTTAATAAGTGTAGGCAGGTGGAGGCGACGTTGTGGGGGGCAGATTAGGGGTTAATAAATATAATATAGGGGTCGGCGGTGTTAGGGGCAGCAGATTAGGGGTACATAGGGATAATGTAAGTAGCGGCGGTTTACGGAGCGGCAGATTAGGGGTTAAAAATAATATACAGGGGTCAGCGATAGCGGGGGCGGCAGAATAGGGGTTAATAAGTGTAAGGTTAGGGGTGTTTAGACTCGGGGTACATGTTAGAGTGTTAGGTGCAGACGTAGGAAGTGTTTCCCCATAGGAAACAATGGGGCTGCGTTAGGAGCTGAACGCGGCTTTTTTGCAGGTGTTAGGTTTTTTTTCAGCTCAAACAGCCCCATTTTTTCCTATGGGGGAATCGTGCACGAGCACGTTTTTGAGGCTGGCCGCGTCCGTAAGCAACTCTGGTATCGAGAGTTGAAGTTGCGTTAAATATGCTATACGCTCCTTTTTTGGAGCCTAACGCAGCCATTCTGTGGACTCTCAATACCAGAGTTATTTTAAAGGTGCGGCCAGAAAAAAGCCAGCGTTAGATACGCGGGTCGTTACCGACAAAACTCTAAATCTAGCCGTATGTTTCTTATTTTTGGGAACTAATACCCAAGTTGTGAAGTCCACAAGGGAAAACTGATGGCAAAGAAGGCAAAGGCAGGCACCTATTTACCAGGAACAATCTCCTGAAGGACCTTCCCTCCAAAAGTTGCCTCCGCTGAGGCAAACATCCCAAAATGATAAAGGAACTATCCATTGAGGGAACATTTTTGGATTAATATCCTTAGAAACTTAAAGTAGCTTCAGAGCACCTCTTTGCCTGCCTCCTAGAGTAGGCAAAGAAAATACTGGGAGGGTCAGGTAAGTAGGAGGGATATTTAAGCTTTTGGTGTGGGATGTCTTTGCCTCCTCGTGGTGGCCAGGTGATGTGATTCCTACAAGTAAGGTTTTTTTGTAATCTATCTCCACCATAGAAAGAAAAAAAAAATGTTGACACTCACAAACACTTAGAAATTGAACAGGATATGGTGTATATATTGATAGGTAAGTTTATACACACATTTTGCCACATAAGTTCTTGCTTCTCCATCAGAATTTTATTGATCTGTTCTTCATACTGGATTTTTGCAGCCTGGTAATACACAAGTAAAAGTTAGAACATGCACCTTGTAAATTTATCATAAACATATATCATAGTCACAAATTGTGATACATCATAAGACATATAAAACAAAGCACCTAAACCTTTAATTTGCTGCTAAAGAACTATCGGCTAGATTACGAGTTTTGCTATATGAGTGAAAAAGCAGCATTAAGGTTCTTTTTTACTACAGCTGGTATTACAAGTCTTGCAGGTCTACCGCAGCTTTCAAAAAGTCCTTTTTCAATGGGACTTCCTTTGCGCCGGTATTACGAGTTTCCCTGGGAGGCCAAAAAGTGAGCAGTACAGCCTAAAACTACAAGATCCATAATGTAAACTGAAAGCCAGTAGTTATGGCTTTTATGCTACAACGCCGTAACATAAAACTCATAACTAAAGTGCTAAAAAGTTCACTAACACCCATAAACTACCTATTAACTCCTAAACCGAGGCCCTCCCGCATCACAAACACTAAAATAAAATTATTAACCCCTAATCTGCCGCTTCAGACATCGACGCCACTAGAATAAACATATTAACCCCTAAACCGCCACACTCCCGCATCGCAAACACTAGTTAAATATTATTAACCCATAATCTGCTGTCCCTAACATCGCTGTCACCTACCTACATTTATTAACCCCTAATCTGCCACCCCCAATGTCACCGCCACTATAATAAAGTTATAAACCCCTAAACCTAACCCTAAGTCTAACCCTAACACCCCCTACTTTAATATAATTAAAATAAATCTAATAAAGAATTCCTATCATTAACTAAATAATACCTATTTAAAACTAAATACCTATAAAATAAACCCTAAGCTTGCTACAATATAACTAATAGTTACATTGTAGCTAGCATAGGTTTTATTTTTATTTCACAGGCAAGTTTGTATTTATTTTAACTAGGTAGACTAGTTATTAAATAGCTAAAATAAATACAAATTTACCTGTAAAATAAAACCTAACTTGAGTTACACTAACACCTAACCTAACACTACAATTAAATAAATTACATTAATTAATTAAATAAACTAAATTACTAAAAATAACAAACACTAAATTACACAAAATAAATAAAGAAATTATGAAATATTTAAACTAATTACACCTAATCTAATAGCCCTATCAAAATAAAAAAGCCCCCCAAAATAAAAAAAAAACCCTAGCCTACAATAAACTACCAATATCCCTTAAAAGGGTCTTTTGCAGGGTATTGCCCCAAAGAAATCAGCTCTTTTCCCTGTAAAAAAAATACAAACAACCCCCAACAGTAAACCCCACCATCCACACAACCAACCCCCCAAATAAAATCCTAACTAAAAAACCTAAGCTCCCCATTGCCCTGAAAAGGGCATTTGGATGGACATTGCCCTTAAAAGGGCATTTAGCTCATTTTCGGTGCCCAAAAGCCCTAATCTAAAAATAAAACCCACCCAATAAACCCTTAAAAAAACCTAACACTAACCCCGAAGATCCACTTACAGTTTTTGAAGACCCGACATCCATCCTCAATGAAGCATCAGAAGTCCTCATCAAAGCCGGCAGAAGTCTTCATCCAAGCGGGCCGAAGTCTTTATCCAAGCCGGCAGAAGTCTTCATCCAGACGGCATCTTCTATCTTCATCCATCCGGCGCGGAGCGCATCCATCTTCAAGACATCCAGCGCAGAGCATCCTCTTCTTCTGACATCTAACAAAGAATGAAGGTTCCTTTAAATGACGTCATCCAAGATGGCGTCCCTTGAATTCCGATTGGCTGATAGAATTCTATCAGCCAATCAGAATTAAAGGTGAAAAATTCCTATTGGCTGATGCAATTAGCCAATAGGATTGAGCTTCAATCCTATTGGCTGATCCAATCAGCCAATAGGATTGAGCTTGCATTCTATTGGCTGATTGAAACAGCCAATAGAATGTGAGCTCAATCCTATTGGATGATTGGATCAGCCAATAGGATCGAAGCTCAATCCTATTGGCTAATTGCATCAGCCAATAGGAATTTTTCACCTTTAATTCCGATTGGCTGATAGAATTCTATCAGCCAATCGGAATTCAAGGGACACCATCTTGAATGACGTCATTTAAAGGAACCTTCATTCTTCGTTAGACGTCGGAAGAAAAGGATGCTTCGCGCCGGATGTCTTGAAGATGGACCAGCTCCGCGCCGGATGGATGAAGATAGAAGATGCCGTTTGGATGAAGACTTCTGCCTGTCTGGAGGACCACTTCTGCTGGCTTGGATGAAGACTTCTCCCGGGTTCGTTGAGGACTTCTTGATGCTTGGATGAAGACTTCTCCCGGCTTCGTTGAGGATGGATGTCCGGTCTTCAAAACTGTAAGTGGATCTTCAGGGGTTAGTGTTAGGTTTTTTTTAAGGGTTTATTGGGTGGGCTTTATTTTTGAGTTAGGGTTTGGGCAGCAATAGAGCTAAATGCCCTTTTAAGGGCAGTGCCCATCCAAATGCCCTATGCAGGGCAATGGGGAGCTTAGGTTTTATTAGTTAAGATTTTATTTGGGGGGTTGGTTGTGTGGGTGGTGGGTTTTACTGTTGGGGGGTGTTTGTATTTTTTATTTTGATAGGGCTATTAGATTAGGTGTAATTAGTTTAAATATCTGATAATTTGTTTTTTATTTTGTGTAATTTTGTGGGGTTTTTGTTGTAATTTAGGTAATTGTATTTAATGTAATTTATTTAATTGTTGTGTAATGTTAGGTGTTAGTGTAACTCAGGTTAGGTTTTATTTTACAGGTAAATTTGTATTTATTTTAGCTAGGTAGTTAGTAAATAGTTAATAACTATTTAGTAACTATTCTACCTAGTTAAAATAAATACAAACTTGCCTGTAAAATAAAAATAAACCCTAAGATAGATACAATGTAACTATTAGTTATATTGTAGGTAGCTTAGGGTTTATTTTACAGGCAAGTATTTAGTTTTAAATAGGAATTATTTAGGTAATGATAGTAATTTTTATTTAGATTTATTTTAATTATATTTAAGTTAGGGGGTGTTAGGGTTAGACTTAGGTTTAGGGGTTATTAAATTTAGTATAGTGGCAGCGACGTTGGGGGCGGCAGATTAGGGGTTAATAAATGTAGGTAGGTGGCGGCGATGTTAGGGACAGCAGATTATGGGTTAATAATATTTAACTAGTGTTTACAATGCGAGAGTGTGGCAGATTAGGGGTTAATAATTTTATTTTAGTGTTTGCGATGCGGGAGGGCCTCGGTTTAGGGGTTAATAGGTAGTTTATGGGTGTTAGTGTACTTTGTAGAACTTTAGTTATAAGTTTTATGCTACAGCTCTGTAGCGTAATACTCATAACTACTGACTTTAGATTGCATTACGAACCTTGCAGGATAGGCTGTACCGCTCACTTTTTGGCCTCCAAAAAAAAGCTTGTAATATCGACGCTATGGAAGTCCCATTGAAAAAAGACTTTACGCAAATTGCGTAAGTTAATTTGCGGTATGGCCAAAAAAGTGTGCGGGACAGCTGTACCTACAAGACTCATAATAACAGCGGTAGTGAAAAAGCAGCGTTATAACCCATAACGCTGTTTTTTTACTCATAATGCAAAACTCGTAATCTAGCCGTTAGTTAATTATATTTAATTAATGTAATTTATTTAGTTGTAGTGTTAGGTTAGGTGTTAGTGTAAGACAGGTTAGGTTTTATTTTACAGGTAAATGTGTATTTATTTTAGCTAGGTAGCTAGTAAATAGTTAATAGCTATTTAGTAATTAGTCTACCTAGTTAAAATAAATACAAACTTGCCTGTGAAATAAAATTGAAACCTATGTATATATGTATGTATATGTATATATATTAGTTATATTGTAGCAAGCTTAGGGTTAATTTTATAGGTAAGTATTTAGTTTTAAATAGGTATTATTTAGTTAATGATAGGATTTTTTTATTAGATTTATTTTAATTAAATTAAAGTAGGGGGTGTTAGGGTTAGACTTAGGGATAGGTTTAGGGGTTTATAACTTTAATATAGTGGCGGCAGATTAGGGGTTAATAAAAGTAGGTAGGTGGCGGCGATGTTAGGGGCGGCAGATTAGGGGTTAATAAATGTAGGTAGGTGGCAGCGATGTTAGGAGCGGCAGATTAGGAGTTAATAAATTTAGGTAGGTGGCGGCAACATTGGGGGCGGGAGATTAGGGGTTAATAAGTGTACTGTAGGTAGCGGCGATGACGGTTGGCAGATTAGGGGTTAATAAGTGTACTGTAGGTGGCGGTGATGTCGGGGCAGCAGATTAGGGGTTAAAAAGTGTAATGTAGGTGTCAGCGATGTCGGGGCGGCAGACTAGGGGTGTTTAGAGCAGGCTGAAAAAAGTTTTTTATCTCCCCCCATAATTTTAATAAATTTTGGTTTAACCTTGAAAATAGCTTTATCAATGCAGCAACCAGAAATCTATCTCCTACTGATGAGTTCCAAATAGAACTAAACAGGCTGTCTGATTTCTGATTTTGCTGCTATAATCCTTTTAAAGGATTTTAAAGTTAAAACAGTATTTTTGAAACAAAAAAACTGAGAATTTGCATATCTAATTTGCATAGCAGTTCTATGCAAAAGTCTTAGGCCACCATTACATTTGTTGTTTTAGCAATGGTATAATGAATATCTATAATTATTTATCAGTCTCTTTATTAAAATAGAAACACAGAAAGGTTTTCGGCACTCCAAGGTAGTAAAAAGTTCCTTTATCGGTAAATGTGTAAAAACATAGATGGTAGCCCAAATAAAAATATGAAGAAAGGACAAGGGAAACCAAGACCCCCCTGTGACATCATACGCGTTTCATGCCTCTGGGGCACTTGTTCACTGATAAAGAACAAGGGGTAGGTATACTCTATATATAGTTTTAAACAGCCAATTGGAAAACATCCATTGTTTGATTAAATTAACCCCTTAAGATCCTAACACAATTAAAACCACAATTCAAAAACCAGAAAATACAGGATACTTGTATGTAATATTAAAAAACAGAAAAAAGTCAGAAAAAACTGCTTCTATAGGCTAAAGTGGCAAGTATTTAGTGTGACTTCCCCTTACACTTGAGCCATAGCAGGAACCTGGCTCTTGTGAACCTAAATGGAATGAAACCCTAATTAATGTCATTGTTAATACCTGTATTTGTCCTACTATTTCATATCAAAATGACTGCTATGAAAAAGGTCTATTACACCATGTTTGTGCAAGACATGCTTGAACATTACATACACATGTGGTATGATTTTAATTAATTGGAAGCTTGCTAAAAAGACAAACTTTCAATCACATTATTTTATTCAAAATGCCAAAGATCACAGAATTTGACAGACATAAAATCAAACTTTTGCATCAGAAAGGCCTCTCTCAAAGGGAAATCAGCAAACAAACTTAATGCTCAAGATGTGGTATTCAAGTTTCAAATTTGAAAAATCAGGAGACAAAAAAAAAAAAAGGACTGGAAAACTTTCAAAATCTGATGGGAAGTTTCTCAGAGTTTCTTCTTTGAGAGTCCGGAAGAAGTCCAGCAAGAACCTGGCTTAGCACCTGTTAAGCTTCAATGCCAAGTTTACTCTTTTACAGTCCAAAAAAGCTTGATCAGGAATGGTCTTTGTGGAAGGGTAGCAGCCAAGAAACCACTTTTTTGGAAGGGGAACAGGGTGAAAAGGCTAAGATATGCTAAAGCTCACAAAGATTGGAATGAAGATCAGTGGAAAAGAGTATTATGGAGTGACAAATCCAAGTATGATATTTGGGTCCAATCGTTGACAATATGTAAGAAGAAGAGTTGGAGAGAGATGGGAAAATGAGTGTTTGCGGCCTACAGTGAAACATGGTGGAGGTTCTATCCTGGTTTGGGGCTGCATTTCTGCCAGTGGTGTTGGCAATATTGTCCGAATTGATGAGACCATGGGGCCTATCTATCAAGCTCTGAATGGAGCTTGATGCCCCGTGTTTCTGGCGAGCCTGCAGGCTTGCCAGAAACAGCAGTTATGAAGCAGCGGTCACAAAGACCGCTGCTCCATAACCTGTCCATCTGCTCTGAGCAAGCGGACAGAGTCCCAGGGACGTGCATTCATTAGAGGCAGGTGAGGCAGTGCCTACCCTGGCCAATGTGGGAATTACATCTATTTTTTAATAAAAAAAAAAAAAAAAAAAAAAAAAAAACATTTTAACATATGAAAGGTGACCCCCCCACCCCTCCACCAAATTATGCTTATTATTGCAATTTTATTATTGTTTCCTAACTTTACTACATTGCATTCATATTGCGCAAGAAGGTAAGAGGCCAGCTGTCTTTCCATTGCGCAATATGAATGTATTAGTCTGTTATGTTATGGGCTGCTTTAGAGACTGCCACCCAGTGGGGAATAATACTAATGCAGCAGTCTCTATGCAGCCCATAACTGCTCCCACCGGAGGCTAGCCTCGGGAGCCCTGAGCCCTGCCTGCCCGGCCGCTCAGCCAATCAGGCATCAGTATGTCTGAGTCTCTCTAGGCTGAGTTGCCGGGCGGGAAATTGTTGCGCAGCCGCATTGGTGGTCAGGTTGGTGCAGTCAGTGGTGCAATCACATGTGCGGTGGTGCCGGGGGAGAGGAGTTTGACTAAGTGGGGTCGCCACTCGGGTGACTTGGGTCATCAACTCTGCTGAGCTTTCATGATCTTCTAAGACACAGACAGATCACATCAGGATGATCGTGCCGTGTGAAGACAATGGAAAAAGCCGGTAAGTGAGTGACATCACATGTCACATGTTCTGGCCTGAGCAGGCCTAGCATATAGCTAGGCAGATGGAAGTCATGCGCACACAGCAGTTAGAGGCAGCACTGCGGGGCATAGAAGAGTGGGGACATGTGGTCGAGGTTGCTTGCAGGCGAGCAGGAAGCTGGAGGCAAGTAAGAATAACTTGCACTACGGGCAGGATAAGGCAGCGATCTGACTACACTGCTACTGTCTGCAGCAGGATAACAGGTTATAAATCTAAACAAGCTCCGGGCCAGGGAGGGGGAGAGAGGCTCAGTGGAAGTGAAAGCAGTGAGTCTGAATAACACATGTGGCAATGGCATATACTTATGCCTGGAGATTTATCCAATAAAATATTTGTTTTATATATGTCATGTAGATGTCTGAAAATAAAACAATTATTTTATTGAATAAATCTACAGAAATAAGTATATTCAGCAAGTTATTCAAATAATTCAGACTGCTTTCACTTTCACTGAGCCTGTCTCCCCCCTCCCTCTCTCCCCCTCCCCGGAGTTTAAGATTTATAATAACCCTGCAGTGTGCCGTGTGTTTAAGTTCCCTTTAAAGAGACAGCACCCTTGTAGTTGTCCTTCCATAAAACAAGCTTTTGGCAGCTGTGCAGTCATCTCTGATAGCCTAGGGGTTAAATGTAAGTGTAAAAGAATATGGTGAGTGCATATTACTAGAACAAAAATGTGTTTTTACCTTCCTGTATATTATCTTCTAAAGAAAAGCCTGTTTATGTGTTTTAGTAACACCTCTTCATTGCCATTTCTGTATTTTAATCAGTGGCAATGAAGAGGTTAACAATTAAGCAAGTGCTGCTTTGCGTTTTCAGAAACATGTCTGATATTCCTCTTTATGTGACAAGATTGACATGCCATATATTTGGCACTTGGAAAAGGTAATTGCAATGGGATTTCATCAGTGTCCTAGTGAAAGAATAGAAGAGCATGTGGGCTTCCTTAGCAGTTGCTGAGATACTTTCAGTTGTGCTCTGAATGGGATTGAAGATTTTTAGAATTGTCATATTTCCTATTGTGAGACATTACTTCCTCCAGGGATTTCCTATATAAGATAGATTGCTGGTCTCTGAGAGCTGAGAACCTGAGCTAAGATGAAAAGCACAGCAAGTTGTTTCAAGGACATTGTTGGCTTAGAACATACTTATTTGGGGAAACAGTTACCTTCCAGGGTATTCGCTGTAGCTACATCCTTTATGGCCTGGGGAACTGTAAGCAATTGTAGCAGTGGATTTATAAAAATGTCATTTTGTCTCCTGTGTGAAAACCGTAAATGGACAGTGTAGGTTATTACCCCCCAAAAAACATAATTTATGCTTACCTGATAAATTCCTTTCTTCTGTAGTGTGATCAGTCCACGGGTCATCATTACTTCTGGGATATTACTCCTCCCCAACAGGAAGTGCAAGAGGATTCACCCAGCAGAGCTGCATATAGCTCCTCCCCTCTACGTCACTCCCAGTCATTCGACCAAGGACCAACGAGAAAGGAAAAGCCACGGGTGAAGTGGTGACTGGAGTATAAATTAAAAAAATATTTACCTGCCTTAAAAACAGGGCGGGCCGTGGACTGATCACACTACAGAAGAAAGGAATTTATCAGGTAAGCATAAATTATGTTTTCTTCTGTTAAGTGTGATCAGTCCACGGGTCATCATTACTTCTGGGATACCAATACCAAAGCAAAAGTAAAAGTACACGGATGACGGGAGGGATAGGCAGGCTCTTTATACAGAAGGAACCACTGCCTGAAGAACCTTTCTCCCAAAAATAGCCTCCGATGAAGCAAAAGTGTCAAATTTGTAAAATTTGGAAAAAGTATGAAGCGAAGACCAAGTTGCAGCCTTGCAAATCTGTTCAACAGAGGCCTCATTCTTGAAGGCCCAAGTGGAAGCCACAGCTCTAGTAGAATGAGCTGTAATTCTTTCAGGAGGCTGCTGTCCAGCAGTCTCATAAGCTAAACGAATTATGCTACGAAGCCAAAAAGAAAGAGAGGTAGCGGAAGCTTTTTGACCTCTCCTCTGCCCAGAGTAAATGACAAACAGAGAAGACGTTTGTCTAAATTCCTTAGTTGCCTGTAAGTAAAATTTTAGAGCATGGACTACATCCAGGTTGTGCAGTAGACGTTCCTTCTTTGAAGAAGGATTTGGGCATAAAGAAGGAACAACAATCTCTTGATTGATATTCCTGTTAGTAACTACCTTAGGTAAGAACCCAGGTTTAGTACGCAGGACTACCTTATCCGAATGAAAAATCAAATAAGGAGAATCACAATGTAAGGCTGATAATTCAGAGACTCTTCGAGCCGAGGAAATAGCCATTAAAAATAGAACTTTCCAAGATAACAACTTTATATCAATGGAATGAAGGGGTTCAAACGGAACGCCCTGTAAAACATTAAGAACAAGGTTTAAACTCCATGGTGGAGCAACAGTTTTAAACACAGGCTTAATCCTGGCCAAAGCCTGACAAAAAGCCTGGACGTCAGGAACTTCTGACAGACGTTTGTGTAACAGAATGGACAGAGCTGAGATCTGTCCCTTTAATGAACTAGCAGATAAACCCTTTTCTAAACCTTCTTGTAGAAAAGACAATATCCTAGGAATCCTAACCTTACTCCAAGAGTAACCTTTGGATTCACACCAATATAGGTATTTACGCCATATCTTATGGTAAATCTTTCTGGTAACAGGTTTCCTAGCCTGTATTAAGGTATCAATAACTGACTCAGAAAACCCACGTCTTGATAAAATCAAGCGTTCAATTTCCAAGCAGTCAGCTTCAGAGAAGATAGATTTTGATGTTTGAAGGGACCCTGTATCAGAAGGTCCTGTTTCAGAGGTAGAGACCAAGGTGGACAGGATGACATGTCCACCAGGTCTGCATACCAAGTCCTGCGTGGCCACGCAGGTGCTATTAGAATCACTGATGCTCTCTCTTGTTTGATTCTGGCAATCAATCGAGGAAGCAACGGGAAGGGTGGAAACACGTAAGCCATCCTGAAGTCCCAAGGTGCTGTCAGAGCATCTATCAGGACTGCTCCTGGATCCCTGGATCTGGACCCGTAACGAGGAAGCTTGGCGTTCTGTCGAGACGCCATGAGATCTATCTCTGGTTTGCCCCAACGTCGAAGTATTTGGGCAAAGACCTCCGGATGAAGTTCCCACTCCCCTGGATGAAAAGTCTGACGACTTAAGAAATCCGCCTCCCAGTTCTCCACTCCCGGGATGTGGATTGCTGACAGGTGGCAAGAGTGAGACTCTGCCCAGAGAATTATCTTTGATACTTCCATCATAGCTAGGGAGCTTCTTGTCCCTCCCTGATGGTTGATGTAAGCTACAGTCGTGATGTTGTCCGACTGAACCTGATGAACCCCCGAGTTGTCAACTGGGGCCAAGCCAGGAGGGCATTGAGAACTGCTCTCAATTCCAGAATGTTTATTGGCAGGAGACTCTCCTCCTGACTCCATTGTCCCTGAGCCTTCAGAGACTTCCAGACGGCACCCCAACCTAGAAGGCTGGCGTCTGTTGTTACAATTGTCCAGTCTGGTCTGCTGAATGGCATCCCCCTGGACAGATGTGGCCGAGAAAGCCACCATAGAAGAGAATTTCTGGTCTCTTGATCCAGATTCAGAGAAGGGGATAAGTCTGAGTAATCCCCATTCCACTGACTTAGCATGCACAGTTGCAGTGGTCTGAGGTGTAAGCATGCAAAGGGTACTATGTCCATTGCCGCTACCATTAAGCCGATTACCTCCATGCATTGAGCCACTGACGGGTGTTGAATGGAATGAAGGGTGCGGCAAGCACTTTGAAGTCTTGTTAGCCTGTCCTCTGTCAGGTAAATCTTCATTTCTACAGAATCTATAAGAGTCCCCAGGAAGGGAACTCTTGTGAGTGGAACGAGTGAACTTTTCTTTTCGTTCACCTTCCATCCATGTGACCTTAGAAATGCCAGCACTAACTCTGTATGAGACTTGGCAGTTTGAAAGCTTGAAGCTTGTATCAGAATGTCGTCTAGGTATGGAGCTACCGAGATTCCCCGCGGTCTTAGTACCGCCAGAAGAGCACCCAGAACCTTTGTGAAGATTCTTGGAGCTGTAGCCAATCCGAATGGAAGAGCCACAAACTGGTAATGCCTGTCTAGGAAGGCAAACCTTAGGTACCGATAATGATCTTTGTGAATCGGTATGTGAAGGTAAGCATCTTTTAAATCTACAGTGGTCATGTACTGACCTTCTTGGATCATAGGTAAAATTGTCCGAATAGTCTCCATCTTGAACGATGGAACTCTTAGGAATTTGTTTAGGATCTTTAAGTCCAGGATTGGTCTGAAAGTTCCCTCTTTTTTGGGAACCACAAACAGATTTGAGTAAAACCCCTGTCCCTGTTCCGATCGTGGAACTGGATGGATTACTCCCATTAACAAGAGCTCTTGTACGCAGCGTAGAAACGCCTCTTTCTTTGTCTGGATTGTTGACAATCTTGACAGATGAAATCTCTCTCTTGGAGGAGAGTATTTGAAGTCCAGAAGGTATCCCTGAGATATTATCTCTAGCGCCCAGGGATCCTGAACATCTCTTGCCCAAGCCTGGGTGAAGAGAGAAAGTCTGCCCCCCACTAGATCCGATCCCGGATCGGGGGCCCTCAATTCATGCTGTTTTAGGGGCAGCAGCAGGTTTCCTAGTCTGCTTGCCCTTGTTCCAGGACTGGTTAGGTTTCCAGCCTTGTCTGTAGCGAGCAACAGCTCCTTCCTGTTTTGGTGCAGAGGAAGTTGATGCTGCTCCAGCTTTGAAATTACGAAAGGAACGAAAATTAGACTGTCTAGTCTTGGCTTTGTCCTGAGGCAGGGCATGGCCTTTACCTCCTGTAATGTCAGCGATAATCTCTTTCAACCCGGGCCCGAATAAGGTCTGCCCTTTGAAAGGTATATTAAGCAATTTAGACTTAGAAGTAACATCAGCTGACCAGGATTTTAGCCACAGCGCCCTGCGTGCCTGAATGGCGAATCCTGAATTCTTCGCCGTAAGTTTAGTAAGATGTACTACGGCCTCCGAAATGAATGAATTAGCTAGTTTAAGGACTCTAAGCCTGTCCGTAATGTCGTCCAGAGTAGCTGAACCAATGTTCTCTTCCAGAGACTCAATCCAGAATGCCGCTGCAGCCGTGATCGGCGCAATGCATGCAAGGGGTTGCAATATAAAACCTTGTTGAACAAACATTTTCTTAAGGTAACCCTCTAACTTTTTATCCATTGGATCTGAAAAAGCACAGCTATCCTCCACCGGGATAGTGGTACGCTTAGCTAAGGTAGAAACTGCTCCCTCCACCTTAGGGACCGTTTGCCATAAGTCCCTTGTGGTGGCGTCTATTGGAAACATTTTTCTAAATATCGGAGGGGGTGAGAACGGCACACCGGGTCTATCCCACTCCTTAGTAACAATTTCAGTAAGTCTCTTAGGTATAGGAAAAACCTCAGTACTCGTCGGTACCGCAAAATATTTATCCAACCTACACATTTTCTCTGGTATTGCAACTGTGTTACAATCATTCAGAGCCGCTAACACCTCCCCTAGTAATACACGGAGGTTTTCCAGTTTAAATTTAAAATTTGAAATATCTGAATCCAGTCTGTTTGGATCAGAACCGTCACCCACAGAATTAAGTTCTCCGTCCTCATGTTCGGCCACCTGTGACGCAGTGTCTGACATGGCCCTAATATTATCAGCGCACTCTGTTCTCACCCCAGAGTGATCACGCTTACCTCTTAGTTCTGGTAATTTAGCCAAAACCTCAGTCATAACAGTAGCCATATCCTGTAATGTGATTTGTAATGGCCGCCCAGATGTACTCGGCGCTACAATATCACGCACCTCCCTCTGAGCGGGAGATGTAGGTACTGACACGTGAGGCGAGTTAGTCGGCATAACTCTCCCCTCGTTGTTTGGTGAAATTTGTTCAATTTGTACAGATTGACTTTTATTTAAAGTAGCATCAATACAGTTAGTACATAAATTTCTATTGGGCTCCACTTTGGCATTGCAACAAATGACACAGGTATCATCCTCTGAATCAGACATGTTTAACACACTAGCAAATAAACTTGCAACTTGGAAATACAATTCAATTAGAATAATATTAAAACGTACTGTGCCTTTAAGAAGCACAGAAGATCTATGACAGTTGAAAATTAATAAATTGAAACAGTTATAGCCTCAATCCTTGTAAACAACACAACTTTAGCAAAGGTTTAATCCCATTAGCAAAGATAACAAATTCTGAAAGCAGGAAACAAATTACAGAATAAACGTTTTTTATCTCAGTCAAACTATAATTCTCACAGCTCTGCTGAGAGAAATTACCTCCCTCAAATTAAGTTTTGAAGACCCCTGAGCTCTGTAGAGATGAACCGGATCATGCAGGGAATACAATGAGTTGCTGACTGAAATATTTGATGCGTAGTAAAAGCGCCAAAAAACGGCCCCTCCCCCTCACACACAGCAGTGAGGGAGAACAGAAACTGTCAGAAAACAGATTAAGCAACTGCCAAGTGGAAAAATAGTGCCCAAACATTTATTCACTCAGTACCTCAGTAAATGAAAACGATTTTACATTCCAGCAAAAACGTTAAACATAATCTCTAGTTATTAAACAGCTTTATGTATTTCTTACAGTGTAATTCTAGTGAAGTACCATTCCCCAGAATACTGAAGTGTAAAGTATACATACATGACATTATATCGGTATGGCAGGATTTTCTCATCAATTCCATTGTCAGAAAATAAAAACTGCTACATACCTCTATGCAGATTCATCTGCCCGCTGTCCCCTGATCTGAAGTTTACCTCTCCTCAGATGGCCGAGAAACAGCAATATGATCTTAACTACTCCGGCTAAAATCATAACAAAAACTCTGGTAGATTCTTCTTCAAACTCTGCCAGAGAGATAATAACACACTCCGGTGCTATTTTAAAATAACAAACTTTTGATTGAAGATATAAAACTAAGTATAATCACCATAGTCCTCTCACACATCCTATCTAGTCGTTGGGTGCAAGAGAATGACTGGGAGTGACGTAGAGGGGAGGAGCTATATGCAGCTCTGCTGGGTGAATCCTCTTGCACTTCCTGTTGGGGAGGAGTAATATCCCAGAAGTAATGATGACCCGTGGACTGATCACACTTAACAGAAGAAATGGTCTATTATAACATATTATTTATATAATCATTTCTATATGAGCCTTAATCCTCCTTTATTGTCATGTTTAAAAAAAGTTTATCTTGTTTTTTTCCTGTAACATTTTATCTCTGTCCTTGTCGTATCTTATGTTCAGTATCGCAGTATTCTATCAAGGTAAAATAGTGGGAGTAATTGATGCCTTTAAAAAAAATACAGATTTTAAGGATTGTTATAGAGTTAAAGGGACATGATATTGCAATTTAGTGAAGGAGCGTGCATGTGTCTGGCGCACTATATGACAGCAGTATTGCAATAATGTTATCCGCAAGAGCCCTAAATGGCAGCGCTGTTTCCTACCATGTAGTGCTCCAGACACCTACCAACGCTGGTCTTCAACCCAGAATAACATGGGAACTAAGCAAATGTTATCATAGAAGTAATTGGAGTAGTAAAGTAAAATGTAGCAGGGTTAGCCTTGTAAAGTCAGCAGGGTGCATACATAACAATATAGAAAAATCTCAAGGTATTTACCGTCCCTTTAACCTCCTTGCAATGTGGATTAGGAGAAAGGGGCACTTTAAAACTATGCTTCCCACATAAAACACAGTAGTATAAGATTCTAGTTTAGAAAGATATGAGTCCCCTCTTCAATTGTTTAGTTTTGAGTTTTAGAACTATATTTTCTCATTTTAGCAATATTTATCTGACTCATTACCATTATAATATCACATTATAAGTGTGAATATTATAGCCCATGAGTCCATGACCCCTTAAAATAACTTAAAGGGATAGTCAACACCAGAATTTTTGTTGTTTAAAAAGAAAGATAATCCCTTTATTACCCATTCCCCAGTTTTGCATATCCGACACAGTTATAATAATACACGTTTTACCTCTGTATTTATCTTGTATCTAATCCTCTGCTGACTGCCCCCTTATTTCAGTTCTTTGATAGACATGCAGTTTAGCCAATCAGTGCTCACTCCTAGGTCACTTTACGTGCATGAGCTCAATGTTATCTATAGGTTTAGCTTTCAACTAAGAATACCAAGAGAACAAAGCAAAATTGGTGATAAAAGTAAATTGGGAAGTTGTTTAAAATTGCATGCCCTATTTAAATCATTAAAGTTTTTTTTGGACTTGACTGTCCCTTTAAAGGGACAGTAAACATAACAAATAATGTTATATAATTCTGCACATAGTGCAGAATTATATAACATTAGCTTACCACCATGTTTCTAAAACAAAGGGTTATATAGATATTTTGCAGCAAAAACAGAATGCCCCTCCTGGCTCTACTGAGCTGGTCTGTTTTCTTCTCCTAAGCGCATCTGGGCATGCTGTCTAATCACAGCCGGCCTGATCGTGCTATTAAACTCAATGTAGCTCGCTCCCACTACCAGACCAGAGTGGGAGCGAGCTACATTGAGTTCAATAGCGCGTGCCCGCGATGCGCTTAGGAGAAGAAAACAGACCAGCTCAGTAGAAACATATTTTAATGGGCCTGGATTTCTAGATCTCATAATCAGAGCAAGCATTTTGTTATCTGGCAAGAGTTTCTGTTACAATCCTTTAGACTAAAAACAGATGTTTACTAAGTTGACCAGTTTTCAAAGACACCATTGAAAGGGAGATGAAACCCATATGTTTTCTTTCATGATTTAGAAAGAGCATGCAATTTTAAATAACTTTCAAATTTACATCTAATATCTGATTTTTTTTCATTCTTTTGATATCCTTTGATGAAAAGCATATCTAAATATGATTAGAAGCTACTGAGCTTATTTAGATATGAATTTCAACAAAGGATATCTGATTTTCTTCATTCTTTTGATATCCTTTGTTGAAAAGCATATCTAAATATGCTCAGTAGCTACTGAGCATATTTAGATATGATTTTCAACAAAGGATATCTGGTTTTCTTCATTCTTTTGATATCCTTTGTTGTAATTCATATCTAAATATGCTCAGTAGCTACTAAGCATATATAGATATGCTTTTCAACAAAGGATATCAAAAGAATGAAGAAAATCAGATATCCTTTGTTGAAAATCATATCTAAATATGCTCAGTAGCTACTGAGCATATTTAGATATGCTTTTCAACAAAGGATATCAAAAGAATGAAGAAAATCAGATATCCTTTGTTGAAATTCATATCTAAATATGCTCAGTAGATACTGAATGGTGGCTGCATATAGATATTGGCTCGCCCATGTGCAATTGCTATTTCTTCAACAAAGGATATCTAAAGAATGAAGGCGTATCCGATTCCTAGACACTGCCTCACCAGCCTCTGAAGTCACCGCACATCACTGGGACAGACATCGCCGGAAATCAACCTGATCGAGTACGATTGGGTTGATTGACACCCCTCTGCTGGCGTTGCGCCAGCAGCTCTTGTGAGCTGCTGGTGCAATGCTGAATACGGCGAGCATATTGCTCGCCATATTCAGCGAGGTCTGGCGGACCTGATCTACACTGTCGGATCAGGTCCGCCAGACTTTCTTTAATAGGGGCCCATGAATGCTGGAAAGTACAGACAGGTTTTAATTCATCATGCCATTACTTCTGGAAAACGCTCAATTGGGAATGGTTTTATTCTCCAGCACACTGCTAATAAGTCTTGTATAATATACCATAAGATTACTTCAGAAAACTTCAGGACAGTCTCCACAAAAGAGTTCAAGATGTGCTTAGTACCAAGGGAGGTCACACTAAATACTGACTTGCCTGAAGAAGCCATTTTGTTCTGAAAATTGTGTTCTTTGTGTACATATTTCCTGTATTTTCTGTTTGTATCTTAATAAAGAGACCACAAAATAAATATGGATGGTCATTAAAACTTTGCTAAAACAACAAATCTAATGGTGTCCTAAGACTTCTGCACAGTACTGTAAATAAAAAAAAACAAGGATATATTTCTGTTTAAATGGAGTGATAGCAAAATTGCTAAAAATTCTCCAGTATTTTGGGTTTTTCTCTGAAAGTCTGCTAGTGAAGGGGTTAACAGCAGTACCATTATCCAAAAACAAATACCGCCTTCCCTATATTTAACTGCACACATTAAGGGCTAGATTATGAGTGGAGCGTTAAGTGAAGCACACGAGTGATAAGTGGTATTTTGCAGCTCTTCTTGTTGGAAGTAGCTTGCGTATTACAAGTTGAAAGTAAATGTATTCACTTTAGCGCAATCAAATTTAAAACGCGTCGGCACAAAACACATCAAAAAGATATGAGGTCTCAGGTGTTAGAAAAAAAGGCAAACAAAGGGCTTTTACACAGAGATACATGCATACACATGGGCAAATATGTATATGTATGTGTGTGTGTGTATATACTGTGTATATATATATATATATATATATATATATATATATGTGTGTGTGTGTACATATGTATGTATGTGTTTAGCCGTATATGCACTGTACATATTACACATTTTCACTTACAGGATAACGTCCTTTTTATTGTAAATACATATTTCTATATATCTCTATAAATACATATAACTAACATGTATCTATATACACCTATACCTAACGCAGTCGGGTTAGCACACATGAAAACTATTTTTTCAGACTCAGTATTGAAATATTACATATTGAATATTATTAAAAATTAATAAAATATTCTAAATAATCCATAGAGGGATATTTATCAAAGGTCTGGCGGACCTGATCCGACAGTGCAGATCAGGTCCGACAGACGTCGCTGAATGTGGAGAGCAATACTCTCTCCGTATTCAGCATTGCACCAGCAGCTCTTGTGAGCTACTGGTGCAACGCGCCTCCTGCAGATTTGCGACCAATTGGCTGCCAGCAGGGGGTTGTCAATCAACCCAATCGTACTCGATCGGGTTGAATTGCGGCGATGTCGGTCCGCTTGCTCAGAGCAGGCGGACAGGTTATGGAACAGCGGTCTTTAGACCACTGCCTCATAACTGCTGTTTCTGGTGAGCCTACAGGCTCACCAGAAACACAGGCTCTCAAGCTCCATCCGGAGCTTGATAAATGGGCCCCATAGAATATATCTATATATTTTACAGTATTTTTTAATAATTTTTAATAATATTTCATTAATGTGCCTTAAGATTACTAAGTTTTTTTTATTTTTGTTATTTGTTATTTTTATACAGTGGACAATTCCATATCAATTTGAGAATAGCATTACAGAGTGTTAGTCCATTAATGTTAAATAACATAAACTAGTAACAAAAATAAATATAGTGCAAACATAAGCTCATGTCAATATTTGTAGTCTGCCATTTGTCTTGTCAAGTCTGTCCAAATATGAAAGTATGGGAGACCTTTAGAGTAAAGTTATTGATATTTCTCAGTCTTTAGGTGCTCTTTTCATTAGAGGACTCTCTGCATATCGAGTCTTCCTCGTAGATATATCAAGTAGACAAAACATCAAATTTAATTACCAAATAATGTACCATTCTAGAACAAATTATTTTTTTAATTGGATTAAGCCTAGAGAGAACGAAAGGGAAAGATTAACGCCTAGATTTAGAGTTTTGCGGCCAAAGGGGTGCGTTAGCTACGCGTGCTTTTTCTGGCCGCACCTTTTAAATACCGCTGGTATTTAGAGTTCACAGAATGGCTGGGTTTTCAGTGCGTTAGGCTCCAAAAAGGGAGCGTAGAGCATAATTTAACGCCACTGCAACTCTCGATACCAGCGGTGCTTACGGACGCGGCCAGCTTAAAAAACGTGCTCGTGCACGATTCCCTCATAGAAAACAATGGGGCTGTTTGAGCTGAAAAAAAAACTAACACCTGCAAAAAAGCTGCGTTCAGCTCCTAACGCAGCCCCATTGTTTCCTATGGGGAAACACTTCCTACGTCTGCACCTAACACTCTAACATGTACCCCGAGTCTAAACACCCCTAACCTTACACTTATTAACCCCTAATCTGCCGACCGGACCTGAGCGCTACTATAATAAATGTATTAACCCCTAATCCGCCTCACTCCCGCCTCAATAACCCTATAAGAAATAGTATTAACCCCTAATCTGCCCTCCCTAACATTGCCGACACCTAACTTCAACTATTAACCCCTAATCTGCCGACAGGAGCTCTAATAAATTTATTAACCCCTAAAGCTAAGTCTAACTTTAACCCTAACACCCCCCTAAATTAAATATAATTTAAATCTAACTAAATAAATTAACTCTTAATTTGGGCTTGGATCAAGACTTCGGACCCTCTTCTGGACCGATCGGTGAACCTGTCATGGTGAAGAC
This sequence comes from Bombina bombina, assembly GCF_027579735.1. Lineage (NCBI taxonomy): Eukaryota > Metazoa > Chordata > Amphibia > Anura > Bombinatoridae > Bombina > Bombina bombina. The sequence continues at coordinate 171,367,837 of NC_069505.1, forward strand.
AAGGTAGGGAGATCTTCAGGGGCTTAGTGTTAGGTTTATTTAAGGGGGGTTTGGGTTAGATTAGGGGTATGTGGGTGGTGGGTTGTAATGTGTGGGGGGGTATTGTATGTTTTTTTTTTACAGGCAAAAGAGCTGAATTCTTTGGGGCATGCCCCGCAAAGGGCCCTTTTAAGGGCTGGTAAGGTAAAAGAGCTTTGAACTTTTGTAATTTAGAATAGGGTAGGGCATTTTTTTATTTGGGGGGTCTTAGAGTAGGTGTAATTAGTTTAAAATTGTTGTAATTTTTTTCTAATGTATTTGGAGTCAGTCAGGAAAGGGTCTAACGCTCACTTTGCAGCCGCGACTTTTCCATACCGCAGATCCCCTTACGTCAATTGCGTATCCTATCTTTTCAATGGGATCTTTCTAACGCCGGTATTTAGAGTCCATCAGCCAATCAGAATTTTCCTACCTTAATTCCGATTGGCTGATAGAATCATATCAGCCAATCGGAATTCAAGGGACGCCATCTTGGATGATGTCCCTTAAAGGAACCTTCATTCTTCAGTTGGACGTCGGAAGAAGAAGATTGATCCGCGCTGGAGGTCTTCACGATGGAGCCGTTTGTCATCGGATGAAGATAGAAGATGCCGCTTGGATCAAGATGGTTGCCGGTCCGGATCGCCTCTTCTTCCCGGATAGGATGAAGACTTTGGAGCCTCTTCTAGACCTCTTCAGCCGCCGGATTATAGATAGCCAGCCCCCGCTTGGGCTTGGATGAAGATTTCGGAGCCAGGACGGATCGGTGTGATACCCGGCGAGTTGAAGATAAGGTAGGAAGATCTTCAGGGGCTTAGTGTTAGGTTTATTTAAGGGGGGTTTGGGTTAGATTAGGGGTATGTGGGTGGTGGGTTGTAATGTTGGGGGGTATTGTATGTTTTTTTTTACAGGCAAAAGAGCTGAATTATTTGGGGCATGCCCCACAAAAGGTCCTTTTAAGGGCTGGTAAGGTAAAAGAGCTTTGAACTTTTTAAATTTAGAATAGGGTAGGGCATTTCTTTATTTTGGGGGTCTTTGTTATTTTATTAGGGGGCTTAGAGTAGGTGTAATTAGTTTAAAATTGTTGTAATATTTTTCTAATGTTTGTAAATATTTTTTTATTTTTTGTAACTTAGTTCTTTTTTATTTTTTGTACTTTATTTAGTTTATTTAATTGTATTTATTTGTAGGTATTGTATTTAATTTATTTATTGATAGTGTAGTGTTAGGTTTAATTGTAGATAATTGTAGGTAGTTTATTTAATTAATTTATTGATAGTGTAGTGTTAGGTTTAATTGTAACTTAGGTTAGGATTTATTTTACAGGTAATTTTGTAATTATTTTAACTAGGTAACTATTAAATAGTTATTAACTATTTAATAGCTATTGTACCTGGTTAAAATAAATACAAAGTTGCCTGTAAAATAAATATTAATCCTAAAATAGCTACAATATAATTATAATTTATATTGTAGCTATATTAGGGTTTATTTTACAGGTAAGTATTTAGCTTTAAATAGGAATAAGTTATTTAATAAGAGTTAATTTATTTTGTTAGAATAAAATTATATTTAACTTAGGGGGGTGTTAGGGTTAGGGTTAGAATTAGCTTTAGGGGTTAAAAAATGTATTAGAGTAGCGGTGAGCTCCGATCGGCAGATTAGGGGTTAATACTTTAAGTTAGGTGTCGGCGATGTTAGAGAGGGCAGATTAGGGGTTAATACGATTTATTATAGGGTTATTGAGGCGGGAGTGAGGTGGATTAGGGGTTAATAACTTTATTATAATAGTGGCGCGGTCCGGTCGGCAGATTAGGGGTTAATAAGTGTAGGTAGGTAGCGGCGACATTGGGGGTGGCATATTAGGGGTTAATAAATATAATATAGGGGTCGGCGGTGTTAGGGGCAGCAGATTAGGGGTTCATAGGGATAACGTAGGTGGCAGCGGCGTGCGGTCGGCAGATTAGGGGTTAAAAAATGTAATAGAGTGTCGGCGATGTGGGGGGACCTCGGTTTAGGGGTACATAGGTAGTTTATGGGTGTTAGTGTACTTTAGAGCACAGTAGTTAAGAGCTTTATAAACCAGCGTTAGCCCAGAAAGCTCTTAAATACTGACTTTTTTCTGCGGCTGGAGTTTTGTCGTTAGATTTCTAACGCTCACTTCAGCCACGACTCTAAATACCAGCGTTAGAAAGATCCCATTGAAAAGATAGGATACGCAATTGACGTAAGGGGATCTGCGGTATGGAAAAGTCACGGCTGGAAAGTGAGCGTTAGACCCTTTCCTGACTGACTCTAAATACCGGCGGTAGCCCAAAACCAGCGTTAACGCTGGTTTTGACGGCTACCGACCAACTCTAAATCTAGCCGTAAGAAAGGCATAGGGGAGGAAAGGAGGTCGTATCTGGTCCTGAGGCGGGAGCCCCCGCTGTTTTCAAAGAGGTTCTTACTTTGGTGTGAAAGTGCTTGTGTATTGGGTCTATTAGTAGGAGAATGGAGAGATTCTTCCCAAAAGAACCCGGCATCTAGAAATATTGCTAATTTATTGCGTTTAAGATATCCATACGCTTCTAAATCCATGAGCTCCGTCATCCTATCCAACCACATGGACTTTGTGGGGGTATCTGTGGACTTCCATGATCGGGCAATCAATGATCTAGTGCCGTTAAGTCTAATCTGGAGGAGAGTTTTAATTTTACAGTGGAATTTGGGTAGGTCATTTAATTCTTGGAGTAAGTTCAAAATGTTCCCCCAAAATAGATTGAAAGTGGAGTTCCACTAACTCCCATAGGAGTAAAGCTATATTGTATTTAGTGCTATCAAACAATACAGATATAATATGAAAAATAGAAGTCAAAAAACATTTTGGTAACAGCAATCAAAACATGGTCATATTTGAAATCTCTTTTCATATGCAGTGTCTTAAAGGTTTAACTAAAACTTTTAATATTAAGAAAGCAAAATTCAACGATTTAAGGAAATCCTTAAATAATATAAATTGGGACAAAGGATTCTCTAATAAAAATACAGAGGATAAATGGATAATATTTAAAACTTTGTTAAATAAATATACATATCAACAAATACCATATGGTTATAAAAATAAAAATAAAAAATCAAAGCCAATGTGGCTAAATAAAAATGTGGCTAAATAAAAATGTGAAAAAATGTAGGGCATTTAAATTATTCAAAGAAAATAGTACAAACTCAACATTCTATATTTATAAGGAATGTAGCAAAGCATGCAAAAAAAGCAATCAAATTAGCCAAAATTTAAAATGAAAAATTAATTGCAAAGGATTCTAAGTCTAACCCTACATAAATAGCAAAAAATCTAAGGACAATATAGGTACATTAAAATGCGTGGAGGGTAGCATGATAAATAATGACAGGGAGAAGGCTCAGATACTAACCCAGTTTTTTTCTTCAGTATACACAAGAGAGGAACCATTGGATGATACTTTGGAACAAAATAGAACATGCCAGTCCATACCATTAACTGGGTTATGTTTAGAGGATATCAGGAAAAAACTGGATAATATTAAGGTAAATAAAACTCCAGGCCCAGATGGAATACACCCAAGGGTGTTAAGGGAATTTAGCACTGTTATAGACAAACCTCTACTCTTAATTTTTCAAGACTCAGTATCCTCAGGCATGGTACCCCAGGATTGGCGTAAAGCTGATATGGTGCAAGAAGTCTTCCAGCTTCCAGATGAAAGGTTTTACTGGGGTATCTGGCCAATTTAATTCAATAGTAGCCATAGAGTGGTCAGCCCATGCAGTTGGTTTTATACCTTGGGGTGAATTTGCTGGGACGTCCACTTCTGGGAAGATTAGCAACTATTTTTTTCACTTGTGAATAATCTTTCTCACTGTAGAATGATGGACTTTAAATTGTTTGGAAATGGCCTTATAACCCTTCCCAGATAGATAGATAGATAGATAGATAGATATATAGATAGATAGATAGATAGATAGATAGAAAGGCAGCAACAATTACTTCTCTAAGATCATTGCTGTTGTCTTTCCTTCTTGGTATATATAAATTCACAATAGATACAGCACCTCACCACTTTTCCTGTGCACGTTGGAAGGGGTTACTGCAGACACACCACAGTGTATCAAAGTCCAAAGTATTCCACAGCACCAGGATTATAAATCAAAAAAACTTTTATTGGAACATCAGAGTCATCAGACAAACATGCGATGTTTCGGGCTCTCAACCCTTAATCATGCAGTGCTAATACACCTGTGTAGGTGCCTTAAATACACCTGAATACACCGACAAATAATCCCTGTTACCAGACCATATATCCTGTATAACAATACTTAAATACTCTTATAGTGACCTCTAGTGGTTAAAGATTCATATTACACTCATCAATACAATATATATAACAAATTGGAATTACTGTGCTCTATACACAAGGTATCAACATACTATTCAAAGTTAAAGCAGTATATATATATATTTATATATATATATATATATATATATATATATATATATATATACATATACAAAGATAGACGAAGTCCTGAGAGTGCTTTCGTCTATCTTTGTATTATTTTCATGCTTGCACCCAGGCCTGTGACCCAGGAGGACAGATTTACTTATATGATTGTGTTATGTATATATATATATATATATATAATACAAACATTATTCCACCTTAATTTAATACATCATTATAGAAACACTGACAAATCCTTTTACTTATCCAAAAAACCTCCCTCTGCTTTAGTAGCATTTCCCAATTACCACCCCTCCTGGGTTTTTTGACACTATCTATAATCTGCAATCGCAGTTGACTAATAGCATGCCCTGCCTCTAAAAAAATGGGATGACACTGAAACATCCTTATTCTTCCAATTTATATTAGATCAGTGTTCATTAATCCAATCCCGTACCTTACATGTCGTTTCAACTATGTACACTTTTGAACATGGGCATTTTATCAACTAGATGGCATAAGTAGAATTACAGGTATAGTAGTCATTAATATATGTATGTCCTGTTCTGGGGTGTAGAAATTATTTGCCTCTAATAACTGAATTACAGTTACCACAATTTAAACACGGATAACATCCATAATTTTTAGAGGAAATTAATTTCTGACTTGATTGTTTGCTACTACCAATGTTGTTTTTTTACCAATATGTTCTGCAGACTTGGTACCTTCCTATATGCCATCATAGGAAACTGACCAAATTCTTTAATATTTTCATTACACTGTTGCAAAATGTGCCAATGTCGCCTTATGGTAGATTCTATTTTACTACTAAGGGCATTATATTGAGATACAAACACTAATCTATCAGATGTTTTAATCTTTTCGTTATTTTTAGGTATAGTGTCTTTATGAGTATCCATGACTCTCCTCATTTCCTTCTCAACCAGAGATCTAGGATAACCTCTTTCCAAAAATGTGTTGCCCATACTTTTTAATCTCTTTTTGACAAGGCTATCATCTCTCACAATCCTGTCTACTCTAAAAAACTGGCTATGAGGTAAAGAATTAAAGGGACACTAAACCCACATTTTTTCTTTCATGAGTCAGATAGAGAATACAAATTTAAACAACAATTCAATTTACTTCTTTTATTTATTTTGCTTCATTTTTTAGATATCCTTAGTTGAAGAAAAAGCAATGCAAATGAATGAGCCAATCACAAGAGGTTTCTATGTGCAGCAACCAATCAGCAGCTACTGAGCCTATCTAGATATGCTTTTCAGCAAATTATATCAAGAGAATAAAACAAATTAGATAATAGAAGTAAATTAGAAAGTTGTTGAAAATTGCATGTTCTTTCGAAATCATGAAAGAAAAAGTTTGGGTTTCATGTCCCTTTAATGAGCCTAGGGTTATGGTAGCTTGTGTAATGAAGCATATTATTTCTGTCCGTTGGTTTACTATAAATATCCAACTCTAAGCTATTACTTGATTTATTTCTATTTACCCAAGTTTCAAGAAAAATATAATTTATGCTTACCTGATAAATTCATTTCTCCTTTAGTGTAGTCAGTCCACGGGTCATCCATTACTTATGGGATTATAACTCCTCCCTAACAGGAAGTGCAAGAGGATCACCCAAGCAGAGCTGCTATATAGCTCCTCCCCTCTACGTCATATCCAGTCATTCGACCGAAACCATACGAGAAAGGAGAAACTATAGGGTGCAGTGGTGACTGGAGTTTAATTAAAATTTAGACCTGCCGTAAAAACAGGGCGGGCCGTGGACTGACTACACTACAGGAGAAATGAATTTATCAGGTAAGCATAAATTATATTTTCTCCTGTTAAGTGTAGTCAGTCCACGGGTCATCCATTACTTATGGGATACCAATACCAAAGCTAAAAGTACACGGATGACGGGAGGGACAGGCAGGATCTTTACACGGAAGGAACCACTGCCTGTAGAACCTTTCTCCCAAAAACAGCCTCCGAAGAAGCAAAAGTGTCAAATTTGTAAAATTTTGAAAAAGTGTGAAGTGAAGACCAAGTTGCAGCCTTGCAAATCTGTTCAACAGAGGCCTCATTCTTAAAGGCCCAAGTGGAAGCCACAGCTCTAGTAGAATGAGCTGTAATCCTTTCAGGAGGCTGCTGTCCAGCAGTCTCATAGGCTAAACGTATTATGCTACGAAGCCAAAAAGAGAGAAAGGTAGCCGAAGCTTTTTGACCTCTCCTCTGTCCAGAATAAACGACAAACAGGGAAGAAGTTTGACGAAAATCTTTAGTTGCCTGCAAATAAAATTTCAGGGCACGGACGACGTCCAGATTGTGCAAAAGTCGTTCCTTCTTTGAAGAAGGGTTAGGGCACAATGATGGAACAACAATCTCTTGATTGATATTCTTGTTAGTGACTACCTTAGGTAAGAACCCAGGTTTAGTACGCAGAACTACCTTGTCTGAATGAAAAATCAGATAAGGAGAATCACAATGTAAGGCCGATAACTCAGAGACTCTTCGAGCCGAGGAAATAGCCATTAAAAACAGAACTTTCCAAGATAACAGCTTGATATTGATGGAATGAAGGGGTTCAAACGGAACACCTTGCAGAACGTTAAGAACTAAGTTTAAGCTCCACGGCGGAGCAACAGTCTTAAACACAGGCTTAATCCTAGCCAAAGCCTGACAAAAAGCCTGAACGTCTGGAACTTCTGCCAGACGTTTGTGTAAAAGGATAGACAGAGCTGAAATCTGTCCCTTTAACTAACTAGCAGATAAACCCTTTTCTAAACCCTCTTGTAGAAAAGACAATATCCTAGGAATCCTAACCTTACTCCATGAGTAACTCTTGGATTCGCACCAATATAAGTATTTACGCCATATTTTATGGTAAATTTTCCTGGTAACAGGTTTCCTAGCCTGTATTAAGGTATCAATCACTGACTCCGAGAATCCACGCTTTGATAGAATCAAGCGTTCAATCTCCATGCAGTCAGCCTCAGAGAAATTAGATTTGGATGTTTGAAAGGACCCTGAATCAGAAGGTCCTGTCTCAGAGGCAGAGACCATGGTGGACAGGACGACATGTCCACTAGATCTGCATACCAGGTCCTGCGTGGCCACGCAGGCGCTATTAGAATCACTGATGCTCTCTCCTGTTTGATCCTGGCAATCAATCGAGGAAGCATCGGGAAAGGTGGAAACACATAAGCCATGTTGAAGACCCAAGGTGCTGTCAGAGCATCTATCAGCACCGCTCCCGGGTCCCTGGACCTGGATCCGTAACAAGGAAGCTTGGCGTTCTGGCGAGACGCCATGAGATCCAGATCTGGTTTGCCCCAATGATGAAGCAGTTGTGCAAACACCTCCGGATGAAGTTCCCACTCCCCCGGATGAAAGGTCTGGTGACTTAGAAAATCCGCCTCCCAGTTCTCCACGCCTGGGATGTGGATCGCTGACAGGTGGCAAGAATGAGACTCTGCCCAGCGAATTATTTTTGAGAGTTCCATCATCGCTAGGGAACTCCTTGTTCCTCCTTGATGGTTGATGTAAGCCACAGTCGTGATGTTGTCCGACTGAAACCTGATGAACCTCAGAGTTGCTAACTGAGGCCAAGCCAGAAGAGCATTGAAAATTGCTCTTAATTCCAGAATGTTTATCGGAAGGAGTCTCTCCTCCTGAGTCCATGATCCCTGAGCCTTCAGGGAATTCCAGACTGCGCCCCAACCTAGAAGGCTGGCGTCTGTTGTTACAATCGTCCAATCTGGCCTGCGGAAGGGCATCCCCTTGGACAGATGTGGCAGAGAAAGCCACCATAGAAGAGAATCTCTGGTCTCTTGATCCAGATTTAGCAGAGGGGACCAATCTGAGTAATCCCCATTCCACTGACTTAGCATGCACAATTGCAGCGGTGTGAGATGCAGGCGCGCAAATGGTACTATGTCCATTGCCGCTACCATTAAGCCGATTACCTCCATGCACTGAGCCACTGACGGGTGTTGAATGGAATGAAGGACACGGCAAACATTTAGAAGTTTTGATAACCTGTCCTCCGTCAGGTAAATTTTCATTTCTACAGAATCTATAAGAGTCCCTAGAAAGGGAACTCTTGTGAGTGGCAATAGAGAACTCTTTTCTACGTTCACCTTCCACCCATGCGACCTTAGAAATGCCAGAACTAACTCTGTATGAGACTTGGCAGTTTGGAAACTTGACGCTTGTATCAGAATGTCGTCTAGGTATGGAGCTACCGCTATGCCTCGCGGTCTTAGTACCGCCAGAAGAGAGCCCAGAACCTTTGTAAAGATTCTTGGAGCCGTAGCTAACCCGAAAGGAAGAGCTACAAACTGGTAATGCCTGTTTAGGAAGGCAAATCTTAGATACCGGTAATGATCTTTGTGAATCGGTATGTGAAGGTAGGCATCCTTTAAATCCACTGTGGTCATGTACTGACCCTCTTGGATCATGGGTAAGATGGTTCGAATAGTTTCCATTTTGAACGATGGAACTCTTAGGAATTTGTTTAGGATCTTTAAGTCCAAGATTGGTCTGAAGGTTCCCTCTTTTTTGGGAACCACAAACAGATTTGAATAGAATCCTTGCCCGTGTTCCGACCGCGGAACTGGGTGGATCACTCCCATTAGTAAGAGGTCTTGTACACAGCGTAGAAACGCCTCTTTCTTTATCTGGTTTGCTGATAACCTTGAAAGATGAAATCTCCCTTGTGGAGGAGAAGCTTTGAAGTCCAGAAGATATCCCTGAGATATGATTTCCAACGCCCAGGGATCCTGGACATCTCTTGCCCAAGCCTGGGCAAAGAGAGAAAGTCTGCCCCCCACTATATCCGTTTCCGGATCGGGGGCCCTCACTTCATGCTGTCTTAGGGGCAGCAGCAGGTTTTCTGGCCTGCTTGCCCTTGTTCCAGGACTGGTTAGGTTTCCAGCCCTGTCTGTAGCGAGCAACAGTTCCTTCCTGTCTTGGAGCGGAGGAAGTTGATGCTGCTCCTGCCTTTAAATTACGAAAGGCACGAAAATTAGACTGTTTAGCCTTTGGTTTGGCCCTGTCTTGAGGCAGGGCATGGCCCTTACCTCCAGTAATGTCAGCGATAATTTCTTTCAAGCCGGGCCCGAATAATGTCTGCCCTTTGAAAGGAATATTAAGCAATTTAGATTTAGAAGTCACATCAGCTGACCAGGATTTAAGCCACAGCGCTCTGCGCGCTTGAATGGCGAATCCGGAGTTCTTAGCCGTAAGTTTGGTTAAGTGTACTACGGCATCAGAAATAAATGAATTAGCTAGCTTAAGGGCTTTAAGCTTGGTCATAATCTCATCCAATGGAGCTGTGCTAAGGGTCTCTTCCAGAGACTCAAACCAGAATGCCGCCGCAGCAGTGACAGGCGCGATGCATGCAAGGGGTTGTAATATAAAACCTTGCTGAACAAACATTTTCTTAAGGTAACCCTCTAACTTTTTATCCATTGGATCTGAAAAAGCACAGCTATCCTCCACCGGGATAGTGGTGCGCTTAGCCAGAGTAGAAACTGCTCCCTCCACCTTAGGGACCGTCTGCCATAGGTCCCGTGTGGTGGCGTCTATTGGAAACATTTTTCTAAATATAGGAGGGGGTGAAAAGGGCACACCGGGTCTATCCCACTCCTTGTTAACAATTTCTGTAAGCCTTTTAGGTATAGGAAAAACGTCAGTACACGCCGGTACCCGCAAAATATTTATCCAGCCTACATACTTTCTCTGGAATTGCAACCGTGTTACAATCATTCAGAGCCGCTAATACCTCCCCTAGTAATACACGGAGGTTCTCAAGCTTAAATTTAAAATTTGAAATCTCTGAATCCAGTTTACTTGGATCAGATCCGTCACCCACAGAATGAAGCTCTCCGTCCTCATGTTCTGCAAATTGTGACGCAGTATCAGACATGGCTCTACTATTATCAGCGCACTCTGTTCTTACCCCAGAGTGATCGCGTTTACCTCTTAATTCTGGCAATTTAGATAGTACTTCAGTCATAACATTAGCCATGTCTTGCAAAGTGATTTGTATGGGCCGCCCTGATGTACTTGGCGCCACAATATCATGCACCTCCTGAGCGGGAGGCGAAGGTACTGACACGTGAGGAGAGTTAGTCGGCATAACTTCCCCCTCGTTGTCTGGTGATATTTTTTTAACATATAAAGTTTGACTTTTATTCAAAGTAACATCTATACATTGAGTGCACAAATTTCTATTGGGCTCCACATTGGCCTTTAAACATAGTGAACAAACAGATTCATCTGTGTCAGACATGTTTAAACAGACTAGCAATAACACTAGCAAGCTTGGAAAAAACTTTTAAATAAATTTACAAGCTATATAAAAAACGCTACTGCGCCTTTAAGAAACATAAAAATGTGACACAGTTAAATTAACAATGAACCAAATATGTTAAAACAACCAAATTTTAACAGAAAATGTATAAAGTTAGCAGAGGATTGCACCCACCAGCAAAAGGATGATTAACCCCTTAATACCCAAAACGGATAACAGTTGAAATAATAAACGTTTTTATCACAGTCAAACACACTGTCACAGGTCTGCTGTGACTGATTACCTCCCTCAAAACTAGTTTTGGAGACCCCTGGGCTCGGTAGAGACGTCCTGGATCATGGAGGAAGAAATAGGAAGACTGTGACTAAATTTTTACTGCGCAATAAAGCGCTAAAATAGGCCCCTCCCACTCATATTACAACAGTGGGGAAGCTCAGTAAACTGTTTTTATGCAGAAAAAAACGACAGCCATGTGGTAAAAATCATGCCCATAAAGTTTTATCACCAAGTACCTCAGAAAAAACGATTAACATGCCAGTAAACGTTTTAAAATTGAAAATTATGAAGTGTTATTAATAAGCCTGCTGCTAGTCGCTTTCACTGCAGTGCAGGCTCAAATATTACTTTAATATTGACAGTATTTTCTTAGTGAAATTCCATTCCCCAGAAATACCTCAGAGTATACATTCATACATATCAGCCTGATACCAGTCGCTACTTCTGCATTTAAGGCTGCACTTACATTACATCGGTATTAGCAGTATTTTCTCATTCAATTCCATTCCTTAGAAAATAATTTACTGCACATACCTCCTTGCAGGTGGGCCCTGCATGCTATCCCCTGTTCTGAAGTTACCTCACTCCTCAGAATGGCCGAGAACAGCAAGTGGATCTTAGTTACGACCGCTAAGATCATAGAAAACTCAGGCAGATTCTTCTTCTAATGCTGCCTGAGAACAAACAACACACTCCGGTGCCGTTTAAAATAACAAACTTTTGATTGAAGAAATAAAAACTAAGTTTAACACACCACAGTCCTCTCACACGTCCTATCTTTAGTTAGGTGCAAGAGAATGACTGGGTATGACGTAGAGGGGAGGAGCTATATAGCAGCTCTGCTTGGGTGATCCTCTTGCACTTCCTGTTAGGGAGGAGTTATAATCCCATAAGTAATGGATGACCCGTGGACTGACTACACTTAACAGGAGAAATTGATGGCCTCTTCACTATACTCCAAAGTGAACTTTAAACCTGACACAGCATAATTTAGGTGTCTTACAAATGTTCCTAGGGACTTAACGCTACCCCCCCCCCCCCATGGCAAACACATCATCTATATATCGCCACCAGATGGCGCCATGTTTCAAAAATAAATTGTGTTCATATACATATTTCTCTTCAAATGTACCCATGTATATGTTGGCATATGAGGGGGCTACATTATAGCCCATAGCTGTACCTTGCTTCTGCACATAGAAAGAGTCTTGGAACAAAAAATAGTTATGATACAAAATTATTCTCAATATGTGCAATATATCAAAAAATGCAAGTTGCCTTTCATCAATCATACAGTTTACTTTTTTTCAAAGTATTAATGACAGCCCCTATTCCACATTCATGCCTTATAGATGTGTACAAGTTACCTACATCTAAAGTAAATAAAATGAATTTATCATAAGTATCTTTTTAAATGAGAACTATTGAGTTCTACAAAAGGTTGTAAAATTGTGTGCATAAATTTGGATAAATTAGAAAACACAGAATCAACAGAGGCCACGGTAGGACGACCTGGGGGGGTATTTATTATTTTTATGAATTTTTGGCAACATATACATTACAGGTGTAATAGGATTCTGATTATATAAATAATTCTTTAAAGGGACAATGAACCCAATTTTTATTCGTTCGTGATTCAGACAGAGCATGCAATTTTAAGCAACTTTCTAATTTACTCCTATTATCAATTTTTCTTCGTTCTCTTGCTATTTTTATTTGAAAAAAGGCATCTAAGCTTTTTTTTTGGTTCAGACCTCTGGACAGGACTTTTTATTGGTGGATGAATTTATCCACCAATCGGCAAGAACAACCCAGGTTGTTCACCAAAAATGGGCCGGCATCTAAATTTACATTCTTGCATTTCAAATAAAGATACCAAGAGAATGAAAAAAAATTGATAATAGGAGTAAATTAGAAAGATGCTTAAAATGTCATGCTCTATCTGAATCACGAAAGAAAAAAATTGGGTTCAGTGTCCCTTATCTTTACATCAATAACTTTACCATCAATTGCTCTTTGTAAGATAAAACAACTTTCCTTCTGTATTCGAGCAGTGGGGTTAATCTCTGATTTTTTATATACACCGGATCTGATAATTGGTTACTAATTTCTTGGATATAATAATCCTTCCCATGATAACGGTAGCTCCGCCCTTATCGGCAGATTTTATGATGATATCCTTTTCTTTTAAGGTTTTTATAGCATGTTCCTCATCTCTAGAAATATTGAATTCATTTTTTAATTTTTAAAAAATTATTTTTCAGTGATTCAATATCTTTATCAACTAAAGAAATAAAAGTTTAAATACTGTGACTTTGTTGTGCAGTGTTAGATATATTTACCACCAACGATGCAGTCCTACATTGTATTTCTTCCGGTGTTTCTACTGCTTGTGCTGGAGGCGGCCATACTGATTCCTTCCTCGGTTCATACCTTGGTTCTGCCCACGGCCCCTTGTTCTCACCATACATATGGCATGCAGGGCACCGGTGTTTGCGGCCACCTCTCCTCCTCCTTCGCTTCCTTGATCCTTTGTAAACCCCTCACCTGAGGACGTAGTCTCCAGTGATGTGTTTGCACTTTCACTTAACACACACCTGAATGCTCAAGACCAGCAAACTGCTAAAACTTTCGCTTTTATAGAGGTGGTCACATTTGCTGATGATCAATTAATCAAGGGCATTTAAATAGCAGCACCTGGCTGCTACTTAGCCTCTTAATTCCTATTAAAGCAATAAGGGTGTACTTAGTTTTTCCCACATGGGGGTATATTTAACAATGTGTGAACTGCTGGTGCAATGCCGCCGTCTGCAGATTCGTGGCCAATCGGCCGCTAGCAAGGGCTGTCAATCAACCCGATCGTATTCGATCAGGTTGATTTCTGTCCGCGGCGTCAGAGCAGGCGGACAAGTTATGGAGCAGCGGTCTTTAGACCCGAAGGCTCGCTGGAAACAAGGGGCATCAAGCTCCATACGAAGCTTGATAAATATGCCCCATGGCTTCTCCATTTTGGCTTTATTTTTTTATAATCTCCTGATATGTAAAACCATAGAATTCAAAGAGGGTGTACTTACTTTTTCGCATGCATATATTTTTTTAAGAGAGGGACATGTCTTCTAGAAAAACATAATTTATGCTTACCTGATAAATTCCTTTCTTCTGTTGTGTGATCAGTCCACGGGTCATCATTACTTCTGGGATATAACTCCTCCCCAACAGGAAATGCAAGAGGATTCACCCAGCAGAGCTGCATATAGCTCCTCCCCTCTACGTCAGTCCCAGTCATTCGACCAAGAATCAACGAGAAAGGAGTAACCAAGGGTGAAGTGGTGACTGGAGTATAATTTAAAAGATATTTACCTGCCTTAAAAACAGGGCGGGCCGTGGACTGATCACACAACAGAAGAAAGGAATTTATCAGGTAAGCATAAATTATGTTTTCTTCTGTTATGTGTGATCAGTCCACGGGTCATCATTACTTCTGGGATACCAATACCAAAGCAAAAGTACACGGATGACGGGAGGGATAGGCAGGCTCATTATACAGAAGGAACCACTGCCTGAAGAACCTTTCTCCCAAAAATAGCCTCCGAAGAAGCAAAAGTGTCAAATTTGTAAAATTTGGAAAAAGTATGAAGCGAAGACCAAGTTGCAGCCTTGCAAATCTGTTCAACAGAGGCCTCATTCTTAAAGGCCCAAGTGGAAGCCACAGCTCTAGTGGAGTGAGCTGTAATTCTTTCAGGAGGCTGCTGTCCAGCAGTCTCATAGGCTAAACGTATTATGCTACGAAGCCAAAAAGAGAGAGAGGTAGCCGAAGCTTTTTGACCTCTCCTCTGTCCAGAATAAACGACAAACAGGGAAGAAGTTTGGCGAAAATCTTTAGTTGCCTGCAAGTAGAACTTGAGAGCACGAACTACATCCAGATTGTGTAGAAGACGTTCCTTCTTTGAAGAAGGATTTGGACAAGGATGGAACAACAATCTCTTGATTGATATTCCTGTTAGTGACTACCTTAGGTAAGAACCCAGGTTTAGTACGCAGAACTACCTTGTCTGAGTGAAAAATCAGATAAGGAGAATCACAATGTAATGCTGATAACTCAGAGACTCTTCGAGCCGAGGAAATAGCCATTAAAAAGAGAACTTTCCAAGATAACAATTTTATATCAATGGAATGAAGGGGTTCAAACGGAACACCCTGTAAAACGTTAAGAACTAAGTTTAAACTCCATGGCGGAGCAACAGCTTTAAATACAGGCTTGATCCTAGCTAAAGCCTGACAAAAAGCCTGGACGTCTGGATTTTCTGACAGACGCCTGAGTAACAAGATGGACAGAGCTGAAATCTGTCCCTTTAATGAACTAGCTGATAAACCCTTTTCTAAACCTTCTTGTAGAAAGGACAATATTCTAGGGATCCTAACCTTACTCCAGGAGTAACGTTTGGATTCGCACCAGTATAGGTATTTACGCCATATTTTATGGTAAATCTTTCTGGTAACAGGCTTCCTAGCCTGTATCAGGGTATCAATAACCGACTCAGAAAAACCACGTTTTGATAAAATCAAGCGTTCAATTTCCAAGCAGTCAGTTTCAGAGAAGTTAGATTTTGATGTTTGAATGGACCCTGTATCAGAAGGTCCTGTCTTAGAGGTAGAGACCAAGGCGGACAGGATGACATGTCCACTAGATCTGCATACCAAGTCCTGCGTGGCCATGCAGGCGCTATTAGAATCACTGATGCTCTCTCCTGTTTGATTTTGGCAATCAATCGAGGAAGCAGCGGGAAGGGTGGAAACACATAAGCCATCCCGAAGTTCCAAGGTGCTGTCAAAGCATCTATCAGAACCGCTCCCGGATCCCTGGATCTGGACCCGTAGTGAGGAAGTTTGGCGTTCTGGCGAGACGCCATGAGATCTATCTCTGGTTTGCCCCAACGTCGAAGTATTTGGGCAAAGACCTCCGGATGAAGTTCCCACTCTCCCGGATGAAAAGTCTGGCGACTCAAGAAATCCGCCTCCCAGTTCTCCACTCCCGGGATGTGGATTGCTGACAGGTGGCAAGAGTGAGACTCTGCCCAGCGAATTATCTTTGATACTTCCATCATTGCTAGGGAGCTTCTTGTCCCTCCCTGATGGTTGATGTAAGCTACAGTCGTGATATTGTCCGACTGAAACCTGATGAACCCCCGAGTTGTTAATTGGGGCCAAGCCAGAAGGGCATTGAGAACTGCTCTCAATTCCAGAATGTTTATTGGAAGGAGACTCTCCTCCTGATTCCATAATCCCTGAGCCTTCAGAGAATTCCAGACAGCGCCCCAACCTAGTAGGCTGGCGTCTGTTGTTACAATTGTCCAGTCTGGCCTGCTGAATGGCATCCCCCTGGACAGGTGTGGCCGATAAAGCCACCATAGAAGAGAATTTCTGGTCTCTTGATTCAGATTCAGAGTAGGGGACAAATCTGAGTAATCCCCATTCCACTGACTTAGCATGCACAATTGCAGCGGTCTGAGGTGTAGGCGTGCAAAAGGTACTATGTCCATTGCCGCTACCATTAAGCCGATCACCTCCATGCATTGAGCTACTGACGGGTGTTGAATGGAATGAAGGACACGGCATGCATCTTGAAGCTTTGTTAACCTGTCTTCTGTCAGGTAAATCTTCATTTCTACAGAATCTATAAGAGTCCCCAAGAATGGAACCCTTGTGAGAGGAAAAAGAGAACTCTTCTTTTCGTTCACTTTCCATCCATGCGACCTTAGAAATGCCAGAACTAACTCTGTATGAGACTTGGCAGTTTGAAAGCTTGAAGCTTGTATTAGAATGTCGTCTAGGTACGGAGCTACCGAAATCCCTCGCGGTCTTAGTACCGCCAGAAGGGCACCCAGAACCTTTGTGAAGATTCTTGGGGCCGTAGCCAATCCGAATGGAAGAGCTACAAACTGGTAGTGCCTGTCTAGGAAGGCAAACCGTAGGTACCGGTGATGATCTTTGTGAATCGGTATGTGAAGGTAAGCATCTTTTAAATCCACTGTGGTCATGTACTGACCCTTTTGGATCATGGGTAAGATTGTCCGAATAGTTTCCATTTTGAACGATGGAACTCTTAGGAATTTGTTTAGAATCTTTAAATCTAAGATTGGCCTGAAAGTTCCCTCTTTTTTGGGAACCACAAACAGGTTTGAGTAGAACCCTTGTCCTTGTTCCGACCGCGGAACCGGATGGATCACTCCCATTAATAACAGATCTTGTACACAGCGTAGAAACGCTTCTTTCTTTATCTGGTTTGTTGACAACCTTGACAGATGAAATCTCCCTCTTGGGGGAGATAATTTGAAGTCTAGAAGGTATCCCTGAGATATGATCTCTAGCGCCCAGGGATCCTGAACATCTCTTGCCCAGGCCTGGGCGAAGAGAGAAAGTCTGCCCCCCACTAGATCCGGTCCCGGATCGGGGGCTCTCGGTTCATGCTGTCTTTGGGGCAGCAGCAGGTTTCCTGGCCTGTTTGCCCTTGTTCCAGGACTGGTTAGGCTTCCAGCCTTGCCTGTAACGAGCAACAGCTCCTTCCTGTTTTGGTGCAGTGGAGGTTGATGCTGCTCCTGTTTTGAAATTCCGAAAGGGACGAAAATTAGACTGTCTAGCCTTAGCTTTGGCTTTGTCTTGAGGTAGGGCGTGGCCCTTACCTCCTGTAATGTCAGCGATAATTTCTTTCAAACCGGGCCCAAATAAAGACTGCCCCTTGAAAGGTATATTAAGTAATTTGGACTTAGAAGTAACATCAGCTGACCAGGATTTTAGCCACAGCGCCCTACGTGCCTGTATGGCGAATCCTGAGTTCTTAGCCGTAAGTTTGGTTAAATGTACTACGGCCTCCGAAATGAATGAATTAGCTAGTTTAAGGACTCTAAGCCTGTCCATAATGTCGTCTAGCGTAGATGAACTAAGGTTCTCTTCCAGAGACTCAATCCAAAATGCTGCCGCAGCCGTAATCGGCGCGATACATGCAAGGGGTTGCAATATAAAACCTTGTTGAACAAACATTTTCTTAAGGTAACCCTCTAATTTTTTATCCATTGGATCTGAAAAAGCACAGCTATCCTCCACCGGGATAGTGGTACGCTTAGCTAAAGTAGAAACTGCTCCCTCCACCTTAGGGACCGTTTGCCATAAGTCCCGAGTGGTGGCGTCTATTGGAAACATCTTTCTAAATATTGGAGGGGGTGAGAACGGCACACCGGGTCTGTCCCACTCCTTAGTAACAATTTCAGTTAATCTCTTAGGTATAGGAAAAACGTCAGTACTCGCCGGTACCGCAAAGTATTTATCCAACCTACACAGTTTCTCTGGTATTGCAACGGTGTTACAATCATTGAGAGCTGCTAAGACCTCCCCTAGTAATACACGGAGGTTCTCCAATTTAAATTTAAAATTTGAAATATCTGAATCCAATCTGTTTGGATCAGAACCGTCACCCACAGAATGAAGCTCTCCGTCCTCATGCTCTGCAAGCTGTGACGCAGTATCAGACATGGCCCTAGTATTGTCAGCGCACTCTGTTCTCACCCCAGAGTGATCACGCTTGCCTCTTAGTTCTGGTAATTTAGACAAAACTTCAGTCATAACAGTAGCCATATCATGTAATGTTATCTGTAATGGCCGCCCAGATGTACTAGGCGCCATAATATCACGCACCTCCCGGGCGGGAGATGCAGGTACTGCCGCGTGAGGCGAGTTAGTCGGCATAACTCTCCCCTCGCAGTTTGGTGAAATTTGTTCACATTGTACAGATTGACTTTTATTTAAAGTAGCATCAATACAGTTAGTACATAAATTTCTATTGGGCTCCACCTTGGCATTGGAACAAATGACACAGATATCTTCCTCTGAGTCAGACATGTTTAACACACTAGCAATAACTTGCAACCTGGTTATAATCTTTTTTAGCAAAAACGTACTGTGCCTCAAGGAGGTACTAAACGATTAAATGACAGTTGAGATAATGAACTGAAAAACAGTTATAGCATCAAACTTTAAAACAACACAACTTTTAGCAAAGGTTTGTTCCCATTAGTAAAATAACAATAATTAAATTTGACATAAAAATTACAGAGCAACGTTTTTATTCACAGTCAATATAAAATTCTCACAGCTCTGCTGAGAGAATATACCTCCCTCCAAAGAAGTTTGAAGACCCCTGAGATCTGTCAGAGATGAACCGGATCATGCAGGAAAAATAAGAGTAGCTGACTGGAAATTTTTGATGCGTAGCAAAGAGCGCCAAAAACGGCCCCTCCCTCTCATACACAGCAGTGAAGAGAAACGAAACTGTCACAATTAAAAGCAAACAACTGCCAAGTGGAAAATAATGCCCAAATATTTATTCACTCAGTACCTCAGCAATGTAAACGATTCTACATTCCAGCAAAAACGTTTAACATGATAAATACTTATTAAAAGGATTAGTGACCTTTAACAGAGTAGTTCCGGTGAAATACCATCCCCAGAATACTGAAGTGTATACATACATGTCATTATAACGGTATGGCAGGATTTTCTCATCAATTCCATTCAGAAAATAAAAACTGCTACATACCTCAATGCAGATTCATCTGCCCGCTGTCCCCTGATCTGAAGCTTTTACCTCCCTCAGATGGCCGAGAACAGCAATATGATCTTAACTACTCCGGTTAAAATCATAGTAAAAAACTCTGGTAGATTCTTCTTCAAACTCTGCCAGAGAAGTAATAACACGCTCCGGTGCTATTGTAAAATAACAAACTTTTGATTGAAGTCATAAAAACTAAGTATAATCACCATAGTCCTCTCACACATCCTATCTAGTCGTTGGGTGCAAGAGAATGACTGGGACTGACGTAGAGGGGAGGAGCTATATGCAGCTCTGCTGGGTGAATCCTCTTGCATTTCCTGTTGGGGAGGAGTTATATCCCAGAAGTAATGATGACCCGTGGACTGATCACACATAACAGAAGAAATAAACTTTATTAGGGGTCTCTAGACACAACAGTATGTAATATCCCATTCCCAAGCAAATCCCTGTGTATTGTGTTTATACTTTTTTTTCTTTAAAACATATGCTTTGTACTTTCCAAGACCACCATCATTTGAAAGAGCAGGCAAGTTATCTTTCAAATGGGGTATTGGAGGTCTGTGGCTAGTAAATGAGCTGAGATTGAGAGGTTTGAACAGCAACCTCCATGCAGCTCTTTTACCTGCTCCCTTACCTGTCTGTCATATGAAGGCTACGCCCCTCTGTGATGTCCCCACGCACATTCATGGTGACATCACCGGCACTCCCATGTAGCTCTGGGAGTATCACACACTATGTCATCAATGATAGGGTCTGTAGTGCAGGGGAATCACTGATCTGGTGCTGTGACCAGCAGTTTCCCTTCATGACGAGACCGGATCATCATGCACTCCGTTCTCGTCACATGCCGACAAGTGGTTAAATAATTATCTAGATATTTTCAAGAGGCTATGTGAGAAAGACATTTCCTCCATTCATTTTCACATAGTAGTGATTATGTCACTCACAACAGTACAAATGCATATTGTATGTATTAATTAAATATTATTTTCACTTTAACTGTAAATAGCTGTTTGCAGTCATAAATGTGGATTTATAAATTAAGCCTGTTTACCCTTTTTAATAGATTAGTGCAACAACGTATTCTAAATGCTCTTATTAGGACCACTTTATCTTGAAAATTAAAGGAGCATTGTACATTAGATTTATATTTGCATAAATGTTTACTAGAAGATCCATTTATTAGGCCCATCTTGGCATGTTTTTGTAAAAATGTATAGTTTTGCTTATTTTTAAATACTCCTAACCAAGCCCCAAAGTTGTAGATGTATACTAATATCTACAGATTTTTGCTTGCTTCTGTTTTTCTAATAGGTCTTTGCATATTCAGTGGAGGGGGGAGTGTCTGCTCTTCCTACTTTTTCAGCCCCTTTCACTGGGTGTCCCTGCCTAACCTCATTAACAGAGCTAAACTGGGATCTTCTAAGTAAGTTTTTAAACAGTTTTATACTGGATTTTTATATCAGTATCCTTCTTTATAGTAGTGTCTAGTACATGCAGTTATATGAAAATTGGTGTATAGTCAAAATTGAAGTTTTTTAGCTGTGATTAAGCATGCAATTTAAAAAAAAAGACTTTTGAAATTCATGTTATTATCAGATGTATCTGTTTCTCCTGATATAATTTAATGAACCTAAGCTCTTTTCCATTACCTGATACTTAGGTAGGCTCTGGAGCATGCACCAAACTATAATTCATAACATTGTTTCAGACATTGTTGCAAACACTGGTGCCATATAGTGCTTAGGACAAATGCACGGTGTTCCACAAAGGATACCAAAAGCGAAACAAATATAATAATAGTATTACATTTCATTCTGTATTCGATGTTGATATTCATAACCCATTATGAAACAGTTAAGCTTCTGCTCAATTGTCAGACATTCTATTAAGCTCTTGAAAATGTAGTAAATACCAAAAAGCACTATTGTTGGGTTTCCCTATAGTCATACAAGGTAATAGCTCTCTCTCCTATTTCAGATAGAAAGTGGTGTGTTACTATGGGATTGGTGCTGAGTATAATAGTAACTTATTGAGAAAATTCAGCATAGACACTGAAAAAAGTATACACTTATAAGCACTCCCCAAAACTTATTCTCACACATAAATGGCTGAACAAAAGAAAATTAAGAGGTAAATTACCCCAACTTGTGACACAAAGGAGAAAAAATAAATAAAAAATATAACCTTTGGGGACGGAGCCAACTTTAGAAGCGACAAGACGCATATCTGTGGAGCTCCGGAGCTTAGATTTATAATTTACCTTTTTTAATGTGTTGGAGCATAGCTACTACAATGAAAACAACACAGGTGGTAGCAGAAAAACATAATTTATGTAAGAACTTACCTGATAAATTCATTTCTTTCATATTAGCAAGAGTCCATGAGCTAGTGACGTATGGGATATACATTCCTACCAGGAGGGGCAAAGTTTCCCAAACCTTAAAATGCCTATAAATACACCCCTCACCACACCCACAATTCAGTTTAACGAATAGCCAAGAAGTGGGGTGATAAGAAAAAAGTGCGAAAGCATATAAAATAAGGAATTGGAATAATTGTGCTTTATACAAAAAAATCATAACCACCACAAAAAAGGGCGGGCCTCATGGACTCTTGCTAATATGAAAGAAATGAATTTATCAGGTAAGTTCTTACATAAATTATGTTTTCTTTCATGTAATTAGCAAGAGTCCATGAGCTAGTGACGTATGGGATAATGACTACCCAAGATGTGGATCTTTCCACACAAGAGTCACTAGAGAGGGAGGGATAAAATAAAGACAGCCAATTCCTGCTGAAAATAATCCACACCCAAAATAAAGTTTAATGAAAAACATAAGCAGAAGATTCAAACTGAAACCGCTGCCTGAAGTACTTTTCTACCAAAAACTGCTTCAGAAGAAGAAAATACATCAAAATGGTAGAATTTGGTAAAAGTATGCAAAGAGGACCAAGTTGCTGCTTTGCAAATCTGATCAACCGAAGCTTCATTCCTAAACGCCCAGGAAGTAGAAACTGACCTAGTAGAATGAGCTGTAATCCTCTGAGGCGGAGTTTTACCCGACTCAACATAGGCAAGATGAATTAAAGATTTCAACCAAGATGCCAAAGAAATGGCAGAAGTTTTCTGGCCTTTCTAGAACCGGAAAAGATAACAAATAAACTAGAAGTCTTTCGGAAAGACTTAGTAGCTTCAACATAATATTTCAAAGCTCTAACAATATCCAAAGAATGCAACGATTTCTCCTTAGAATTCTTAGGATTAGGACATAATGAAGGAACCACAATGTCTCTACTAATGTTGTTGGAATTCACAACTTAGGTAAAAATTCAAAAGAAGTTCGCAACACCGCCTTATCCTGATGAAAAATCAGAAAAGGAGACTCACAAGAAAGAGCAGATAATTCAGAAACTCTTCTGGCAGAAGAGATGGCCAAAAGGAACAAAACTTTCCAAGAAAGTAATTTAATGTCCAATGAATGCATAGGTTCAAATGGAGGAGCTTGAAGAGCCCCCAGAACCAAATTCAAACTCCAAGGAGGAGAAATTGACTTAATGACAGGCTTTATACGAACCAAAGCTTGTACAAAACAATGAATATCAGGAAGAATAGCAATCTTTCTGTGAAAAAGAACAGAAAGAGCAGAGATTTGTCCTTTCAAGGAACTTGCGGACAAACCCTTATCTAAACCATCCTGAAGAAACTGTAATATTCTCGGTATTCTAAAAGAATGCCAAGAAAAATGATGAGAAAGACACCAAGAAATATAAGTCTTCCAGACTCTATAATATATCTCTCTGGATACAGATTTACGAGCCTGAAACATAGTATTAATCACAGAGTCAGAGAAACCTCTTTGACCAAGAATCAAGCGTTCAATCTCCATACCTTTAAATTTAAGGATTTCAGATCCTGATGGAAAAAAGGACCTTGAGACAGAAGGTCTGGTCTTAACGGAAGAGTCCACGGTTGGCAAGAGGCCATCCGGACAAGATCCGCATACCAAAACCTGTGAGGCCATGCCGGAGCTACCAGCAGAACAAACGAGCATTCCTTCAGAATCTAGGAGATTACTCTTGGAAGAAGAACTAGAGGCGGAAAGATATAGGCAGGATGATACTTCCAAGGAAGTGATAATGCATCCACTGCCTCCGCCTGAGGATCCCGGGATCTGGACAGATACCTGGGAAGTTTCTTGTTTAGATGAGAAGCCATCAGATCTATTTCTGGAAGTTCCCACATTTGAATAATCTGAAGAAATACCTCTGGGTGAAGAGACCATTCGCCCGGATGCAACGTTTGGCGACTGAGATAATCCGCTTTCCAATTGTCCATACCTGGGATATGAACCGCAGAGATTAGACAGGAGCTGGATTCCGCCCAAACCAAAATTCAAGATACTTCTTTCATAGCCAGAGGACTGTGAGTCCCTCCTTGATGATTGATGTATGCCACAGTTGTGACATTGTCTATCTGAAAACAAATGAACAACTCTCTCTTCAGAAGAGGCCAAGACTGAAGAGCTCTGAAAATTGCACGGAGTTCCAAAATATTGATCGGAAATCTCACCTCCTGAGATTCCCAAACCCCTTGTGCCGTCAGATAACCCCACACAGCTCCCCAACCTGTAAGACTTGCATCTGTTGAGATTATAGTCCAGGTCGGAAGAACAAGAAGCCCCCTGAACTAAACGATGGTGATCTGTCCACCATGTCAGAGAGTGTCGTAAAATCGGTTTAAAGATATTAATTGAGATATCTTTGAGTAATCCCTGCACCGTTGGTTCAGCATACAGAGCTGAAGAGGTCGCATGTGAAAATGAGCAAAGGAGATCGCATCTGATGCGGCAGTCCTAAGACCCAACATTTCCATGCATAAGGCTACCAAAGGGAATGATTGTGACTGAAGGTTTTGACAAGCTGATATCAATGTTAAACTTCTCTTGTCTGACAAGGACAGAGTCATAGACACTGAATCTATCTAGAAACCTAAAAAGGTTACCCTTGTCTGAGGAATCAATGAATTGATTGGTAAATTGATCCTCCAACCATGAACTTGAAGAAACAACACAAGTCGATTCGTATGAGATTCTTCGAAAATGAGAAGACTGAGCAAGTACCAAGATATCGTCCAAATAAGGAAATACCAAAACCCTGTTCTCTGATTACAGAAAGAAGGGCACCGAGAACCTTTGAAAAAAATTCTTGGAACTGAGGCTAGGCCAAACGGTAGAGCCAAAAAACTGGTAATGCTTGTCTAAAAAGAGAATCTCAGACACTAAAAGTGATCTGGATGAATCGGAATATGCAGATACACATCCTGTAAATCTATTGTAGACATATAATGCCCTTGCTAAACAAAAGGCAGGATAGTCCTACAGTAACCATCTTGAATGTTGGTATCCTAACATAACGATTCAATAATGATAGATCCGGAACTGGTCTGAAGGAATTGACCTTCTTTGGTACAATGAAGAGATAAAATAAAACCCCAGCCCCTGTTCCAGAACTGGAACTGGCATAAATACTCCAGCCAACTCTAGATCTGAAACACATTTCAGAAATGCTGAGCCTTTGCTGTGTTAACTGGGACACGGGAAAGAAAAAAATCTCTTAGCAGGAGGCCTTAACTTGAAGCCAATTCTGTACCTTTCTGAAACAATGTTCTGAAACCAGAGATTGAGAACGGAATTGATCCAAATTTCTTTGAAGAAAACGTAATCTGCCCCATACCAGCTGAGCTGGAATAAGGGCCGCACCTTCATAGGTACTTAGGAGCTGGCTATAGGTTTCTATAAGGCTTGGATATATTCCAAACTGGAAATAGTTTCCAAACTGATACCGCTCCTGAGGATGAAGGATCAGGCTTTTGTTCCTTGTTGTGAGGAAAGGAACGAAAATGATTATTTACCCTGGAAAGAAAGGGAAAGCAAAGTTGACTTAGAAGACATATCAGCATTCCAAGTTTAATCCATAAAGCTTTTCTAGCTAAAATAGCTAGAGACATATACCTGACATCAACTCTAATGATATCAAAAGATGGTATCACCAATAAAATTATTAGCATGTTATAGAATAATAATAATGCTATAAAATTATGATCTGTTACTTGTTGCGCTAAAGCTTCTAACCAAAAAGTTGAAGCTGCAGCAACATCCGCTAAAAATATAGCAGGTCTAAGAAGATTACCTGAACATAAGTAAGCTTTTCTTAGAAAGGATTCAATTTTCCTATCTAAAGGATCCTTAAATGAAGTACTATCTGCCGTAGGAATAGTAGTACATTAGCAGGAGTAGAGACAGCCCCATAACCTTAGGGATTTTTGTCCCAAAAAACTCTAATCTGTCAGATGGCACAGGATATAATTGCTTAAACGTCTAGAAGGAGTAAATAAATTACCCAAATTATTCCATTCCCTGGAAATTACTTCAGAAATAGCATCAGGGAGATAACACTTCTGGAATAACTACAGGAGATTTAAAAACCTTATTTAAACGTTTACATTTAGTATCAAGAGGACCAGAATCCTCTATTTCTAATGCAAATAATACTTCTTTAAGTAAAGAACGAATAAATTCCATCTTGAACAAATACAAAGATTTATCAGCATCAACCTCTGAGACAGAAACCTCTGAACCAGAAGAACCATTATCAGTATCAGAATGATGATGTTCATTTAAAAATTCATCTGAAAAAAGAGAAGTTTTAAAAGACTTTTATGTATACTAGAAGGAGAAATAACAGACATAGCCTTCTTAATGGATTTAAAAAATAAAATCTCTTATGTTATCAGGAACACTCTGAAAATTAGATGTTGACGGAACAGCAACAGGTAATGTAACAGTACTAAAGGAAATTTTATCTGCATTAATAAGTTTGACATGACATGCAATACAAACAACAGCTGGAGAAACAGATACCAAAAGTTTATAGCAGATACACTTAGCTTGGTAGCTCCAGCACTGGGCAGTGATTTTCCTGAAGTATCTTCTGACTCAGTTGCAACGTGGAACATCTTGCAATATGTAAAAGAAAAAAACAACATATAAAGCAAAATTGATCAAATTCCTTAAATGACAGTTTCAGGAATGGGAAAAAAATGCCAGTGAACAAGCTTCTAGCAACCAGAAGCAATAAATAATGTGACTTAAATAATGTGGAGACAAAAGTGACGCCCATATTTTTTAGCGCCAAAAAAGACGCCCACATTATTTGGCGCCTAAATGCTTTTGGCGCCAAAAATGACGCCACATCCGGAACGCCGACATTTTTGACGCAAAAAACGTCAAAAAATGACGCAACTTCCGGCGACACGTATGACGCCGGAAACAGAAAAAAAAATTTGCGCCAAAAAAGTCCGCGCCATGAATGACGCAATAAAATGAAGCATTTTCTGCCCCCGCGAGCCTAACAGCCCACAGGGAAAAAGTCAAATTTTTTAAGGTAAGAAAAAATGATTGAAACAAATGCATTTATCCCAAATATGAAACTGACTGTCTGAAAAATAAGGAATGTTGAACATTCTGAGTCAAGGCAAATAAATGTTTGAATACATATATTTAGAACTTTATAAACAAAGTGCCCAACCATAGCTTAGAGTGTCACAGAAAATAAGATTTACTTACCCCAGGACACTCATCTACATGTTTGTAGAAAGCCAAACCAGTACTGAAACGAGAATCAGCAGAGGTAATGGTATATATAAGAGTATATCGTCGATCTGAAAAGGGAGGTAAGAGATGAATCTCTACGACCGATAACAGAGAACCTATGAAATAGACCCCGTAGAAGGAGATCACTGCATTCAAATAGGCAATACTCTCCTCACATCCCTCTGACATTCACTGCACGCTGAGAGGAAAACCGGGCTCCAACTTGCTGCGGAGCGCATATCAACGTAGAATCTAGCACAAACTTACTTCACCACCTCCATCGGAGGCAAAGTTTGTAAAAACTGAATTGTGGGTGTGGTGAGGGGTGTATTTATAGGCATTTTAAGGTTTGGGAAACTTTGCCCCTCCTGGTAGGAATGTATATCCCATACGTCACTAGCTCATGGACTCTTGCTAATTACATGAAAGAAATCTACATATACTACCATGGAAATTTAGGGGCGGATTAACTGACTACAAACATGAACTAAGTCCCTTAAGAGAGAGACACGCAAACACAGTCACTTGGGCCTTGGATATCCCTTTTATTAAAGATCCGTGTAGCTGAGACTCTCGCATGCAGCCCTCTCAGTCGTTTAGGTAACGAAGTGTAAAAAAAAAACTAGAGACTTATCAAGCTTATAGCAGTATGCTAAAAAAAAAAAAATTCTGCATTGCCCAGCTGCCACGTGCTTGGGGTAAGAGCCCATAATGGAGACTGGCAGGTGTGTTCTGCCCGATTTATGTGGCCTAATAGATACCTACCAAGTCATACTTGAAGAAACGCTGAGGGTGGGAATTCATCCCTTGGATAACCCTACTTCGGAGCCAGCTCTTAAGCCAAGCCTTGTTTTGATGGAGAAGAAGGGTGAATATGCTGCGTAGTCCTGATGCAATCAGCATACCGAAGCCACAATTTGGAGAGACCCGGAGCTGATCCACTTGGTGGCGGCCGAGATGCCGAGATCCCTGGAAATTTCAGAATCCGGAGAAGACTTTGCTCTGACTGAGGAGGACTCAACTTGGGAAATACAGAAGGGCGAGAGAGGCCATCTGAAACACACTGATTGGCGGCTGACTCAGAAGATAGGTAGACACACCGGCTTTTTCCCAATATTATCAGAGCACTCCCTGCAATCGGGTTACATTTTCCAGCACTGCTCTTCTACCAAAATCCACCATATTTTTTGAGGTAGACCTAACATTTCATGAGGTTGGGATCGGATAAATTATCTGAAAAGGTATAGGTCCTTCCAACATCTTTCAAATGGGACACAATATGTTAAAAGGACAGAAAATGGTTTATATTTCTCTGATCAGAGGGACTTTATTTAAATTATATGGTGTTTTAGAGTTTATATTTAACTTTTCAATATTTCAGTGTTTTTCAATATTTATGCTGACGCTCTGTCTGCGGCCGAGACAGAGGTTGTTGGATTAGCTTTCTGTTGATATTTAAGACATACTGAAACTGACCTTTACATGTTATCTTCTACTAAATGGTTATATACAATTAGCTTACTATATGCTATTACTTGACACCACATGTGAGACAAGAGGACAATATTATGCTTCTGACCTTATGTAATACTCATAGCCCCTCCTCTTTACAGATATTATACATAGGCGCACCTATTTGTAATAATTATGGTCACGCTATAATTTACATGACTAC
Source organism: Bombina bombina (assembly GCF_027579735.1). Taxonomy (NCBI): domain Eukaryota; kingdom Metazoa; phylum Chordata; class Amphibia; order Anura; family Bombinatoridae; genus Bombina; species Bombina bombina. Next base: position 171,396,842 of record NC_069505.1, read on the forward strand.
CTACTACGTACTGTATGTGTTCAATAGGATAAGAGGAGAGGCAGAATAGTACAGCTCTATTGGGCTATATGTATATGTATATATTACAAAAGTATAATTGTAGAGGTTTTATAGCTCAGCTCCATATTACTTGTAGATTTTGGCCTGTTTTGTGTAGCAGGTCAATTCCTTAATAGCCATCCACTTTTTTTTATTTTTAATGGATTCCAGGATATCACTTTCTTTGCTTCCTAAGCTATTGACAGTGTTGCAATGACGAATAGGTAATTTTGTTTTCTAATTGCGTAAGGGGATGAATATATGTCTCAATACTAGGTCCTTATGGAATATTGAACAACTTCTTCATATATACTTATTCAGATGCATCATTTGGAATACCTGAATATATGATATTTGACAAAACTCTTTTAGGTTATAATATTTAAGATCACTACCTTAGAATCATATGTGGCCACTATTAGTATAACCCTTATAGCATTTTCATAGTTCAGTTATGTCTTCAACCCCGAATAGTCCCTCATCCTTGTCAGATTAGGTCTAGTATAGAAATTTAGGTGGCAAAGATTCACTTCTCTTTAGGATATTTTGGAACGCTATATAGTGCAGTATTTGTTAGCTGGGACTGTCATAGAAATGGATATTGATGCTAAGTTCATTTTTGAGCAATGGCTACATATTGTTTTGTTAATAATGTTCATTATATTGTATGTTGTATCCACAAATCCTATCCATAAATACTGATGTAATTTCCAGATATGGATGGGTATATGAGCCATATATAAAGGTCAGGTGATATTTATATGTATATATATTTGTGGAGCTGGAGCTGCTTAACTTGAGAGTGATACCCATATACCATAAATGCTGCTGAAATATATCTATATATTTGTTGCAATTAGCTAAAGACCCATACTAGTACCTAACTCACAGCTTCAATAACCGGGATTATTTTGTTTGTTCATAATACAAGGTTACAGACTCTGGTAATTTTAGTTCCCCCCAAGTTTCAAACTCTTTTTTTTCCAGTTGTGAAACCCATATGTTAAGTAGGTTACTGAACCATATCTTCCGTAATAGTCTCCCTTCTGTATATCTCTAGAGGTAAAACTAAGGGGACACACTATACCTATATCTCGCTAGGGATTAGAGAAAACCCTAGTACAGTGGCCTCCATCTGGTTTCAATATTTCAACTCTCCTGTAACTATAACTCCCCTGAATTTGGCTTCGCCCTCCCTACATTTTTGTTTATTTGATAAACAAAGGAACGCAGATTCCAAGAAACCTTTCCCTTTAATTTTAAAATCACGTGTTTTATTCTTAAGAAGCAAGTACTTATATTGATTACTCTAGGTGGTATGAGATCTTGCGACACGTAAATAATACAATGACCAATTTGGATATTTTACTTCAGTTGTTGTTAATATATAAAGAATATGTGACAATATTGAGGTTTATACTCTAGATTAATATGCTGCCATAGTCTATATCCCATATTTCAACCTGCAGGAAAATGCTCTTGCTTATCACAAGTTACTAATCAGAGACAGCTGTTCTTCTACATACTCTTATGTCACCTGATCCTTTTATATCTAAATGTAATTAAGCTTCTATACCTTAATATTACCCCTTCCCCTATTTTTGATGGTTATATATACTATATATACTAGATGTATATGTCATAGCTATGATTAATAGGTTCCATTAGTACTCAAAAGGTCCAAAAGGATATGTGGGATATTCTCCTTCCCAACAGGAAGTTGCAAGAGGACACCCACAGCAGAGCTGTCTATATAGCTCCTCCCCTAACTGCCACTCCCAGTCATTCGACCGAAGACAAGCAGGAAAAAGGAGAAACTATAGGGTGCAGTGGTGACTGTAGTTTAAAAATAAAAAACACCTGCCTTAAAGTGACAGGGCGGGCCGTGGACTGGATACACCACAAGAGAAAGAAATTTATCAGGTAAGCATAAATTTTGTTTTCTCTTGTAAGGTGTATCCACTCCACGGGTTCATCCATTACTTGTGGAATACCAATACCAAAGCTTTAGGACATGGATAAAGGGAGGGACAAGGCAGGAACTTAAACGGAAGGCACCACTGCCTGCAAGACCTTTCTCCCAAAAATAGCCTCAGAGGAAGCAAAAGTATCAAATTTGTAGAATTTAGAAAAAGTATGAAGCGAAGACCAAGTCGCCGCCTTACAAATCTGTTCAACAGAGGCCTCATTTTTAAAAGCCCATGTGGAAGATACCGCTCTAGTGGAATGAGCTGTCCAGCACTCTCATAAGCTAAACGGATTATGCTTCTCAGCCAAAAAGAAAGAGAAGATGCCGAAGCCTTTTTTTTCCTCTCCTCTGTCCAGAGTAGACAACAAACAATGCAGATATTTGACGAAAATCCTTAGTAGCTTGTAAATAAAACTTTAAAGCACGAACCACGTCAAGATTGTGTAAAAGACGTTCCTTCTTTGAAGAAGGATTAGGACACAGTGACGGAACAACAATCTCCTGATTGATATTCTTATTAGATACCACCTTAGGAAGAAACCCAGGTTTGGTACGCAAAACTACCTTATCTGCATGGAAGATCAGATAAGGGGAATCACACTGTAAGGCAGATAACTCTGAAACTCTTCGAGCTGAAGAGATAGCTACCAAAAACAGAACTTTCCAAGATAAAAGCTTGATATCTATGGAATGCAGAGGTTCAAACGGAACCCCTTGAAGAACTTTAAGAACTAAATTTAAACTCCATGGTGGAGCAACAGGTTTAAACACAGGCTTGATTCTAACTAAAGCCTGACTAAAACGCCTGAACGTCTGGAACATCTGCCAGACGCTTGTGCAGAAGAATAGACAGTGCAGAAATCTGTCCCTTTAAGGAACTAGCTGACAATCCCTTCTCCAATCCTTCTTGGAGAAAGGATAATATCCTAGGAATCCTGACTTTACTCCATGAGTAACCCTTGGATTCACACCAATGAAGATATTTACACCATATCTTATGAAAGATTTTCCTGGTGACAGGCTTTTGAGCCTGAATTAAGGTATCAATGAACGACTTGGAGAAACCACGTTTTGATAAAATCAAGCGTTCAATCTCCAAGCAGTCAGTCGCAGAGATATTAAATTTGGATGTTTGAAAGGACCTTGGAGATGACATGTCCACCAGATCTGCATACCAAATCCTGCGTGGCCACGCAGGTGCTATCAAAATCACTGAAGCTCTCTCCTGCTTGATCTTGGCAATCAGACGAGGGAGGAGAGGAAATGGTGGAAACACATAAGCCAGGCTGAAGGACCAGGGCACTGCTAGAGCATCTATCAGCGCTGCCTGGGGATCCCTTGACCTGGACCCGTAACAAGGAAGCTTGGCATTCTGACAAGACGTCATCAGATCCAGTTCTGGTTTGCCCCATAGTTGAATCAGCTGGGCAAATACCTCCGGATGGAGCTCCCACTCCCCCGGATGAAAAGTCTGCCGACTTAGAAAATCCGCTTCCCAGTTCTCTACACCTGGGATATGGATAGCTGAGAGATGGCAAGAGTGAACCTCTGCCCATAGAATTATCTTTGAAACCTCCAACATTGCCAGGGGGCTTCTTGTTCCCCCCTGATGGTTGATATAGGCTACAGTCGTGATATTGTCCGACTGAAATCTGATGAACCTGACCGCAGCTAGTTGAGGCCAAGCCTGAAGAGCATTGAATATCGCTCTCAGTTCCAGAATGTTTATCCTGAGTCCATGAACCCTGAGCCTTCAGGGAGTTCCAGGCCGCGCCCCAGCCCAGAAGGCTGGCATGCCCAAGCGTGGGCGAAGAGAGAAAGTCTGCCCCCTACTAGATCAGGTCCCGGATCGGGGGCTACTCCTTAGAGGCAGCCGCAGGTTTCTTGGCCTGCTTCCCCTTGTTCCAAGCCTGTTTAGGTCTCCAGACTGGTTTGGACTGGGCGAAATTTCCCTCTTGTTTTGCATTAGAGGAAACTGAAGCTGCGCCACTCTTGAAGTTTCGAGTTGATATAGGCTACAGTCGGGATATTGTCCGACAGAAATCTGATGAACCTGACCGCAGCTAGTTGAGGCCAAGCCTGAAGAGCATTGAATATCGCTCTCAGTTCCAGAATGTTTATCGGAAGGAGGGCTCCCTCCTGAGTCCACGAACCCTGAGCCTTCAGGGAGTTCCAGGCCGAGCCCCAGCCCAGAAGGCTGGCATCTGTCGTCACTATAGTCCACTCTGGCCTGTGGAAACTCAGTCCCCTGGACAGATGGACCCGAGATAACCACCAGAGAAGAGAATCCCTGGTCTCTTGATCCAGATTTAGCAGAGGGGACAAATCTGTGTAATCACCATTCCACTGATAGAGCATGCAAAGTTGCAGTGGTCTGAGATGTAGGCGGGCAAACAGAACTATGTCCATTGCCGCTACGATTAGGCCGATTACTTCCATACACTGAGCCACTGACGGCCGAGAAGTGGAATGAAGAGCACGGCAGGAAGTTAGAAGCTTTGATAGCCTGACCTCTGTCAGAAACATTTTCATTTCTACTGAATCTATCAGTGTTCCTAGGAAGGAAACTCTTGTGAGAGGGGAGAGAGAACTCTTTTCTTCATTCACCTTCCACCCGTGAGACCTCAGAAAGGCCAGAACAATGTCCGTATGGGACTTGGCGATTTGAAAAGTCGACACCTGTATCAGAATGTCGTCTAGGTAAGGAGCCACTGCTATGCCCCGTGGAACCTGAGGAACTGATGATGATCTCTGTGAATCGGAATGTGGAGATAAGCATCCTTTAAGTCCACGGTAGTCATATATTGACCCTCCTGGATCATAGGGAGGATGGTTCAGATAGTCTCCATCCTGAAGGATGGGACCCTGAGAAATTTGTTTAGGATCTTGAGATACAAGATTGGTCTGAAAGTTCCCTCTTTTTTGGGAACTATAAACAGATTTGAATAGAAGCCCTGCCCCTGTTCCTCCCTTGGAACTGGGTGGATCACTCCCATAACCAGTAGGTCTTGAACACAACGTAAGAATGCCTCTTTCTTTATCTGGTTTACAGATAATTGTGAGAGATGAAATCTCCCCTTGGAGATGAAGCTTTGAAGTCCAGAAGATATCCCTGGGAAACAATCTCTAATGCCCAGGGATCCTGGACGTCTCTTGCCTAAGCGCGGGCGAAGAGAGAAAGTCTGCCCCCTACTAGATCAGGTCCCGGATCGGGGGCTACTCCTTCATGCTGTCTTAGAGGCAGCCGCAGGTTTCTTGGCCTGCTTCCCCTTGTTCCAAGCCTGGTTAGGTCTCTAGACTGGTTTAGACTGGGCGAAATTTCCCTCTTGTTTTGCATTAGAGGAAACTGAAGCTGCACCACTCTTGAAGTTTCGAAAGGAACGAAAATGATTCTGTTTGGTCCTTAACTTATTGGACCTATCCTGAGGAAGGGCGTGACCTTTTCCTCCAGTAATATCAGAAATGATCTCCTTCAGACCAGGCCCGAATAGGGTCTGTCCCTTGAAGGGGATGTTAAGAAGCTTAGACTTTGAAGTAACGTCTGCTGACCAGGACTTAAGCCATAGCGCCCTACGCGCCAAAATGGCAAAACCTGAATTTTTAGCCGTTAGCTTGGCTAAATGAAAAATGGTGTCAGAAATAAAGGAGTTAGCTAACTTAAGAGCTTTAATCCTGTCTAGAATATCGTCTAGCGGGGTCTCTACCTGTAGAGCCTCCTCAAGAGACTCAAACCAAAAAGCCACTGCAGCAGTAACTGGGGCAATGCATGCAAGAGGCTGGAGAATAAAACCTTGATGTATAAAAATTCTAAGAGGGGGTTCCACCATGGCTTCAAAACATATTGAACAAGGAGTTTCCTCTATGTCAGACATGTTTAACAGACTAGTAATGACACAAGCAAGCTTGGAAAACACTTTAATAAAGGTGAAACAGCAATTAAACAAAAATGTTACTGTGCCTTTAAGAGAAAAAAACTAGCACTTAAACTGCAAAACAGTGTAAAAATACAGTAAAGTCTTTGAAATTTTTACAGTGTGTGTAAGGGACTAAAGCAACATTGCACCCACTTGCAAATGGATGATTAACCCCTTAGGCCCCAAACCGGATTGAAAAATGTTAAAAAACATTAAAAATCAATTGAAATAACCCCTTTGAAATGGTCCTCAGATGCCAGAGAAAACCTCTAGGGAAGCTGGATGTCTCAGTCTGAATTAAAACTGCATAGTTAGAGTGCTAAAATAGGCCCCTCCCACCATGTTACTGGATGTTAGAAGGGCCTTAAGAAAATACTCCTAGGAGTATCTGACTAGCCATGTGGAAACTAGGCCCCAAATAAAGACTTATCTCCCTCAGAGAAAAAACGTCCTATTTATGAAATCATGTAAACGTTTTGTCACTAAGTAATATGAATATTAACATGATTATTGCCCTGTTTTGTAAGCATGATCCCAGTTGCTGTTAAATCATTGCATCAGGCTTACCTCAAATACACAAGGCTCTGTCAGCATTTTCTAGAACTTATTCATCTCTCTAGAAATAAAAATACTGAACATACCTCAAAGCAGGTAATCTGCAGACCGTTCCCCCAACTGAAGTTTTCCCATATTCTTCAGTTATGTGTGAGAACAGCAAAGGACCTTAGTTACAAACCGCTAAGATCATCAACCTCCAGGCAGAATTCTTCTTCTAATTTCTGCCTGAGAGTAAAACAGTACAACGCCGGTACCGTTTAAAAATAACAAACTCTTGATTGAAGGTAAAACTACACTAAGTCACCACATATCTCTTGATACTTCCCTTGTCGAGAGTTGCAAGAGAATGACTGGGGGTGGCAGTTAGGGGAGGAGCTATATAGACAGCTCTGTTGTGGGTGTCCTCTTGCAACTTCCTGTTGGGAAGGAGAATATCCCACAAGTAATAGATGAACCCATGGACTGGATACACCTTACAAGAGAAATAAGTCCTAACAACACAAATGTGTAGTTAGCCAGTAAGACCAGGGATATTATTCTACATAAATCAAAAGTGAGCTCCCCAACTGGGGTGGTGTATTGAGAAAATGACACTATATATAGATGTTAAATGAATTGTCAGTTCACATTAATAAACAGAGAGTGTCAGTATATCTCTATTCACTCTTAATTCAAGTCACCAAGGAATAATATGTAAGTAAACACAGAATATGTAACCAGTGTCTGAAAGCAAAAAGAGAACACTCTCATATATTATAGTTGCTCAGTATTAATACCAAGGTATAGAAACCCTAAACGGGTACAGATGGTAACACTATGTCAGGTGTCAAGTGAATCGAATATCAGATCTGGGAAAAGCTAAAATATCACTTGTGTGTAATTATATAACATAATTTATGCTTACCTGATAAATTCCTTTCTCCTGTAGTGTAGTCAGTCCACGGGTCATCCATTACTTATGGGATATTAACTCCTCCCCAACAGGAAGTGCAAGAGGATCACCCAAGCAGAGCTGCTATATAGCTCCTCCCCTCTACGTCACACCCAGTCATTCGACCAAAAACCAAACGAGAAAGGAGAAACTATAGGGTGCAGTGGTGACTGGAGTATAATTTAAATTTAGACCTGCCATAAAAAACAGGGCGGGCCGTGGACTGACTACACTACAGGAGAAAGGAATTTATCAGGTAAGCATAAATTATGTTTTCTCCTGTTAAGTGTAGTCAGTCCACGGGTCATCCATTACTTATGGGATACCAATACCAAAGCTAAAGTACACGGATGACGGGAGGGACAGGCAGGATCTTTATACGGAAGGAACCACTGCCTGAAGAACCTTTCTCCCAAAAACAGCCTCCGAAGAAGCAAAAGTGTCAAATTTGTAAAATTTGGAAAAAGTATGAAGAGAAGACCAAGTTGCAGCCTTGCAAATCTGTTCAACAGAGGCCTCATTCTTAAAGGCCCAAGTGGAAGCCACAGCTCTAGTAGAATGAGCTGTAATCCTTTCAGGAGGTTGCTGTCCAGCAGTCTCATAGGCTAAACGTATTATGCTACGAAGCCAAAAAGAGAGAGAGGTAGCAGATGCTTTTTGACCTCTCCTCTGTCCAGAATAAACGACAAACAGGGAAGAAGTTTGGCGAAAATCTTTAGTTGCCTGTAAATAGAAATTTCAGGGCACGGACTACGTCTAGATTGTGCAGAAGTCGTTCCTTCTTTGAAGAAGGGTTAGGGCACAATGATGGAACAACAATCTCTTGATTGATATTCTTGTTAGTGACTACCTTAGGTAAGAACCCAGGTTTAGTACGCAGAACTACCTTGTCTGAATGAAAAATCAGATAAGGAGAATCACAATGTAGGGCTGATAACTCAGAGACTCTTCGAGCCGAGGAAATAGCCATTAAGAACTAGAACTTTCCAAGATAACAATCTTATATCAATGGAATGAAGGGGTTCAAACGGAACACCCTGTAAAACGTTAAGAACTAAGTTTAAGCTCCATGGCGGAGCAACAGTTTAAACACAGGCTTGATCCTAGCTAAAGCCTGACAAAAGGACTGGAACGTCTGAACTTTCTGACAGACGCCTGTGTAAAAGGATAGGACAGAGCTGAGATCTGTCCCTTTAATGAGCTAGCCGATAAACCCTTTTCTAAACCTTCTTGTAGAAAAGACAATATCCTGGGAATCCTAACCTTACTCCAGGAGTAACTCTTTGGATTCGCACCAGTGTAAGGTATTTACGCCATATCTTATGGTAAATCTTTCTGGTAACAGGCTTCCTAGCCTGTATCAGGGTATCAATAACCTGACTCAGAAAACCCACGCTTTTGATAAAATCAAGCGTTCAATTTCCAAGCAGTCAGCTTCAGAGAAGTTAGATTTTGATGTTTGAAAGGACCCTGAACTAGAAGGTCCTGTCTCAGAGGCAGAGACCAAGGCGGACAGGATGACATGTCCACTAGATCTGCATACCAGGTCCTGCGTGGCCACGCAGGCGCTATTAGAATCACTGATGCTTTCTCCTGTTTGATCCTGGCAATCAAACGAGGAAGCAGCGGGAAGGGTGGAAACACATAAGCCATCCTGAAGGTCCAAGGTGCTGTCAAAGCATCTATCAGACCGCTCCCGGTCCCTGGACCTGGACCCGTAGCGAAGGAAGCTTGGCGTTCTGGCGAGACGCCATGAGACCCTATCTCTGGTTTGCCCCAACGTCGAAGTATTTGGGCAAAGACCTCCGGATGAAGTTCCCACTCCCCCGGATGAAAGAGTCTGGCGACTAAGAAATCCGCCTCCCAGTTCTCCACTCCCTGGGATGTGGATCGCTGACAGGTGGCAAGAGTGAGACTCTGCCCAGCGAATTATCTTTGATACTTCTATCATCGCTAGGGAGCTCCTTGTCCCTCCCTGATGGTTGATGTAAGCCACAGTCGTGATGTTGTCCGACTGAAACCTGATGAACCTCAGAGTTGCTAACTGAGGCCAAGCCTAGAAGGGCATTGAGAACTGCTCTCAATTCCAGAATGTTTATTGGAAGGAGACTCTCCTCCTGCGTCCATGATCCCTGAGCCTTCAGGGAATTCCAGACAGCGCCCCAACCTAGTAGGCTGGCGTCTGTTGTTACAATTGTCCAGTCTGGCCTGCTGAAGGGCATCCCCCTGGACAGATGTGGCCGAGAAAGCCACCATAGAAGAGAGTTCTCTGGTCTCTTGATCCAGATTCAGCAGTAGGGGACAAATCTGAGTAATCCCCATTCCACTGACTCAGCATGCACAATTGCAGCGGTCTGAGATGTCAGGCGTGCAAAAGGAACTATGTCCATTGCCTGCTACCATTAAGCCGATCACCTCCATGCATTGAGCCACTGACGGGTGTTGAATGGAATGAAGGACACGGCAAGCATTTAGAAGTTTTGTTAACCTGTCCTCTGTCAGGTAAATTTTCATTTCTACAGAATCTATAAGAGTCCCCAAGAATGGAACTCATGTGAGTGGTAAGAGAGAACTCTTCTCCTCGTTCACTTTCCACCCATGCGGCCTTAGAAATGCCAGTACTAACTCTGTATGAGACTTGGCAGTTTGGAAGCTTGACGCTTGTATCAGAATGTCGTCTAGGTACGGAGCTACCGAAATTCCTCGCGGTCTTAGTACCGCCAGAAGAGAGCCCAGAACCTTTGTGAAAGATTCTTGGAGCCGTAGCCAACCCGAATGGAAGAGCTACAAACTGGTAATGCCTGTCTAGGAAGGCAAACCTTAGATACCGGTAATGTTCTTTGTGAATCGGTATGTGAAGGTAGGCATCCTTTAAATCCACTGTGGTCATGTACTGACCTCTTTGGATCATGGGTAAGATTGTCCGAATAGTTTCCATTTTGAACGATGGAACTCTTAGGAATTTGTTTAGGATCTTTAAATCCAAGATTGGCCTGAAGTTCCCTCTTTTTTGGGAACCACAAACAGGTTTGAGTAAAACCCTTGTCCTTGTTCCGACCGCGGAACCGGATGGATCACTCCCATTAATAATAGATCTTGTACACAGCGTAGAAACGCGTCTTTCTTTATTTGGTTTGTTGACAACCTTGACAGATGAAATCTCCCTCGTGGGGGAGATAATTTGAAGTCTAGAAGGTATCCCTGAGATATGATCTCCTAGCGCCCAGGGATCCTGGACATCTCTTGCCCAAGCCTGGGCGAAGAGAGAGAGTCTGCCCCCCACTAGATCCGGTCCCGGATCGGGGGCCCTCGGACTCATGCTGTCTTAGGGGCAGCAGCAGGTTTTCTGGCCTGCTTGCCCTTATTCCAGGACTGGTTAGGTTTCCAGCCTTGTCTGTAACGAGCAACAGCTCCTTCCTGTTTTGGTGCAGTGGAAGTTGATGCTGCACCTGCTTTGAAATTCCGAAAGGGACGAAAATTAGACTGTCTAGCCTTAGCTTTGGCTTTGTCTTGAGGTAGAGCGTGGCCCTTACCTCCTGTAATGTCAGCGATAATTTCTTTCAAACCGGGCCCAAATAAAGTTTGCCCCTTGAAAGGTATATTAAGTAATTTGGACTTAGAAGTTACATCAGCCGACCAGGATTTTAGCCACAGCGCCCTACGTGCCTGAATGGCGAATCCTGAATTCTTAGCCGTAAGTTTGGTTAAATGTACTACGGCCTCCGAAACGAATGAATTAGCTAGTTTAAGGACTCTAAGCCTGTCCGTAATGTCGTCCAGCGTAGCGGAACTAAGGTTCTCTTCCAGAGACTCAATCCAAAATGCTGCCGCAGCCGTAATCGGCGCGATGCATGCAAGGGGTTGCAATATCAAACCTTGTTGAACAAACATTTTCTTAAGGTAACCCTCTAATTTTTTATCCATAGGATCTGAAAAAGCACAGCTATCCTCCACCGGGATAGTGGTGATGTTTAGCTAAAGTAGAAACTGCTCCCTCCACCTTAGGGACCGTTTGCCATAAGTCCCGTGTGGTGGCGTCTATTGGAAACATCTTTCTGAATATAGGAGGGGGTGAGAAAGGCACACCGGGTCTATCCCACTCCTTAGTAACAATTTCAGTAAGTCTCTTAGGTATAGGAAAAACGTCAGTACTCGTCCGGTACCGCAAAAGTATTTATCCAACCTACACATTTTCTCTGGTATTGCAACTGTGTTACAATCGTTCAGAGCCGCTAAGCACCTCCCCTAGTAATACACGGAGGTTTTCCAGCTTAAACTTAAAATTTGAAATGTCTGAATCCAGTTTATTTGGATCAGATCCGTCACCCTACAGAATGAAGCTCTCCGTCCTCATGTTCTGCAAATTGTGACGCAGTATCAGACATGGCCCTAGCATTATCAGCGCACTCTGTTCTCACCCCAGAGTGATCTCGTTTACCCCTAAGTTCTGGTAACTTAGCCAAAACTTCAGTCATAACAGTAGCCATATCTTGTAATGTTATCTGTAATGGCTGCCCAGATGTACTAGGCGCCATAATATCACGCACCTCCCGGGCGGGAGACGCAGGAACTGACACGTGAGGCGAGTTAGACGGCATAACTCTCCCCTCGCTGTTTGGTGAAATTTGTTCAATTTGTACAGATTGGCTTTTATTTAAAGTAGCATCAATACAGTTAGTACATAAATTTCTATTGGGCTCCACCTTGGCATTGGAACAAATGACACAGGTATCTTCCTCTGAATCAGACATGTTTAACACACTAGCAATAAACATGCAACTTGGTTACAATCTTATTTAACAAAAACGTACTGTGCCTCAAAGAAGCACTAAACGATTAAATGACAGTTGAAATAATGAACTGAAAAACAGTTATAGCATCACTCTTTAAAAACAACATAACTTGTTAGCAAAGGTTTGTTCCCATTAGTAAAGCAACACTAATTAAATTTTAAACATAAAAATCACAGAGCAATGTTTTAAAACACAGTCACTATATAAATCTCACAGCTCTGCTGAGAGAATCTACTTCCCTTCAAAGAAGTTTGAAGACCCCTGAGTTCTGTTAGAGATGAACCGGATCATGCAGAAAATATAAGTGTAACTGACTGGAAATTTTTGATGCGTAGCAAAGAGCGCCAAAAACGGCCCCTCCCCCTCACACACAGCAGTGAGAGAGAAACGAAACTGTCATAATCAAAACAAGCAAACTGCCAAGTGGAAAAATAATGCCCAAATATTTATTCACTCAGTACCTCAGAAATGCAAACGATTCTACATTCCAGCAAAAACGTTTAACATGAATTAAATACCTATTAAAAGGTTTAATGTATTTTTACAGAGTAATTCCGGTGAAATACCATCCCCAGAACACTGAAGTGTAGAGTATACATACATGTCATTATAACGGTATAGCAGGATTTTCTCATCAATTCCATTCAGAAAATAAAAACTGCTACATACCTCAATGCAGATTCAACTGCCCGCTGTCCCCTGATCTGAAGCTTTTACCTCCCTCAGATGGCCGAGAAACAGCAATATGATCTTAACTACTCCGGTTAAAATCATAAGAAAAACTCTGGTAGATTCTTCTTCAAACTCTGCCAGAGAAGTAATAACACGCTCCGGTGCTATTGTAAAATAACAAACTTTTGATTGAAGTTATAAAAACTAAGTATAATCACCATAGTCCTCTCACACCTCCTATCTAGTCTTTGGGTGCAAGAGAATGACTGGGGGTGACGTAGAGGGGAGGAGCTATATAGCAACTCTGCTGGGTGAATCCTCTTGCACTTCCTGTAGGGGAGCAGATAATATCCCAGAAGTAATGATGACCCGTGGACTGATCACACATAACAGAAGAAATAAGCGTTTTTATCACAGTCAAAGCACAGTCTCACAGGTCTGCTGTGAGTGATTACCTCCCTCAAAACTAGTTTTGAAGACCCCTGAGCTCTGTAGAGATGTCCTGGATCATGCAGGGAGAAGAAGTCAGACTGTGACTGAATTTCTAATGCGTAGTAAAAGCGCCAAAAAAGGCCCCTCCCACTCACAATACAACAGTGAGGGAAGCTCAGTAAACTGTTTTAATTCAAAACAAACGACAGCCATGTGGAAAATAACGCCCAAAACAATTTTTCACCAAGTACCTCAGATAATTAAACGATTTAACATGCCAGCAAACGTTTAAAATCTAATTTATGAAATGTCATTAAAAGCCTGCTGCTAGTCGCTCACACTGCAAGTTAGGCTAAAAGTTATATGCATACAGTATTTTCCCAGTGAAGTGCCATTCCCCAGAAATACTTAAGTGTAAACATACATACATATCAGCCTGATACCAGTTGCTACTACTGCATTTAAGGCTGTACTTACATTATATCGGTATTAGCAGTATTTTCTCAGTCAATTCCATTCCTTAGAAAATAATATACTGCAACATACCTCTTTGCAGGTGAACCTGCCCGCTGTCCCCTGTTCTGAAGTTACCTCACTCCTCAGAATGGCCGAGAACAGCAAATGGATCTTAGTTACGTCCGCTAAGATCATACACAAAACTCAGGTAGATTCTTCTTCAAATGCTGCCTGAGAAGAAACAACACACTCCGGTGCCGTTTAAAATAACAAACTTTTGATTGAAGATATAAAAACTAAGTTTAATCACCACAGTCCTCTCACACATCCTATCTATTAGTTGGGTGCAAGAGATTGACTGGGTGTGACGTAGAGGGGAGGAGCTATATAGCAGCTCTGCTTGGGTGATCCTCTTGCACTTCCTGTTGGGGAGGAGTTAATATCCCATAAGTAATGGATGACCCGTGGACTGACTACACTTAACAGGAGAAAATATGATTATTTAGATTATAAAGTAGGTGATTGTTTATAGCTAACGCTGGAAAAGATTAATCCAGAGTGATTATATAAATCTTATTCAGTGACACTCACTGATAATTAAATACAGACACCATGGCCTCTAGTTATGAAGCTCCGTATTTACCTGCATTCGCCGGCCCCAATACGCTCGCCTAAGCTCGTCTAACATCGCCGCCGCGGACCTGAATACGTTCGCCAAAGTTATCAAGAAAGCTGTCAAGAAGCCGCGCACCAAGTACGGTGCGATGAGCAGCGGACTGTTGTTAACTGACAGTCATCGATCTCGCTGCTCATCGGCTTCTTCGCAGCTTTCTTGCTAGCCTGTCACTAAGCACCCACACTAAACTATACTGTTACACCCCCTATACCGCCGCTCCCGGAGCCCCCCGCACCTAAATAAAGTTATTACCCCCTAAACCGCCGCTCCTGGACCCCTCTGCAACTATAATAAATATATTAACCCCTAAACCGCCGCTCCCGGACCCCGCCACCACCTACATTATACCTATTAACCCCTAATCTGCCCCCCCACACCGCCGCCACCTACTTTATACTTATTAACCCCTAAACCGCCGCTCCCGGACCCTGCCACAACTAAATAAATATATTAACTTCTAAACCGCCGCTCCCGGACCCCGCCGGGAGAGTTAGTCGGCATAACTTCCCCCTCGTCAGATTCCTCTGGTGATACATTTTTTAAAGACAGAATATGATCTTTATTGCTTAAAGTGAAATCAGTACATTTGGTACACATTCTAAGAGGGGGCTCCACAATGGTTTTTAAACATAATGAACAAGGAGTTTCCTCTATGTCAGACATGTTTATACAGACTAGCAATGAGACTAGCAAGCTTGGAAAACACTTTAAATCAAGTTAACAAGCAAATATAATAAACGGTACTGTGCCTTTAAGAGAAACAAATTTTGTCAGAATTTGAAAAAAACAGTGAAAAAAGGCAGTAAATCAAACGAAATTTTTACAGTGTGTATAATAGGCTAACAGAGCATTGCACCCACTTGCAAATGGATGATTAACCCCTTAGTTCAAAAACCGGATAAAAAAAACGATATAGACGTTTTTTAACAGTCACACCAAACTGCCACAGCCTTGCTGTGGGCCTACCTTCCCCAAAAAAACGATTTTGGAAAGCCCAAGAGCCCTTTAGAGATGTCCTATAGCATTCAGGAGACCCTTGGAGGAAGCTGGATGTCTCAGTCTGTAAAAGTTACTGCGCAAAAAAGCGCTAAATTAGGCCTCTCCCATTCATAGTAACACAGTGGAAAGCCTCAGGAAACTGTTTCTAGGCACATTTAAGCCAGCCATGTGGAAAAAAACTAGGCCCCAATAAAGTTTTATCACCAAAGTATATATAAAAACGTTTAAACATGCCAGCAAACGTTTTATATTGCAAATATAAAAGAGTATTACCTCAGAAAGTAAGCATGATACCAGTCGCTATTAAATCACTGTATTCAGGCTTACCTTACATAAATTTGGCATCAGCAGCATTTTCTAGCATTCACATCTTCTAGAAAAATCTTAACTGCACATACCTCATAGCAGGATAACCTGCACACCATTCCCCCGCTGAAGTTATCTCTCTTCAGTCATGTGTGAGAACATCAATGGATCTTAGTTACAACCTGCTAAGATCATAGAAATCACAGGCAGATTCTTCTATTTTTCTGCCTGAAATAAAATAGTACAACTCCGGTACCATTTAAAAATAATAAACTTTTGATTGAAGTAAAATAACAGCTACATTTCACCACTTCTCTCTTACTACCTCCATGTTTGTTGAGAGTTGCAAGAGAATGACTGGATATGGCAGTTAGGGGAGGAGCTATATAGACAGCTTTGCTGTGGGTGTCCTCTTGCAACTTCCTGTTGGGAATGAGAATATCCCACAAGTAATGGATGATCCGTGGACTGGATATACCTTACAAGAGAAAAATGTATAGTTTTGCTTATTTTTAAATACTCCTAACCAAGCCCCAAAGTTGTAGATGTATACTAATATCTACAGATTCTTGCTTGCTTCTGTTTTTCTAATAGGTCTTTGCATATTCAGTGGAGGGGGGAGTGTCTGCTCTTCCTACTTTTTCAGCCCCTTTCACTGGGTGTCCCTGCCTAACCTCATTAACAGTGCTAAACTGGGATCTTCTAAGTTTTTAAACAGTTTTATACTGGATTTTTATATCAGTATCCTTCTTTATAGTAATGTCTAGTACATGCAGTTATATGAAAATTGGTGTATAGTCAAAATTGAAGTTTTTTAGCTGTGATTAAGCATGCAATTTAAAAAAAAGACTTTTGAAATTCATGTTATTATCAGATGTATCTGTTTCTCCTGATATCATTTAATGAACCTAAGCTCTTTTCCATTACCTGATACTTAGGTAGGCTCTGGAGCATGCACCAAACTATAATTCAAGACATTGTTGCAAACACTGGTGCCATATAGTGCTTAGGACAAATGGTGTTCCACAAAGGATACCAAAAGCAAAACAAATATAATAATATTATTACATTTCATTTTGTATTCAATTTTGATATTCATAACCCATTATGAAACAGTTAAGCTTCTGCTCAATTGTCAGACATTCTATTAAGCTCTTGAAAATGTAGTAAATACCAAAAAGCACTATTGTTGGGTTTCCCTATAGTCATACAAGGTAATAGCTCTCTCTCCTATTTCAGATAGAAAGTGGTGTGTTACTATGGGATTGGTGCTGAGTATAATAGTAACTTATTGAGAAAATTCAGCATAGACACTGAAAAAAGTATACACTTATAAGCACTCCCCAAAACTTATTCTCACACATAAATGGCTGAACAAAAGAAAATTAAGAGGTAAATTACCCCAACTTGTGACACAAAAAAAAAAAAAAAATATAACCTTTGGGGACGGAGCCAACTTTAGAAGCGACAAGACGCATATCTGTGGAGCTCCGGAGCTTAGATTTATAATTTACCTTTTTTAATGTGTTGGAGCATAGCTACTACAATGAAAACAACACAGGTGGTAGCAGAAAATCTACATATACTACCATGGAAATTTAGGGGCGGATTAACTGACTACAAACATGAACTAAGTCCCTTAAGAGAGAGACACGCAAACACAGTCACTTGGGCCTTGGATATCCCTTTTATTAAAGATCTGTGTAGCTGAGACTCTCGCATGCAGCCCTCTCAGTCGTTTAGGTAACGAAGTGTAAAAAAAAAAAACTATAGACTTATCAAGCTTATAGCAGTATGCTAAAAAAAAAAATTTCTCCGCATTGCCCAGCTGCCACGTGCTTGGGGTAAGAGCCCATAATGGAGACTGGCAAGTGTGTTCTGCCCGATTTATGTGGCCTAATAGATACCTACCAAGTCATACTTGAAGAAACGCTGAGGGTGGCAATTCATCCCATGGATAACCCTACTTCGGAGCCAGCTCTTAAGCCAAGCCTTGTTTTGATGGAGAAGACGGGTGAATACGCTGCGTAGTCCTGATGTAATCAGCATACCGAAGCCACAATTTGGAGAGACACCGAGCTGATCTGCTTGGTGGCGGCCGAGATGCCGAGATCCCTGGAAATTTCAGATCCCGGAGAAGACTTTGCTCTGACTGAGGAGGACTCAACTTGGGAAATACAGAAGGGCGAGAGAGGCCATCTGAAACACACTGATTGGCGGCTGACTCAGAAGATAGGTAGACACACCGGCTTTTTCCCAATATTATCAGAGCACTCCCTGCAATCGGGTTACATTTTTCAGCACTGCTCTTCTACCAAAATCCACCATATTTTTTGAGGTAGACCTAACATTTCATGAGGTTGGGATCAGATAAATTATCTGAAAAGGTATAGGTCCTTCCAACATCTTTCAAATGGGACACAATATGTTAAAAGGACAGAAAATGGTTTATATTTCTCTGATCAGATGGACTTTATTTAAATTATATGGTGTTTTAAAGTTTATATTTAACTTTTCAATATTTCAGTGTTTTTCAATATTTATGCTGACGCTCTGTCTGCGGCCGAGACAGAGTTGTTGGATTAGCTTTCTGTTGATATTTAAGACATACTGAAACTGACCTTTACATGTTATCTTCTACTAAATGGTTGTATACAATTAGCTTACTATATGCTGTTACTTGACACCACATGTGAGACAAGAGGACAATATTATGCTTCTGACCTTATGTAATACTCATAGCCCCTCCTCTTTACAGATATTATACATAGGCGCACCTATTTGTAATAATTATGGTCACGCTATAATTTACATGACTACCTACTACGTACTGTATGTGTTCAATAGGATAAGAGGAGAGGCAGAATAGTACAGCTCTATTGGGCTATATGTATATGTATATATTACAAAAGTATAATTGTAGAGGTTTTATAGCTCAGCTCCATATTACTTGTAGATTTTGGCCTGTTTTGTGTAGCAGGTCAATTCCTTAATAGCCATCCACTTTTTTTTATTTTTAATGGATTCCAGGATATCACTTTCTTTGCTTCCTAAGCTATTGACAGTGTTGCAATGACGAATAGGTAATTTTGTTTTCTAATTGCGTAAGGGGATGAATATATGTCTCAATACTAGGTCCTTATGGAATATTGAACAACTTCTTCATATATACTTATTCAGATGCATCATTTGGAATACCTGAATATATGATATTTGACAAAACTCTTTTAGGTTATAATATTTAAGATCACTACCTTAGAATCATATGTGGCCACTATTAGTATAACCCTTATAGCATTTTCATAGTTCAGTTATGTCTTCAACCCCGAATAGTCCCTCATCCTTGTCAGATTAGGTCTAGTATAGAAATTTAGGTGGCAAAGATTCACTTCTCTTTAGGATATTTTGGAACGCTCTATAGTGCAGTATTTGTTAGCTGGGACTGTCATAGAAATGGATATTGATGCTAAGTTCATTTTTGGGCAATGGCTACATATTGTTTTGTTAATAATGTTCATTATATTGTATGTTGTATCCACAAATCCTTTTCATAAATACTGATGTAATTTCCAGATATGGATGGGTATATGAGCCATATATAAAAGGTCAGGTGATATTTATATGTATATATATATTTGTGGAGCTGGAGCTGCTTAACTTGAGAGTGATACCCATATATATATGCTGCTGAAATATATCTATATATTTGTTGCAATTAGCTAAAGACCCATACTAGTACCTAACTCACAGCTTCAATAACCAGGATTATTTTGTTTGTTCATAATACAAGGTTACAGACTCCGGTAATTTTAGTTCCCCCGAAGTTTCAAACTCTTTTTTTTCCAGTTGTGAAACCCATATGTTAAGTAGGTTACTGAACCATATCTTCCGTAATAGTCTCCTTTCTGTATATCTCTAGAGGTAAAACTAAGGGGACACACTATACCTATATCTCTCTAGGGATTAGAGAAAACCCTAGTACAGTGGCCTCCATCTGGTTTCAATATTTCAACTCTCCTGTAGCTATAACTCCCCTGAATTTGGCTTCGCCCTCCCTAAATTTTTGTTTATTTGATAAACAAAGGAACGCAGATTCCAAGAAACCTTTCCCTTTAATTTTAAAATCACGTGTTTTATTCTTAAGAAGCAAGTACTTATATTGATTACTCTAGGTGGTATGAGATCTTGCGACACGTGAATAATACAATGACCAATTTGGATATTTTACTTCAGTTGCTGTTAATATATAAAGAATATGTGACAATATTGAGGTTTATACTCTAGATTAATATGCTGCCATAGTCTATATCCCATATTTCAACATGCAGGATAATGCTCTTGCTTATCACAAGTTACTAATCAGAGACAGCTGTTCTTCTACATACTCTTATGTCACCTGATCCTTTTATAGCTAAATGTAATTAAGCTTCTATACCTTAATATTACCCCTTCCCCTATTTTTGATGGTTATATATACTATATATACTAGATGTATATGTCATAGCTATGATTAATAGGTTCCATTAGTACTCAAAAGGTCCAAAAGGGACCTTATATTAATGTAACCCTCCTGTTATTTTTCATAATTGATGTGTTGGAGGTCCAAAAGTGGCCTCACTTATGTAATGGAGGTGGAAAACTGAGGAATAGCACTTGATATTTTTTTTATTCTATTATACAGGTACTACTTAGATAGTTGGCTACGTTATTGTATTCCACTTTATTTTACATTTATGTACCTATTTGTTCATATGTCATTCCATTGCTATGGAACATATTGCCTGTTTATTCTTGTTATCTTACAATGGAATTCCTGTATGTTTCTTTTTAATCCTCAATAAAAATATTTAAAAAAAAAATAAAAAAATAAGGGTTAACAAACAATTTGTAAACAAAAAATATAACCTTTATTGATAAATTTATAAAAAATGGGAAAGTTAAAAACAGAGGTTATACTAATTGAATAGTACAGAGATTATGCTCTAAATAACAAAATTTATGCTTACCTGATAAATTTCTTTCTCTTGTGGTGTATCCAGTCCACGGGTTCATCCATTACTTGTGGGATATTCTCCTTCCCAACAGGAAGTTGCAAGAGGACACCCACAGCAGAGCTGTCTATATAGCTCCTCCCCTAACTGCCACTCCCAGTCATTCGACCGAAGACAAGCAGGAAAAAGGAGAAACTATAGGGTGCAGTGGTGACTGTAGTTTAAAAATAAAAAACACCTGCCTTAAAGTGACAGGGCGGGCCGTGGACTGGATACACCACAAGAGAAAGAAATTTATCAGGTAAGCATACATTTTGTTTTCTCTTGTAAGGTGTATCCAGTCTACGGGTTCATCCATTACTTGTGGGATACCAATACCAAAGCTTTAGGACATGGATAAAGGGAGGGACAAGGCAGGAACTTAAACGGAAGGCACCACTGCCTGCAAGACCTTTCTCCCAAAAATAGCCTCAGAGGAAGCAAAAGTATCAAATTTGTAGAATTTAGAAAAAGTATGAAGCGAAGACCAAGTCACCGCCTTACAAATCTGTTCAACAGAGGCCTCATTTTTAAAAGCCCATGTGGAAGCTACCGCTCTAGTGGAATGAGCTGTCCAGCACTCTCATAAGCTAAACGGATTATGCTTCTCAGCCAAAAAGAAAGAGAAGATGCCGAAGCCTTTTTTTCCTCTCCTCTGTCCAGAGTAGACAACAAACAATGCAGATGTTTGACGAAAATCCTTAGTAGCTTGTAAATAAAACTTTAAAGCACGAACCACGTCAAGATTGTGTAAAAGACGTTCCTTCTTTGAAGAAGGATTAGGACACAGTGACGGAACAACAATCTCCTGATTGATATTCTAATTAGATACCACCTTAAGAAAAAACCCAGGTTTGGTATGCAAAACTACCTTATCTGCATGGAAGATCAGATAAGGGGAATCACACTGTAAGGCAGATAACTCTGAAACTCTTCGAGCAGATTTTCCTGGTGACAGGCTTTCGAGCCTGAATTAAGGTATCAATGAACGACTCGGAGAAACCACGTTTTGATAAAATCAAGCGTTCAATCTCAAAGCAGTCAGTCGCAGAGAAATTAGATTTGGATGTTTGAAAGGACCTTGGAGATGACATGTCCACCAGATCTGCATACCAAATCCTGCATGGCCACGCAGGTGCTATCAAAATCACTGAAGCTTTCTCCTGCTTGATCTTGGCAATCAGACGAGGGAGGAGAGGAAATGGTGGAAACACATAAGCCAGGCTGAAGGACCAGGGCATTGCTAGAGCATCTATCAGCGCTGCCTGGGGATCCCTTGACCTGGACCCGTAACAAGGAAGCTTGGCGTTCTGACAAGACATCATCAGATACAGTTCTGGTTTGCCCCATAGTTGAATCAGCTGGGCAAATACCTCCGGATGGAGCTCCCACTCCCCCGGATGAAAAGTCTGCCGACTTAGAAAATCCGCTTCCCAGTTCTCTACACCTGGGATATGGATAGCTGAGAGATGGCAAGAGTGAACCTCTGCCCATAGAATTATCTTTGAAACCTCCAACATTGCCAGGGGGCTTCTTGTTCCCCCCTGATGGTTGATATAGGCTACAGTCGTGATATTGTCCGACTGAAATCTGATGAACCTGACCGCAGCTAGTTGAGGCCAAGCCTGAAGAGCATTGAATATCGCTCTCAGTTCCAGAATGTTTATCCTAAGTCCATGAACACTGAGCCTTCAGGGAGTTCCAGGCCGCGCCCCAGCCCAGAAGGCTGGCATGCCCAAGCGTGGGCGAAGAGAGAAAGTCTGCCCCCTACTAGATCAGGTCCCGGATCGGGGGCTACTCCTTCATGCTGTCTTAGAGGCAGCCGCAGGTTTCTTGGCCTGCTTCCCCTTGTTCCAAGCCTGTTTAGGTCTCCAGACTGGTTTAGACTGGGCGAAATTTCCCTCTTGTTTTGCATTAGAGGAAACTGAAGCTGCGCCACTCTTGAAGTTTCGAAAGGAACGAAAATGATTCTGTTTGGTCCTTAACTTATTGGACCTATCCTGAGGAAGGGCGTGACCTTTTCCTCCAGTAATATCAGAAATGATCTCCTTCAGACCAGGCCCCTCAAAAACGATTTTGTGCAGAAATAACCCCTTTGAAATGGTCCTCAGATGCCAGAGAAAACCTCTAGGGAAGCTGGATGTCTCAGTCTGAATTAAAACTGCATAGTTAGAGTGCTAAAATAGGCCCCTCCCACCATGTTACTGGATGTTAGAAGGGCCTTAAGAAAATACTCCTAGGAGTATCTGACTAGCCATGTGGAAACTAGGCCCCAAATAAAGACTTATCTCCCTCAGAGAAAAAACGTCCTATTTATGAAATCATGTAAACGTTTTGTCACTAAGTAATATGAATATTAACATGATTATTGCCCTGTTTTGTAAGCATGATCCCAGTTGCTGTTAAATCATTGCATCAGGCTTACCTCAAATACACAAGGCTCTGTCAGCATTTTCTAGAACTTATTCATCTCTCTAGAAATAAAAATACTGAACATACCTCAAAGCAGGTAATCTGCAGACCGTTCCCCCAACTGAAGTTTTCCCATATTCTTCAGTTATGTGTGAGAACAGCAAAGGACTTTAGTTACAAACCGCTAAGATCATCAACCTCCAGGCAGAATTCTTCTTCTAATTTTTGCCTGAGAGTAAAACAGTACAACGCCGGTACCGTTTAAAAATAACAAACTCTTGATTGAAGGTAAAACTACACTAAGTCACCACATATCTCTTGATACTTCCCTTGTCGAGAGTTGCAAGAAAATGACTGGGGGTGGCAGTTAGGGGAGGAGCTATATAGACAGCTCTGTTGTGGGTGTCCTCTTGCAACTTCCTGTTGGGAAGGAGAATATCCCACAAGTAATAGATGAACCCGTGGACTGGATACACCTTACAAGAGAAATAAGTCCTAACAACACAAATGTGTAGTTAGCCAGTAAGACCAGGGATATTATTCTACATAAATCAAAAGTGAGCTCCCCAACTGGGGTGGTGTTCTGAGAAAATGACACTATATATAGATGTTAAATGAATTGTCAGTTCACATTAATAAACAGAGAGTGTCAGTATATCTCTATTCACTCTTAATTCAAGTCACCAAGGAATAATATGTAAGTAAACACAGAATATGTAACCAGTGTCTGAAAGCAAAAAGAGAACACTCTCATATATTATAGTTGCTCAGTATTAATACCAAGGTATAGAAACCCTAAACGGGTACAGATGGTAACACTATGTCAGGTGTCAAGTGAATCGAATATCAGATCTGGGAAAAGCTAAAATATCACTTGTGTGTAATTATATAATATGATTATTTAGATTATAAAGTAGGTGATTGTTTATAGCTAACGCTGGAAAAGATTAATCCAGAGTGATTATATAAATCTTATTCAGTGACACTCACTGATAATTAAATACAGACACCATGGCCTCTAGTTATGAAGCTCCGTATTTACCTGCATTCGCCGGCCCCAATACACTCGCCTAAGCTCGCCTAACATCGCCGCCGCGGACCTGAATATGTTCGCCAAAGTTATCAAGAAAGCTGTCAAGAAGCCGCGCACCAAGTACGGTGCGATGAGCAGCGGACTGTTGTTAACTGACAGTCATCGATCTCGCTGCTCATCAGCTTCTTCACAGCTTTCTTGCTAGCCTGTCACTAAGCACCCACACTAAACTATACTGTTATACCCCCTATACCGCCGCTCCCGGTGCCCCCCGCACCTAAATAAACTTATTACCCCCTAAACCGCCGCTCCTGGACCCCTCTGCAACTATAATAAATATATTAACCCCTAAACCGCCACTCCCGGACCCCGCCACCACCTACATTATACCTATTAACCCCTAATCTGCCCCCCCCCTACACCGCCGCCACCGACTTTATACTTATTAACCCCTAAACCGCCGCTCCTGGACCCTGCCACAACTAAATAAATATATTAACTTCTAAACCGCCGCTCCCGGACCCCGCCGCCACCTACATTATACCTAATAAACCCTAATCTGCCCCCCCTACACCACCGCCACCTACTTTATACTTATTAACCCCTAAACTGGCGCTCCCGGACCCCGCCGCAACTAAATAAATATATGAACCCCTAAACCGCCACTCCCGGACCCCTCCGCCACCTACATTACATAACTATTAACCCCTAATCTGCCGCCCCCTATACCGCCGCCACCTACATAAAGTTATTAACCCCTATCCTGCCGATCCCAGACCCCGCTGCAAATAAATTAATTGTTTAATCCCTTAACCACCGCACCCGGAGCCCTCCGCCAGCTACATTACATTTATTAACCCCTATCCTGCCCCCCCTACACCGCCACCTACATTACATTGATTAACCCCTAATCTACCCCCCCTACACTGCCGCCACTATATTAAATTAATTAACCCCTAAACCTAAGTCTAACCCTAACGCCCCTCTAACTTAAATATTATTTAAATTAATCTAAATAAATATTCCTATAATTAAATAAAGTATTCCTATTTAAAACTAAATACTTACCTATAAAATAAACCCTAAGATAGCTACAATATAATTAATAATTACATTACAGCTATTTTAGGGTTTATTTTTATTTTACAGGCAACTTTGTATTTATTTTAACTAGGTATAATAGTTATTAAATAGTTATTAACTATTTAATAGCTACCTAGCTAAAATAACTACAATATTACCTGTAAAATAAATCTTAACCTAAGTTACAATTACACCTAACACTACACTATCATTAAATAAATTAAATTAATTAACTACAATTACCTAACATTAAATAAAATTAACTAAAGCGGTCGGATGACCGCTTGTGCCCGGCTGGGTGAAGATGGCTCAAGTTAGGGTGATCTTCAAGGGGGTAGTGTTAGGTTTTTATAAGTGGGGATTGGGTGGGTTTTAGAGTAGGGGTGTGTGGGTGGTGGGTTTTAATGTTGGGGGGGTTGTATTTCTTTTTTTTACAGGTAAAAGAGCTGATTACTTTGGGGCAATGCCCCGCAAACGGCCCTTTTAAGGGCTGGTAAAAGAGCTGATTACTTTGGGGCAATGCCCCGCAAAAGGCCCTTTAAAGGGCTATTTGTAATTTAGTTTAGGGTAGGGAATTTTATTATTTTGGGGGGCTTTTTTATTGTATTAGGGGGCTTAGTGTAACATATCTCAGCCTAACATCACTGTCCCTTTAAGACTGCCTTCCCTGCTTCTGACAAATCAAGCTGGTTTGGGCAGTATTTGCATTCAGCTTGCCTGCCTGATTAATCATTCATGCACCTGATTCTCTCAGCCTCTTTTTAAGTCTTCTCAGGCCTAATGTGCTTTGCATTAACTTTGAAAGTTGTGATCCTGAACAACAGAGGTCTGTGACTGTTTTCCTGCATGAATTTACCAACTTATTGAAGCTACAGCCTTTTCTATTATCTATGCTTAAAATCATCAAATCGCAAGTATCCAAATAATTCCATTTCTGTTTCCTGGACACTGCTACTTAACAAACTCTGAACTTTATTATAAATCAAGCATACTTTTGTTATCATCACTCTCTAATTATAACAGCATCTTACTCAGAACTTTATAACTATTCTCTACAACAAGTTGTCATAGCTGAAATATCCTTCTACAAATATGTTAACATATTCAGAACTCTGCATCTATGTGTTCAGTTAAAAGCTTTTATGTGATTCTCCAATATATGCACAAACAGTAATTGATGCCTTTAAACTTGCAACTTGACTATCACCTGTGTAGCTCTGTTTAATTCTGACATACAGCTCTATTTAATATTATGTACTGTAAACCTGCAACAAACCTTAGTTTGCATCTAAGTGTCAATCTTTTACCAGTTTACTCTGAAGCCTGAACATTCCACATTGCTATATTTTTCTCTCATTGAATCCTGCAGCTACTCCTATTAACTAACTATAAGTCACAGTGAAATCAGAATATATTGTATACAAATGTTGCACTCTCCATTTATTCTACTATAACTTCTAGCAACTATGAATCACAGAATATCATCTATCCACGTCCAGGATACTCTTCCCCGGGTCAGGGGTCGGTGTCTCCAAATCCCTACCACTGCCTCGAGGGTCTGTGTCCTGAGCGCATGTACACCGGATCATGACACTTAGATTAGGTGTAATTAGTTTAAAAATCTTGTAATTTTTTTTTATTTTCTGTAATTTAGAGGGGTTTTTTTGTACTTTAGTTATTTTTAGTTAATTTTATTTAATGTTAGGTAATTGTAGTTAATTGATTTAATTTATTTAATGATAGTGTAGTGTTAGGTGTAATTGTAACTTAGGTTAGGATTTATTTTACAGGTAATTTTGTAGTTATTTTAGCTAGGTAGCTATTAAATAGTTAATAACTATTTAATAACTAGTCTACCTAGTTAAAATAAATACAAAGTTGCCTGTAAAATAAAAATAAAGCCTAAAATAGCTATAATGTAATTATTAATTATATTATAGCTATCTTAGGGTTTATTTTATAGATAAGTATTTAGTTTTAAATAGGAATAATTTATTTAATTATAGGAATATTTATTTAGATTAATTTAAATAATATTTAAGTTAGGGGGGTGTTAGGGTTAGACTTAGGTTTAATTCAACACGATCGAGTACGATCAGGTTGATTGACAACTCCCTGCTGGCGGCCCATTGGCTGCGAGTCTGCAGGGGGCAGCAATGCACCAGCAGCTCTTGTGAGCTGCTGGTGCAATGCTGAATACGGAGAGCGTATTGCTCTCCGCATTCAGCAAAGTCTTGCGGACCTGATCCGCACTGTTGGATCAGGTCCGCAAGACCTTTGATACATAGGCCCCTATGGTAATATGAGTGGCTGTTAGGTGATATGAGTGGCCAGATGAGATTTATAGCATCCCTCAGATAGTTAAGTTATAATCTGTATGTGTCGAAATGCTTGTGCAATGTTAAATGTTGACAGTGTATGCTGTTGGCATTTAGCGATGTGGGGCGAAAATGATTTGCTGCAGCGAATCATGTCCACCCGGCATTTGATAAATTTACCCCATCATGTCAAACATCTATACTGCACAATATAAATACAGTTTTGTAACTACCGCGTTACAGCTACTGAAAAATATAAACAGATATTTAAATTTCAACATAATAGCAGAATTTTTTAATACAAAATTATCTAGAGCTATTGAAGACAGAATGGAATTTGCTACTATGAGATTTGAACATGTGTAATAATTTAAATGTATGCACAATGAGTGCCAATATAGGACCAGACTATGAGTGGAGCGATAACAGTTACGCACGAGCAATAAGGGGTTTATCATGGTTGTTTGCTTCGTAGGGGTTACCGCTCATATAACAAGTTGAAAGTAAACGTGACCGCTTGAGCGCAATCACGATTTACACTAGAATGATTACCACGTCCTCAAAGCTCTGGTTAACTGTTTTGCAAAATAAAAAAGTGTCACATCAAAAATATATTACAAAGTACAGTTACACCATCTAATAAAAAGGATAAAAAAATATGTATTGCACAAAAAAGTTATAAGGGCTCAAAGATAGTAGGTCTCAGGTGTTAGAAAAAAAAAGGCAGGCAACAGTTTTAACATAGAGATACATACATGTATATGTATGTATCTCTATGTTAAAACTGTTGCCTGCCTTTTTTTTGACAGGCTCAGAAAAGTCAAAAATAGTGAGATATCTTGCAGCACTCTTAAAATTGCAAAGCTTCTGAAGCGTGATCATCGAACAATCAAGCGTTTCATTCAAAATAGTCAACAGGGTCGCAAGAAGCGTGTGGAAAAACCAAGGCGCAAAATAACTGCCCATGAACTGAGAAAAGTCAAGCGTGCAGCTGCCAAGATGCCACTTGCCACCAGTTTGGCCATATTTCAGAGCTGCAACATCACTGGAGTGCCCAAAAGCACAAGGTGTGCAATACTCAGAGACATGGCCAAGGTAAGAAAGGCTAAAAGACGACCACCACTGAACAAGACACACAAGCTGAAACGTCAAGACTGGGCCAAGAAATATCTCAAGACTGATTTTTCTAAGGTTTTATAGACTGATGAAATGAGAGTGAGTCTTGATGGGCCAGATGGATGGGCCCGTGGCTGGATTGGTAAAGGTCAGAGAGCTCCAGTCCGACTCAGACGCCAGCAAGGTGGAGGTGGAGTACTGGTTTGGGCTGGTATCATCAAAGATGAGCTTGTGGGGCCTTTTCGGGTTGAGGATGGAGTCAAGCTCAACTCCCAGTCCTACTGCCAGTTTCTGGAAGACACCTTCTTCAAGCAGTGGTACAGGAAGAAGTCTGCATCCTTCAAGAAAAACATGATTTTCATGCAGGACAATGCTCCATCACACGCGTCCAAGTACTCCACAGCGTGGCTGGCAAGAAAGGGTATAAAAGAAGAAAATCTAATGACATGGCCTCCTTGTTCACCTGATCTGAACCCCATTGAGAACCTGTGGTCCATCATCAAATGTGAGATTTACAAGGAGGGAAAACAGTACACCTCTCTGAACAGTGTCTGGGAGGCTGTGGTTGCTGCTGCACGCAATGTTCATGGTGAACAGATCAAAACACTGACAGAATCCATGGATGGCAGGCTTTTGAGTGTCCTTGCAAAGAAAGGTGGCTATATTGGTCACTGATTTGTTTTTGTTTTGTTTTTGAATGTCAGAAATGTATATTTGTGAATGTTGAGATGTTATATTGGTTTCACTGGTAAAAATAAATAATTGAAATGGGTATATATTTGTTTTTTGTTAAGTTGCCTAATAATTATGCACAGTAATAGTCACCTGCACACACAGATATCCCCCTAAAATAGCTATAACTAAAAACAAACTAAAAACTACTTCCAAAACTATTCAGCTTTGATATTAATGAGTTTTTTGGGTTCATTGAGAACATGGTTGTTGTTCAATAATAAAATTAATCCTCAAAAATACAACTTGCCTAATAATTCTGCACTCCCTGTATATATATATATCTATACAGATGTATTTCTATGCGTAAATATGTATTTACAGACATATATACACATAAATACGTATGTACACATATATAGACATATATATAAGTGCATTGGAGCCCTTTGTAGTTAAGTAGATGAAAACATGGAAAAGCATATTTATGCCATACTCATATTTAATAAAGTGTTATAGTGTGTATTTACTGTGAATATTTCACATTCCAATGTTCTGCACATAGCAGAATATGCTCTAAGTATGTATAAATAGAACACATTCTGCTATGTAAAGAACAATGGAATGTGAAATTTTCATATTTTCATGTCAGGTTACCGCATGAGTTGGGTGTTTTTTCCCCACTATTTTGCTCCATTGACTTCTATGGGGGAATATGTGTACGCGCACACGATATCCTAAGTTCAGCTTTTTGCACTAGTCAGGTTATCACGCAAGCGAAAACAGTTTATTTTGAACTCTTAATACGAGTGCAACCCGATGAGCACAAAAAGCTTACTCCTAGTTAACGCTCGAGCAGAAGCGTTATATAGCGCTCCCCTTGTAATTTGGCTCATAATGATTTGGCATACCAAATAATGTGTACCTACACTTAGCAAATTATAATGCCAGATTACAAGTGGTACGCTAATGACAGCGCGGGACGCGATACGCATTATCGCTGGACTGCCCTAACATTAGCACGTGACTTACTGTATATTAGAAGTCCATGGTAAGTCCTATTTATCAGAGAAATGTTAGCGTGGCTGACAACACTCTAACTCAACCTATACTTTCAAAGTATATTGTGACCACGCTAAATATCCCTCAAATTACAAGTTGAAAGTCATAGGTTGCGTTCAAGTGGAAGCCAAAACTGTGCTTGAATACTTAGGGGCCAAATTATCAAGCTGCTCCATAACTGGTCCGCCTGCTCTGAGGCTGCGGACATCAATCCGCCCGATCCTATGCGATTGGGCTGATTGACATCCCTGCTAGCGGCCCCTGCAGGGAGCAGCATTGCACAAGCAGTTCACAAGAACTGCTTGTGCAATGATAAATGCCGACAGCGTCTGCCATCAGCATTTATTAATGTGAGGCAGACATGAAACGCTACATCGTATCATGTCCGCTTGCACTTTCTTAAATTGGCCCCTTAGAACGGTTTGAGACCAGAAGTAAAGTGTAAGATAAAATATTCTCAAAAACATATTAAAATAAACTATTACACACATACATATATATATATATATATATATATATATATATATATATACACACACACACTAATTAAAAAATATAATTGTGGGGGCGGAGCCAACTACAGAGGAGTCAAGACGCTTATCTTATGTGCTCCTGTAGAATTTATGAACATATAGCTTAATAAGAGCACAAAACTTATATTTTCGGGTTAAGTTCTGGACTTATACTTAAGAAAGAAGTGAGCTGCCTACTGGAAGACTGGTTAGATGAGGTTTTAGATATTCACTACGATAAATTTGATCTGGGCCTGTATCATCTAACGCGACCACGAGGTAGAAGTGGTGTTTACTCTATACCCATAGCCTGCCTTACACAGAGCCATCTACTATCAAAACGAATATGGCAATCTCTTATGAAATGGTGCTGAGGTGTTTAGAGGATTTGGAGGAGAGGATGTGCTCCAACTTTATTGACTTAACGCTGATAATCAGAGATCAGCTTGGAGGAGGCGTACGTTCGGATACTAAACAGACGGCAGGTATAAATGCCTATCAGAATGGTGAGACCGCCTTACTAGCCGAAAAGGCACTGACAACTGAGACGGGAGCCGAATCTACGGTACAAGCTGTGGCAAAGCAGCTGATTGTCCCCGTGGGGCAGATAATGTGCACGGCACAGGCTCATGTGGAGTTCCCTCTGCATGAGTCTCATCTGTACGCAAACTCAGGCAACACTTTGGAGAGGAGCTTTCCAGCTCCACTTGGGAAAGATAAGCAGTGGCGGGACAAAAGGTCGCTACCCCCTAACTTCGCACCGCTGTTTGGAGGACTGCATCTTTATGAGGAGGACCCATGTACGGGTATTAGAGAGGCTGCAGCCCCTTTGGAGCTCGTAGCAGAAGCTTACAGCGATATACCTCTGGCGGTAATATCTAGCACAGGACGCTTGGCGGCCATACTAGCGCACGCTCTGAGTTTGAGACAGAGAATCCGATGGCTGATTTATATGATCCCAACTAGGAGCACCTTTGATCCGGGAGGTAAACTTTCTATTCTTTATTTTGGCCTAACCACAGGCTGCCTACCGGAGGGGCTAATTTGAGGATCTGTGAACTCTTTTGTGCCCTCAGATTATAGCGGGATCTCCCGCGTTTTCAGCTTTAACACTAGCTCACAAAATACTTCTCCCGGAACAGAAACTACAGCAGAGTGTTGTGGGCCTCCAGATCGCCAAGCAGTATGTGAGTTTTATACGTCTAGATGTTGGCTAATTTGGTGTTCTTAGCTTTAGTTGGGCATGAGACCAGACTTACATAGGATATGCTCCTGCCCAAGCTCTTTTGCCGATAAACTTTGGACACAGACATCATTGAGTCTCTTAGCCATCCTAGATTTATCACTGAGGTGGGACAAACACAAAATTACAGTTAGAGCCGTGTCATTTACTCCGGATTACGTTTTCTCCTCTCCCCGGCCCTGGACTGGTTCATAAACTCTAACTACCCCAGAGGTTTCACCCATACACTCAAATTGCATTAAGATCTGCTGCAATTGCTGGACTGTTCCCTCCAAAGTGTAACTACACTACAGGAACACAGAATGTTAATGTCTATGATTGTTTTGTTCCTAGTACACAAAAGTTTTAATCAGTTATATATTCACTTAAGGTACCTATGTAATTCTCCAGTAATTACTAGCTTTTCCTTTAGTTACCCATTTGTTTGGCCATCAGTGGCGCTATTCAGCTAATATGCTCTGGGTCTCACAGCCCTAATTGTCCTCTTTGTGTATAGAAGATGTAAAATGTTAAGATAGGGTCAGTTTGCTCTCAACATGGCCTAGAATTAACCCTAAATAATGCTGTACTGTAATGCCCCTCTAAGGTTAGAGATCAACACTTTATGCTACCTTGACTAACTGCTAGAGTTAACGTTTTTATGAGGTTTGGTGGTATTCTTGTCATTACTAATACTAATGTATGCAAATGAAATAGGGAATATCTCTCTTATAATACCACCCATTAAATAATTTAATAACAGATATATTACATAGTTTTGCCCTTTTTTTTCCTACAGGAACAGAGAGGGGCCCTTTATGTTTTATACCTTTTCCCTACCTCTATACTTAATACCGCAATCTCCATAAGGTTCTTGAGAGAGTTATATATTGTAGAATAGGGAACTTATTTTTACAAACTATAATTACTTCATCCCATTTTGTTAGCTTATCCGTACTATGCCTACTACTTGCCCTTATAGGTTTATATAGGTCTAAAAGTGACCATTTATTTTAGTGAGGATCCTTATTAGTCTCCTACTTTATTTTGAAGGTACAAGAAAGACTCGAACTAGATCAAGAGGTGTTGCATTAATGTAAACTCTAGCTTAATATCTATCTATGATGGCTTATATTATTGGTCTGTTAATATAACTGGGTGTTTGTTCGTCTGCAATTAGCCTAGACATGTTGAGTATGACAGTTATCTAGAACCCTAACCTATTTAATGTTCATGGGAATTCAGTGCAAATTATAATGGCAAAATACTAACTGTAATTTTTATGCTCCTAGGCCTCTGTATGTTTCTACTGTTTTTAAGATCCCTTAACAGTTGTAAGTCCTAATATTTTCACGTATAAGCAATAATTTTCCCTTTACTATAGGGACTTACTGTATAATGTTAGATAGCGGCTAACAAACTGCTGCACCAGCCTTAACTATAAAGCACATATCCAGTTGATATTTGTGATCTTTAAGCTCACAGCTGAAAATGTGAATTATAACAACCCCTCTTAACTTAGAGACGCTTCTATTCCCATATTTATATGTCAGGCTTCCATATCATCCCAGACAACCTAAGTTACCCGCATTTATATTAGGCTCCGCCCCCCCTCCCACCTTCTTATCCTATAAACATAGCGGTGCTTACCCGCTGAATATCCCCCTCCCCCCTGTATAGCTCGGCCCAAGAGTGGCTGATAGTCATAATAAATCTCCACAAGTTGATATGTTGTTCTTAGGTAATATACTATTAGATTGTGGAGCTCATACGCTGATATTACAAAATGAAGTTCTAATTCATCTCGCCTAAGATACTGTATATTCTAATATCCAGACTTGAAATATATATGCATATTGCTTATTTAATAACGCCTTTATATAAACAATGTATTATTGACTTCGTTGTAACTTTGGCCTTAGGGCGAGTTTTTTGTTGTAATGATTTATGCTTTAACTTCAATAAAAAAAATATTTAAAAAAAAATATATATATATAATTGTAATATTGTTAAAAAGGGATATGATGTATGGCAAAGTGTTTAACTGGAAAGGGCTCCAACATGTCTAAATATATATGTCTAAATATGTGTGTGTATATATTTATGTGTATACATGTGAATATATGTGTTTAGATGTGTAAATATGATGTGTACACATACATATATACACACACATACAGTATTTAAACATATTTGAGTCCTTTCCAGTCAAACACACATGTGTGTATATATATGGGGAACACACACATTCAGTCCTAATACTGTCACAGTCAAAAGTACTTTTTAAAAAAACTGTGTCAGACGGTGCCGGTGTCATGTGACATGCCAAGCTAGTGCCATGTGCTGTTTTAGATGTGCACTGTACAGCACTGAATGCAAAGCCCTAACTTGGCATCCAGCCATTCCCACTGCATCAGAAAAGGTCCTACTGGGGTTACCACTGTTACCAGGTAACTGCTCTGGTGGTGGGGATTGTTTCTGGGTAGGGCTGACTGTAGGCGCATGCAGCAGAAAGCTGGAGTGGCAGGCACGTGAGGATTTGAGCATCTGTGCAGCTTCATACACTGCTCTCTTCAGTCTTGAGGCTGTGTGACTCATCTCACACTGTATCCATGCAGCCTTGGGCAGACAGCATCCAGTCTGCTGGTCCCCTTAACCCTGCTCTTTCTGCTGTGGCCCTATGATCAACTAACTGAAGTTTGTTAGGGGAACAGTGCTTTGTAGAAAGGTGTCAGTGGGAAGAATAAGTGAGTGCACACACGCCCCTCCCAATGCAGCATTGTCTAGTGCAGGGTGAGAGGAAACTTGTTCCTAGCAAATAAGTGACATGTGCTGCTGTGGCTGATGTTTAGTGTCATGCTGATACTTCACACATTAATGTAAGGTTTATTTTTATAGTTTTTGTTTTCTCTGTCGCAGATTTTACAGCTTCCCATAGTAGTTCTGCTGTTTTAGTCAGTAAACTTATATTTGTCTGCACCTCCATGCTTCCTCCTCAGTCTTTACCTTGCTTTGCTCCTGTTGGCTGCCCTAAATCTCTTTAAACAGCTAACCTCACACCAGATTCACATTCAAAAGAATATTGAATGAATCCACAGTGGAGGAATTTATATATTTACTATTATAGTACTGTTTAGGTCCAGTTTAAAAATTTGCAATTTATTTCATTTTTTTTAAATGATTAGCCCAGCAGTGGATGATCCACTGCTGGGCTAATAATTTTAAAAAAAATATAAAATAAATTGATTTAGTTGTTTTTTGGGATGTTGGGGTGGAGAGCAAAATTGCATGGGGTGGGGGGTCCAAGAAATGTTTTGCCCAGGGTCCAGTCAATATTAAAGACGGCCCTGGTGCTAAATAGCACTCACAAAAAGCTGTGCCATCACCAGAGTCATAGGCAGTTAACCCCAGACAGGAGTGGGTGCAAGAACCATGGGGTATTACAAAACAAATACAACACATAAAGGAAACCCAGCACTCACCAGCTAGCTCACAGCTAAGATTTAAAATGGAAAGGTTAGTCACCGCATCTGGCCAAATGGGACAAGCTCAGGCACCACGTAAAGGTCCTTTTCAACACCTGAGTCCCTAACACAGCCACACAATGCAGGCTCTCAAAGCCAGACAAACTGGGAACAAGGGAGGGGTACACAGGTATATGTAATCACCCAGCAATATACAAAACACGGAAATAGGACTGCACTCCAAAACCGGACCAGGTACACATCCCATGACCCAGCAACATGCCAGCCCTGGGTGCTAAATAGCACTCACAAAAAGCTGTGCTGTCACCAGAGTCATAGGCAGTTAACCCCAGACAGGAGTGGGTGCAAGAACAATGGGGGATTACAAAACAAATACAACACATAAAGGAAACCCAGCACTCACCAGCTAGCTCACAGCTAAGATTTAAAATGTACAGGTTAGTCACCGCATCTGGCCAAATGGGACAAGCTCAGGCACCACATCAAGGTCCTTTCCAACACCTGAGTCCCTAACACAGCCACACAATGCAGGCTCTAAAAGCCAGACAAACTGGGAACAAGGGAGGGGTGCACAGGTATATGTAATTACCCAGCAACATACAAAACACGGAAAGGGGACTGCACTCCAAAACCGGACCAGGTACACATCCCATGACCCAGCAACATGCCAGCCCTGAGTGCTAAATAGCACTCACAAAAAGCTGTGCCGTCACCAGAGTCATAGGCAGTTAACCCCAGACAGGAGTGGGTGCAAGAACCATGGGGGATTACAAAACAAATACAACACATAAAGGAAACCCAGCACTCACCAGCTAGCTCACAGCTAAGATTTAAAATGGAAAGGTTAGTCACCACATCTGGCCAAATGGGACAAGCTCAGGCACCACGTAAAGGTCCTTTCCAACACCTGAGTCCCTAACGCAGCCACACAATGCAGGCTCTCAAAGCCAGACAAACTGGAAACAAGGGAGGGGTGAACAGGTATATGTAATCACCCAGCAACATACAAAACACGGAAAGGGGACTGCACTCCAAAACCGGACCAGGTACACATCTCATGACCCAGCAACATGCCAGCCCTGGGTGCTAAATAGCACTCACAAAAAGCTGTGCTGTCACCAGAGTCATAGGCAGTTAACCCCAGACAGGAGTGTTGCACTCCAAAACCGGACCAGGTACACATCCCATGACCCAGCAACATGGTTCTTGCACCCACTCCTGTCTGGGGTTAACTGCCTATGACTCTGGTGATGGCACAGCTTTTTGTGATCCTGGTCCGGTTTTGGAGTGCAGTCCCCTTTCCGTGTTTTGTATGTTGCTTTGAAATAGCTAGGCATGACCACGACACAAGCTACTTCACAGGGGAAATGTACTAATTATGCATGCTTGGACAAGATTTAGGTGAAAATGCCCCATGTCAACCCTTCAATCTGTCTGTAACTACAGATATAAAAGGAGGAATGCCCACTAACAATACACTCAAATGGGCATAATTATCAAGCTCCATATGGAGCTTGATGCCCCGTGTTTCCGCCAAGCCTTCAGGCTCGCTGGAAACAGAAGTTATGAAGCAGCGGTCTAAAGACCGCTGCTCCATAACTTGTCCGCCTGCTCTGAGGCCATAGACAGAAATCATCCCAATCAAATACGATCGGGTTTATTGACAACCCCCTGCTAGCGGCTGATTGGCCGCGAATCTGCAGGGGGCGGCATTGCACCAGCAGTTCACAAGAACTGCTGGTGCAATGATAAATGCTGAGAGCGTATGCTGTCAGCATTTATCGATGTGCAGTGGACATGATCCGCTATATCGGATCATGTCCGCTCGCACAATCATAAATATGCTCCAAAAAGATAGGTTAAGCAGGCTCAATGAATTCCAATCATAACCTTTCCTCTGTAACCTTACCAGCTTGAGAAACCTGTAATAATCAGCTGTTCATATGAGTTTGGGCTCATATACATGGCTACATATTTTATTTACATCAACAACATTTATGTGTAATATTTATTTTTACAGAGTATTATTTTGTATGTTTGAAGTGTACATAGTTTGATAACTTACATAAACAAAATATATATAAAGTTTTGAAAGTTTTTTTATTGTAATTTAAACTACATAGAACTTCCCATTTCATTTCAAATAAAGAAGAATGATGTGGTAACAAAATAAAATAACAGAATACAAGACCTTTAAAATGCTTATTTTTATTGTATGCCTAAGGACTACACGCATTTAAGTGTTTCTTTTTTTTTGTTTTGTTTTATAAAAATGTTATAACAATAAAAGGAGTCATCCTATGGTTTATTTACCCATACTAACCTTTAGAAAGTGTCAAGTGTTCTTTAAAATGTTTGCTTCAGGCTGTAGTTTTACAAGCTGGTCAGTGTATTGTTCAAGCCCCTTGGTTGTTGACCCCTAACTGATTTAGGAATAGAATACAGCTTATGTTCACAAAGCTAAAACTGCAGATCGGTAGCTTCTGAATGTGTTTGTTTTATCGAACGTATTTTCTGCCTCCTACAAAATTAGCCTATTTCTTACAATACATAATAACATATCTTTCTTTTTTACTTTTTTATTCTCTTCTGAGAAACTTTAAAATATTAATACCCATACATAAAAACTTCTGAACATAAAGATATCTCCATCCCCAAACAGATTTATGACTCTCTTTTATTCATTAGAACAACCACTTTTCTTGAAAAGAATATGTCAATCTTTTGTCTATCCAAAAAATGTCTACACAGTTGATTATAACTTCAATAAAATCCGTAAAAAATGTATTCTCTTTTTAAATAAAAATCCAACATCTTAATAATATATTTAAGGAAAAAAAATGTTGCTTTATTCACTGTAGATGTTTCTGCCTAAAACACAAAGGCCTAGAATAAATGGAGTGCAAATATCTGCGTTAACATCACTCAAGTGTAATTAATAGCACTTATATTTTTGTACTCATATTGCAACTCCAAAGTTATTTACTAACATCTGCATGTCGGATAGCGCAGGTGCGCTAAATCCCTTAAATAGAAGACTTATATGGGGGCATACAGTGATAATCATGTTGGATATTGCTCTAGCCCTCAGCAGATACTACACTAAGCCGATGGTAAACAAGCAGTGGAGTTCTTCGTGTAATTCTGTACTATACTATTAAAAATAATGGTTTACATCATTTAAAAAAGCTCTAAATTTTACAGCAGTGTTTTCTATTGTGCTTGATCGCAACACTTGCGCACTCTAAAAATCTATCAGCCATGTTAAGATGCTTTGGGGGGTAGTTATCAAGCCGTCAACCTCAAATACGCTGGAATTCTGCAGCGTATTTGTGGCGAGGCTGATTCGCCTTAGTTATCAAAGGCTCGAGACCGGCAAAAACATAATTTATGCTTACCTGATAAATTTATTTCTCTTGTAGTGTAGTCAGTCCACGGGTCATCCATTACTTATGGGATTATATCTCTTCCCCAACAGGAAGTTGCAAGAGGATCACCCAAGCAGATCTGCTATATCGCTCCTCCCCTCACATGTCATATCCAGTCATTCGACCGAAACAAGACGAGAAAGGAGAAACCATAGGGTGCAGTGGTGACTGGAGTTAAATTAAAAAAATTTGAACTGCCTTAAAAGACAGGACGGGCCGTGGACTGACTACACTACAAGAGAAATAAATTCATCAGGTAAGCATAAATTATGTTTTCTCTTGTTAAGTGTAGTCAGTCCACGGGTAGTCCATTACTTATGGGATACTAATACCAAAGCTAAAGTACACGGATGAAGGGAGGGACAAGGCAGGAACTTTAAATGGAGGGAACCACTGCCTGAAGTACCTTTCTCCCAAAAATAGCCTCTGAAGAAGCAAAAGTGTCAAATTTGTAAAACTTTGAAAAAGTGTGAAGTGAAGACTAAGTCGCAGCCTTGCAAATCTGTTCAACAGAAGCCTCATTTTTAAAGGCCCAGGTGGAAGCCACAGCTCTAGTAGAATGAGCTGTAATTCTTTCAGGAGGCTGCTGTCCAGCAGTCTCATAGGCTAAACGTATTATGCTACGAAGCCAAAAAGAGAGAGAGGTAGCCGAAGCCTTTTGACCTCTCCTCTGTCCAGAGTAAACGACAAACAGGGAAGAAGTTTGACGAAAATCTTTAGTTGCCTGCAAATAGAACTTCAGGGCACGGACTACGTCCAGATTATGCAAAAGTCGTTCCTTCTTTGAAGAAGGGTTAGGACACAATGATGGAACAACAATCTCTTGATTGATATTCCTGTTAGAAACTACCTTAGGTAAGAACCCAGGTTTAGTACGCAGAACTACCTTGTCTGAATGAAAAATCAGATAAGGAGAATCACAATGTAAGGCAGATAACTCAGAGACTCTCCGAGCCCAGGAAATAGCCATCAAAAACAGAACTTTCCAAGATAACAGCTTAATATCAATGGAATGAAGGGGTTCAAATGGAACGCCTTGCAGGACGTTAAGAACTAAGTTTAAGCTCCACGGCGGAGCAACAGTCTTAAACACAGGCTTAATCCTAGCCAAAGCCTGACAAAAAGCATGAACGTCTGGAATTTCTGCCAGACGCTTGTGTAGAAGAATAGACAGAGCAGAAATCTGTCCTTTTAACGAACTAGCGGATAAGCCCTTTTCTAAACCCTCTTGTAGAAAAGACAATATCCTAGGAATCCTAACCTTACTCCATGAGTAACTCTTGGATTCGCACCAATACAAATATTTACGCCATATCTTATGGTAAATTCTTCTGGTAACAGGTTTCCTAGCCTGTATTAGGGTATCAATAATCGACTCCGAGAAGCCACGCTTTGATAGAATCAAGCGTTCAATCTCCATGCAGTCAGCCTCAGAGAAATTAGATTTGGATGGTTGAAAGGACCCTGAATTAGAAGGTCCTGCCTCAGAGGCAGAGACCATGGTGGACAGGACAACATGTCCACTAGGTCTGCATACCAGGTCCTGCGTGGCCATGCAGGCGCTATCAGAATCACTGATGCTCTCTCCTGTTTGATCTTGGCAATCAGTCGAGGCAGCAGCGGAAACGGTGGAAATACATAAGCCATCTTGAAAACCCAAGGGGCTGCTAGAGCATCTATCAGCGCCGCTCCCGGGTCCCTGGACCTGGATCCGTAATGAGGAAGCTTGGCGTTCTGGCGAGACGCCATGAGATCCAGATCTGGTTTGCCCCAACAATGAATCAGTTGAGCGAAGACCTCCGGATGAAGTTCCCACTCCCCCGGATGAAAAGTCTGGCGACTTAGAAAATCCGCCTCCCAGTTCTCCACGCCTGAGATGTAGATTGCCGACAGGTGGCAAGAGTGAGACTCTGCCCAGCGAATTATCTTTGAGACTTCCAACATCGCTAGGGAACTCCTGGTTCCCCCTTGATGTTTGATGTAAGCCACAGTCGTGATGTTGTCCGACTGAAATCTGATGAACCTCAGAGTTGCTAACTGAGGCCAAGCTAGAAGAGCATTGAATATTGCTCTTAACTCCAGAATATTTATTGGGAGGAGTTTCTCCTCCTGAGTCCATGGTCCCTGAGCCTTCAGGGAATTCCAGACTGCGCCCCAACCTAGAAGGCTGGCGTCTGTTGTTACACTCGTCCAATCTGGCCTGCGAAAGGTCATCCCCTTGGACAGGTGGGGCCGAGAAAGCCACCATAGAAGAGAATCTCTGGTCTCTTGGTCCAGATTTAGTAGAGGGGACAAATCTGAATAATCCCCATTCCACTGACTTAGCATGCACAATTGCAGCGGTCTGAGATGCAGTCGCGCAAATGGTACTATGTCCATTGCCGCTACCATTAAGCCGATTACTTCCATGCACTGAGCTACTGACGTGTGTGGAATGGAATGAAGGGCACGGCAAGCATTTAGAAGTTTTGATAACCTGGCCTCCGTCAGGTAAATTTTCATCTCTACAGAATCTATAAGAGTCCCTAGGAAGGGAACCCTTGTGAGTGGTAATAGAGAACTCTTTTCCACGTTCACCTTCCACCCATGCGATCTCAGAAATGCCAGAACTATCTCTGTATGAGACTTGGCAGTTTGAAAACTTGACGCTTGTATCAGGATGTCATCTAGGTACGGAGCCACCGCTATGCCTCGCGGTCTTAGTACCGCCAGAAGTGAGCCCAGAACCTTTGTAAAGATTCTTGGAGCCGTAGCTAACCCGAAGGGAAGAGCTACAAACTGGTAATGCCTGTCTAGGAAGGCAAATCTTAGGTACCGATAATGATCCTTGTGAATCGGTATGTGAAGGTAGGCATCCTTTAAGTCCACAGTGGTCATGTACTGACCCTCTTGGATCATGGGTAGGATGGTTCGAATAGTTTCCATTTTGAATGATGGAACTCTTAGGAATTTGTTTAGGATCTTTAAGTCCAAGATTGGTCTGAAGGTTCCCTCTTTCTTGGGAACCACAAACAGATTTGAATAGAATCCCTGCCCGTGTTCCGTTCGCGGAACTGGGTGGATTACCCCCATTAGTAAGAGGTCTTGTACACAGCGTAGAAACGCCTCTTTCTTTATTTGGTTTGCTGATAACCTTGAAAGATGAAATCTCCCTTGTGGAGGAGAAGCTTTGAAGTCCAGAAGATATCCCTGAGATATGATCTCCAACGCCCAGGGATCCTGGACATCTCTTGCCCAAGCCTGGGCGAAGAGGGATAGTCTGCCCCCCACTAGATCCGTTTCCGGATAGGGGGCCCTCTCTTCATGCTGTCTTAGGGG
The DNA here is from genome assembly GCF_027579735.1 of Bombina bombina. Classification (NCBI taxonomy): domain Eukaryota; kingdom Metazoa; phylum Chordata; class Amphibia; order Anura; family Bombinatoridae; genus Bombina; species Bombina bombina. The sequence continues at coordinate 171,439,278 of NC_069505.1, forward strand.
CAGCAGCAGGTTTTCTGGCCTGCTTGCCCTTGTTCCAGGACTGGTTAGTTTTCCAGCCCTGTCTGTAACGAGCAACAGCTCCTTCCTGTTTTGGAGCGGAGGAAGTTGATGCTGCTCCTGCCTTGAGGTTACGAAAGGCACGAAAATTAGACTGTTTGGCCTTTGATTTGGCCCTGTCCTGAGGTAGAGCATGGCCCTTACCTCCCGTAATGTCAGCGATAATTTCTTTCAAGCCGGGCCCGAATAAGGTCTGCCCTTTGAAAGGAATATTAAGCAATTTAGATTTAGAAGTCACGTCAGCTGACCAGGATTTAAGCCATAGCGCTCTGCGTGCTTGCATTGGCAAATCCGGAGTTCTTAGCCGTAAGTTTGGTTAAATGTACGACGGCATCAGAAACAAATGCGTTAGCTAGCTTAAGTGCTTTAGGCTTGTTCATAATTTCATCCAATGGAGCTGTGCAAATGGCCTCTTCCAGAGACTCAAACCAGAATGCCGCCGCAGCAGTGACAGGCGCAATGCATGCAAGGGGCTGTAAGATAAAACCTTGTTGAACAAACATTTTCTTAAGGTAACCTTCTAACTTTTTATCCATTGGATCTGAAAAAGCACAACTATCCTCCACCGGGATAGTGCTACGCTTAGCTAAAGTAGAAACCGCTCCCTCCACCTTAGGGACCGTCTGCCATAAGTCTCGTGTGGTGGGGTCTATTGGAAACATTTTCCTAAATATGGGAGGAGGGGAAAAAGGCACACCGGGTCTATCCCACTCCTTGCTAATAATCTCTGTAAGCCTTTTAGGTATAGGAAACACGTCAGTACACACCGGTACCGCATAGTATCTATCCAACCTACATAATTTTTCTGGAATTGCAACCGTGTTACAATCATTCAGAGCCGCTAATACCTCCCCTAGTAATATGCGGAGGTTCTCAAGCTTAAATTTAAAATTAGAAATCTCTGAATCCAGTCTCCCTGGATCAGATCCGTCACCCACAGAATGAAGCTCTCCGTCTTCATGTTCTGCAAATTGTGACGCAGTATCGGACATGGCTCTCACATAATCAGCGCGCTCTGTCCTTAACCCAGAGCTATCACGCTTGCCTCTTAATTCTGGCAATTTAGATAATACTTCTGTCATAACAGTAGCCATGTCTTGCAAACTGATTTGTAAGGGCCTCCCTGATGTACTTGGCGCCTCAAAATCACGCACTTCCTGAGCGGGAGGCGAAGGTACTGACACGTGAGGAGAGTTAGTCGGCATAAATTCCCCCTCGTTGTCTGGTGATAATTTCTTTGCATGTAAAGACTGACTTTTATTCAAAGTTACATCAATGCATTTAGTACACAATTTTCTATGGGGCTCCACATTGGCCTTCATACATAGTGAACAAACAGATTCATCTGTGTCAGACATGTTTAAACAGACTAGCAATGAGACAAGCAAGCTTGGAAAATACTTTTCAAATAAATTTACAAGCAATATAAAAAACGCTACTGTGCCTTTAAGAAGCACAAAAAGCTGTCACAGTTGAAATAACAATGAACCAAATTAGTTATAGCAACCAAATTTTCACAGTAAATGTATTAAGTTAGCAACGGATTGCACCCACCAGCAAATGGATGATTAACCCCTTAATACCGAAAAACGGATAACAATTTAATAATTAACGTTTTTATCACAGTCAAACACACTGTCACAGGTCTGCTGTGATTGATTACCTCCCTCAAAATGAATTTTGAAGACCCCTGAGCTCTCTAGAGACGTCCTGGATCATGGAGGATGAAGTAGGAAGATTGTGACTGAACTTTTACTGCTCAAAAAAGCGCTAAAATAGGCCCCTCCCACTCATATTACACAGTGGGGAAGCTCAGTTAACTGTTTCTATGCAGAAACAAAAGTTAGCCATGTGGTAAAAATCATGCCCCAATAAGTTTTATCACCAAGTACCTCACAAAAAACGATTAACATGCCAGTAAACGTTTTGAACATACATTTTAAAAGTTATGAAGTGTTATTAATAAGCCTGCTACCAGTCGCTTTTACTGCAGTTAAGGCTCACACATTACTTCAGTATTAACAGTATTTTCTGAGTCAAATTCCATTCCCTAGAAAAATACTTCAGTGTACACACACTCCTCAGCCTAATACCAGTCGCTACCACTGCATTTAAGGCTGTACTTACATTAAGGCTGTACTTACATTACATTGGTATCAGCAGTAATTTCTCAGTCAATTCCATTGCTTAGAAAAATAATTTACTGCACATACCTCGTTTGCAGGGGGGCCCTGCATGCTATTCCCCTTTTCTGAAGTTACCTCACTCCTCAGAATGTGCGAGAACAGCCAGTGGATCTTAGTTACGTCCGCTAAGATCATAGAAAACGCAGGAAGATTCTTCTTCTAATGCTGCATGAGAAACAAACAGCACACTCCGGTGCCATTTAAAATAACAAACTTTTGATTGAAGAAATAAACTAAGTTTAAAAACACCACAGACCTCTCGCAACAACCTATCTTTAGTTAGCTTGCAAGAGAATGACTGGGTATGACATGTGAGGGGAGGAGCTATATAGCAGATCTGCTTGGGTGATCCTCTTGCAACTTCCTGTTGGGGAAGAGATATAATCCAAGTAATGGATGACCCGTGGACTGACTACACTTAACAAGAGAAAGTAGAATTTTGTGACGTAAGCTTCGATCCGCCGGACTCAGTCCGACACAGATCGATTCTTACGTCACTCCAGATGTTCCGCACACAAGTGCGGCACATTCTCACTACTTTTGCTAGTTATCAAATGACTAGCAGGTATGCTCAGCACTTTTACAGCCCAGCGTACCTGGTTTTCAAACCGCCACCCCTGGAGGCGGCGGATCCCATAGGAATCAATGGGAGTCTGACCATAGCGAAAGTACAAGTTCGCTGCTGACAGACATCCCATTGATTTCTATGGGAGCTGTCTGCACCTAACACCCTAACATGTACCCCGAGTTTAAACACCACTAATCTGTCCCCCCCTACACCGCCGCAACTAAATAAAATTATTACCCCCTAAACCGCCGCTCCCGGAGCCCACCGCAAGCTACTCTATACATATTAACCCCTAAACCGCCGCTCCCGGAGCCCACCGCAACTATAATAAATGTATTAACCCCTAAACCGCTGCTCCCTGAACCCGCCGCAACCTATATTAAATGTATTAACCCCTATCCTGCCCCCCCTACACCGTCGCCACCTATAATAAATTTATTAACCCCTAATCTGCCCCCCCTACACCGTCGCCACCTATAATAAATTTATTAACCCCTATCCTGCCCCCCACTACGCCGCCGCCACTGTAATAAAATTATTAACCCCTAAACCTAAGTCTAACCCTAACGCCCCCCTAACTTAAATATTAATTAAATCAATCTAAATAATATTTTTATTATTAACTAAATTAATCCTATTTAAAACTAAATACTTACATTTAAAATAAACCCTAATATAGCTACAATATAAATAATAATTATATTCTAGCTATCTTAGGATTTATTTTTATTTTACAGGTACCTTTCAACTTATTTTAACTAGGTACAATAGCTATTAAATAGTTATTAACTATTTAATAACTTACCTAGCTAAAATAAACTGAAATTTACCTGTAAAATAAATCCTAACCTAAGTTATAATTACACCTAACACTACACTATACTTTAATAAATTATTCCTATTTAAAACTAAATACTTACCTGTAAAATAAACCCTAAGATAGCTACAATATAAATAATAATTATATTCTAGCTATTTTAGGATTTATATTTATTTTACAGGTAACTTTGTATTTATTTTAGCTAGTTAGAATAGTTATTAAATAGTTATTAACTATTTAATAACTACCTAGCTAAAAGAAATACAAAATTACCTGTAAAATAAATCCTAACCTAAGTTACAATTAAACCTAATACTACACTATCATTAAATTAATTAAATAAACTACCTACAAATAACTACAATTAAATACAATTACATAAACTAACTAAAGTACAAAAAATAAAAAAGCTAAGTTACAAAAAATAAAAAAATAAGTTACAAACATTTTAAAAATATTACAACAATTTTAAGCTACTTACACCTAATCTAAGCCCCCTAATAAAATAACAAACCCCCCAAAATAAAAAAATGCCCTACCCTATTCTAAATTAAATAAAGTTCAAAGCATGCCCCCAAAAGTTCAGCTCTTTTGCCTGTAAAAGAAAAATACACCCCCCCAACATTAAAACCCACCACCCACATACCCCTAATCTAACCCAAAGCCCCCTTACAAAAACCTAACACTAATCCCCTGAAGATCATCCTACCTTGTCTTCACTCAGCCGAGCAGCGATGGAACCGAAGTGGACATCCGGAGCGGAAGAAGTTAATCCTCCAAGCGGCGCTGAAGAAATCTTCCATCCGATGAAGTCATCATCCAGGCGGCGCTGAAGAAGTCTTTGATCCGTCCGATGTCATCTTCCAAGAGGCGCTGAAGAGGTCTTCTATCCAGGCGATGCCATCTTCCAAGCCGGGTCTTGAATCTTCCTCCCGCCGACGCGGAACCTCCTTCTTCACCGACGGACTACGACGAATGAAGGCTCCTTTAAGGGACGTCATCCAAGATGGCGTCCCCTCAATTCCGATTGGCTGATAGGATTCTATCAGCCAATCGGAATTAAGGTAGGAAAAATCTGATTGGCTGATGGAATCAGCCAATCAGTTTGAGCTCGCATTCTATTGGCTGATCGGAACAGCCAATAGAATGAGAGCTCAATCTGATTGGCTGATTCCATCAGCCAATCAGATTTTTCCTATCTTAATTCCGATTGGCTGATAGAATCCTATCAGCCAATCGGAATTGAGGGGACGCCATCTTGGATGACGTCCCTTAAAGGAGCCTTCATTCATCGTAGTCCGTTGGTGAAGAAGGAGGTTCCGCGTCGACGGGAGGAAGATTCAAGACCCGGCTTGGAAGATGACATCGCCCGGATAGAAGACCTCTTCAGCGCCTCTTGGAAGATGACATCGGCCGGATCAAAGACTTCTTCAGCGCCGCCTGGATGATGACTTCATCGGATAGAAGATTTCTTCAGCGCCGCTTGGAGGATTAACTTCTTCCGCTCCGGATGTCCACTTCGGTTCCATCGCTGCTCGGCTGAGTGAAGACAAGGTAGGATGATCTTCAGGGGATTAGTGTTAGGTTTTTGTAAGGGGGGTTTGGATTAGATTAGGGGGATGTGGGTGGTGGGTTTTAATGTTGGGGTTTGTATTTTTCTTTTACAGGCAAAAGAGCTGAACTTTTGGGGGCATGCCCCCATAAATGGCCCTTTTAAGGGCTGGTAAGGTAAAAGAGCTTTGAACTTTATTTAATTTAGAATAGGGTAGGGCATTTTTTTATTTTGGGGGGTTTGTTATTTTATTAGGGGGCTTAGATTAGGTGTAAGTAGCTTAAAATTGTTGTAATATTTTTAAAATGTTTGTAACTTATTTTTTTATTTTTTGTAACTTAGCTTTTTTTATTTTTTGTACTTTAGTTAGTTTATGTAATTGTATTTAATTGTAGTTATTTGTAGGTAATTTATTTAATTAATTTAATGATAGTGTAGTATTAGGTTTAATTGTAACTTAGGTTAGGATTTATTTTACAGGTAATTTTGTATTTCTTTTAGCTAGGTAGTTATTACATAGTTAATAACTATTTAATAACTATTCAAACTAGCTAAAATAAATACAAAGTTACCTGTAAAATAAATATAAATCCTAAGATAGCTAGAATATAATTATTATTTATATTGTAGCTATATTAGGGTTTATTTTATAGGTAAGTATTTAGTTTTAAATAGGATTAATTTAGTTAATAATAAAAATATTATTTAGATTTATTTAATTAATATTTAAGTTAGGGGGGCGTTAGGGTTAGACTTAGGTTTAGGGGTTAATAATTTTATTACAGTGGCGGCGGCGTAGTAGGGGGCAGGATAGGGGTTAATAAATGTATTATAGGTGGCGACGGTGTAGGGGGGCAGGATAGGGGTTACTAGGTATAATGTAGGTGGCAGCGGTGTCCGGGAGCGGCGGTTTAGGGGTTAATACATTTATAAGAGTTGCGGCAGGGTCTAGGAGCGGCGGTTTAGGGGTTAATACATTTATAAGAGTTGCGGCAGGGTCTAGGAGCGGCGGTTTAGGAGTTAGTAACTTTATTTAGTTGCGGGGGGCTCCGGGGGCGCCGGTATAGGGATAGAACAGTGTAGTTTAGTGTGAGTGCTTAGTGACAGGCTAGCAATAAAGCTGGGAAAAAGCCGAAGGGCAGCGAGATCGGATGAGTGATAACTCTCACAGTCCGCTGCTCATCGCCCCGCGGCTTTTTGACAGCTTTTTTTGATAACTTAGGCGAACGTATTCAAGGTCCGCGGCGGCGAAGGTAGGCGAGCTTAGGCGGGCGTATTGGGCCGGCGAAGGCAGAAAAGTAGACGGCTTGATAACTACCCCCCTTTGGCTGAAATATTTAACCATCCACTCAAAATTAGATTTACATTATTCTATCCTCAAGATGGAGCAAAAGATAGCGCATTCTGTGCTATAGATTTTGCTATACTTAAAATCTAGCCCATAATGTTTAATCATTGATTTTATTATACATCTCTTTAAAATGGGTATAATGTTTCATTACATTAACAAGTATGGCTGATATGTTTGATTTAAATTTGGATTAGCGGTTAGGTCAGGTGTTTTTAAATATATTATTATACTGAACCAATGTGCTTGACTGGACAGGATACAACTGTTGAAGAAAGTACAGGTAGAAAATCCTTTATCCAAACTGCTTGGGACCAGAAAAGGTTTGGATTTCGGAATATTTGTATCTTTAAAATGGGACAGTTTGGAGAGGGGATGGAACCAAGTGTCTGTTATATGGACGTAGGCAAGCACACATTTGCTGCAGTTTTAGTCTACGCTCTTCTGAAAGAAAAAACTTCATAGATACCAAGTCCATGATGAAACCCAGAAAAAGAGACTTGGGTCTGAGGGACCAGAAAGTTGTTGGGAACTTTATTGCATGACCCATGGGTGTGAAGTAGCAGCAACAAGGTTTACTTGTGCTTTACTGTTTCCTGCAAGGAACTTACATGTACTAGAACGTTGTCCACATAGGGTGCTACAGAAATACCTTGAGATCAAACCACTATAAGATGACTATACTTTAGTAAAGATAACTAGTATTTTGCGCATTGGGTAGAGCTACAAACTGATAGTGTTTGTCCAGAGAGGCCCTTTGACATGTTACTCCCTAAATGAATTTGCTGGGATCCACAAGGGGTCTGTAAATGGAAGACTGTCTACCACTATGCAAGTCCTTTTAGATATAAAAGGAAAGGATATCGTCTGAGACTGACTGCATTTTTGTTCCACCTTTTCAGGAAATGCAGTGGTCACTGAAAACTTGCCTATCACCTGTACATAGTTTTTGTTATTTTCTTTTCTTATAAAAGATTATTTTATTTTTTTAATTCTTTGAATACATTGGCTAACAGGGTACTGCCCTTTTTCTGCGGTGTTTGCAAGGTTTCTCATAAATACTGGGGGGGGGGGTTGTTGTTTTCTACAAGAACGCTCTATAAGGTACACTATCTTTTTATCTGTACATCTTATTCTCTCATTTTAAAAATGTATATTGTTTAATTTTGCTTCTATGATGGCAAGCCCTACAGCAAAAGCATTGGAGGAAACTGTTCAGTTCACTCCTATGTAAGTCCTTTTGGGTTTTCTCTCACAGTTTTTTTGTAAACTCACTTAGGGCTAATATATTTTTGAAATTCTTACGGCTAGATTTAGAGTTTTGTCGGTAAGGACCCGCGTAGCTAACGCTGGCTTTTTTCTGGCCGCACCATAAAAATAACTCTGGTATTGAGAGTCCACATAAAGGCTGCGTTAGGCTCCAAAAAAGGAGCGTAGAGCATATTTAACGCAGCTTCAACTCTCGATACCAGAGTTGCTTACGGACGCGGCCAGCCTCAAAAACGTGCTCGTGCACTATTCCCCCATAGGAAACAATGGGGCTGTTTGAGCTGAAAAAAAACCTAACATCTGCAAAAAAGCCGCGTTCAGCTCCTAACGCAGCCCCATTGTTTGCTATGGGGAAACACTTCCTACGTCTGCACCTAACACCCTAACATGTACCCCGAGTCTAAACACCCCTAGCTTTACACTTATTAACCCCTAATCTGCCGCCCCCGCTATCGCTGACCCCTGCATATTATTTTTAACCCCTAATCTGCCGCTCCGTAAACCGCCGCTACTTACATTATCCTTATGTACCCCTAATCTGCTGCCCCTAACACCGCCGACCCCTATATTATATTTATTAACCCCTAATCTGCCCCCCACAACGTCGCCTCCACCTGGCTACACTTATTAACCCCTAATCTGCCGAGCGGACCGCACCGCTATCATAATAAAGTTATTAACCCCTTATCCGCCTCACTAACCCTATAATAAATAGTATTAACCCCTAATCTGCCCTCCCTAACATCGCCGACACCTAACTTCAATTATTAACCCCTAATCTGCCGACCGGAGCTCACCGCTATTCTAATAAATGTATTAACCCCTAAAGCTAAGTCTAACCCTAACACTAACACCCCCCCTAACTTAAATATAATTTAAATCTAACGAAATTAATTAACTCTTATTAAATAAATTATTCCTATTTAAAGCTAAATACTTACCTGTAAAATAAATCCTAATATAGCTACACTATAAATTATAATTATATTATAGCTATTTTAGGATTAATATTTATTTTACAGGTAACTTTGTATTTATTTTAACCAGGTACAATAGCTATTAAATAGTTAAGAACTATTTAATAGCAAAAATAGTTAAAATAATTACAAAATTACCTGTAAAATAAATCCTAACCTAAGTTACAATTAAACCTAACACTACACTATCAATAAATAAATTAAATAAGATACCTACAATTACCTACAATTAAACCTAACACTACACTATCAATACATTAATTAAATACAATACCTACAAATAACTACGATGAAATAAACTAACTAAAGTACAAAAAATAAAAAAGAACTAAGTTACAAAAAATAAAAAAATATTTACAAACATAAGAAAAATATTACAACAATTTTAAACTAATTACACCTACTCTAAGCCCCCTAATAAAATAACAAAGACCCCCAAAATAAAAAATGCCCTACCCTATTCTAAATTACTAAAGTTCAAAGCTCTTTTACCTTACCAGCCCTGAACAGGGCCCTTTGCGGGGCATGCCCCAAGAATTTCAGCTCTTTTGCCTGTAAAAAAAAACATACAATACCCCCCCAACATTACAACCCACCACCCACATACCCCTAATCTAACCCAAACCCCCCTTAAATAAACCTAACACTAAGCCCCTGAAGATCATCCTACCTTGTCTTCACCTCACCGGGTATCACCGATCGGTCCTGGCTCCAAAATCTTCATCCAACCCAAGCGGGGGGCTGGCGATCCATCATCCGGTGGCTGAAGAGGTCCAGAAAAGGCTCCAAAGTCTTCATCCTATCCGGGAAGAAGAGTAGATCCAGACCGGCAACCATCATTTTCCAAGCGGCATCTTCTATCTTCATCCGATGAGGACCGGCTCCATCCTGAAGACCTCCACCGCGGACCCATCTTCATCCGGCGACGTCCAACTGAAGAATGACGGTTCCTTTAAGGGACGTCATCCAAGATGGCGTCCCTCGAATTCCTATTGGCTGATAGGATTCTATCAGCCAATCGGAATTAAGGTAGGAATATTCTGATTGGCTGATGGAATCAGCCAATCAGAATCAAGATCAATCCGATTGGCTGATCCAATCAGCCAATCAGATTGAGCTTGCATTCTATTGGCTGATCGGAACAGCCAATAGAATGCGAGCTCAATCTGATTGGCTGATTGGATCAGCCAATCGGATTGAACTTGATTCTGATTGGCTGATTCCATCAGCCAATCAGAATATTCCTACCTTAATTCCGATTTGGCTGATAGAATCCTATCAGCCAATCGGAATTCGAGGGACGCCATCTTGGATGACGTTCCTTAAAGGAACCGTCATTCTTCAGTTGGACGTCGCCGGATGAAGATGGGTCCACGGTGGAGGTCTTCAGGATGGAGCCGGTCCTCATCGGATGAAGATAGAAGATGCCGCTTGGAAGATGATGGTTGCCGGTCCGGATCTACTCTTCTTCCCGGATAGGATGAAGACTTTGGAGCCTCTTCTGGACCTCTTCAGCCACCGGATGATGGATCGCCAGCCCCCGCTTGGGTTGGATGAAGATTTTGGAGCCAGGACCGATCGGTGATACCCGGTGAGGTGAAGACAAGGTAGGATGATCTTCAGGGGCTTAGTGTTAGGTTTATTTAAGGGGGGTTTGGGTTAGATTAGGGGTATGTGGGTGGTGGGTTGTAATGTTGGGGGGGGTATTGTATGTTTTTTTTTACAGGCAAAAGAGCTGAACTTCTTGGGGCATGCCCCGCAAAGGGCCCTGTTCAGGGCTGGTAAGGTAAAAGAGCTTTGAACTTTAGTAATTTAGAATAGGGTAGGGCATTTTTTATTTTGGGGGTCTTTGTTATTTTATTAGGGGGCTTAGAGTAGGTGTAATTAGTTTAAAATTGTTGTAATATTTTTCTTATGTTTGTAAATATTTTTTTATATTTTGTAACTTAGTTGTTTTTTATTTTTTGTACTTTAGTTAGTTTATTTCATTGTAGTTATTTGTAGGTATTGTATTTAATTAATGTTTTGATAGTGTAGTGTTAGGTTTAATTGTAGGTAATTGTAGGTATTTTATTTAATTAATTTAATGATAGTATAGTGTTAGGTTTAATTGTAACTTAGGTTAGGATTTATTTTACAGGTAATTTTGTAATTATTTTAACTATTTTAGCTATTAAATAGTTCTTAACTATTTAATAGCTATTGTACCTGGTTAAAATAAATACAAAGTGGGGAGGCGTGTCTAGGCAGCGTCCATGCTTGGTCGCATTTTCAGGGGCTCCTGATACACTCGATAATCCGCCAATTATCCCTACAACACCGAATCATCCAGACACAAATTTACTATATTCGTCAGCAGGACGATCTGAGGAGCTTAATGATACCTAACTTGGTGTTTTCATGACGGTAGTCTCTGGAACTAGACCGCTGAGGCCTTGTTGGTGGCGGACACATTACGGCTCTCGGCACCTCCCCAGCCTAACAGCTGGGTAATACAGTCGAAAAGTGACTGCTTCTTTGTAATCACAACCCAACCCATACGAAGGCTTACTTATATCCAACAAGAGATGTCTGCCCAATGCAGCACCGGCCCTTCTAGCATTGAGGAGGCGCTGGACAGGTGGGAGGCTCGGATGCTGCAGGCCCTGAGAGAACACAAGGAGAATATGGAAAGATCGCTCCTCAGATTATTCTCGGCAGCAAAACCTGAACATAAAAGATCTTTGGATTTATCTGGACACAGAGACTATCATGAGCCGTGCATCATAACTGCTGGGAACTCTCGCACCACAAAATTTGCCACGATCAGTCCGGAGATTGATCCCGGAAGGGAGGCCCCATATTGCCAAGTCGATCGGGCCGCAGCACCAGCACTTAGAAGAATTCCCCCGGTAGCATATGGGGGATCTCTGTCAAGCTCTAACGTTACGGAAGTTACCGCAGTCGATCCGGTGACAAATACTGATGAGGAGAATCCACACTCTTCAACTGTTTCAGTTACAGCGCCAGTATCTAGAAGACTTTCACCAGGCATGTATAAAGGAACTCTGGCAAGATTGTCCTCAATCAGACCCCTTGATCCTTACCTAATGGCAATACATTTTCTTTTGGGGGAGGCGACCACCCGGATCCTTACTACTACACATTGCAGATTTCATACAGACCTCCTAGGCCCTTTTGGGTCTGCGACTTTCTGTAAAAGCCTGGAACTGTTTTTAGGTCTTCCTTTATGTGCATCTGGAACTTACAACAAGATTGGCGTAGGTTAATACCCTGTGACACTATGGCAGCAAGTAACAAGGTGTCCCTAGTGTGTAAAGTGTTAACGTTAATTACTTATTATCCTGTATCCCAATATAGTTTAAATGTTCATAATGAATGCAGAGTCTTGTGGTAGTGGGCTTATGATCCGGATGAAACAGCTCTGCCCTTAACCTAATATTGTGTATGTTTAGATCTGTTTTATTATTAGTTATACTGCTAATGTTCTCATTGTCTTGGTGTATTGTAATGCTCCCAGGATGGTGAGTTAAGTTACATCACTATGTTGTTGTTGTACAGCTTTACTTAAAATACTTGGGGGGAAAAAACTCACATGGGCAGTAATCTATCTACATATACCAAACTCCAGAAGGGTTATGTCTCCACTATATCCTTTTCATACTGCTTTATATGTAAATACCATTCCTTTAAACCTGCAACCTTTGTCTTTTATACATTTCACATAATACCAAGTCCACCCTACTAAGGTATATTCACCAGATTTATACAGTTCAGGTTTTACAGAGACTCATATTATTTTATATAGTCCTACAATATGCAAATACTTGCTCAGCTATCAGTGGTGCTCATATTTTAATGCATTTATTCACACTAGGCACATATTGAGAAACTATGGTAAGACCTATTATGTGAAAGCCCATTTAAAACCTTTTAATGCTATAGCAGCGAGTAGATGGGTGTACCAACCAGGTTCCTAGTTTATAAAGTGTGTTAGTTGATTGCTTATTATCCTCTATCCCCATATAGTTCAAATGTTTATTATGCATACAGAGTTTTAAGACAGTGGGCCTAGGATCTAGATGCACCTACACCGCCTCTAACCTAATATTTTACATATTTGTCTCACTTCTACTATTGGATTTTCAGCCAATGCTCTCACTGGACCTGCGTAATGTATATTGTACATGTACTACTCCATTGTTGGCGAGTTAAGGTATATCACTGTGTTTGTTTTTGTACTGCTTTGTTTATAATATCTGGGATGAGTTAACATGGAAAAAAAAAAAAAAAAAAAAAAAAAAATACAAAGTTACCTGTAAAATAAATATTAATCCTAAAATAGCTACAATATAATTATAATTTATATTGTAGCTATATTAGGATTTATTTTACAGGTAAGTATTTAGCTTTAAATAGGAATAATTTATTTAATAAGAGTTAATTAATTTTGTTAGATTTAAATTATATTTAAGTTAGGGGGGTGTTAGTGTTAGGGTTAGACTTAGCTTTAGGGGTTAATACATTTATTAGAATAGCGGTGAGCTCCGGTCGGCAGATTAGGGGTTAATAATTGAAGTTAGGTGTCGGCGATGTTAGGGAGGGCAGATTAGGGGTTAATACTATTTATTATAGGGTTAGTGAGGCGGATTAGGGGTTAATAACTTTGTTATAGTAGCGGTGCGGTCCGCTCGGCAGATTAGGGGTTAATAAGTGTAGGCAGGTGGAGGTGACGTTGAGGGGGGGCAGATTAGGGGTTAATAAATATAATATAGGGGTCAGCGGTGTTAGGGGCAGCAGATTAGGGGTACATAAGGATAACTTAAGTAGCGGCGCTTTGCGGTCGGCAGATTAGGGGTTAATTATTGTAGGTAGCTGGCGGCGACATTGTGGGGGGCAGATTAGGGGTTAATAAATATAATATAGGGGTCGGCGGTGTTAGGGGCAGCAGATTAGGGGAACATAAGGATAACGTAGGTGGCGGTCGGCAGATTAGGGGTTAAAAAAATTTAATCGAGTGGCGGCGATGTGGGGGGACCTCGGTTTAGGGGTACATAGGTAGTTTATGGGTGTTAGTGTACTTTAGAGCACAGTAGTTAAGAGGTTTATGAACCGGCGTTAGCCCAGAAAGCTCTTAACTACTGACTTTTTTCTGTGGCTGGAGTTTGGTCGTTCAGACACGACTCTAAATACTGGAGTTAGAAAAATCCCATTGAAAAGATAGGATACGCAATTGACGTAAGGGGATCTGCGGTATGGAAAAGTCGCGGCTGAAAAGTGAGCGTTAGACCCTTTTTTGACTGACTCCAAATACCGGAGGTAGCCTAAAACCAGCGTTAGGAGCCTCTAACGCTGGTTTTCACGGCTACCGCCAAACTCCAAATCTAGGCCCTAGTTTTCCTATATACAAAATTCGGTTGGTTTGTTATTTATTCTTCTAATACAGGATCTTCAAGAATAAGGTGCCAATGTTTCTTAATAATCTTTTCAATCGTCTTACGATCTGAATTATATCTAGTGATAAAAGGAACTTTCACTTTGAACCTTCCTTCATGGGTTTCTTAGCCTTATATTCTAAAAGTGAATCTATATCTCTCTCCCTAGGGCCCCGTATTGCTTAATTTATAATGTCACTATTATAGTCCATTTGGCTAAATCTCTCCTCTAAAATCCTTATCTGTTTATCATAATCAAATAAATAAGTGCAATTCTTGCGTATTCTGAGGCATTGACCTTTTTTGCATATTTTCCTTTCATCTCTTAAAATGGCAACTGTTGGAGTGGATGAAATTATATGCCTTCACATCTTTAAAATGTGTTTTAGTTACAAATGCATCACCCCCAATGTGGACTGGTATAAAGCGAAAAAAAATTTGATCAAAGATGTTCCAAACCCAAATTTATACCGAGTAGCTCTTAAAGAGACACTCAAGTCAAAATTAAACTTCATGATTCAGATCCAGCATGCAATTTTAAACAACTTTCCAATTTACTTCCATTAACAAAATGTGCACAGTCTTTTTATATTTACACTTTTTGAGTCACCAACTCCAAGAATTCACAGCATATACGTATATGCATTTGTGATTGGCTGATGGCTGTCACATGATATAGGGGGAGTGGAAATAGACATAACTTTGCAATTTATTTAACAAAAATCTACTACTCATTTGAAGTTCAGACTAAGTGCTATTGCCTTGTCGTCTTATCATGCATTTGTTGATTATGCAAATGTACAGTGTTGACTGGTCCTTTAAGAATCGCCAATTGAGCCTGTCAAAGGCTTTTTCTGCATCAATTAATAAAAATATGGATGGGAGTTTTTGCTGGTTAACATAGTCTAGAATGTTAATTATTTTTATGGTGTTATCTCTAGCTTTGTGATGCGGTGTAATGCCAGCTTGGTTGGTATGAATTAAAGTCGGTAGTATCTTATTGATACATGTTGCTAAGATTTTCGCGTAAAGTTTGATGTCCCCATTTAATTGTGAGATAGGTCTGAAATTAGATGGGGTATCGGGGGATTTCCCTGGCTTGGGAATTACCGTGATGTAGGCCTTAACCATGTTTTAAAAGAAGGGATTTTCTTCTTCCACTTTATTAAATAAGGTTAGTAGATGAGGGGCTAGGATATCCTTGAAGATTTGATAATATTGGACTGTGAAGCCGCCTGGGCCGGGACTTTTACCTACATTAGTTCCTTTATCGCCTGATATAGTTGGGGTAAAGTAATTGGGGAGACTAGATTTTTAGTTTGTTCTGTGGTTAAAGTTGGTAAAATAGAATGGTTTAGACAAGAGTGAAGATCTGTGTCTTTTTCTGGTTGGTCTTTTGTTGTGTTGATATTATAGAGGTTTGAGTAATAATCTTGGAAATGTTTCAAAATTTCAGGGGTAGTAAACACTTTCTGTTTTTGAGGGGTAGTAAGCTCATGTACGAAAGATCTAGGTTTTTGGGGTTTTTTAAGTTCTAGGTAATAGTTTTTATTCTCCTCATAAAATATCAATTTATTCCCCTCATAAAATATTTTTTTCGCAAATTTGTGGGTTATTGTTTGTTGTTCCTGAGTCAGGAGCTCTTTTAATTTAAATCTATTAGCTTGTAGATCTTTAAATACATCAGTGTCTGAGGTTTTTTTTGTGTTGGAAGTTTAGGTTCGATATGTGTTTAGTTAGGTCCAGGTATTGTCGGCGTGCTATCTTTTTATATCTTGTCTTGTGTTTTATGAATTCCCCTCTCATGTAACATTTATGTGTTTTCCATACAATAAAGTCACTAACATCTGGAGTGGAGTTAATGTAAAAAAAATTCTTGAAGTGATTTGATTAATGTTTCTCTTAGATCAGCCTAGTCTAGTTTCCATAAGTAATTATGAGTTCTAGTATTGGGCCAGTTTAGCTTCAGTAACATGGCCAAGTGGTCTGACCATGCTGTTGGTTTGATGGAGGAGTCAAATATGTGTGTGAGTCCTGCTTGGTTTGTAAATAAATAGTTTAAACGGCTATATGATTTAGTGGGTGGGGAAAAGAAAGTGTAGTCTTTTATCTCCTTGAAAGTATCTCCATGTGTCATAAAGATTATGGTCTCTTAACTGCTTCCATAGAAAATGGGCTGTTCTTTGGGAAACTCGAGCATTAGGATGAGAACAATCTTTTTGAGTTTGTAGTGGAAAGTTAAAATCACCTTCTATTATAATGATTCCGTTACCAAAGTCCAATAGTTTCTGAAACATCTTACAAAAAAGGGAATATGTTTAGTATTTGGAGCATAGATATTAAAGAAAGTTACTGGGGTACCATATAATAAGCCAAAAATTCCTAAGAATCTCCCTTCCTTGTCTTTAGTGGTTTAAATGTGCTGGAATGCAATGCTTTTATTAATCAGTATGCTAACCTCTCTCTTTTTTTATGAATATGAGCTGTGGTAATGGTGTATAAATTGTGGCCCAAAAGACCTGGGTTCTCTATTTTTCCGGAAGTGTGTCTCCTGTAACAATAAAATATCAGTGTTTATGCATTTCTGGTATTGCTGATGAGCGTTTCTGTGGGGAATTGAATCCTTTAAAATTTTGTTATATAATTTGTAGATTACGTGTCATGGTGTAAAGGTAGCAGTTTTTGCTGGTTGTACGTCCGGGATATCCGGAGGGTCCAAAGCTAACAACTTACAGAATTGGTTGATTTACTGCAGGTTCAAAACAGGTTAATCTTCTGTTGATGTGAATAACAAGTAATTGTAGTGGGAATCCCCATCTATATGGAATGTTCTTATTCCTCAACAGCACAGTTAAGGGAGAAAGTTATTTCCATCTCTGTAAGGTCCTTGTAGCTAGGTCAGCATAGAATTGCAGCACTACCCCTCAAAACCGTACTGGCTGTTTCTTTCTGGATGCCGCCATGATACTTTCTCTAAGAAATTTTTAAATTTGATAACAATGTCCCTTGGTGGGGCGTTATCAGATGGCTTCGGTCTCAGGGCCCTGTGTGCTCTGACCCATTGGATATTTGCAGCATTAAGGTTGTCAAGTAAGTGCGTAAACAGGGAAGAAAGGTAAACTAGATATTCTCTTGGTAACACAGTCTCTGGTACCCCTCTAATCCTTACATTTTTTCTTCTACTCGTATTTTCCAAGTTTTACAACTTGTCTTGTAAGGAGGTGATTAACTCAGTTTTATGATAAATCGTTCCTTGCATAGATGTAAGTTCTTCCCTCATGATGTCTTCATTATCCTCCAGAGCCTCAACTCTGAATCCCAATGTATGCATGTCTTGCTTGAGATCCATAAGTTCCTCTCTTATACATGTTCTAACAATCAGCTAGATTACGAGGTTGGCGTTATGAGTGAAAAAGCATTGTTATGCTTCATAACGCTGCTTTTTCCCTAACGCCACTATTACAAGTCTTGTCAGTAAAAGGGTACTGCACACCTTTTTGGCCGTCATGCAACGTCAGTACCACACTTTTAAAAAAATCCTTTTTCAATGGGACTTCTATAGCGCTGGTATTACAAGTTTGCCTGGGAGGCCAAAAAGTGAGCGGTACACCCTATAACCGACAAGACCCGTACCGCCATCTAAAGTCAGTAGTTATGAGTTTTACGTTACAAAGCTGTAGCATAAAACTCATAACTAAAGTATTAAAAAGTACACTAACACCCATAAACTACCTATTAACCCCTAAACGGAGGCCCTCCCACATCGCAAATACTATAATACATTTATTAACCCCTAATCTGCCGCTCCACTAAAAAAATGTATTGAGCCCTATTCCACCGCTCCCTGACATCGTCGCCACTATAATAAACCTATTAACCCCTAAACCGCTGCCCACCTGCATCACAAACACTATTTACATATTATTAACCCTTAATCTGCTGTCCGCCCACACCACCACTATAATAAACCTGTTAACCCCTAAACCGCCACCCTCCCGCATCACTACATAAATATATTAACCCCTAAACCTAACCCTAACGTAACCCTAAGCCTAACACCCCCTAACTTAAATATAATTAAAATAAATCTAAATAAAACTTGCAATCAGGGTTACGTTAGGGTTAGGTTTAGGGGTTAATATATTTATGTACTGTTAGTGATGTGGGAGGCCAGAGGTATAGGGGTTAATAACTTTAGTATAGTGGCGTCGACATTGGGGACGGCAGATTAGGGGTTAATAAGTGTATTTAGGGGGCGGCTATGTTCGGGCCAGCAGATTAGGGGTAATAACTGTAATGTAGGTGGTGGCGATGTTAAGAGTGGCAGATTAGGGGTTAATAACATTATGTAGGTGGCAGCGATGTTGGGGCGGCAGATTAGGGGTTAATAACATTATGTAGGTGGCAGTGATGTCGGGGGTGGCAGATTAGAGGTTAATAACATTATGTAGGTGGCGGCAATGTCAGGGGTGGCAGATTAGGGGTGTTTAGACATGTTTTTTTTATGTTAGGGACCGCGTTAGGTTTAAACATAACTTTTTCTTTCCCCATAGACATCAATGGGGCTGCGTTACGGAGCTTTTTTTTCCGCAATCGCAGGTGTTAGGCTTTTTTTTAGCCAACTCTCCCCATTGATGTCTTTAGGGAAATCGTGCACGAGCACGTCAAAAAAACATAATTTATGCTTACCTGATAAATTCCTTTCTTCTGTTGTGTGATCAGTCCACGGGTCATCATTACTTCTGGGATATTATCTGCTCCCCTACAGGAAGTGCAAGAGGATTCACCCAGCAGAGTTGCTATATAGCTCCTCCCCTCTACGTCACCTCCAGTCATTCGACCAAAGACCAACGAGAAAGGAGAAGCCAAGGGTGTAGTGGTGACTGGATTATAATTTAAAAAATGTTTACCTGCCTTAAAAAACAGGGCGGGCCGTGGACTGATCACACAACAGAAGAAAGGAATTTATCAGGTAAGCATAAATTATGTTTTCTTCTGTTATGTGTGATCAGTCCACGGGTCATCATTACTTCTGGGATACCAATACCAAAGCAAAAGTACACGGATGACGGGAGGGATAGGCAGGCTCATTATACAGAAGGAACCACTGCCTGAAGAACCTTTCTCCCAAAAATAGCCTCCGAAGAAGCAAAAGTGTCAAATTTGTAAAATTTGGAAAAAGTATGAAGCGAAGACCAAGTTGCAGCCTTGCAAATCTGTTCAACAGAGGCCTCATTCTTAAAGGCCCAAGTGGAAGCCACAGCTCTAGTAGAATGAGCTGTAATTCTTTCAGGAGGCTGCTGTCCAGCAGTCTCATAGGCTAAACGAATTATGCTACGAAGCCAGAAGGAGAGAGAGGTAGCCGAAGCCTTATGACCTCTCCTCTGACCAGAGTACACGACAAACAGGGAAGACGTTTGTCGAAAATCCTTAGTTGCCTGCAAGTAGAACTTGAGAGCACGAACTACATCCAGATTGTGTAGAAGACGTTCCTTCTTTGAAGAAGGATTTGGACACAAGGATGGAACAACAATCTCTTGATTGATATTCCTGTTAGTGACTACCTTAGGTAAGAACCCAGGTTTAGTACGCAGAACTACCTTGTCTGAGTGAAAGATCAGATAAGGAGAATCACAATGTAAGGCTGATAATTCAGAGACTCTTCGAGCCGAGGAAATAGCCATTAAAAATAGAACTTTCCAAGATAACAATTTTATATCAATGGAATGAAGGGGTTCAAACGGAACACCCTGTAAAACGTTAAGAACTAAGTTTAAACTCCATGGCGGAGCAACAGTTTTAAACACAGGCTTGATCCTAGCTAAAGCCTGACAAAATGCCTGGACGTCTGGATTTTCTGACAGACGCTTATGTAACAAGATGGACAGAGCTGAGATCTGTCCCTTTAATGAGCTAGCCGATAAACCCTTTTCTAAACCTTCTTGTAGAAAGGACAATATCCTAGGAATCCTAACCTTACTCCAGGAGTAATCTTTGGATTCACACCAGTATAGGTATTTACGCCATATTTTATGGTAAATCTTTCTAGTAACAGGCTTCCTAGCCTGTATCAGGGTATCAATAACCGACTCAGAAAAACCACGTTTTGATAAAATCAAGCGTTCAATTTCCAAGCAGTCAGCTTCAGAGAAGTTAGATTTTGATGTTTGAATGGACCCTGTATCAGAAGGTCCTGTCTTAGAGGTAGAGACCAAGGCGGACAGGATGACATGTCCACTAGATCTGCATACCAAGTCCTGCGTGGCCATGCAGGTGCTATTAGAATCACTGATGCTCTCTCCTGTTTGATTTTGGCAATCAATCGAGGAAGCAGCGGGAAGGGTGGAAACACATAAGCCATCCTGAAGTTCCAAGGTGCTGTCAAAGCATCTATCAGAACCGCTCCCGGATCCCTGGATCTGGATCCGTAGCGAGGAAGTTTGGCGTTCTGGCGAGACGCCATGAGATCTATCTCTGGTTTGCCCCAACGTCGAAGTATTTGGGCAAAGACCTCCGGATGAAGTTCCCACTCCCCCGGATGAAAAGTCTGGCGACTCAAGAAATCCGCCTCCCAGTTCTCCACTCCCGGGATGTGGATTGCTGACAGGTGGCAAGAGTGAGACTCTGCCCAGCGAAATATCTTTGATACTTCTATCATTGCTAGAGAGCTTCTTGTCCCTCCCTGATGGTTGATGTAAGCTACAGTCGTGATGTTGTCCGACTGAAACCTGATAAACCCCCGAGTTTTTAACTGGGGCCAAGCTAGAAGGGCATTGAGAACTGCTCTCAATTCCAGAATGTTTATTGGCAGGAGACTTTCCTCCTGACTCCATTGTCCCTGAGCCTTCAGAGAATTCCAGACAGCGCCCCAACCTAGTAGGCTGGCGTCTGTTGTTACAATTGTCCAGTCCGGCCTGCTGAATGGCATCCCCCTGGACAGATGTGGCCGAGAAAGCCACCATAGAAGAGAGTTTCTGGTCTCTTGATCCAGATTCAGAGTGGGGGACAAATCTGAGTAATCCCCATTCCACTGACTCAGCATGCACAATTGCAGCGGTCTGAGATGTAGGCGTGCAAAGGGAACTATTTCCATTGCTGCTACCATTAAGCCGATCACCTCCATGCATTGAGCTACTGACGGGAGTTGAATGGAATGAAGGACACGGCATGCATTTAGAAGCTTTGTTAATCTGTCTTCTGTCAGATAAATCTTCATTTCTACAGAATCTATAAGAGTCCCCAAGAATTGAACTCTTGTGAGAGGAAAGAGAGAACTCTTCTTTTCGTTCACTTTCCATCCATGCGACCTTAGAAATGCCAGAACTAACTCTGTATGAGACTTGGCAGTTTGAAAGCTTGAAGCTTGTATCAGAATGTCGTCTAGGTACGGAGCTACCGAAATTCCTCGCGGTCTTAGTACCGCCAGAAGGGCACCCAGAACCTTTGTGAATATTCTTGGAGCCGTAGCCAATCCGAATGGAAGGGCTACAAACTGGTAATGCCTGTTTAAGAAGGCAAACCTTAGATACCGGTAATGATCTTTGTGAATCGGTATGTGAAGGTAAGCATCCTTTAAATCCACTGTGGTCATGTACTGACCCTTTTGGATCATGGGTAAGATTGTCCGAATAGTTTCCATTTTGAACGATGGAACTCTTAGGAATTTGTTTAGGATCTTTAAATCCAAGATTGGCCTGAAAGTTCCCTCTTTTTTGGGAACCACAAACAGGTTTGAGTAAAACCCTTGTCCTTGTTCCGACCGCGGAACCGGATGGATCACTCCCATTAATAATAGATCTTGTACACAGCGTAGAAACGCGTCTTTCTTTATTTGGTTTGTTTACAACCTTGACAGATGAAATCTCCCTCTTGGGGGAGATAATTTGAAGTCTAGAAGGTATCCCTGAGATATGATCTCTAGCGCCCAGGGATCCTGGACATCTCTTGCCCAAGCCTGGGCGAAGAGAGAGAGTCTGCCCCCCACTAGATCCGGTCCCGGATCGGGGGCCCTCGGTTCATGCTGTCTTAGGGGCAGCAGCAGGTTTCCTGACCTGCTTGCCCTTATTCCAGGACTGGTTAGGTTTCCAGCCTTGTCTGTAACGAGCAACAGCTCCTTCCTGTTTTGGTGCAGTGGAAGTTGATGCTGTTCCTGTTTTGAAATTCCGAAAGGGACGAAAATTAGACTGTCTAGCCTTAGCTTTGGCTTTGTCTTGAGGTAGAGCGTGGCCCTTACCTCCTGTAATGTCAGCGATAATTTCTTTCAAACCGGGCCCAAATAAAGTTTGCCCCTTGAAAGGTATATTAAGTAATTTGGACTTAGAAGTTACATCAGCCGACCAGGATTTTAGCCACAGCGCCCTACGTGCCTGAATGGCGAATCCTGAATTCTTAGCCGTAAGTTTGGTTAAATGTACTACGGCCTCCGAAATGAATGAATTAGCTAGTTTAAGGACTCTAAGCCTGTCCGTAATGTCGTCCAGCGTAGCTGAACTAAGGTTCTCTTCCAGAGACTCAATCCAAAATGCTGCCGCAGCCGTAATCGGCGCGATGCATGCAAGGGGTTGCAATATAAAACCTTGTTGAACAAACATTTTCTTAAGGTAACCCTCTAATTTTTTATCCATAGGATCTGAAAAAGCACAGCTATCCTCCACCGGGATAGTGGTGCGCTTAGCTAAAGTAGAAACTGCTCCCTCCACCTTAGGGACCGTTTGCCATAAGTCCCGTGTGGTGGCGTCTATTGGAAACATCTTTCTAAATATTGGAGGGGGTGAGAACGGCACACCGGGTCTATCCCACTCCTTAGTAACAATTTCAGTTAATCTCTTAGGTATAGGAAAAACGTCAGTACTCGCCGGTACCGCAAAGTATTTATCCAACCTACACATTTTCTCTGGTATTGCAACAGTGTTACAATCGTTAAGAGCCGCTAAGACCTCCCCTAGTAATACACGGAGGTTTTCCAATTTAAATTTAAAATTTGAAATATCTGAATCCAATCTGCTTGGATCAGAACCGTCACCTACAGAATGAAGCTCTCCGTCCTCATGCTCTGCAAGCTGTGACGCAGTATCAGACATGGCCCTAGAATTATCAGCGCACTCTGTTCTCACCCCAGAGTGATCACGCTTGCCTCTTAGTTCTGGTAATTTAGCCAAAACTTCAGTCATAACAGTAGCCATATCTTGTAATGTTATCTGTAATGGCTGCCCAGATGTACTAGGCGCCATAATATCACGCACCTCCCGGGCGGGAGATGCAGGTACTGACACGTGAGGCGAGTTAGTCGGCATAACTCTCCCCTCGCTGTTTGGTGAAATTTGTTCAATTTGTACAGATTGGCTTTTATTTAAAGTAGCATCAATACAGTTAGTACATAAATTTCTATTGGGCTCCACCTTGGCATTGGAACAAATGACACAGGTATCTTCCTCTGAATCAGACATGTTTAACACACTAGCAATAAACATGCAACTCGGTTACAATCTTATTTAACAAAAACGTACTGTGCCTCAAGAAGCACTAAACGATTAAATGACAGTTGAATATAATGAACTGAAAAACAGTTATAGCATCACTCTTTAAAAACAACACAACTTTTTAGCAAAGGTTTGTTCCCATTAGTAAAATAACACTAATTAAATTTTAAACATAAAAATTACAGAGCAACGTTTTAAATCACAGTCACTATATAAGTCTCACAGCTCTGCTGAGAGAATCTACCTCCCTTCAAAGAAGTTTGAAGACCCCTGAGTTCTGTTAGAGATGAACCGGATCATGCAGAAAATACAAGAGTAACTGACTGGAAATTTTTGATGCGTAGCAAAGAGCGCCAAAAACGGCCCCTCCCTCTCACACACAGCAGTGAGAGAGAAACGAAACTGTCATAATTAAAACAAGCAAACTGCCAAGTGGAAAAATAATGCCCAAATATTTATTCACTCAGTACCTCATTAATGCAAACGATTCTACATTCCAGCAAAAACGTTTAACATGAAAAATACCTATTAAAAGGTTTAATGTACTTTTACAGAGTAATTCCGGTGAAATACCATCCCCAGAATACTAAAGTGTAGAGTATACATACATGTTCATTATAACGGTATGGCAGGATTTTCTCATCAATTCCATTCAGAAAATAAAAACTGCTACATACCTCAATGCAGATTCAACTGCCCGCTGTCCCCTGATCTGAAGTTTTTACCTCCCTCAGATGGCCGAGAAACAGCAATATGATCTTAACTACTCCGGTTAAAATCATAAGAAAAACTCTGGTAGATTCTTCTTCAAACTCTGCCAGAGAGGTAATAACACGCTCCGGTGCTATTGTAAAATAACAAACTTTTGATTGAAGTTCTAAAAACTAAGTATAATCACCATAGTCCTCTCACACCTCCTATCTAGTCTTTGGGTGCAAGAGAATGACTGGAGGTGACGTAGAGGGGAGGAGCTATATAGCAACTCTGCTGGGTGAATCCTCTTGCACTTCCTGTAGGGGAGCAGATAATATCCCAGAAGTAATGATGACCCGTGGACTGATCACACATAACAGAAGAAACTGCTTGTATTTGGGTGAGGTATGGAGCTCAACACAACCATATCGCCCGCACAAGCCGGGATTTACAAAACCTGTAATAGCAGCGATATAGGGAGGTGAAATACCGCCGCTTTTGTGGTGGTCGTTAATTTCCCTATAGCGCTCAAAACTCATAATCTAGCTGAATGTTAGCGATGTTCTTTGTAGAAGCTAGTTAGGAAAAATATATGAGTAGGTATCTGTGTTTGATCTTCCTTAGTGGGAGTATGAGGGTCTTGAGAGGGGGTAATTTGCTTTGGATGCGTATTGATGGGGCTAGTGTGATCTAGCAATTTCTGACCGTCTGACCGCCTTTGGAGGTGCTTGGTATTATATATGTGTGCTACAACTCAAGATAGAGCAGTGTTCCAACGAATAAATCTGTAATGCAGTTATACTCCAGCCTGGATTAACTTCAACAGAGTTGTTACATCAGAGTGCCAGCACTAAAAGTCATTGAGTACAGGAGTTGTAAAATGTATAAAGGGCTGATTAAGTGATTCTGGATATCGACAGTAAGTGTGCTGAGTTTATACTTGCTTGATTTGTGCAACCGCTCTCAGTAATAGTTTATCCGTAGGGTCACTTAGTTAATGTGTGAAATAGCCTGTAACGGTATCTGTAATATACTTTATGCAATGCTGGTAAAGACAGGCATATTCAGTTAGGCAATAAAAGTAGATAGAGGATAAGTGTCCTACATAGGTGTTCAGCTTACATATCACCTACGGTATAAGGCTTTGAGTCTGTTTAAGTAATGTGTAAGTATACTGCTTGCTATGGCAGTGAAATGTTGTGTACAAAGCAAAGTCTGGATTCTTTTCAACTACCCTGCATGAGTGTTAGGAGTGGTTGTGGAGCTTACCCTGATAGCGGTTCAGTTGAAAGGCAGCTTACATTGCCTCTGGCTCCTGTTTTGTTCGTTCCGCTGCTATATTATTTTCACTGGGTCATTCACTTTGCAGCATGGCCGCCATCACTGTCTGCGGTTGTTGAAGCAGGGTGTTTACCGGTCCATGAGATTTCAGAGTCACATCTGCTGGTGCATCTTAGTGTCTGCTACCCATAACGGGTAGTCAGAGTATTAGGTGAGCGGTGTAACCGACCTATATTTATTTTTGTTGCAGCCCATGTTTTGGAGCTCTGGGCTTAGGCAGCCATCTTAGCTGCGGCCAGCTCTGCCCACCTGCCTGCATTTTTTTCCTAACACCTGAGATATCTTTGAGCCCTTATAACTTATTGTGCAATATTTTTTAAAATGGTGTTATTATGAGTGTAAGTGTACTTTGTAATGTATTTTCTATGTGTTTTGGGACACTTTTTTGGTTTGTGAAAGTTAACCAGAGCTCTGAGGATGCGGTAATCATTCTTGCTTAAATCGTGATTGCGCTCAAGAGATCACATTTACTTTCAACTTGTAATACACTGTGTGCACAATTATTAGGCAAGTGAGTATTTTGACCAAATCAACATTTTTATGCATATTGTCCTCCAAGCTGTATAAACTTGAATGCTTATTTGATTTAAGCATATCAGGTGATGTGTATTTGTGTAATGAGGGAGGGTATGGCCTTATATCAAGGTGTGCATAATTATTAGGCAGCTTCTTTTCCTCAGGCAAAATGGGCCAAAAAAGAGATTTAACTGACTCTAAAAAGTAAAAAATTGTAAAAAGTCTTTCAGAGGGATGCAGCACTCTTGAAATTGCTAAGATATTGGTGCGTGATCACAGAACGATCAAACGTTTTGTTGTAAATAGTCAACAGGGTAGCAAGAAACAAGTTGAGAAAAAAAGACTCAAATTAACTGCCAAAGATTTAAGAAGAATCAAACGTGAAACTACCAGGAACCCATTATCCTCCAGTGCTGTCATATTCCAGAAGTGCAACCTACCTGGCATGCCCAGAAGTACAAGGTGTTCAGTGCTCAGAGACATGGCCAAAGTAAGGAAGGCTGAAACTTGACCACCACTGAACAAGACACATAAGTTGAAACGTCAAGACTGGGCCAAGAAATATCTGAAGACAGATTTTTCAGAGGTTTTATGGACTGATGAGATGAGAGTGACTATTGACGGACCAGATGGATGGACCTGTGGTTGGATCAGTAATGGGAATAGAGCTCCACTTCTACTCAGACGGCAGCAAGGTGGAGGTGGGGTACTGATATGGGCTGGTATTATTAAAGATGAGCTAGTTGGACCTATTCAGGTTTAAGATGGACTCAAAATCAGCTCCTAAACCTACTGCCAGTTTTTAGAAGACACTTTCTTCAAGCAGTGGTACAGGAAAAAGTCTGCATCTTTCAAGAAGACCATGATATTTATGCAGGACAATGCCCCATCACATGTATCAAAGTACTCCACTGCGTGGCTAGCCAGTAAAGGCCTTAAAGATTATATAATTACATGGCCCCCTTCCTCATCTGACCAAAACCCTATTGAGAACTTGTGGGCCCTTCTTAAACTGGAGATTTAAGGTGAAGGAAAACAGTACACCTCTATGAACAGTTTCTGGGAGGCTGTGGTTGCTGCTGCACAAAAAGTTGATCGTCAACAGTTCAAGAATCTTACAGACCCCATGGATGGAAGGCTTATGACTGAAAAGAAGGGTGGCTATATTGGTCACTGATTTTTTTTTGTGGAAATGTCAGAAATGTTTAGTTGTAACATTTGAGTAGTTGGTTTATTATTCTCACTTTAACAGATGAGATGGGAACATTTTTGTTTTTTATTTAGTTGCATAATAATTCTGCACACTAACAGTTGCCCAATAATTCTGCACACATAGATATTCTCCTAAGAAAGCCAAAACCTCACTTTTACTTTCTTAAATATTTAGGTTTGAGGTTTATTAACATTTTGGATTGACCGAGAGCACTGTAGTTGTTCAATAATGAAATGAATCCTCAAAAATACAACTTGCCTAATAATTATGCACACAGTGTACGAATGGAAAACCCTTGCGCACAAACATCCATGATATACCCCTTATTGCTCGTGCATAACTGTTAGCGCTCCACTTGTAATCTCACCCTCCACCTCCAAACTATCAGGATGTCCTCAATGTAATAGTATGAGGTTCACATCTGTATCATAAACCCTCAAAAAAATATTGCTCTCTTTTACCCATAAATAGATTTGAATAAAAATTGTATTATTAAAACAGAGAAAAAATATTATTTAAAATAAATCTAATGATATCAAGAATAAACAATTTTTCTTTTTTATGCACTTTCATTTAAATCCATATAATACTTTACTGATTCCAAACCCATATCATGTTGGGTATTTGTGTATTGCTAAAACCAGCTTTCCATCTATCTTTAGATGATTTAAAATCTGTAAAATCTGTGTTGAATCATTAAGATACGAGGGTAGGGTCTTCACATATTTGTGTCGGAATCTGTCTACATATTGAAACAGATTTGAGGTAACAGAATTCATTGTGTACGTCCTGGGGTTTTGTCAGACTCTTATTGATCATAGGAAGAAAATACATTTTTTTATTTTAGGATGTTTCAGATAAAGTAATAAAAATTATTTTTTGATCAAAATACCAGCATTTCTAGCTCTCTCTAAATGTCTCTTCAAAAATAGAAGATTGACTCTAGTAGGGTCCAATCTGTAATGTAATATTTAGTATTCATCACAACTACAAATTCTCCCTTATCCGGCTTTATGACCAAACTATAATCATTCTTTAAATTCTTTAGGATATCATCCTCTTTTATCATTAAATTATGTTTATTTTATTATTCATATTACATTTATCCATTTATCTTTAAAAACAATTTCTTATATATCTCCATATGCCCCTTTTTTTATGAATGAGATCGAAATGTGATTTTGGTTTAAGATCAGTATGTTTATACTGTCTATTTTCTTCCTCTAAACTTTCTACATGTCAACTATTCCATATTGATGTATATTTCCTAACATCTAAGGGACGTTTCAAGAAATATTGTCTCTCTATTTTCAGCATGATGTTGCTTGTATATTGTGTGTTCTGACTTCCTCTTACTCTGGTAATTAGTTTATTTGGATTTACTGGTTTGACTTGGCTACTCCTGACTTCACTTTTGTATTAACCCCTTTGTTTGGATTGACTTGGTTATTGACTTTAGCTTGTTTTTGTCTGTGAGACTTTGACATGGATTATCTGACTTTAAATTTCCCTATTCTCTACCTATGAGAGCAACTGAAATTATATTGGATGATTTGAACAGCCAATAGGATTTCAGTAGCTCTCATCCTATTGGCTGATTTGAATTTCCAAAAAGGCCGCCTGGATGAAGACTTCTCGCCGCCTGGACGAGGACTTCACCACCTGAATGAATATAGAAGAGGCCGCCTGAAAGAAGATAGAAGACGCCGCCTGAATGAAGATAGAAGAGGCTGCCTGGATGAGGACTTTGTCGCCTGGATGAAGATAGAAGAGGCCATCTGGATGAAGACTTCTCCCCGCCTGGATGAGGACTTCCCCGCCTGGATAAAGATCTTCAAGCAGGACTTCAAAAACTGTAAGTGGATCTTCGGGGGTTAGTGATAGGTTTTTTTAAGGGTTTTTGGGTGAACTTTTTTTTAGTTTAGGGTTTGGGCTATCGTAAAAGAGCTAAATGCCCTTTTCAGGGCACAGCAAAAGAGCTAAATGTCCTTTTCAGGGCAATGCCTATACAAATGCCCTTTTCAGGGCAATGGTTAGTTTAGGTTATTTTAGATAGTTTTTTTATTTTGTGGGTTGGGGGGGGTGGGGGTTTGTAATGTTAGTGTGTTTTTGTATTTTTTTTTAGGTAAAAGATGCTCTACAAATGTCCCTTTTAAGGGCTATTGGTAGTTTATTCTAGATTAGGTTTTTTATTTTTTTAAATTGGTATTAGAATAGGAATTATGTTTATTATTTTTGATAATTTGTTTGTTATTTTGTTTAATGTATTTATTTCATTTTGGGGTGGGTTTTTATTTTTAGATTAGGGCTTGGGCATTTCATAAAAGAGCTGAATGCCCTTTTAAGGGCAGGAAAAAGAGTTAAATGCCCTTTTAAGGGCAATGCCCATACAAATGCCCTTTTCAGGGCAATGAGTAGATTAGGTTTTACTGTTTGGGGTGTTTGTTTTGTTTTGTAGCAAAAGAGCTGTTAACTTTAGGGCAATGCCCTACAAAAGGCCATTGTAAGGGCCCTTGGTAGTTTAATCTAGATAAGTTTTTTTATTTTGGGTTTTTTTTTTTAAAGGGTATTAGAATAGGAATAATTTTTATTATTTTGGATAATTTTGTTTGTTATTTTTTTGTAATGGTAGGTTTTTATTTTTGTAATGTTAGGTTTTAGTGTAAGGCAGCTTAGGTTTTATTTCACAGGTAAGTTTGTATTTATTTTAACTAGGTAGTTAGTAAATAGTTAATAACTATTTACTAACTAGTCTACCTAGTTAAAATAAATACAAACTTACCTGTCAAATAAAAATAAAACCTAAAGCCTAGATTTAGAGTTTTGCGTTAGCCGTCAAAACCAGCGTTAGGGGCTACTAACGCTGGTTTTGGGCTACCGCTGGTATTTAGAGTTGTGTAGGTAAGGGTCTAACGCTCACTTTCCAGCCACGACTTTTCAATACCGCAGATCCCCCTACGCCATTTGCGTATCCTATCTTTTCAATGGGATCTTTCTAACGCCGGTATTTAGAGTCTTGGCTGAAGTGAGCGTTAGAAATCTAACGACAAGATTCCAGCCGCAGAGAAAAGCCAGGAGTTAAGAGCTTTATGGTCTAACTCCGGTTCATAAAGCTCTTAACTACTGTGCTCTAAAGTACACTAACACCCATAAACTACCTATGTACCCCTAAACCGAGGTCCCCCCACATCGCCGCCACTCTAATAAAAAAATGTAACCCCTAATCTGCCGACCGCACACCGCCGCAATCTACATTATCCCTATGTACCCCTAATCTGCTGCCCCTAACACCGCCGACCCCTATATTATATTTATTAACCCCTAATCTGCCCCCCCCAACATCGCCGCTACCTTACCTACACTTATTAACCCCTAATCTGCCGACCGGACCTCACCGCTACTCTAATAAATTTATTAACCTAAGTCTAACCCTAACACTAACACCCCCCTAAGTTAAATATAATTTTTATCTAACGAAATAAAATAAATCTTATTAAATAAATTATTCCTATTTAAAGCTAAATACTTACCTGTAAAATAAACCCTAATATAGCTACAATATAAATTATAATTATATTGTAGCTATTTTAGGATTAATATTTATTTTACAGGTAACTTTGTATTTATTTTAACCAGGTACAATAGCTATTAAATAGTTAATAACTATCCAATCAGCCAATCGGATTGAACTTGAATCAATCAGCCAATCGGATTGAACTTGAATCTGATTGGCTGATTCCATCAGCCAATCAGAATTTTCCTACCTTAATTCCGATTGGCTGATAGAATCCTATCAGCCAATCGGAATTCGAGGGACGACATCTTGGATGACGTCCCTTAAAGGAACCGTCATTCGCCGGGAAGTCGTCGACCAGGATGGATGTTCCGTGTCGGCGGGATGAAGATGGATCCGGAAGAAAGAAGATTGAAGATGCCGCTTGATAGAAGACTTCAGCCCGATGATGGAACTCTTCAGCGCCTGCTTGGATCAAGACTTCAGCCCGATGATGGACCTCTTCAGCGCCCGCTTGGATCAAGACTTCAGCCCGATGATGGACCTCTTCAGCGCCCGCTTGGATCAAGACTTCAGCCCAATGATGGACCTCTTCAGCCCCCGCTTGGGCTTGGATGAAGATTTCGGAGCCTCCTCTGGACGGATCGGTGATACCCGGAGTGGTGAAGATAAGGTAGGATGATCTTCAGGGGCTTAGTGTTAGGTTTATTTAAGGGGGGTTTGGGTTAGATTAGGGGTATGTGGGTGGTGGGTTGTAATGTTGGGGGGGGTATTGTATGGTTTTTTTTTACAGGCAAAAGAGCTGTTTTCTTTGGGGCATGCCCCGCAAAAGGCCCTTTTAAGGGCTGGTAAGGTAAAAGAGCTTTTCTATTTTTATTTTAGAATAGGGTAGGGCATTTTTTTATTTTGGGGGGCTTTGTTATTTTATTAGGGGGCTTAGAGTAGGTGTAATTAGCTTAAAATTGTAATATTTTTATAATGTTTGTAAATTATTTTTTTATTTTTTGTAACTTAGTTCTTTTTTTATTTTTTGTACTTTAGTTAGTTTATTTAATTGTATTTATTTGTAGGTATTTTATGTAATTCATTTATTGATAGTGTAGTGTTAGGTTTAATTGTAGATAATTGTAGGTATTTTATTTAATTAATTTATTGATAGTGTAGTGTTAGGTTTAATTGTAACTTAGGTTAGGATTTATTTTACAGGTAATTTTGTAATTATTTTAACTAGGTAGCTATTAAATAGTTATTAACTATTTATAGTTATTGTACCTGGTTAAAATAAATACAAAGTTACCTGTAAAATAAATATCAATCCTAAAATAGCTACAATATAATTATAATTTATATTGTAGCTATATTAGGGTTTATTTTACAGGTAAGTATTTAGCTTTAAATAGGAATAATTTATTTAATAAGAGTTAATTTATTTTCGTTAGATAAAAATTATATTTAACTTAGGGGAGGGTGTTAGTGTTAGGGTTAGACTTAGCTTTAGGGGTTAATAACTTTATTATAGTAGCGGTGAGGTCTGGTCGGCAGATTAGGGGTTAATAATTATAATATAGGGGTCGGCGGTGTTAGGGGCAGCAGATTAGGGGTACATAGGGATAATGTAGGTTGCGGCGGTGTACGGAGCGGCAGATTAGGGGTTAAAAGTGTAATGCAGGGGTCAGCGATAGCGGGGGCGGCAGATTAGGGGTTAATAAGTGTAAGGTTAGAGGTGTTTAGACTCAGGGTACATGTTAGGGTGTTAGGTGCAGACTTAGGAAGAGTTACCCCATAGGAAACAATGGGGCTGCGTTAGGAGCTGAACGCTGCTTTTTTGCAGGTGTTAGGTTTTTTTCAGCTCAAACAGCCCCATTGTTTCCTATGGAAAAAAAAGTGCGGGGGAAAAACATAATTTATGCTTACCTGATAAATTCCTTTCTTCTGTTGTGTGATCAGTCCACGGGTCATCATTACTTCTGGGATATAACTCCTCCCCAACAGGAAATGCAAGAGGATTCACCCAGCAGAGCTGCATATAGCTCCTCCCCTCTACGTCAGTCCCAGTCATTCGACCAAGAATCAACGAGAAAGGAGTAACCAAGGGTGAAGTGGTGACTGGAGTATAATTTAAAAGATATTTACCTGCCTTAAAAACAGGGCGGGCCGTGGACTGATCACACAACAGAAGAAAGGAATTTATCAGGTAAGCATAAATTATGTTTTCTTCTGTTATGTGTGATCAGTCCACGGGTCATCATTACTTCTGGGATACCAATACCAAAGCAAAAGTACACGGATGACGGGAGGGATAGGCAGGCTCATTATACAGAAGGAACCACTGCCTGAAGAACCTTTCTCCCAAAAATAGCCTCCGAAGAAGCAAAAGTGTCAAATTTGTAAAATTTGGAAAAAGTATGAAGCGAAGACCAAGTTGCAGCCTTGCAAATCTGTTCAACAGAGGCCTCATTCTTAAAGGCCCAAGTGGAAGCCACAGCTCTAGTGGAGTGAGCTGTAATTCTTTCAGGAGGCTGCTGTCCAGCAGTCTCATAGGCTAAACGTATTATGCTACGAAGCCAAAAAGAGAGAGAGGTAGCAGAAGCTTTTTGACCTCTCCTCTGTCCAGAATAAACGACAAACAGGGAAGAAGTTTGGCGAAAATCTTTAGTTGCCTGCAAGTAGAACTTGAGGGCACGAACTACATCCAGATTGTGTAGAAGACGTTCCTTCTTTGAAGAAGGATTTGGACACAAGGATGGAACAACAATCTCTTGATTGATATTCCTGTTAGTGACTACCTTAGGTAAGAACCCAGGTTTAGTACGCAGAACTACCTTGTCTGAGTGAAAAATCAGATAAGGAGAATCACAATGTAATGCTGATAACTCAGAGACTCTTCGAGCCGAGGAAATAGCCATTAAAAACAGAACTTTCCAAGATAACAATTTTATATCAATGGAATGAAGGGGTTCAAACGGAACACCCTGTAAAACGTTAAGAACTAAGTTTAAACTCCATGGCGGAGCAACAGCTTTAAACACAGGCTTGATCCTAGCTAAAGCCTGACAAAAGGCCTGGACGTCTGGATTTTCTGACAGACGCCTGTGTAACAAGATGGACAGAGCTGAAATCTGTCCCTTTAATGAACTAGCTGATAAACCCTTTTCTAAACCTTCTTGTAGAAAAGACAATATCCTAGGGATCCTAACCTTACTCCAGGAGTAACGTTTGGATTCGCACCAGTATAGGTATTTGCGCCATATTTTATGGTAAATCTTTCTGGTAACAGGCTTCCTAGCCTGTATCAGGGTATCAATAACCGACTCAGAAAAACCACGTTTTGATAAAATCAAGCGTTCAATTTCCAAGCAGTCAGTTTCAGAGAAGTTAGATTTTGATGTTTGAATGGACCCTGTATCAGAAGGTCCTGTCTTAGAGGTAGAGACCAAGGCGGACAGGATGACATGTCCACTAGATCTGCATACCAAGTCCTGCGTGGCCATGCAGGCGCTATTAGAATCACTGATGCTCTCTCCTGTTTGATTTTGGCAATCAATCGAGGAAGCAGCGGGAAGGGTGGAAACACATAAGCCATCCCGAAGTTCCAAGGTGCTGTCAAAGCATCTATCAGAACCGCTCCCGGATCCCTGGATCTGGACCCGTAGTGAGGAAGTTTGGCGTTCTGGCGAGACGCCATGAGATCTATCTCTGGTTTGCCCCAACGTTGAAGTATTTGGGCAAAGACCTCCGGATGAAGTTCCCACTCTCCCGGATGAAAAGTCTGGCGACTCAAGAAATCCGCCTCCCAGTTCTCCACTCCCGGGATGTGGATTGCTGACAGGTGGCAAGAGTGAGACTCTGCCCAGCGAATTATCTTTGATACTTCCATCATTGCTAGGGAGCTTCTTGTCCCTCCCTGATGGTTGATGTAAGCTACAGTCGTGATATTGTCCGACTGAAACCTGATGAACCCCCGAGTTGTTAATTGGGGCCAAGCCAGAAGGGCATTGAGAACTGCTCTCAATTCCAGGATGTTTATTGGAAGGAGACTCTCCTCCTGATTCCATAATCCCTGAGCCTTCAGAGAATTCCAGACAGCGCCCCAACCTAGTAGGCTGGCGTCTGTTGTTACGATTGTCCAGTCTGGCCTGCTGAATGGCATCCCCCTGGACAGGTGTGGCCGATAAAGCCACCATAGAAGAGAATTTCTGGTCTCTTGATTCAGATTCAGAGTAGGGGACAAATCTGAGTAATCCCCATTCCACTGACTTAGCATGCACAATTGCAGCGGTCTGAGGTGTAGGCGTGCAAAAGGTACTATGTCCATTGCCGCTACCATTAAGCCGATCACCTCCATGCATTGAGCTACTGACGGGTGTTGAATGGAATGAAGGACACGGCATGCATCTTGAAGCTTTGTTAACCTGTCTTCTGTCAGGTAAATCTTCATTTCTACAGAATCTATAAGAGTCCCCAAGAATGGAACTCTTGTGAGAGGAAAAAGAGAACTCTTCTTTTCGTTCACTTTCCATCCATGCGACCTTAGAAATGCCAGAACTAACTCTGTATGAGACTTGGCAGTTTGAAAGCTTGAAGCTTGTATTAGAATGTCGTCTAGGTACGGAGCTACCGAAATCCCTCGCGGTCTTAGTACCGCCAGAAGGGCACCCAGAACCTTTGTGAAGATTCTTGGGGCCGTAGCCAATCCGAATGGAAGAGCTACAAACTGGTAGTGCCTGTCTAGGAAGGCAAACCGTAGATACCGGTGATGATCTTTGTGAATCGGTATGTGAAGGTAAGCATCTTTTAAATCCACTGTGGTCATGTACTGACCCTTTTGGATCATGGGTAAGATTGTCCGAATAGTTTCCATTTTGAACGATGGAACTCTTAGAAATTTGTTTAGAATCTTTAAATCTAAGATTGGCCTGAAAGTTCCCTCTTTTTTGGGAACCACAAACAGGTTTGAGTAGAACCCTTGTCCTTGTTCCGACCGCGGAACCGGATGGATCACTCCCATTAATAACAGATCTTGTACACAGCGTAGAAACGCTTCTTTCTTTATCTGGTTTGTTGACAACCTTGACAGATGAAATCTCCCTCTTGGGGGAGATAATTTGAAGTCTAGAAGGTATCCCTGAGATATGATCTCTAGCGCCCAGGGATCCTGAACATCTCTTGCCCAGGCCTGGGCGAAGAGAGAAAGTCTGCCCCCCACTAGATCCGGTCCCGGATCGGGGGCTCTCGGTTCATGCTGTCTTTGGGGCAGCAGCAGGTTTCCTGGCCTGTTTGCCCTTGTTCCAGGACTGGTTAGGTTTCCAGCCTTGCCTGTAACGAGCAACAGCTCCTTCCTGTTTTGGTGCAGTGGAGGTTGATGCTGCTCCTGTTTTGAAATTCCGAAAGGGACGAAAATTAGACTGTCTAGCCTTAGCTTTGGCTTTGTCTTGAGGTAGGGCGTGGCCCTTACCTCCTGTAATGTCAGCGATAATTTCTTTCAAACCGGGCCCAAATAAAGACTGCCCCTTGAAAGGTATATTAAGTAATTTGGACTTAGAAGTAACATCAGCTGACCAGGATTTTAGCCACAGTGCCCTACGTGCCTGTATGGCGAATCCTGAGTTCTTAGCCGTAAGTTTGGTTAAATGTACTACGGCCTCCGAAATGAATGAATTAGCTAGTTTAAGGACTCTAAGCCTGTCCATAATGTCGTCTAGCGTAGATGAACTAAGGTTCTCTTCCAGGGACTCAATCCAAAATGCTGCCGCAGCCGTAATCGGCGCGATACATGCAAGGGGTTGCAATATAAAACCTTGTTGAACAAACATTTTCTTAAGGTAACCCTCTAATTTTTTATCCATTGGATCTGAAAAAGCACAGCTATCCTCCACCGGGATAGTGGTACGCTTAGCTAAAGTAGAAACTGCTCCCTCCACCTTAGGGACCGTTTGCCATAAGTCCCGTGTGGTGGCGTCTATTGGAAACATCTTTCTAAATATTGGAGGGGGTGAGAACGGCACACCGGGTCTATCCCACTCCTTAGTAACAATTTCAGTTAATCTCTTAGGTATAGGAAAAACGTCAGTACTCGCCGGTACCGCAAAGTATTTATCCAACCTACACAGTTTCTCTGGTATTGCAACGGTGTTACAATCATTGAGAGCTGCTAAGACCTCCCCTAGTAATACACGGAGGTTCTCCAATTTAAATTTAAAATTTGAAATATCTGAATCCAATCTGTTTGGATCAGAACCGTCACCCACAGAATGAAGCTCTCCGTCCTCATGCTCTGCAAGCTGTGACGCAGTATCAGACATGGCCCTAGTATTGTCAGCGCACTCTGTTCTCACCCCAGAGTGATCACGCTTGCCTCTTAGTTCTGGTAATTTAGACAAAACTTCAGTCATAACAGTAGCCATATCATGTAATGTTATCTGTAATGGCCGCCCAGATGTACTAGGCGCCATAATATCACGCACCTCCCGGGCGGGAGATGCAGGTACTGCCGCGTGAGGCGAGTTAGTCGGCATAACTCTCCCCTCGCAGTTTGGTGAAATTTGTTCACATTGTACAGATTGACTTTTATTTAAAGTAGCATCAATACAGTTAGTACATAAATTTCTATTGGGCTCCACCTTGGCATTGGAACAAATGACACAGATATCTTCCTCTGAGTCAGACATGTTTAACACACTAGCAATAACTTGCAACCTGGTTATAATCTTTTTTAGCAAAAAAATACTGTGCCTCAAAGAGGTACTAAACGATTAAATGACAGTTGAGATAATGAACTGAAAAACAGTTATAGCATCAAACTTTAAAACAACACAACTTTTAGCAAAGGTTTGTTCCCATTAGTAAAATAACAATAATTAAATTTGACATAAAAATTACAGAGCAACGTTTTTATTCACAGTCAATATAAAATTCTCACAGCTCTGCTGAGAGAATATACCTCCCTCCAAAGAAGTTTGAAGACCCCTGAGATCTGTCAGAGATGAACCGGATCATGCAGGAAATATAAGAGTAGCTGACTGGAAATTTTTGATGCGTAGCAAAGAGCGCCAAAAACGGCCCCTCCCTCTCATACACAGCAGTGAAGAGAAACGAAACTGTCACAATTAAAGCAAACAACTGCCAAGTGGAAAATAATGCCCAAATATTTATTCACTCAGTACCTCAGCAATGTAAACGATTCTACATTCCAGCAAAAACGTTTAACATGATAAATACTTATTAAAAGGATTAGTGACCTTTAACAGAGTAGTTCCGGTGAAATACCATCCCCAGAATACTGAAGTGTATACATACATGTCATTATAACGGTATGGCAGGATTTTTTCATCAATTCCATTCAGAAAATAAAAACTGCTACATACCTCAATGCAGATTCATCTGCCCGCTGTCCCCTGATCTGAAGCTTTTACCTCCCTCAGATGGCCGAGAACAGCAATATGATCTTAACTACTCCGGTTAAAATCATAGTAAAAAACTCTGGTAGATTCTTCTTCAAACTCTGCCAGAGAAGTAATAACACGCTCCGGTGCTATTGTAAAATAACAAACTTTTGATTGAAGTCATAAAAACTAAGTATAATCACCATAGTCCTCTCACACATCCTATCTAGTCGTTGGGTGCAAGAGAATGACTGGGACTGACGTAGAGGGGAGGAGCTATATGCAGCTCTGCTGGGTGAATCCTCTTGCATTTCCTGTTGGGGAGGAGTTATATCCCAGAAGTAATGATGACCCGTGGACTGATCACACATAACAGAAGAAAAAAGCATGCGTAGCTAACGCACCCCTTCTAACGCAAAACTCTAAATCTAGCCGTAAGATAGCTACAATATAACTATTAGTTATATTGTAGCTATCTTACGCCTAGATTTAGAGTTTTGCGTTAGCCGTCAAAACCAGCGTTAGGGGCTACTAACGCTGGTTTTGGGCTACCGCTGGTATTTAGAGTCGTGTAGGTAAGGGTCTAACGCTCACTTTCCAGCCGCGACTTTTCAATACCGCAGATCCCCCTACACCATTTGCGTATCCTATCTTTTCAATGGGATCTTTCTAACGCCAGTATTTAGAGTCTTGGCTGAAGTGAGCGTTAGAGCTCTAAAGACAAAACTCTAGCCGCAGAGAAAAGTCAGGAGTTAAGAGCTTTTTGGGCTAACGCCGGTTCATAAAGCTCCTAACTACTGTGCTCTAAAGTACACTAACACCCATAAACTACCTATGTACCCCTTAACCGAGGCCCCCCACATCGCCGCAACTCTAATAAAAAAATTTAACCCCTAATCTGCCGACCGCACACCGCCGCAACCTACGTTATCCCTATGTACCCCTAATCTGCTGCCCCTAACACCGCCGACCCCTACATAATATTTATTAACCCCTAATCTACCCCCCCCAACGTCACCGCTACCTTACCTACAATTATTAACCCCTAATCTTTCGACCGGACCTCGCCGCCAGTATAATAAATGTATTAACCCCTAAACCGCCCCACTCCTGACTCAAAAACCCTATAATAAATAGTATTAACCCCTAATCTGCCCTCCTATATATCACAGATCTCCTATAGGAAGCGCTATCATGCAAAAATTATTATCAGAGTATTGATGTATATAAATTACAAAATACAATTCAAATATAAAAATGTGAGAGAAATAAATTTAAAATATATACAAACGCAACACTAGTCGTGACTAGTATGACTATGTAAAATAGTTTGTGAGTACCCTGTATCTTGTCTTGTTTGGATATTGCGGTTCTTATTGATCTACACATGTGGCGCCTCTGTTTTTGTTTCAGTTATCCCAAAGAAAACAGCTCTTGTGCCTGTAAAACACTAAGCCCCTGAAGATCATCCTACCTTATCTTCACCACGCCGGGTATCACCGATCAGTCCAGAGGAGGCTCCGAAATCTTCATCCAAGCCCAAGCGGGGGCTGAAGAGGTCCATCATCGGGCTGAAGTCTTGATCCAAGCGGGCGCTGAAGAGGTCCATCATCGGGCTGAAGTCTTGATCCAAGCGGGCGCTGAAGAGGTCCATCATCGGGCTGAAGTCTTGATCCAAGCGGGCGCTGAAGAGATCCATCATGGGGCTGAAGTCTTCTATCAAGCGGCATCTTCAATCTTCTTTCTTCCGGATCCATCTTCATCCCGCGGACGCGGAACATCCATCCTGGCCGATGACTTCCCGACGAATGATGGTTCCTTTAAGGGACGTCATCCAAGATGGCGTCCCTCGAATTCCGATTGGCTGATAGGATTCTATCAGCCAATCGGAATTAAGGTAGGAAAATTCTGATTGGCTGATGGAATCAGCCAATCAGATTCAAGTTCAATCCGATTGGCTGATACCCCCATAGGAAACAATGGGGCCGTTTGAGCTGAAAAAAAACCTAACACCTGCAAAAAAGCAGCGTTCAGCTCCTAACGCAGCCCCATTGTTTCCTATGGGGAAAACACTTCCTAAGTCTGCACCTAACACCCTAACATGTACCCCGAGTCTAAACACCCCTAACCTTACACTTATTAACCCCTAATCTGCCGCCCCCGCTATCGCTAACCCCTGCATTTTATTATTAACCCCTAATCTGCCGACCGCACAGCGCCGCAACCTACATTATCCCTATGTACCCCTAATCTGCTGCCCCTAACACCGCCGACCCCTATATTATATTTATTAACCCCTAATCTGCCGCCCCCAATGTCGCCGCCACCTACCTACAATTATTAACCCCTACTCTGCCGACCGGACCTCACCGTTACTATAATAAAGTTATTAACCCCTAATCCGCCTCACTCCCGCCTCAATAACCCTATAATAAATAGTATTAACCCCTAATCTGCCCTCCCTAACATCGCTGACACCTAACTTCAAGTATTAACCCCTAATCTGCCGACCGGACCTCACCGCTACTCTAATAAATTTATTAACCCCTAAAGCTAAGTCTAACCCTAACACTAACACCCCCCTAAGTTAAATATAATTTTTATCTAACGAAATAAAATAAATCTTATTAAATAAATTATTCCTATTTAAAGCTAAATACTTACCTGTAAAATAAACCCTAATATAGCTACACTATAAATTATAATTATATTGTAGCTATTTTAGGATTAATATTTATTTTACAGGTAACTTTGTATTTATTTTAACCAGGTACAATAGCTATTAAATAGTTCAAACAGCCCCATTGTTTCCTATGGGGGAATCGTGCACAAGCACGTTTTTTAAGCTGGCCGCGTCCGTAAGCACCACTGGTATTGAGAGTTGCAGTGGCGGTAAATTATGCTCTACGCTCCCTTTTTGTAGCCTAACGCAGCCATTCTGTGAACTCTAAATACCAGCGGTATTTAAAAGGTGCAGGGGAAAAAAAGCACGCGTAGCCAACGCACCCCTTCTAACGCAAAACTCTAAATCTAGCCGTTAGGTTTTATTTCACATGTAAGTATTTAGTTT
This sequence comes from Bombina bombina, assembly GCF_027579735.1. Lineage (NCBI taxonomy): Eukaryota > Metazoa > Chordata > Amphibia > Anura > Bombinatoridae > Bombina > Bombina bombina. The sequence goes on from NC_069505.1 coordinate 171,480,698, forward strand.
TAAATAGGTATTATTTAGTTAATAATTGTAATTTTAATTTAGGTCTATTTTAATTATGTTAAAGTTAGGGGGTGTTAGAGTTAGGGTTACGTTAAAGTTAGGGTTAGGTTTAGGTGTTAATATATAGTTTAATTGATGCATTGGAGAGGAGGATTTGTCAGCAAATGACACAGAAAGAGACCTGTAAGAAAGATAGGAGTGAAATCAGGAAAAAGCAGTGTCACAGAGGCCAAAATAGCTAAGGGTCTGTAGGAGGAGGGGGTGGTCAACTGTGTTGAAGGCAGCTGAGAGGTCAAGTAAGATGAGTAAGTAGTGGCCAATATTTTTAGCAGAGAGAAGATCGTTAGTAACCTTGGTAAGGGCAGTCTCTGTTGAGTGTTTGGGGCAGAATCCGGATTGCAGGGGGTCAAGCAAGGAATTAGCAGACAGGAAGTGGGTTAGGCAATTGTAAACTAGTTTCTCAAGGAGTTTTGATGTTAGTGGAAGCAGTGATATGGGGCGTTACCTTTCAGGAGAATTAGGGTTGAGGGAGGTTTTTTTGAGTATGGGAGTGACTTTTGCGTGTTTCAAAGAAGATGGGAATGAGCCGGTAGAGAGAGATAGGTTGAAGATGTGGGTAAGAGCAGGAGTGAGGGTGGAAGATAGGAAGGGTATTAGATGGGAAGGGATAGGGTTGAGCAGGCAGGTAGTGAGGCGTGAGGAAGATAGTAAGGAAGAAACTTCATTCTCAGTGGCTGGATAGAAGATGCAGAGGGTGGCAGAGGGAGTAACTGGGCCCGTTGTTGGAATATTGCAAGTTGGTGTTGGGATGTTGCTTCGGATAGTATGTGTTTTGTTTAAAAAGTAGTCTGCCAGGTCTTAAGCACTAAAAACAGATGGGGGGGTAGAGCAGGTTGGTAGAGAAGAGAGTTAAAGATGGAGAAGAGTCGTTTAGGGTTTGAGGAAAGAGTAGATATGAGAGAAGAGAAGTAGGTTTGCTTGGCTAAGTGAAGGGCAGAAGTGTATGAATGAAGAATAAACTTATAGTGTATGAAATCAGGTTCAGAGTGAGTTTTCCTCCAGACACGCTCAGCAGTATGGGAGCATTTTTGCAAATAACGTGTTTCCTGAGAGTGCCAAGGCTGCAACTGACGGTGTGATGTTTTTTTGCAGCTGGGGAGGGGTAAGTGTATCTAGTGCAGATGAGAGAGTTTTGTTATAGTGGGCTGTTGCGAGATAAGGGCAGGTTATAGTGGAAGTGTGAGGGAGGAGATCTTGAATGATTTTTGAAAATTGGAGCTGATCCACAGCATGTAGATTTCTACAGGTGCGGGTGCGGGATGGAGAAGTGGGTTTAGCTGTTGAATTAATATTAAAGGTGACCAGGTGATGGTCTGAAATGGGAAAAGGGTGACAGGTGAGGTCAGATATAGAACAGAGGTAGGAAAATACCAGATCGATGGAGTGTCCATCACAGTGGGTAGGGAATAGGGTGGATTGTGAGAGACCGAAAGGAGGATGTGAGTGAAAGAAGTTTAGAGGCAGCAGGGGCAGACGGGTTGTCAATGGGAATGTTGAAGTTCCCAAGAATTAGGGTTTGTATATTTGTAGAGAGAAAGTGAGGACCCAGGTGGAAAACTTGTCAAGGAATTGAGAGGTAGGTCCAGGAGGGGAGGCGATAGATGACTGCCACTTTCAGGGAGAGGGGGGAGAACAGGCGAATACAGTGGACTTCAAAGGAGGAGAAGGAGAGAGATGGGACTTGAGGTAGGTACTGATAAGTGCAGGAGGGGGAGAGCAGGATCCCAACACTGCCACCACATTTCTCACTTAGGCTTAGCACGGTCCTTACTGCACCAAGATATAATCCTATGATCCTTTCATAGCCACCTCCTAAAGTACAACCTCAGACCATGACTAGGACCTGGTTGAGAATTATATTGTTGATGTAATTGGCATAGCAAATAAGCAGCATGCACATTGGCAACTGGTTACCAAGAATTCTCTGCACTATAGCCCTTACATTTAACCAAGTACTGCAGTGGACCACGATGGGCTTCAGAATTCAAAAACTTCCTCTCTTCAAACTCATCAACACTTGCCACTTGGTCTGGAGGAGGAGATGGATGATGCTGAGGAAAATGATTCTTTACACATCAAATTGAGAAATATGAAAAACCTTATGAATCTTCTAAATTATAGGAAGTTACAGTTGAACCGTCACTGGATTCACAATCTTGTGGATCCAAAAAGGTCCCACAAAATGTTGCCCCATCCTCTTGGAAGAACAGGACAGTTTTAAATTAAGAGTAGACATACAAACTAAATCATTACACGAATAAGAGTGTGAGGCTTGTCTGCAAAAAAAATTATGCTGTTCCAGAGCCTGAATAAAAAAATTCTTATTAAAGTTTAGAATTCTTGAATAAGAAAGACAATCTACAAATTAAATCTGGAAACAGTGAGACAAGAGGAAGATCTTATAGAACTGTGTGAATAAACCAATTATTTGCAAAAATTGGAGACTTCTTAATGGATTAATGTATATGTTTATCATAGACAAATTCCGCTGTTGGAAGTTAACATAACTAGTTTTCTTGAAGATAGAAAAGAAAGAGCTTAAATTCGGTTCCAATGTTTGATTAGTTCGTCTGACCATTAGTCTGAGGATTATATCCTGATGTCAAAGAACAAGAAATGCATAGACTGTAGTAAAAGTGTTTCCGGAACGGGAAAGTAAACTGCAAACCTCTATCATGAAACTATGTAGACTAAAAACTTTCTTTAGGAATAAAACAGCAGTCACACTAGTAGAAGGTAAACCCACAGCAGGGTCAATCTACCAATACCAAGATTATCTTCAAGTTCCAGCATGTCCATAGCACACCCTGCTATTCTCAACCTACTTACTTTAGAACAGCCCTGTGCTCTGGCTGCACTAACAAGGATGACAGCAGAATCCTGGACTTCACTGCCACAATTAGAGTTACCCTGTTCCTTTAAGGGACAGTTCACCTTAAAATAATTTTTCCCTGAATGTGTTCCCATGGCTTGTTATACCAGCTGCAGTGTATAAAATGTATGAGAATTGTATCATTTATGCATCTTTTTGCAAAATAAATCGATGGATATGCTCTTTGAAACCACAGCTCATCAAAATGGCTAAGCTTGCAGACAGATCAGATCTCGTTATCTTATCACTCAAATGCTTCCCTTTCTCTATACAATACTTAGAAAAAACAACTGTAAATGAAAATGTTTGAGACTTATCTCCCACTGTGAGATTAATTTCTTCTGCTGGCTGTGTTTAAATAGTAACTCAATAGCCTACACCTAGGTATAGAAACTTTCAGTATAGGTAAGGATACTACAGGCTAAATCAGCTATTTCAAATACTAATATAAAAGCTAAGGACCTACTTGTAAATAATTTAATACTCTCAAGCAGGTAAAATGGAGTATTGGGAACAAATTAAAGGAGATAAAGTTTTTGGGTAAACTGCCCTTTTAATGCTCTGAGGTAAGAGTCTGTGATCCTTACAGTAGGACTCTGTTTTGTGATCATCTGTTTAACTACAAACATATTAGTAACTAGCGATTAAATACATTCCAACAAAATAATGTATACTGTACCCGTCCAATACGTAATTCTTCTACTGCTTCAAGCAAACTTGTTTTAAATTCTAGTAACTGAAGAGGAAGCATTGTCTCAGGAGACCCTTGGAGGGTGTTGGAAGTTTCTATTTTGACATTACCTTCTTCCATGTATTTAAATGATCTGAAAAAGCAATGCAAGAAGAAATTTAATTTCCTAATTAAATATATATAAGTACTTAAATAAGCAGATATACCTAAGTGTACACACATATGTATATTTAATGAATACAAAAATAATCATGTATACAATCTAGCATACCTTCACACAAAGTACAAGAAAGTATAATGTCCCCACACAACAATAAAGAATGGAACACAGTATAAACAGTGTTGATGCTGAAAATGCCAAGAGTCTATGGGGGCCGAATTATTAAAGGCCAAATGGCCCCTGATCCCCTTGTTTCCGCGCAAGCCTTCAGGCTCGCAGGAAACATAAGTTGCTACCCTTGCTCCCCGTCCCTGTCTCTAAGTTTTTGGAAGAAAATTTGTAGCCAATCAGAGAGCGGGGAGGTTTTTTTTTTTTTAAAAGCTCAGTACAAGAGTTAGGTTTTTAGGAACTATGACTATGGCGATATGCTGAAACGCGTCAGTTTGTTTGTAGCATATGGGGACATCCCTCTCAATGTTTTATAATTGATATTTAGTAAAGTGTATATTTTTTACTTCACACCTCCTGGCTACCTCTGTGTTTTCTTAACAATGCCTAATTCTAAAAAAAATGCTAAAACTAATTTTGGTCCACATACGGAGAAACAGAAATGTCGGCTGTTGGAATATTGGTGAAAACCTGTGGAATGGTGCCTCTCAAATTGCAAGACCACATAACACAAAACCAAGTCTTTGAAGGGAAAACATGATTATTAACAATTAATTTGTTTTACTGCAATATGATTCTATGACATTTTTTTCTTGATTGTGTCAAAATCAATGAATTATGTAATGAGGACATTAACCTGTTTTCTGATTAATTAAACTTAAAGTGAGGAATCCGGCTTCCTCCAATCACGGTGTTGAATCAGACACTGATTCCCCCTGGGGGGGAAGGTGTGATTGGAGGATGACCAATCCGTCATTTCTGACATATGAAGAGGCTTGCGACGACCGGGGGAATCGCTGGAGCGGCTGTCAAGATTAAAAGGTAAGAATTTTCACAACACAAATGAAATGTAAATTTTAATGAATTAAAGTGCCCCTTTTTTTAATCAGATTTTTTAAAAACCGGCACTTTATCATCTAAATTTACATTCACTTTAATGTCCATCCAATACATTATTAAAGGGACACTGAACCCAATTTTTTTCTTTCATGATTCAGATAGAGCATGCAATTTTAAGCAACTTTCTAATTTACTCATATTATTACATTTTCTTCATTCTCTTGGTATCTTTATTTGAAAAGCAAGAATGTAAGTTTAGATGCCAGCTCATTTTTGGTGAACAACCTGGGTTGCTCTTGCTGATTGGTGGATAAATTCACGCACCAATAAACAAGTGCTGCCCATAGTGGCAAAGCAAAAATTGTCTGGCTCCTTAGCTTAGATGCCTTCTTTTTCAAATAAAGATAACAACAGAGAAAAGTTGATAATAGGAGTAAATTATAAAGTTGATTAAAATTGCATGCATCTGAATCACAAAGGAAAAAAATTTGGGTTCAGTGACCCTTGAAGTTAATTTTTCAAATTAGGTGCCAATATGTTACTTATTTCATCTGGTTCAAATAAAAATGCTGGCATGAGACATTTTTAAAGTTTTGCTATTTTGTGACAATTTCAATTGCACTTTGTAAGTTTAGCACTAAAAAGAGGGCAATGGAGATCATGGCTGCAATCAAAATCAAAAAACTAAATTTATGCTTACCTGATAAATAATTTTCTTTCAGGATGTTGGCTAAAACTGGAGTCAAAAATTAAAAATGGAACTGAAAGAAAATAGTTTATTAGGTAAGCATACATTTTGTTTTCTTTCATATGATGGTGAGAGTCCAAGAGACGATGTGTGGGATTTAATACCCAAGCTATGGAGTCCACAACAAGTAAAGGGTGTGTCAAGGCAGTGCCAAGGCAGGCTTTCTTACCAAATATCGCTTTTATGAATCACCTATTTTAACCAACAGACAAGAGTTACCAGAATGATGGACAAATAGGGAAATACGCTGTCTGAAAGTTTACTAGCCTGTAAACAAAACTGTAAGGCTCTAACCACATATAGATTATGCAGAAGACTCTTTTTAGAATTGGAAGGGAACACAAAGAGGGAACCACGATTTTGTGGTTTATGTTTTCCATAGAAAAATAACTTTTGGTAAAAATCCATATTGGGTACAGAGTACAGCTTTGTCCTTATGAAAAATTATTTAGGATGATTCACACGATCAGAAAATTTCCTTACGAAGGAAATTGCTAAGAGAAAAATAACTTTCCAAGAAAGAAGCTTAACATGTATGCTGCATGGGATCAAAAGAAGAACCTTGCAGAACAGAGAGAACAAAGTTTAAATTTTACGGAGGAGAAAATATAATATATTTTTACCTGATAAATTCTTTTCTTTCATGGTAGTGAGAGGCCACAAATTCCTATCCTTACATAGGGGAAAAACATTGCCTGGCCACCAAGAGGAGGCAAAGACACCCTAAACAGAGCATTGAAGTATCCCTCCCAGTAGAACAGGCCGAGGATAAAGAAAGGTAAAGGGATAATTGGGGTAAAGAGGTGTCAAATAGACTGCTGTCACTACATACACTATGGCATAATCTCCTCCCTACCTGGTAGGATTCCAGGTTGGGGGCCGCACCTTCATGCGTTCTTGGTGTCAGAGACCGACTTCTTGGATTGCTTGCTCTTGTTTCAGATTGGATTTGGTTTCCAGGTAAAAGAAAAACAAGAATGCACACACGGTATCCAAAAATGTATTCCAGCGTTGTTAACAAATACACAAACACACGTACATGAGGGAAAGGGGTCGTGTCCTTACACGTTTCGTGCCGTGCGGCACTTAATCATAGGATGACAGGTAAGTATACACTTAACACTTATAAACCCGGTCTCCTCCAATCATAACAGTAGTCAGTCATGGAAGTGACAGGGAACATAATTACACATGTGCAATTAAAAACAAACAAATAAAAGGATAATCAATGAGCTTTAACAGGAAAAAAACAAAAAAGCAATGTTACATTATCTCACACCGAGAATAACGCACAAGGTTATACTGTAACACTGATGAGCACACATAATATTTGGGAACAAAATATAGACTCAGGGGCATTATAAAATACAAAGATGGGAAGTACGCCAAGTGAGGGCTGAAAAAGAGGGTATGCTCATTGCGAAGTCACCATGAACTATTATTAACGTCTGTAAGCCATACCTGAAAAATGACATGACATCCACTAATACAGCCCTCACATAGGACATACAACCAATCACGGAACTAAGTATTTTAATAGTAACGATAATAAAGAGCAAGCATTAAGTAAAATATTGAATAGATCATTCTCAAATACTAAAAATAGGCTATAATAATCAAAATAATTAAAATGATATAGCAAAATATAGCAAAGGACATTAATCAATTAAAAAACTTATGTCCCATTCCTTATAAAGGCCATTAGGTTCTCTTGTATTGAAAGTGAAAATCGAGTATAATTCCTTCTTCATAAGAATCTTATATTTATTACCACCTCTTGGTGGTAATTTGGCAATGTCAATCATCTTAACATTAAAATTTGGAACATTTGTAAAATGTAACCCATTAAAATAACTTGCAATACTGGAATCCCTCTTGTAATTTTTAACATCTCTTTTATGTTCCCCTATCCTGGACCTGAGACACCTTGAGGTCTGACCGACATACTGAGCCTTACAGTAATTACACTCCAAAAGATAAACCACAAACTTGGAAGCACAATTGGCATAATGATCCCTCTTGATATGGTCTCACAAGTACCACAATTGTGTATCAGACATTGAAATGTGCCTTTCTTATTAAGCCAAGTCGATTTCTTTCGATTCTGATTACTAACCGCTAAGCTGGGAGCAAGTTTACTTCCCAACATGGGTGCTTTTCGTGAGACAAATTTTATTTTGTCTACAAATGTAGAAAGGACCTAATCTCCCTTTAAAAAGGTTAAATTGCTCTTAATGATTTCACAAATCTCTGTATATTGGGAAGAAAATTCTGTAGAAAAAACAATAGATTTATTAGAAAAGTTGTCATCTCTTTTTTGGGACTTATCTTTTACACTGGCTAAAGGTTTGTCTTTAACTTCTTTTAAAGCTCTATCAAGTAGACTATGGTCATAACCTCTAGCTAGAAGTCTTTTTGTAAGATTATTCACTTGTGCTTCAAATAAGGAATCTGAGGAAGCATTCCTTCTAGGTCTAAGAAATTGACTCTTAGGGATGGCCTTAATCAAATGCTTGGGATGACAAGACTTGGCATGTAGGATTGTGCTGCCCGCAGTGGGCTTATGAAATGTATCTGTAATCACAGTTTTGGTCTGTGTAGACCCAGTTAGCTTAAGATCCAAATATTGGACCTCAGTATGATGCATGCTGCCTGTAAACCTCAATTCTAATTCATTATCATTGATGAAACTTAAAAATTCATCAAACTCAAAATCACCCTTAACTATAAAAATGAGGTTGTCTATATACCTTATATATAAGTAGATGTTATCCTTTAAAGGATTGGCTTCATTATAGAGTATGTTGAGCTTCCACCACTCCATAAATAAATTGGCAAATGAGGGGGCAAATTTTGCCTCCATTGCCATCCCACAAGTTTGCAAATAATATTTGTCATCAAACAGAAATTATGGGATAGTAGGAACTCAACGCACTCACAAACATACATTCAAAATTCCTCTAACAATTTGGTTCTATGACTCAGAAAAAATGCAATGGCTTTAATCCCTAGTTTATGGGGGATGCTGGAATACAATGAAACTGGTGTTTACCAATAGAGAAATAAGAAGACCAGAGTCTCTTAAGTAACTGCTCAAGCTGCTCACCAAAGGTTGCAGTATACAGTCAACCCACTCTGATAAAGGTTCAAACAACGAACCTATTCCTGAAATAATTGGACGACCAGTTGGGTTGACTGTACTCTTGTGGGTCTTGGGCAGGTGGTGAAAGATTGGGGTCACTGGGTAGAGGGGTATCAAGGAAGATTTATCATTCTCTGTAAAAATTCCCAGACTCACTGCTTCATCTATAAGCTTCTCCAGCTTTTTCTTAAAAGTGTTCACAGGATTAGATGACAATGGTCTGTAAGTCACACCATAACTCAACTGCCTCAATGCCTCCTTAACATAGTCAGACTTTTTAAGGACCACACCATTGCCACCCTTATCAGAAGATTGGATGACAATGGAGTTGTTTAGTTGCCAGCTTATCCTTTTGGCTAAGATTGCTATATTTTTTTTCGTGGTGCTTACTGACGTAATATTCTGACTCAAATGTATAATGTCTTGTTCTACTTTTTTTTTAAAAAAAATTAAGTGCATACCCCTGGATTGTATGGAATAAAAACCTGAAGCTGCCCTTTTGGGCTTATGAATCTTATGAATGGTCCACCATCACCCAGATCAAATTCTCTCAAAACTTCCAAAGTCAAAACATCCTCAAACCTGAGGAGCGAGTCATAATGGCTACTCTCAGGAACTGTGTGATGGGTACTCACATGATCATCAATGACCCCTAAAGTATCTTTGTCAGACTCATAAAAAAACTTTTTCAAAGCTAGCTTGCGAACAAACTTGTTTATGTCTAACAAAGTAGAGAATACAGAAAAGACATGCGTGGGGGCAAACCCCAAACCCTTGGGCAATACTTTCACATGATCCGCATTTGACATCAAATCAGATAAGTTAATGACTGCAAGATCTAGTCCTTCTTCTGTCCCCTTTTGGAAACTCTTCTGACTTCTCATTCTTCCTGCCCATCTTGTCTTTTTCCTTTCCCTAAAGGGATATCCTTGCTCTTGGTATTGGTTTCCAGGTACCTCTGGCCGTCTCCGGCTTACTCTGGGGAGAGCTTCTCTGTGTCTTGTTTTGACTAAAGGAGCAAAACCGCCCCATTGCTCGCCCGTTTGCTCTGGATTTTTTGTTCTGGGAAAGGAAAGCTCCCTTTCCACATGTGACAGTCAAAATAATAGAATCCGGACCAGGCCCAAACAGAGTCTTTCCCTTGAAGGCCAGAGAAAGAAGTCTAGATTTAGAAACCATTTCCACAGACCATGATTTCAACCAGAGAGCCTGTCCGGCTAATATAACAAAACTAGTATTCTTCTCATTAATGCAAACAATCTGAATAACTGCATCACAAATGAATGAATTTGCAGTTTTAATAGCCTGTATACGGTTCTCAATCTCCTCTAATGGAGATTCAACCGTAATTAGCTCATATAACAATTCACACCAGAATGTCACAGCTCCTGCCACAGCAGCATTACTTACTGCCGGTTGGAAAAGTAAAACCGCCTTGTAGGAAAACCTTCCTAAGGTATCCCTCCAATTTCCTATCTATTGGATCCTTACAGGATGAACTGTTCTCCAGAGGAATGGTAGTACATTTAACCAATGTGGAAATGGCACCGTCAACCTTAGGAATGGTGCTCCACATTTCAAAATGAGATTCCGTGACAGAGAATAACTTTTTTTCAAATTTGGAGAAGGAGAAAAGGGAATCCCAGGCTTCTCCAATTCCTTGAAAATGATATTGGCAACCAATGAAGGGACCAGGAAAACTTCAGAAGTCTTTATTTTGGGCTTAAAAATAATATCCCATTTCTGTACCTGTTTCTCTTCTACAGGCTTGGTCTCAGTTAGCCCTAAGGTGTTTAAAACCTCCTTGAGCAACTATCTTAGGTGATCCTTATCAGATTCCCTAGATTATTTAGAGGATGAAAGCTCACCTTCTGTACTAGACAAGGAGATGTCTGCAGATGTCTGACATGCAGAGATCCCAACTGAGCTGCTGCTACTAGGCTCATAAGAGTAATGTTTAACCTTTCTCTTCCATTTACCTGTAGTCAAGCATGGTGCTGAGAGCTGCTGATACAGCAGATTGCAATTGGATCGGAAAGTCATGTGGAAAAGGACTATTATCAGGTTGTGTAAGGGGGACAGGGTCACATGATGCATCCTTTTGAGAACCAGATAACACCTGCTGGGGTTGTAGAATTGGCATTTAAGAACATACTGGAATATGTGGTACTTGCCATGGTAGGGCACTAGAATTAGGTGGGGAGACTGTGGTAGCCTTAGTACTAGGGCCCCCAGAATGAGACTGAAAGACATTCTGGGGGCCCTAGTACTAGTACTACATTTACCTGTAGTCAGCATGGTGCTGAGAGCTACTGATACAGCAGATTGCAATTGGATCAGAAAGTCGTGCGGAAAAGGACTATTATCAGGTTGTGTAAGGGGGGATAGGGTCACATGATGCATCATTTTGAGAACCAGATAACACCTGCTGGGGTTGTAGAATTGGCATTTAAGAGCATACTGGAATATGTGGTACTTGCCATGGTAGGGCACTAGCATTAGGTGGGGAGACTGTGGTAGTCTTAGTAATAGGGCCCCCAGAATGAGACTGAAAGACAGATGCTAAACATGAACTGCATAGTTGAGCAGGTGGGCAGACTAAGTGTATTTTACAAAGCAAACATTTATTTGTATCAACGTAGCAGAAATATTTTGTTCCTGGTCCGTTTTAAAAGATTAATTCTCAATTTTAGCCAATGTAAAGGATCCGCTCACTGAATGGTCTAACAGCGTGATGGAGTGGCGGTTCTAAAGGCAGAGTATTTACTGATCTCTAGCTGCAAATATCCCCCTAAACTAATAACACCCCGCTAGAGGAGATAAGGAGCTAAATGCTCCATGTGAGTTGGAGAAAACTGTACCACAGTCCCCTTAGTGATTAATAAATGTGAGGGAATCCTATAACATCCCTGCAAATATTTATGTAAAATATTAACCCCTATTTCAAAAGGAGTGTATGTCCCATATTTATGTGAAACTTCAGTATTCTTCCCTCATAAGACAACTAGTATGTAAGAGGGAGAGGAAACCATTATATGAATAAGGGATTTACACTTTAACTACCTTCCCAGATATACCTATTAGCTGAATACCCCCACTTCAGCTTAGTTCCAACCATAGCTCATTTTTACCATACATTAAATAATGACAGGCACAGATTTGGCGTTAGAAAAGGTCAAGTTTTTATTAAATTCAAATCTAATTAGAAAAGAGCGATCCTCAACCTCTAGGATAATAATATATCCGTAATCAAATTAGGATTTTGAATTGATAACACAATTCTATGCAACAGCATCACGAGAGAACTGGGCGGCCCCACGTAACCAAGAAGCATGACCATGCGCAACTCAGGGGCGTAATTTGGCAAGTAACAGCCCGAGAGGTCTACAGACTAGGAGGGCCTGTGGGTTTGACCGACAGACCAATACCCCCCGCCCCCATACCCTACACACCTCCCCCATTACCGCCTTACCCACATGCCAGGCCGCCCACTTCCCTTATCAGAAATATATAACTAGTTAATACGCCATGACTTTTCTATGCCGTCCACCAGCTCTGACCGACAGACCAGTAGCTGATTTCCTGCTTCATTGTGAAAAAACCCTTAAGGGGCGCTACACGGGCGGTCTTATTCTGAGTGGCAGAAACACCACAGCATCTGCAATTAGCCATGTCGCTTGTGATCGCTCTTGCAGGTGACCTCTTCCTTGGCCTAGACTTTGTCATTTCTAAGGAGGGGGGAAAATAAAATAATTATTTCTGAGCTCAACCATCATGCAAGCACTTATATAGGCAGTTAATCCCTTTACCACCTGCCCTAACGCCCCTTCCCCTCCTGGCCAATACCTGAGCTAGCCTATTCAGGGAAACTGATAGCTGCAGCTCACCTGAAACTGCCCTTCCCCTTTCTTTTGTCCTGGCTATACCTATGTGAAACAAAATAATCCAAACACAACCCCCGCCCTTATTCCCAGTAAGTAAAGTAAATATCCCTTAAACTGTTCCCATCCCAATTGGTCAGTACACTTTGCTATAGAAAGGACTTACCCTCACATTGTTCCAGAAAGGCTGCCAGGGCAGTCCTGTCAAAAAAGGGAATATAGTGTAACTAACACCATTCACCTGGAAGGGGAATACATTAAAAGTCCACTTGGGGAGGCATAGGAACTTGCCTGCGACACCCATGAACTGAGAGATCTAAAACTCTATGAAGAGGTTTACAGGGCAACCTCCTACTCCCCTGACCCTCTTTTGAATGAAACAATCCATTGAGGGAGTAGAAAACTTAGAATCATTTAGAGCACCTCAGATCTCTGCCTACCTCCATGACAAGGCAAGGAACTACTGTGAGAGAGTAAGGGAAGTGGGTGGGATACGTCAATGCTCTGTTTGAAGTGTCTTTGCCTCTTCCTGATGGCCAGGAGATGTATTTTCCATTTGTAAGAATAGGAATTTGTGGACTTTACAACAGGTAACTACGGCCTAGATTTGGAGTTCGGCGGTAAAAGGGCTGTTAACGCTCCGCGGGCTTTTTTCTGGCCGCACCATAAATTTAACTCTGGTATCGAGAGTTTAAACAAATGCTGCGTTAGGCTCCAAAAAAGGAGCGTAGAGCATTTTTACCGCAAATGCAACTCTCGATACCAGAGTTGCTTACGGACGCGGCCGGCCTCAAAAACGTGCTCGTGCACGATTCTCCCATAGGAAACAATGGGGCTGTTTGAGCTGAAAAAAAACCTAACACCTGCAAAAAAGCAGCGTTCAGCTCCTAACGCAGCCCCATTGTTTCCTATGGGGAAACACTTCCTACGTCTGCACCTAACACTCTAACATGAACCCCGAGTCTAAACACCCCTAACCTTACACTTATTAACCCCTATTCTGCCGCCCCCGCTATCGCTGACACCTGCATATTTTTTTTAACCCCTAATCTGCCGCTCCGTAAACCGCCGCAACCTACGTTATCCCTATGTACCCCTAATCTGCTGCCCTAACATCGCCGACCCCTATATTATATTTATTAACCCCTAATCTGCCCCCCTCAACGTCGCCGACACCTGCCTACACTTATTAACTCCTAATCTGCCGAGCGGACCTGAGCGCTACTATAATAAAGTTATTAACCCCTAATCCGCCTCACTAACCCTATCATAAATAGTATTAACCCCTAATCTGCCCTCCCTAACATCGCCGACACCTAACTTCAATTATTAACCCCTAATCTGCCGAGCGGACCTCACCGCTACTATAATAAATGTATTAACCCCTAAAGCTAAGTCTAACCCTAACACTAACACCCCCCCTAACTTAAATATAATTTTAATCTAACGAAATAAATTAACTCTTATTAAATAACTTATTCCTATTTAAAGCTAAATACTTACCTGTAAAATAAATCCTAATATAGCTACAATATAAATTATAATTATATTATAGCTATTTTAGGATTAATATTTATTTTACAGGCAACTTTGTAATTATTTTAACCAGGTACAATAGCTATTAAATAGTTAAGAACTATTTAATAGTTACCTAGTTAAAATAATAACAAATTTACCTGTAAAATAAATCCTAACCTAAGATATAATTAAACCTAACACTACCCTATCAATAAATTAATTAAATAAACTACCTACAATTACCTACAATTAACCTAACACTACACTATCAATAAATTAATTAAACACAATTGCTACAAATAAATACAATTACATAAACTAGCTAAAGTACAAAAAATAAAAAAGAACTAAGTTACAAAAAATAATAAAATATTTACAAACATAAGAAAAATATTACAACAATTTTAAACTAAATACACCTACTCTAAGCCCCCTAATAAAATAACAAAGCCCCCCAAAATAAAAAATTCCCTACCCTATTCTAAATTAAAAAAGTTACAAGCTCTTTTACCTTACCAGCCCTGAACAGGGCCCTTTGCGGGGCATGCCCCAAGGATTTCAGCTCTTTTGCCTGTAAAAAAAAACATACCATACCCCCCCCCCAACATTACAACCCACCACCCACATACCCCTAATCTAACTCAAACCCCCCTTAATTAAACCTAACACTAAGCCCCTGAAGATCTTCCTACCTTGTCTTCACCATACCAGGTTCACCGATCCGTCCTGGCTCCAACATCTTCATCCAACCCAAGCGGGGGTTGGCGATCCATCATCCGGTGCAGAAGAGGCTCCAAAGTCTTCCTCCTATCCGGCAAGAAGAGGACATCCGGACCGGCAAACATCTTCTCCAAGCGGCATCTTCAATCTTCTTCCATCCGGTGCGGAGCGGGTCCATCTTGAAGCAGGCGACGCGGATCCATCCTCTTCTTCCGTTGTCTCCCGACGAATGACGGTTCCTTTAAGGGACGTCATCCAAGATGGCGTCCCTCGAATTCCGATTGGCTGATAGGATTCTATCAGCCAATCGGAATTAAGGTAGGAATTTTCTGATTGGCTGATGGAATCAGCCAATCAGAATCAAGTTCAATCCGATTGGCTGATCCAATCAGCCAATCAGATTGAGCTTGCATTCTATTGGCTGTTCCGATCAGCCAATAGAATGCGAGCTCAATCTGATTGGCTGATTGGATCAGCCAATCGGATTGAACTTGATTCTGATTGGCTGATTCCATCAGCCAATCAGAAAATTCCTACCTTAATTCCGATTGGCTGATAGAATCCTATCAGCCAATCGGAATTCGAGGGACGCCATCTTGGATGACGTCCCTTAAAGGAACCGTCATTCGTCGGGAGACAACGGAAGAAGAGGATGGATCCGCGTCGCCTGCTTCAAGATGGACCCGCTCCGCACCGGATGGAAGAAGATTGAAGATGCCGCTTGGAGAAGATGTTTGCCGGTCCGGATGTCCTCTTCTTGCCGGATAGGAGGAAGACTTTGGAGCCTCTTCTGGACCTCTTCAGCACCGGATGATGGATCGCCAACCCCCGCTTGGGTTGGATGAAGATGTTGGAGCCAGGACGGATCGGTGAACCTGGTATGGTGAAGACAAGGTAGGAAGATCTTCAGGGGCTTAGTGTTAGGTTTATTTAAGGGGGGTTTGAGTTAGATTAGGGGTATGTGGGTGGTGGGTTGTAATGTTGGGGGGGGTATGGTATGTTTTTTTTTACAGGCAAAAGAGCTGAAATCCTTGGGGCATGCCCCGCAAAGGGCCCTGTTCAGGGCTGGTAAGGTAAAAGAGCTTGTAACTTTTTTAATTTAGAATAGGGTAGGGAATTTTTTATTTTGGGGGGCTTTGTTATTTTATTAGGGGGCTTAGAGTAGGTGTAATTAGTTTAAAATTGTTGTAATATTTTTCTTATGTTTGTAAATATTTTATTATTTTTTGTAACTTAGTTCTTTTTTATTTTTTGTACTTTAGCTAGTTTATGTAATTGTATTTATTTGTAGCAATTGTGTTTAATTAATTTATTGATAGTGTAGTGTTAGGTTAATTGTAGGTAATTGTAGGTAGTTTATTTAATTAATTTATTGATAGGGTAGTGTTAGGTTTAATTATATCTTAGGTTAGGATTTATTTTACAGGTAAATTTGTTATTATTTTAACTAGGTAACTATTAAATAGTTCTTAACTATTTAATAGCTATTGTACCTGGTTAAAATAATTACAAAGTTGCCTGTAAAATAAATATTAATCCTAAAATAGCTATAATATAATTATAATTTATATTGTAGCTATTTTAGGATTTATTTTACAGGTAAGTATTTAGCTTTAAATAGGAATAAGTTATTTAATAAGAGTTAATTTATTTCGTTAGATTAAAATTATATTTAAGTTAGGGGGGTATTAGTGTTAGGATTAGACTTAGCTTTAGGGGTTAATCAAATTATTAGAATAGCGGTGAGCTCCGGTCGTCAGATTAGGGGTTAATAATTGAAGTTAGGTGTCGGCGATGTTAGGGAGGGCAGATTAGGGGTTAATACTATTTATGATAGGGTTAGTGAGGCGGGTTAGGGGTTAATAACTTTATTATAGTAGCGCTCAGGTCCGCTCGGCAGATTAGGGGTTAATAAGTGTAGGCAGGTGTCGGCGACGTTGAGGGGGGCAGATTAGGGGTTAATAAATATAATATAGGGGTCGGCGGTGTTAGGGGTAGCAGATTAGGGGTACATAGGGATAACGTAGGTGGCGGCGCTTTGCGGTCGGAAGATTAGGGGTTAATTATTTTAAGTAGCTGGCGGCGACGTTGTGGGGGGCAGGTTAGGGGTTAATAAATGTAATACAGGGGTCGGCGGGGTTAGGGGCAGCAGATTAGGGGTACATAAGTATAACGTAGGTGGCGGTCGGCAGATTAGGGGTTAAAAATTTAAATCGAGTGGCGGCGATGTGGGGGGAGCTCGGTTTAGGGGTACATAGGTAGTTTATGGGTGTTAGTGTACTTTAGGGTACAGTAGTTAAGAGCTTTATGAACCGGCGTTAGCCAGAAAGCTCTTAACTCCTGCTATTTTCAGGCGGCTGGAATTTTGTCGTTAGAGCTCTAACGCTCACTTCAGAAACAACTCTAAATACCGGCGTTAGAAAGATCCCATTGAAAAGATAGGATACGCAAATGGCGTAGGGGGATCTGCGGTATGGAAAAGTCGCGGCTGAAAAGTGAGCGTTAGACCCTTTAATCACTGACTCCAAATACCGGCGGTAGCCTAAAACCAGCGTTAGGAGCCTCTAACGCTGGTTTTGACGGCTACCGCCGAACTCCAAATCTAGGCCTAAGGCTGGTACAAACATTTTTACATCAGGAGGTTTGGCATCTCCTTGTGAAAAAAAGATAGATAAAGCCAATATGAACCTTCAAGGAACTCGTAGATAAACCACATTTGTCTTGAAGTAATTATAGAATTCTAGGAATCCTAAAAGAATGCCAATTGAAACCTCTAGAATCACAACAAGCAAAATATACTTTCCCTATTTCGTAGTAATTGTTTCTACTTACTGGCTTTATAGCTTGCAAAATAGTATCAATTGAACAACAAATGTGCAAACCTCAGCGCTGAGAAAAAACATACAAAGCAGCAGTTTAAATTTAAGGAATCCCTAACTCCTTAAAATACAAATATTAGGACAAATTAACTACAATGTCTGCAGTAAAAACTGCAGGCAAGTAATTGGACACAGCTGCGCTATCACACTAATAGCTGAATGTGTGCAGTAACTGGAATGGGATATGGATATCGATATAAGTATCAAATAGTCTGATTAGATTTAATAAAATGACACAAAATTAAAACATCAACATCTCTAAAAGTCTAACAGGCCCATTTATCAAGCTCCGTATGGAGCTTGAAGGGCCGTGTTTCTGGCGAGTCTTCAGACTCGCCAGAAACACAACTTATGAAGCAGCGGTCTAAAGACCGCTGCTTCATAACCCTGTCCGCCTGCTCTGAACAGGCGGACAGGAATCGCCAGACATCAACCCGATCGAATACGATCGGGTTGATTGACAGCTCCCTGCTGGCGGCCGATTGGCCGCGAGTCAGCAGGGGGCGGCGTTGCACCAGCAGCTCTTGTGAGCTGCTGGTGCAATGTTAAATGCGGAGAGCGTATTGCTCTCCGCATTTAGCGAGGTCTTGCGGACCTGATCCGCAGTGTCGGATCAGGTCCGCAAGCCCTTTGATAAATGGGCCTGTAACAGTTCATAACAATTCATAACATTTTAGCACAATAATATTTGTCACAAAAAATGACATCAAGTAATAACAAAATAAATGTGTGGTTAAAAGTTTGCTTAAAGCACTTGTCAAACACACCATAAACGTCCCTCAATAAGCAGGAAAGTCTTTAAAGCATAAAAAGTCTTTTAATGAGAGGGGTTAAATTGATGGAACTCAGTTGTAGACCTAGTGATATGTTTTTGTATCACTTTGCCCGCTGTTGTCCCTGCGTTTGAATGAGATACAGGTTAGGCAGTGAGTGAATTTTATTGGTTTGGTGGCTGAGGTATGCTTCTGATGAAGTATAAGCTCAGTAGTATACTCAACTTTAGTTATTCTCTATGAGGATAAAGAGTTAATCAGAGAATGAGGGGTATTGGAATATATGGTTAAGTGCCGTATAAATAATGCAGCTTGTGCGGTAGAAACTTTAACCACACCTTTGATATAACTGCTAAGTGTATGTCCCTTTAAGACAGGAACGATATGGTCATTCAGGAAAAGTTATACACTAAATGCGCAGGGTAAGCTTTCCTATAGCTGACACACTGGTGGCTCAAAGCAACTTGAAAGTTAAAGAAGGGAGAAGTGTTCCTGCACTTCACACGCTGCAGGTATTTGAGCTCAGCGTAGCGTTGTGGAGAACAGCTGATCGCCCGGTGTATAGATCTGAGCTGCAATCAGGTGACCGCTCTGTGAAGCGGAGGAGAGTCTCAGGTCTCTGCTGTTTAGGAGTAGTTATTTAGTTGAGAGACTGAATGGCAGGCAGGAGGATCAGCTTCTTAAGGTAGACAGATAGGAGTAATGAAAAGCTGTAGCAAGTTCAGATGTTATCGAATCCAGTAGATAGTAGTCACAGCGGCACAATTATAATTCCTTTTTGTAGAACGATAAATCCCCACCAAATAGCTGCTTCAGGGAATTAGGAGGTAACAAATAAATTATCCAGAGAGGTTGGAGATCTTCAGGCTATATGAGAGTAGCAAAATCAAATCTGTAGTTAATACAGGAACAGCAATCCTGCAGAGGCTCAGCACAGTGCTAGTGAACAAATTACTAAGCACTTGTCTGCAGCTGAGGGAACACTTTTAAAGGCAAAGGGGGAAGGGTCAAGGCATTCCTGACATTTAAGCAGAAAAGCAAAGCGTGTATGCTTTCAGAGCAAGTTTCTTCAAGCAAGCTGATATCTTGATTAGATACCTGTGATGTCACCTCCCTCTACACCTGCATAGCACATAGAGATGGGTTGGAGGCAATTAAATAATTTTTGAATCAAGATGATGAGATACCGGAAGAACAAAAGGGATTTATTATAGATTGTATAGATTTTATTCTCAGACACAACTATTTCTCCTTTATGGATGTTTTCTATAATCAAGAGCAAGGTACCGCTATGGGGACCAGGTTTGCCCCCCAGTTATGCCAATTTATTTATGGGCATGTGGGAGAAAGGTTTCCTAGAGAACAGCCATCTGGGGTCAAACCTGGTCTCCTATAGACGGTACATAGATGACATATTTATGATCTGGCATGGAAGTGAAGATAGTCTAGACGAATTTATTTCATCCATGAACATAAATTTAAAAAATTTGAAGTTCACATGGGAAAAAAGTAAAACCAGCATACACTTTTTAGATCTAGAGATTTTTGTAAAGGAAAATAAGTTACATTCAAAAACCCACTTTAAACAGGTAGATGCGAACAACTACATACATCAATTAAGTTGTCACCACATTCAGTGGAAGAAAAATATCCCAAAAGGGCAGTTTTTAAGAATGAGAAAAAACTGTAGCACTCTATCAGACTTCGACTCCCAGTTGATAATTTTAAAAGAAAAATTCATGGACAGGGGATACCCAACAGATGTTTTAGAAACAACAATAAAAAATGTGCGGAATCTAGATAGAGACAAAATTCTAAGCGACAATAGAAAGGAAAAAAAAGAAAATAATACATCTACATTCTTACCATTCATTACCACATACAGTGGCAATAAAAATATAATAGAAAAAATACTAAAAAAACATAAGCTAGGCCCTCTTCTACCCAAAAGACCACAAATTGTGTACAGAAAAGCGAGGAATTTAAAAATGAAACTTGCCCCCTCAGATCTAAAAAGAGAACAAGATAAAAGGAAGAAAGATCTATGGGGAAAAGATCTAAAAAGGTTTCTTTCCCTGTCACAAATGTAAATCCTGTCAATATGGAATTAAGAAAAAGGAAATAAAATCGAATTCGACAGGGGACACATTTAAAATTTCACAAATGATTAGATGTATAGATAGGAATGTGATCTATATTATAGAGTGTAATTGTGGGGCTTAATATATGGGGGAATCAGAAAGACCCCAACGTGATAGGATAAGAGAGCATATCCTATCAATTGAGCACTACAATAAAGACCGCTATAAAGATCTCCCAGTCCCCAAGCATTTTGCAGCTTGCAATAATGCAAGCTTGAAACATTTTTAATTTATGGGTATTGATAAAGTCTCTAACCATTGGAGAGGAGGGGACCTCCATAATGAAATTCTAAAAAGGGAAGGAAAATGGATATTCCAATTAGGCTCCTTATCCCCTCAGGGTCTTAATTTAGAATTAGACTTAAATTGCCACAGAAAATAGACTAATGTATCTGTATTACCTTAAATATAATGATTTAGAATAGATTATACACCCTAACTTTTCGTTTTTTTTTTTTTTTTAAAAACAAATTATGTAAAAAATTAAAAAAATTAAAAAAAATTAAGATTGGGGAATATATATTGATTTTCCATTATCAACTACAATACACAGATATGGTGTTTTTACCCCTCCCAATCTATAATCATATTCATAATTATTTTAATAATTGTAGAATAAGTAATAATCATAGTATGATATCTCCTATTTATCCTTAATTAAATATATGTACAAAATACCCAGTCCTATGATACAACTTGAAATTAGAATTTTAAATTATTCACTGATATTATTGCTAATAGAGCTATCACACAGTATAAGCCTTTAGATAATTAGAGCTATCACATAGTATAAGTCGTCATATGACTGTTAGTAAATTTCTGAAGATCTCTGGAAATAACATTTTCATCTGGAATTCATAGTGATTCCGGTTTGCCCTTCACTAACCATAATATCCATTTTTTGTAATACAAATATATATAATTTTTTAACATTGGGAAAAGTTTTTAACGAATTATACTGCTATTACAAAGAAACAATTTCTATTAAGTGGTTTTGAATTTACTGATCGATCTCTTTATGTGAAATTTTTATGGTATTTTTTTTAAATTCTGTCCTATACCCTATAATTCTGTATTATACTCTATTATTTGTGAAGTGTTTTTAACCTTTTTTTTTTTTTTTTTTTTTAATTTCTTTTATTGAGGTTTCAAAAAAGCAGAACAGAAGCAAATTTTTACAGGCAATTGCAGGTGAGACATGCAAACAAGTAATACACAGGACCAAACCACATCACCTATTCTAGAATATAAGGTACAGTTGACATACTAAATGGCCTGTGACATAATCAACCTCATTTTTATTAGTTAGAAATTCCCCAAACAAAAGAAGGCCACTCTTGGACCTTTGTAATCACTTTTACCTTAGGAGGGGGAAACCAGTGATACTCAAAAGGCCACTTTTGGGCCTTATTGCTAGGACACATACTTATCTGTAAAATGAATTGTGTTGGGCCACTCTTGGACCCTAATGTATGAGCAATATAAGAGGCTAGGCACAACTAAGTTACATTGATAGCTGCAGAACCAAATTGGTATTACTAGATGGAATTTCATCATAATATCCCACTTTACTAATATGTGTTACATTGGGAGGATAGGTGGACTCTGATGGCCTTTCTAGTGCCTTAGGAGATATACTTGATTACTAACACATATGGCTCTTCATTAAAGATCCACCTTATCACATGTCCTATGTTCACCACAGCACTGTCTTATAAGTAAGAAACTATGTTAAAAATAACTATATATATTATGATTATGCTAGCCCATTTTACACAGGTAGAATAAATAAGGCATACCTCTATAAATCTATCATCTGCAAACAGATGTATGTAATAAAAATAAAGCAGCTAAATATGCTAGGCTAATGAGACATTAGTAGATTAAACATATGATAGTAAAAACAAGCACTGTACAGCTTTATACCTCATGTGATTATGTCTAAGGATATAAAAAGAGGCATATCACCAACTAAACCCACATAGTAAATTGAAGTATGCTGGCAGGAAATTTTTTGGCAGTCATATAAAGTAAATAGCTGGTAATGACATGAAAATTATATTCAGTGTTACCCCTACTCAATACTCTGTATGGGAGTATATTAAACTAGGTGGAAACAGCTTAGTTTTGTGGTATGTTAGAATGTACATCGATATTCATGTGAGAGATCCAAACAGGCAACAATACTGTTCAGTGTAAAAACTAGTCTCTGATTTGGACTTTGATTATACCCATTCTATCTAAGCAGTCAGAGTAAACCAAACATTAAAGCTTTAAGGAGGGCAACATCACTTATGTTCGAAGCTAGATAAAACAGCGTTGTAGAGTTACGTTAACAAATAAACAGGGGTCATTATTCCTAGGAGTCTCTTAGATAATCAGAAGGGACTTCATCATTACAAAAGACTCCAGACAGGAACTCCTGTTAAATGTTCATTATCCTGATACCTGTGGTAGGTGTATAATCCCTTCATATCTAATTAAGTTACATAGCCGGATAGTATGGCGAAAGGGGACACAGAACAACACCGCTAGCAGTCTAAGCATCCAATTCAGCAGCAGGTTCCAAAATGACAGTACATCCCCAGCACCGCTTACCCTCAGATGTAAACGTGAACGGAGATGGGAAACTGCTCCACAGAATCAGCCTATACCAGCACGTCCCAGAGATTGCACACAACCCGCCGGTGGGGTTGGATTCCATATGGCCTGATAGACACTGGGGTTTCGTGGCCCAATGAAGCTTAATGAAGCACTTCCAGCGCTCAGACCCTCTCCTGCAGCTAAGCTAATCCTACTCACAGTATACGGGTCTCTGGAAGCAAGGAAAGCCCGCCTAGACATATCTCCACCTAGCGGATCAGGCCCTTTATATCGGCTGTTTGGTGAGAGGAGTGTTAGGAAGACCTGGTTTGATTTTCGCCGACATCTTCTCCCACGCCCGGTCCTCCGAGGTATACGACCCCCTTTAGGCCATGACCTCCGTGGCAATGTTCTGATCGTAACTTTAGCCGGAGAGGCAGGTAAGTTAGTTACGGTGTGAGAGGGCAGAAGGGATATCTCAGCTCTTAGCAAGACCTCCGGAGGTGCCAAAGAAAGTCGGTCCTCATCTTCTCGTGGGGCGGGCTGAGGTCGAGTGCTGAGCCCACTGGATATGAAAGAGGACAGTTTCTGAAAATGTTCTTCCAGTAAGGAGATAATTGCAGCTTCTGTTAGACACATATTGAGTGCCATAGCGCAGTGTTTAGAGAAGGACAGCTTAGTAAGCTGTTGTACCCGGATCGCCGGGGGGGTTAGGTGACGGTCGGGCCTTGTTCTGGGCCACCTCTGCGTACCTCACCGTTCCAGTATAACAGGGAAGAAGTTAGCTCCACTTTTTAGGTCAAACTGATCAGTAGGATCTATGATTTAGATATATAACACTTTCGACCGTAGGTGATGCCGTAGTCAGATGATATGCAGTGGAAATATCAATCCAGCTCTTCAGCTCCTGAAATATGCTGCCATCATGGCCGCCGCCCGGAAGCATCCCCTGTTTTTAACCTTTTAACATACTTGCATTGCTTAATCATTTATGAATTGTGTTTTAACTTTTGTAAACACCTGTATTTATTTGTATCATATTGTGCGTTTTCTAATATGCAAAGCCAATAGTACCGTAATCATTAGAAATATCCTTTTAAGGGAAGCGTATAAATATGCTAAGTGTGACCATATCAGTATTGAGCTTGAGAAAGGCTGTAGCCCTACGAGTCTGACGGCGTGAGAGTTCTTGGAGCTCGATCATACAGACAGCTGATTCTCCCTGATTGGCTAGGAGGAGCCTGAGAGACGAGCGGCACTCGGAAAGAATTCCTGGAGACTAACGACCGGCATTCGGTGTAAGTAAAAGTGTACACCTTGCCATTTGTACTTTCTTGCTGTTTAAAAGGATTTCTCTATCCTTCTTCTCGCCCAAACTGTATAGTTTTGTGCAGCTTTGCAACTAATCCACGCTAATCAAGATTTCAGCTTGCTTGAAGAAACTTGCTCTGAAAGCATACACGCTTTGCTTTTCTGCTTAAAAGACTTTTTATGCTTTAAAGACTTTCCTGCTTATTGAGAGACGTTTATGGTGTGTTTGACAAGTGCTTTCAACAAACTTTAAGCCACACACTTGCTGCTATTCATTTATTTTGTTATTACTTGATGCCATTTTTTGTGCCAAATATTATTGTGCTAAAATGTTATGAATTGTTATGAACTGTTAAACTTTTAGAGATGTTGATGTTTTAATTTTGTGTCATTTTATTAAATCTAATCAGACTATTTGATACTTATATCCATATCCCATTCCAGTTATTGCACACATGCAGCTATGAGTGTGATAGCGCAGCTGTGTCCAATTACTTGCCTGCAGTTTTTACTGCAGACATTGTAGTTAAATTGTCCCAAAATAGTATCAATTACTGCATCTGAAAAAAAACTCTATTTTTCAAAATTAGGTGTTCAAACTCCACGCCATCAAATTTAGACATTATAGATCCTGGTAAAATAAAAAGACATGTGTTCTGTACACTGAGGAAGAAGCCATGGCAGAAAACTGATTTGATTTGAGCTACAATTCTTGGAAGAAGAGCAAAAGGGTAAAAAATGTACGTTAGATGAAAGGTCCAAGGACTCACTAATGCTTCTATCATTTGTGCTTCAGATCTCTGTATACAACACAATATCTGGGTATCATGTGATGAAGGCGAGAAGCCATTAGGTCTATGCCCTGAAAAACCACACCTTGAGACAAGCTGCTTGAATACTTTCTGGTTGAGAGAGCACTCCCCCGAGAGTAAGGCTTAGCGATTGAAATCTATTTGTGGAAGACCTCATCTGGATAGAAATATATCTACTCAGGAAGAAATTTTAAAAGCTTTTACAGGGTATTACTCTGAAATATATAGAACAAAAGGGATAAACCAAGATCAACTGGAATACTTAAATGGCTCAATAACGCTAGAAGAAATAGTGAAAATGATTAAAACTCTCCCTATAAATAAAGCTGTTGGACCCGATAATCTGCCAAATGAGTTCTACAGATTAATGAATACTGAAATAGCTCCAATTCTTGCAAGTTTATATAACTACTTATTCTCTACTGCCTCAAAAAGTAGGACAGATAGATTTCTAGACTCCCTAACTATTTTTATATTAAAACCAGGTAAGGACCAACAAGATATTGCATCGTTTAGAGTCTTAGACCAATTTCACTGTTAAATTCAGATTTTAAAATTTTAACTTTATTGCAAACATAATGAAGAAAGTGATCCCAGGTTTAATTCATCCGGATCAATCCGGATTTATAAATGGAAGATCATCTTTCTAGAATATTAGGAGGGTAACTAATGTAATTTCATACGTATGGGCCAATACGGAGATATTACATAAAAAAGGCCTGGATTTATTATTATTAACACTGGATGCAGAAAAAGCGTTTGATTTGGTAGAATGGGACCACCTTTTTGAGACTTTAAATAATTTTGGTTTCAAAGGCAATATAATAGAATGTTTGAAAGTTTTGTATTCTTCCCCAAAAACTGCTTTCTGCATAAACGGGCAACAAACGGATTACATAGAAATGTACAGAGGAACATGTCAGGGATGTCCTCTCTCACCAATTTTATTTGATTTAGTTCTTGAACCTTTGATGGTACAAGTTAGAGAATCAATACAAGGTATTCAGATCGGGAGCACGGAAATAAAAGTCGCAGCATATGCAGACGATATGTTAATATTTCTTAGAGATTCTAAAAATCAAATTCCAATAGTATCGGAAATAATTGAGACATTCAGAACTTTTTCCGGGTATAAAGTTAATATAAAGAAGTCAGAGATACTTTGGTTATTAAAACAAAAAGATTGCATTGTTAATCCCAAATTTAAGGTAGCTGAGGTATGTATAAAGTACTTAGGAATATTCTTTCCACATACACCAGGAGAATGGTATAAATTAAATTATGATCCCATATTTTCGAAAATTATAGAAGAAATAAAAAGGTGGTCACATTTACCAATAACGCTTTCCGGGAAAATCAATATGATAAAAATTATAACAGTACCTAAGATACTATATTTAATTCAAAATTTACCATTAACAATTAAAAGTAAGGATTTACTTCATGTTAAACGGGCAATAAACCAATTATGCTGGAATGGTAAGAAAACTAAAATATCAAATGCAAAGCTTTCTATTTCAAAAGAAGGGGGGGACTGGGTCTTCCTGATCTGAATATTTATAATCAGGTTTTTTTAGTCAAAATAGTTTTGGCTTGGATTACTAAAAATACAATTTTTGTAGATTAGGATGAAAATATAGTCAGACCCTTTGAATTGAATGCCTCAATTCATATAGAGTATAAGAGATTACCAAATAAGATTAAGAAATTGGAAAACATAGGAAACTTAGTAATAGCTTGGCAAAAAACATGTAAAACCCTCAAAATTGACTATCAATTCTCAAAGTGTTTACCTTTAAGGGGGAATCCGGAAGTAATGATAAGTACAAGGACGTGCCAAGAGTGGCAAAAAAAAGGTCTCACTCACTTATATCAGATAATTGATGAAGAAAAAAAATGTATACAGGAGTTTAATTATTTAAAAAATAGATTTGGGAGGTTAAACACGCAATTTTACATTTATTTTCAACTAAGACACTATTGTAATGTACTTGGAGATGTAATTTATAGGAAAGACAATTGGGAAAACCTGAAGCCAATTATAAATGCATTTGCCCAAGGGGCTACTTCATGCTCACTTCTATATAATAAATTTAATGATCAAATAAGAATCAAATATATTTATGAATCAATAAACAAATGGTTGCAAATCTCTCCTGAGCTTGAGATAACTAAGGAGGATATTAGAGCAAGTATGAATAGGGTAAAAAAAAAGCTACTCTATTATCAAGTTGGAGTGAATCACAATCAAAAATATTACATCACGTATATCTAACCCCATACTTAATGGCTAAATGGAATACTACTCAAGTGAATGTTTGTAAAAAATGTAGTCATGAGAAAGCAGATACTGTATATTGCACTGTATGTATCTATGCCCCAAAATAAATTATTTCTGGCTCAAGATAAATTACTGGATGAAAAAAAAATGTAAAATTATTGCAACTTTTACAATGAGGGAAATTATTTTCTTAGTTAGGGGCTCTGAATATGGGGTTTTGACTCGCCTACTAAATACTATAATATTAGTAGGCAGGAATATAATACTTGGTGAATGGAAGTCTAGAAAAATCTTAAGCATAAGGTTATTTTTAATGAAATTAAAGCAACAAATGGTGTATGAGCAGTTTGATACAGATAGACAATCGGAGAAACAAATTGCGAAATTTATGTGTAAATGGGAGTTATATATAAAATCTTTAGAGACACCAACCCAACAAATGATTATTAAAGTATTTAAAAATTCTATATAGATTCAAGAAGAACAACTTAGAGGGAATTGACAATTTTAAGAGGAGCAGGGAGGGTGGGACAGGGGTTTTTCCCTCCCCTTTTTTTGTGTTGTGTTTATTTACCCTCTGGAATGTGGTTTAAGTGACATATGTGGACAATAAGAAGTCATAATTATATAAATTTTGTTTGAAAAGTAAGAAGCCAAATAGGCTTCAAAATATAGAAACTTTGCTTGTATTTGCATGTAAAATAGGAAAGAGGGAAAAAGTAATATTTATCTACAAGAGACAGAATGCCTGTATAGTGTCGATTTACCAATAAGAACATTATAAGACGGTTTTCTTTTATGTAAAAAAATTATGTAATTCAAATTGAAATGCTGGAAGACTGTGTTTCAAGGAAGAAATGTATTATACAATGTTTATATTTTGTTGTATAAGAAGATGACTATCATTCTTTTTTTGTGTTGAAAATACTCCTCTTTTCCTAAATAAAAAGAAAAGTTAAAAAAACATAATTTATGCTTACCTGATAAATTCCTTTCTTCTGTTGTGTGATCAGTCCACGGGTCATCATTACTTCTGGGATATTATCTGCTCCCCTACAGGAAGTGCAAGAGGATTCACCCAGCAGAGTTGCTATATAGCTCCTCCCCTCTACGTCACCTCCAGTCATTCGACCAAAGACCAACGAGAAAGGAGAAGCCAAGGGTGTAGTGGTGACTGAATTATAATTTAAAAAAAATATGTACCTGCCTTAAAAAACAGGGCGGGCCGTGGACTGATCACACAACAGAAGAAAGGAATTTATCAGGTAAGCATAAATTATGTTTTCTTCTGTTATGTGTGATCAGTCCACGGGTCATCATTACTTCTGGGATACCAATACCAAAGCAAAAGTACACGGATGACGGGAGGGATAGGCAGGCTCATTATACAGAAGGAACCACTGCCTGAAGAACCTTTCTCCCAAAAATAGCCTCCGAAGAAGCAAAAGTGTCAAATTTGTAAAATTTGGAAAAAGTATGAAGCGAAGACCAAGTTGCAGCCTTGCAAATCTGTTCAACAGAGGCCTCATTCTTAAAGGCCCAAGTGGAAGCCACAGCTCTAGTGGAATGAGCTGTAATTCTTTCAGGAGGCTGCTGTCCAGCAGTCTCATAGGCTAAACGTATTATGCTACGAAGCCAAAAAGAGAGAGAGGTAGCAGAAGCTTTTTGACCTCTCCTCTGTCCAGAATAAACGACAAACAGGGAAGAAGTTTGGCGAAAATCTTTAGTTGCCTGCAAGTAGAACTTGAGGGCACGAACTACATCCAGATTGTGTAGAAGACGTTCCTTCTTTGAAGAAGGATTTGGACACAAGGAGGGAACAACAATCTCTTGATTGATATTCCTGTTAGAGACAACCTTAGGTAAGAACCCAGGTTTAGTACGCAGAACTACCTTGTCTGAGTGAAAGATCAGATAAGGAGAATCACAATGTAGGGCTGATAACTCAGAGACTCTTCGAGCCGAGGAAATAGCCATTAAAAATAGAACTTTCCAAGATAACAATCTTATATCAATGGAATGAAGGGGTTCAAACGGAACACCCTGTAAAACGTTAAGAACTAAGTTTAAACTCCATGGCGGAGCAACAGTTTTAAACACAGGCTTGATCCTAGCTAAAGCCTGACAAAAGGCCTGGATGTCTGAATTTTCTGACAGACGCCTGTGTAACAAGATGGACAGAGCTGAGATCTGTCCCTTTAATGAGCTAGCCGATAAACCCTTTTCTAAACCTTCTTGTAGAAAAGACAATATCCTAGGAATCCTAACCTTACTCCAGGAGTAATCTTTGGATTCACACCAGTATAGGTATTTACGCCATATTTTATGGTAAATCTTTCTGGTAACAGGCTTCCTAGCCTGTATCAGGGTATCAATAACCGACTCAGAAAACCCACGTTTTGATAAAATCAAGCGTTCAATTTCCAAGCAGTCAGCTTCAGAGAAGTTAGACTTTGATGTTTGAATGGACCCTGAATCAGAAGGTCCTGTCTTAGAGGTAGAGACCACGGCGGACAGGATGACATGTCCACTAGATCTGCATACCAAGTCCTGCGCGGCCATGCAGGCGCTATTAGAATCACTGATGCTCTCTCCTGTTTGATTTTGGCAATCAATCGAGGAAGCAGCGGGAAGGGTGGAAACACATAAGCCATCCTGAAGTTCCAAGGTGCTGTCAAAGCATCTATCAGAACCGCTCCCGGATCCCTGGATCTGGATCCGTAGCGAGGAAGTTTGGCGTTCTGGCGAGACGCCATGAGATCTATCTCTGGTTTGCCCCAACGTCGAAGTATTTGGGCAAAGACCTCCGGATGAAGTTCCCACTCCCCCGGATGAAGAGTCTGGCGACTCAAGAAATCCGCCTCCCAGTTCTCCACTCCCGGGATGTGGATTGCTGACAGGTGGCAAGAGTGAGACTCTGCCCAACGAATTATCTTTGATACTTCTATCATTGCTAGGGAGCTTCTTGTCCCTCCCTGATGGTTGATGTAAGCTACAGTCGTGATGTTGTCCGACTGAAACCTGATGAACCCCCGAGTCTTTAACTGGGGCCAAGCTAGAAGGGCATTGAGAACTGCTCTCAATTCCAGAATGTTTATTGGCAGGAGACTTTCCTCCTGACTCCATTGTCCCTGAGCCTTCAGAGAATTCCAGACAGCGCCCCAACCTAGAAGGCTGGCGTCTGTTGTTACAATTGTCCAGTCCAGCCTGCTGAAAGGCATCCCCCTGGACAGATGTGGCCGAGAAAGCCACCATAGAAGAGAGTTTCTGGTCTCTTGATCCAGATTCAGAGTGGGGGACAAATCTGAGTAATCCCCATTCCACTGACTCAGCATGCACAATTGCAGCGGTCTGAGATGTAGGCGTGCAAAGGGTACTATGTCCATTGCTGCTACCATTAAGCCGATCACCTCCATGCATTGAGCTACTGACGGGAGTTGAATGGAATGAAGGACACGGCATGCATTTAGAAGCTTTGTTAATCTGTCTTCTGTCAGATAAATCTTCATTTCTACAGAATCTATAAGAGTCCCCAAGAATGGAACCCTTGTGAGAGGCAAGAGAGAACTCTTCTTTTCGTTCACTTTCCATCCATGCGACCTTAGAAATGCCAGAACTAACTCTGTATGAGACTTGGCAGTTTGAAAGCTTGAAGCTTGTATCAGAATGTCGTCTAGGTACGGAGCTACCGAAATTCCTCGCGGTCTCAGAACCGCTAGAAGGGCACCCAGAACCTTTGTGAAAATTCTTGGAGCCGTAGCCAATCCGAATGGAAGGGCTACAAACTGGTAATGCCTGTCTAAGAAGGCAAACCTTAGATATCGGTAATGATCTTTGTGAATCGGTATGTGAAGGTAAGCATCCTTTAAATCCACTGTGGTCATGTACTGACCCTTTTGGATCATGGGTAAGATTGTCCGAATAGTTTCCATTTTG
Organism: Bombina bombina; assembly: GCF_027579735.1. Lineage (NCBI taxonomy): Eukaryota > Metazoa > Chordata > Amphibia > Anura > Bombinatoridae > Bombina > Bombina bombina. The sequence continues at coordinate 171,512,214 of NC_069505.1, forward strand.
AACGATGGAACTCTTAGGAATTTGTTTAGGATCTTTAAATCCAAGATTGGCCTGAAAGTTCCCTCTTTTTTGGGAACCACAAACAGGTTTGAGTAAAACCCTTGTCCTTGTTCCGACCGCGGAACCGGATGGATCACTCCCATTAATAATAGATCTTGTACACAGCGTAGAAACGCGTCTTTCTTTATTTGGTTTGTTGACAACCTTGACAGATGAAATCTCCCTCGTGGGGGAGATAATTTGAAGTCTAGAAGGTATCCCTGAGATATGATCTCTAGCGCCCAGGGATCCTGGACATCTCTTGCCCAAGCCTGGGCGAAGAGAGAGAGTCTGCCCCCCACTAGATCCGGTCCCGGATCGGGGGCCCTCGGTTCATGCTGTCTTAGGGGCAGCAGCAGGTTTTCTGGCCTGCTTGCCCTTATTCCAGGACTGGTTAGGTTTCCAGCCTTGTCTGTAACGAGCAACAGCTCCTTCCTGTTTCGGTGCAGTGGAAGTTGATGCTGCACCTGCTTTGAAATTCCGAAAGGGACGAAAATTAGACTGTCTAGCCTTAGCTTTGGCTTTGTCTTGAGGTAGAGCGTGGCCCTTACCTCCTGTAATGTCAGCGATAATTTCTTTCAAACCGGGCCCAAATAAAGTTTGCCCCTTGAAAGGTATATTAAGTAATTTGGACTTAGAAGTTACATCAGCCGACCAGGATTTTAGCCACAGCGCCCTACGTGCCTGAATGGCGAATCCTGAATTCTTAGCCGTAAGTTTGGTTAAATGTACTACGGCCTCCGAAATGAATGAATTAGCTAGTTTAAGGACTCTAAGCCTGTCCGTAATGTCGTCCAGCGTAGCGGAACTAAGGTTCTCTTCCAGAGACTCAATCCAAAATGCTGCCGCAGCCGTAATCGGCGCGATGCATGCAAGGGGTTGCAATATAAAACCTTGTTGAACAAACATTTTCTTAAGGTAACCCTCTAATTTTTTATCCATAGGATCTGAAAAAGCACAGCTATCCTCCACCGGGATAGTGGTGCGCTTAGCTAAAGTAGAAACTGCTCCCTCCACCTTAGGGACCGTTTGCCATAAGTCCCGTGTGGTGGCGTCTATTGGAAACATCTTTCTAAATATTGGAGGGGGTGAGAACGGCACACCGGGTCTATCCCACTCCTTAGTAACAATTTCAGTTAATCTCTTAGGTATAGGAAAAACGTCAGTACTCGCCGGTACCGCAAAGTATTTATCCAACCTACACATTTTCTCTGGTATTGCAACAGTGTTACAATCGTTAAGAGCCGCTAAGACCTCCCCTAGTAATACACGGAGGTTTTCCAATTTAAATTTAAAATTTGAAATATCTGAATCCAATCTGCTTGGATCAGAACCGTCACCTACAGAATGAAGCTCTCCGTCCTCATGCTCTGCAGGCTGTGACGCAGTATCAGACATGGCCCTAGAATTATCAGCGCACTCTGTTCTCACCCCAGAGTGATCACGCTTGCCTCTTAGTTCTGGTAACTTAGCCAAAACTTCAGTCATAACAGTAGCCATATCTTGTAATGTTATCTGTAATGGCTGCCCAGATGTACTAGGCGCCATAATATCACGCACCTCCCGGGCGGGAGACGCAGGTACTGACACGTGAGGCGAGTTAGACGGCATAACTCTCCCCTCGCTGTTTGGTGAAATTTGTTCAATTTGTACAGATTGGCTTTTATTTAAAGTAGCATCAATACAGTTAGTACATAAATTTCTATTGGGCTCCACCTTGGCATTGGAACAAATGACACAGGTATCTTCCTCTGAATCAGACATGTTTAACACACTAGCAATGAACATGCAACTTGGTTACAATCTTATTTAACAAAAACGTACTGTGCCTCAAAGAAGCACTAAACGATTAAATGACAGTTGAAATAATGAACTGAAAAACAGTTATAGCATCACTCTTTAAAAACAACACAACTTGTTAGCAAAGGTTTGTTCCCATTATTAAAGCAACACTAATTAAATTTTAAACATAAAAATCACAGAGCAACGTTTTAAAACACAGTCACTACATAAATCTCACAGCTCTGCTGAGAGAATCTACCTCCCTTCAAAGAAGTTTGAAGACCCCTGAGTTCTGTTAGAGATGAACCGGATCATGCAGAAAATACAAGTGTAACTGACTGGAAATTTTTTGATGCGTAGCAAAGAGCGCCAAAAACGGCCCCTCCCCCTCACACACAGCAGTGAGAGAGAAACGAAACTGTCATAATCAAAACAAGCAAACTGCCAAGTGGAAAAATAATGCCCAAATATTTATTCACTCAGTACCTCAGAAATGCAAACGATTCTACATTCCAGCAAAAACGTTTAACATGAATTAAATACCTATTAAAAGGTTTAATGTACTTTTACAGAGTAATTCCGGTGAAATACCATCCCCAGAATACTGAAGTGTAGAGTATACATACATGTCATTATAACGGTATAGCAGGATTTTCTCATCAATTCCATTCAGAAAATAAAAACTGCTACATACCTCAATGCAGATTCAACTGCCCGCTGTCCCCTGATCTGAAGCTTTTACCTCCCTCAGATGGCCGAGAAACAGCAATATGATCTTAACTACTCCGGTTAAAATCATAAGAAAAACTCTGGTAGATTCTTCTTCAAACTCTGCCAGAGAAGTAATAACACGCTCCGGTGCTATTGTAAAATAACAAACTTTTGATTGAAGTTATAAAAACTAAGTATAATCACCATAGTCCTCTCACACCTCCTATCTAGTCTTTGGGTGCAAGAGAATGACTGGAGGTGACGTAGAGGGGAGGAGCTATATAGCAACTCTGCTGGGTGAATCCTCTTGCACTTCCTGTAGGGGAGCAGATAATATCCCAGAAGTAATGATGACCCGTGGACTGATCACACATAACAGAAGAAAAGAGATAAATCTCTCTTCTTTTTTTTATCATTATCCCTGAAATGAAATCTCAGAGAGAATACAATAATTCTGCTTCTTCCAGAATAGATTCATTGTTACATGACTGGAGACCCTCCTAGAATGCTGATATATATCACAGCCGTGACATAACTGACTGAAACAGAATATTACTGCATATGAACAGTCAACAACCTAAAAGTCAGGATAACAAACTGGGAAAGATTGTCTAGAAAGGCACATCTAAGTAAGAGATGTTATATGTTGATAATAGAGATAATGGGGCCTATTTAACAAAGGTCTGTCGGACTTGATCCGACAAGGCGGATCAGGTCCGACAGACCTCGCTGAATGCGGAGAGCAATACGCTCTCCGTATTCAGCATAGCACCAGCAGCTCTTGTGAGCTGCTGGTGCAATGCCACACCCTGCAGATTCGCAGCCAATCGAACGCCAGCAGGGGGGTGTCAATCAACCCAATCATACTCAATCGGGTTGAATTGCAGCGATGTCTGTCCGGCTGCTCAGAGCAGGCGGACAGGTTATGGAGCAGCGGTCTTTAGACCCCTTCTTCATAACACGGGCCCTCAAGCTCCATCCGGAGCTTGATAAATGGGCCCCATGAAGGGGGCCCATTATTGTGGAGATAAAGTGACCATGATGAAATAACAAAAGAATGGACGTATAAATTCCATCTTAAAGGTCCTGGAAATTTGACCTAAGGGGTCAGTGCAGTAGACACAGGCTAAGGTTATAGCTCTTGTCATATATGCTAATCCAATAGCTGTTTGGTCCATGAGATTCCTGGATGAAAAACTATCCTGTAGAAATAATAGAAGAACATTTCATACGTGTAAAAGGAAAAAATAGGATCTCATAAGCCCAACATTTTTAACTGATATAAAGCACCTTAAAAAGTAAAGAATGTATCTGCTATTATCAGAAATAGTCTACTGAGCATCAGAAATACCTTGTCATCATAAGACAAGTTCCAACTGAGAGTCATAAAACTATAAAATGGAAAATAAAAGCCACAATATGGCTTAAACCTGTGAATGAGTGAATTGCCAGATGTGCACTTTTGCAAACATGGAGGAAAAATAAACGTTAAAACCTTATTAAGTTAATCCTAATAAGTCCTGTAGAGAATAACGTTAGTAACATATAGCAAGGAACTACAGGGGTAAGAAAAGTAACCTTTAAAGGATAAGTGAAATACTGAACATAGGAGTTTAGAAGAAAAAGAACTTAATTTCAACTTCATACTGCACTGAACAGTGAAAAAGAGTTGGTGACAAAATAAAGTATCCCACTATACACAATATGCAGAGTTAATAAGACATGACTGAATATGGACTATCTGCGTATATGTACACCTGTGCAGATATTGTGACCCTATGTGTACTATTGCCCATGGGAGAGGCTATTTCTTGTCTCTGATCCAAAAATTATACACGTCACAGCGCTATAAGCAAACACACTATATATAGCAGTTGCATAAATTAATAGATTTCTCTATACCCTTATACAAATGAAATCTAAAACAATATATGTTCTAAATATTATGATACTAAGTATAATAATACTAGAACAAATGCTCCTGCGCTGTACCTGCAGCTTAATATATAGTATCTGGCTGAAGATAAAACTGAGCATGTTTAAAGAAAATCACATTTAATAATATATATATATATATATATATATCTCATTAAAAAACATTTTAAAAATACAATATATCACGCAATATATGTTACATTGAAGATTGAGAATTGACTTCTCTTTAGCCGTGATAGTTTAAGGTAGAAGAAAGTCCACACAGATTTGTTGGTGATATAAAAAGCGGTCTTGCTTCGCCCTAGATGAAGATATCATTTATAGGTTTAGGGGTTAATCACTTTCGGCTATATTACGAGTTTTGCGTTATGAGGGGTGCGGTGCTAACTTGCACGTTATTGTCACAGCTCACTTCCCTACAGCGTTGGTATTACAGGCGTTATCAGTCAAAAAGTGAGCGTACGGAAATGATTTGTTGAGACTGGAGAGCGGGTGTGAGCCGTCCGTGACGTATTGTGACGTCAGTGCGCAGGCGCGTCTCGCAAGCAGAGGTGGAGCACGGGAGAGTTGCTGCGTGTGTAGCTGAAGTGAACCTAACCCGGTGCCGACACGGAGTGTGTCAAAATACCTCAGCTGGTGGCTGTATTCCTGCAGGACAGCAGTGAAGAGGCGGACGGCGGAGCGGGTGGCAAGTAGCTGCAGTAGCTGCCCTCATTCAGGCTTCGTAGCCTCTTTGGTACAGAGGCGGAAGAATCTCCTGGGAAGGAGGGGGAGGCATGAGCCAACAACAAGGCCTTCTTATGACCTGGACCCCTAAAGTGGCTGTCAAGAAGGCACAAGTAAGTCAGATATCGGACATGTCTTAAATAATATACACAGTGCCTAGCCAGGGTAAAACTAGAAGATACTTGGAAAAGAGGAAAGGGGATAGCAGGGAGCTACTTAAAGCCCACTATTTTTTTTTTCTCTCCATGAACTGGCTCTGAATCAGTGCATTCCTGTATGTTCTTTATATATGTGTATCCTGCTCTGTTAGTCCTAATAACATTTTTGAGCTAAGGAAGGGAGCAAAGAGCATCTGCTCTGGAACAAAACTGAGCACGATTTTATAAACATCCTAATACTCAGAGGGAGAAGAAAACGTACAGGCAGAGTGCTCAATATATGTATAACTAATAGCTCAGCTTATTATGGAAAATATACTTTAAAGTCTAAGATTCTGTATGATACTGAGCTAATTCTTACGTATGGCTGGCCCTTTAAGAAGGCCCTTTAAGAAGTGGCATCCTCTTTAATAAGCATAAGCGAAGTATATAACTAAAGAAGTAATTCTTATGGTAAAGTTATAAACTTAATGGAGAAATACCTAAGACCTCAGAAAATGTCACCCAAGATCAAAGCCAATGAAAAAAGAAATATTAAAAATACCAGCCTGCTTGGAACATCAATTGAAGAAGGCTCAGGAGGGGGCAAAACAGAGGAAAGGTGTGTGCACTAATTTTACACAAAATTTAAGAAGTTAACCTGAGATTGATCACTCTGGCTGAAGAGATGAAAGCCCAAAGTATCAAATTAACAGCATTAGAACAAAGAATATCTGACTTTGAAGATGCTCAGAATACCTGGGAACCTAAGCTGGAATCTGTTATAAAATCCAACTTAATACTAGCCAACAGGCTGGAGGAATCAGAGAACAGGAACAGACCTAATAATTTAAGGGTGATTGGTTTATCAGAAGATATAAAGCAAGGAGACTTAATATATTTCGCCGAGGAGACCCTGCCCCAAATTTTAAAGGTGGAAGGAAAAAAAGAGCTATTTACTGCAGAAAGAGCCCATAGAATGGGCAGAGAAAAAGAGTCAGCCCCTTCCAAGGGGGATAAACCGCGCCCAGTGATTATCAAATATCTGAATTACCGAGCTAAAACAGAGATTTTGAGACAGGAAAATGCAGCAATTGATCTTTAAGGAATCCAAGATTCTGCTTTTTCAGGACTTTTCTTTTGAAACCTCGACTAAAAGGAGACTTTTTTCAAAAATCTGCACAGAACTGGTGAAGGAGGGAAGATTTTTTTCATTGCTGTACCCTGCAAAATTGAAACTCAAGTCAGGACCGGACTTTTTTGTTTTTGAGACCCCTGAACAAGCCCGCAATTTTTTAGATAAAGAAAAAGAAGCGTAAACTTTGCAGGATGCTCCTCATCCTGTAAAGGGATTTTTTAATTTTTTTTTTATTAAAAGGTTCACGGCACTAAACTTTTGTGATGTGACTAAGAGCAATTTTTTTTTGTGTGTGTGTGTATCCAAAGTATTAAAGTACTAATACCTTATTAGCTCCTTCGTATGTTAATAGATATTATTAGTCAATTGATTATATGTCACTTATTTTGGTGAGGGGGTAATGAATGTTTAAGTCTGTAATCTATTTTTACACTAAGTTTTATATACACTCTGCGAAAGTCTGGACATTAGAGTAGAAGCTTAAATTTTAATGAATATTTTTTTTTCCCTGTGAAAAGGATCATGGCACCAAATTTTTGTGATGTGACTAAGAGCATAATTTTTTTTTTATTTTTTGTTGTTGTTTTTTTTTTGTGTGTATCCAAAGTATTAAAGTACTAATACCTTATTAGCTCCTTCGTATGTTAATAGATATTATTAGTCAATTGATTATATGCCACTTATTTTGGTGGGGGGGTAATGAATGTTTAAGTCTGTAATCTATTTTTACACTAAGTTTTATATACACTCTGCGAAAGTCTGGATATTAGAGTAGAAGCTTAAATTTTAATGAATATATTTTTTTTGTTTGTCTGTTTATTACAAAGCACTAAAGTATCATTGGTTTATATAGCTATTTAAAATTTGATGGTTTAAAGGTTATACACAATGTATTTTGAGGAAGTGGAAAAGAAAATTTGAGTTTGTAATGCATCTCACATTAAATTATATGCATGTCTTGTTAAAAGTTAGAGATGATAGTAAAGGTCTTAATTGATCAAGAAAAAGAAATATAATAATACACTTCCCCCCCCCCCCTTTTTTTTTTTTTTTTCTTTCCATCCCTTCTCCCTCTAGGGGACAGTAGGAGTAAAAGATGTAAATGAGTGTTAGTCTAACGAATACTGAAAATGGGTTTTTTCTACAGTTTTGTCTTTCTCTTATTATGTTTTTTTTTTTTTTTTACAAACAGGTGGTTGTGCTTAGGTATTATTCAAATGGATATTGCATTTTTTTTTTTTTCCTCTTTCCTCGCCGTCCCTCCCCCTCCCGTTCTCCCTCCCGGAGGATTATATGTCAATGTATATTGTTTGATTTATGGGTTTGCCCGAGAGTATGGTAGTTGGGAAGGAGTTTTTGTCTAATGGTTAAACTTATTTTGTGGAACGTCAGGGGAATACATTCCCCTGCAAAAAGGAAAGCAATAATAAACTATTTGAGTAGAAAGAGCCCAGATATAGTTTGTTTGCAGGAGACCCATCTATCCGAAATTGAACACCTTAAATTAAAGGTAAAATGGGTAGGAGAAGTGGTCTCAGCACCATTCTCTAGAGCTGCGAGAGGTGTTGCAGTGTTATTCAATAAACAATTAGACTTTATTATAAAAAAAAACAATAAAAGATAAAGAGAGCAGGTTCCTATTTCTTATAATAACATTAAATGGGAAAGACCTGCTGGTAGGAAATATTTACGGGCCCAACATTCTTGACGTGGAGAAGGCCTTCGACAGGGTTGAGTGGGTTGAGTGGGGCTTTCTCCAATGGTCTCTATCCAATTTTGGTTTTGGGGGTAATTTTTTTAATTTGATATCCAATGTATACTCGGATGCTAAAGCTACCCTTTTAGTAAACAACAATATTTCAGCACCCTTTTCTCTTTTTAGAGGGACTAGGCAAGGGTGCCCTATGTCACCACTACTTTTTGATCTGATACTTGAACCCCTGGCTATGAAACTCAGGAATAAGATATTAGGCTGTAGATTAGATGAAGACATATTCCAGATGTCTATTTTTGTGGATGATCTTTTATTATGTGTATCTTCACCCAACACCCAGATTGATGAAGTAACTATGGAAGGGTTTCGGGGTATAAGATCAATTTCTCTAAATCTACTATACTGTGGCTTAAAAAATCAAAAAATAATGTGGTGCATCCATTTGTGGAAACAGATGTACTAAAGTATTTAGGTATATATTTATCTGCCTCTCCAAAAAATCGGTATAATGATAATATAGTTACTGTCTTAAAACATTGTAGTGATAAGTTCAAAAACTGGATGAATCTACCATTATCACTCTCAGGTAGGGTGGCAGCTTATAAAATGTTTATACTTCCAAGGATTCTTTATACTCTCCGTATGTTTCCCTTATTAATCAAGCACCAAGACTTGAATAATTTTACTAAAGCATTACGCTTATTTATCTGGCAAGGCAGAAAACCTAGAATCAAGATTGATAAACTGTACCTCCCCTTTACAAGTGGGGGTTTAGCTCTACCCAACTTATTACTTTATAACTATGCCATTTTGCTCCGTTATCCACTAGATTGGGTTTTTCGCTCTAATAATTACACAAAATGCTCTCTGGATAGAAGATTATGTGGTCCATTGGCATTAGAATTCGTTCTTTATGCATCTAATAAAGAACGAGGGACGGGGATCTATCAACACCCCATGCTGAAAGATATTCTCAAAGCATGGAGTGTAGCGATGAAGGTTTTATTAATAAAAAAGAAGTCACAGTCCAGATGGATACCATTGGTTGGGAATTACCAATTTATACCAGGCATAAATTACTCCACATTTCAGAAGTGGGGAGACCATAGATTAACTAATCTTGGGCATTTATGTAATTTGAAAACTAAACAAATCCTTAAGTTTGAGGAGATCCAAGAGTTATATCAAATTCCCGGCAAGGATAGTTTTTTTTATATACAAGCAAAACACTATTTGAGAAACTTTCTGTATCAGGATTTTGACTCCTTTTTTCAGCCGCACCCTCTTCTAGATCACCCTAAAATCAAAAAGAGACCACTTTCAACTATCTATGAGATACTATTAACCGGGTTTAAATCAAAGCAGCTGGACGATTTATATAATAAATGGGAAAAGAGTGTACCCATCTGTAGAGAAGATAAAATGATAGAAATTAGTTTAGGGGCAGTATATAGATTGGAGAATTCAATGGGAATGAGAGAATCACACCTCAGGCTATACATCAAGATTATCTAATACCCAGAAGGGTGTGTAAATGGAACAAAGAAGTGGAAAATAAGTGCATTAAGTGCTCAAGGAATAACTCTGATCTGCTTTATCTGATTTATGACTGCCCCAAACAATCTCAGCTATGGTAGAAGGTGGAATTTTGGCTTTCCAGCATTCTTAAATTAAATATTAAGTTATCCGCAGTTAATGTACTTTTTCTTACCCACTATTCACTTTGGGAGGGGAACAATAGATTTATACATAAGGTAATAATGAAAACAAGAACATTGATCTTCTCGCGCTGGATCGATAGGAAGCCTCCAAATGTCAACCAGCTTAGGAAGGCTATGATGAAAGAAGTAATCATGGAAGCATATGATTATAAAAAGTATAGTCCCCATAAAGGGGATAGATTCTACAATGTTTGGGGGCTTTTTATTAAGTTTATGGGTGAGAGTTATACAGAACAAATAAGTAGGATTATCAGCATCGCAAGATAGTCGTTTGCAGTTGTGACCCTTTTGGGGGAGGAGTGGGGGGGAGGAGGGGCGAGGAGGGGGGATTTTTAAGGTTTATTTATTTATTTATTTTTTTATTTTTATTTTTACAAATTTTTTATTTCTTCTCCTTCCCCCTTTTTTTTTTTTTTTTTTTTTGCACTCCCTAAGCACACTACTTTTTGATATTTAAGTTTCATCTCCTTAGTCGTTTATTAGGACTAAGGATAAATTTAAAACTCTAAAGAATAATTATGTTATAAAAATTACTCCTTTTTACTTGTTCTTCTTTCTTTTGTTGTACTCATCTTTGTATAATAATCCAAAGGAAATATCTATTGGAATTTTGTATTGTTTGTAAAAAATTAATAAAAATATAAAAAAAAAAAAGGGAGCGTACAGCAAAACTGAGCTCCATACCGCACTCCAATACTGCTGAAAGCTGCGGTGAGCTGGTTTTACGTGCTTGTGCATGATTTCCCCATAGACATCAATGGGGAGAGCCAGCTGAGAAAATGTCTAACACCTGCAAAAAAGCAGCGTAAAGCTCCTTAACACAGCCCCACTGATTCCTATGGGGAAACAAAATTTATGTTTACACCTAACACCCTAACATGAACCCCGAGTCTAAACACCCCTAATCTTACACTTATTAACCCCTAATCTGATGCCCCCGACATCGCTGACATCTACATTATACTTATTAACCCCTAATCTGCCGCTGCACTCCTGCATCACAAACACTAGTTAAATATTATTAACCCCTAATCTGACTCCCCTAACATCACCGCCACCTATCTACATTTATTAACCCCTAATCTGCCACCCCCAACGTCGCTGCCACTATACTAAATTTATTAACCCCTAACCCTAACCCTAACACCCCCTAATTTAAATATAATTAAAATAAATCTAAATAAAACTTACTATCATTACCTAAATAATTCCTATTTAAAAACTAAATACTTACCTGTAAAATAAACCCTAAGATAGCTATTAGTTATTAACCCTAAACTAGCTAATAGTTATTAACTATTTACTAACTACCTAGCTAAAATAAATACAAATTTACCTGTAAAATAAAACCTAACCTGAGTTACACTAACATCTAACCTTACACTACAATTAAATAAATGACATTTATTAAATACAATTACCTAAATTACAAAAAACAAGAACACTAAATTACACAAAATAAAAAAAGAAATTATCAGATATTTAAACTAATTACACCTAATCTAATAGCCCTATCAAAATAAAAAAGCCCCCCCAAAATAAAAATAAAAACCTTGAAGACCGGACATCCATCCTCAACGAAGCCGGGAGAAATCTTCATCCAAGCAGCAAGGAGTCCTCAACGAAGCCGGGAGCAGTCTTCATCTAAGCCGGCAGAAGTGGTCCTCCAGACGGCATCTTCTATCTTCATCCTTCCGGCGCGGAGCGGGTCCATCTTCAAGACATCCGGCGTGGAGCATCTTCTTCAATCGAAGTCTTCTTCCAGAATGAAGGTTTCTTTAAGTGATGTCATCCAAGATGGCGTTCCTTGAATTCTGATTCGCTGATAGAATTCTATCAGCCAATCGGAATTGAAGGTGAAAAAATCCTATTGGCTGATGCAATCAGCCAATAGGATTGAGCTTCAATCCTATTGGCTGATCCAATTAGCCAATAGGATTGAGCTTGCATTCTATTGGCTGTTCCAATCAGCCAAGTCTTCATGTTCCAATTTGCGGGATAACTTGATTTGGATCAGCAATCATAAAATGTAGTTAAAGATACAATACTCACAAGTAAAACTATATATACTTAGTAAACAAACTCTTATGTAAAGATGAGCCTTCACCTACTACCGGTCAACCACCGCATAGGCGGGAAAGGAGTTAGAGAACTATTCTCCCTCACAGTGAGTGCACTAACAGGTTTTAAGAACGCCTCGACACAAAGCTCTGTGTCTGTCTTTTTTTTTTACTATTAAAAAAAAAACTTGGATAATTATTTGACATTAGACTGACTCGCGGGAGCTTGTTATTTTATAAGTACTAAAGTTACAGCTTTCACTTTGCACGTGTCCATTTTTCAATTTGGAACATTATTAAAAATAAATAAATACATCCAGCGCCACTTTTAGGAAATGTTACATAATGTGGTGCTTGGGGTTCAAGAGCAGCAGTTATTGCAGGTTCCTTGAAATGAGAGCAGTAGCCATCTCTGGTGTAATAAAATAAAAGTGGAATTATTTTTAAAGGTATGAGTTGATACAATAATAAAATGCCCCAAAATGGTGGTTAGTGACTGACTGGGTGTTCCAGGTTTGTTTAGATTACTAGCTGTGACCCACTCAGGAGAAGACATTGTGGCTCTCAGCTACAACTTTAATTATGTGCTTAACCTCTTTGATGAAGCTAAACATAGTTACTAGGTAACATTGGTGCAATAATAAAATGCTCTAATGAATTAAAGCAGTTTATTGTGTTAAAGTGTTCCTTTAAATACTAATTGGACACTGCATGAAACCGCATCTTCTGAGAACTCTTTAATATTGAATAATACAGCTTTGTCTGGTCGAAGAAATTGTTATATATATATTCCACTGGTTTTCCAGTCCTTAGAACAAAAGTACCATTTGTTAATGAATCACAACCTTGTCTATATAGATGTGGTGTGAAAGTGCATTGTGGATCACACATTTGTGGTAGAAGAAAGATAAAAGACTACACTGCAAAGCCCAATTAAACGCAAATTGTAAGCTGCATAACAATGTACCTTCATATTTGGGAAGAATTTTGCAATTAATAATTCAGCTTTATTTTGTCAAATGAGCATATTATTTTATGTTCTTTCTTTTCAGTGATTTCCTTGCCCCAGAGAACATAAGAGCCCTTGCTGTGCGGTTAAGAAAAGAGACTGGGGTAGCCTGCCTTCTTCAAATTCTCTTAAAGTGATGACACGCACGCCTATTGGTTCAGAGGTGCAAACATCACCTCATTGAAGGAGATCGATTTGCCGTGGGCGGCCGGAGCCGCTGAGTTTAGCGCTGTGCAACGGCACAGAAAGGGTGAGTTTATCACCCTTTTTTTAACTTGTTTGATCACTTAAAGTCCACTTGATTTTTAGTAATGGTAAATGTGATGAGAGTAGGAAGTGATGTCACCAGATTGGGGGCGGGGCTTAGGGCCGTTTTTCTGTGTCGCAGTTAGTTAGTGAGATCAATGCTACCAGATGTATATTTCCATGCTCTACAATAAAATAGAGTTGTACCATCTTTGCTGTGTCCTGCATCTCATGACATGGTGTCAGAAGTTCTTGCCTGCGCTTCTGTTTCCTGATCGATGATGATGTCAAAGTTTACCCCACCTGAGCCTTTTGACTTCTCTCAGCCTGCAGCTTGGCCCACATGGCGTCAGCGGTTTCAGAGCTTCAGGATTTCTTCCAAGCTGGACAAGGAGAGTGGTGAAGTACAAGTTAATTCTCTTTTATACTCTATGGGGAAAGATGTGGAGCCTGTGTTCAATGCATTTACTTTCCAAGAAGGGGAAGAATTTGACTTTGAAATAGTTATGAATAAACTCAGTGCCCACTTTGTGCCCAAAAGAAATGTGATTCATGAGAGGGCTTGTTTTCACAAAGGTGCTCAGCGTGTGGGAGAATCTGTGGAGTAATTTGTGCTCAGCCTGTATGAACTAGCTGAATTCTGTGAGTTTGGTGTTGCTAAAGAAGAGCAAATCAGAGACAGAATAGTTATTGGAATTGCAGATCCTGAAGACTCACTGAAGCTACAGTTAGAGTCTGATTTAACATTAGATGGGGCTATTAGGATGGCCCGTCAGAGTGAACTGGTGAAAAATCAAAGTGCTGATCTGAGGTCGGAGAGTATTGTGGATGAAGTGCAGCAGTTCAGGAGAGCTGCTAGTGAAAGGCACAGTGTGAGCGGTAGACCTAGGGCAACAGATAGGCCCAGAAGTGGATGGGCGCAGCATGCCCGATGCACACGGTGACACCGTGCCCATGATCAGAGTGTCATATGCCCTGCTAAAGACAAAAGATGTAGAAAATGTAACAGGATGGGCCATTTTGAAGTGGTGTGTAAGACTGAATATATTAAGGAGATGCAGGTGGATAGCGATCTGGAGGGTCAAGAAGTGTCCTTTGTGGGGTCTGTATTTGAACGGCCGGGTTCAGAAGATGATTGGAGGGTTACCCTTACTGTAATGGGAGCCAAAGTTGCCTTTAAGATTGACACAGGAGCAGACATCACTGTAATGTCTCTTGCAGCGTTCATAAAACTGCCTCAACAGCCCCAGCTGGCGAAAGTTACAACAAAAGTCCATAGTCCTGGTGGCCGCATTGATTGTGCGGGGAAATTTCTTGCCAGCTGCGAGTACAAGCAAAGGAAATTCACCATGTGGGTGCATGTGATTAGAGGTCAGTGTGTTAATAACTTATTGAGCAGAAAAGCAGCCTGTGGTTTAGGCCTAGTAGCCAGAGTGAATGAGATCTCAGAAGATATGTTTGGTGAATTGGGCCTACTGAATTGCAACCCAGTCCGTATATCACTTAAAGGTGATGCAGTCCCATACAGTATTACCACCCCCTGCAGAATTCCATTCCTGCTCATGCCTCAAGTGGAGAAAGAGCTTCTGCGTATGAAGAATATGGGGATTATTGAAGAGGTTGTTGAAGCAACTGACTGGTGTGCCCCGATTGTGCCCATTGCGAAGAAAAACGGGAAGGTACGCATCTGCGTAGACTTAAAAAGACTGAATGAGGCGGTGAAGAGAGAGATATGTGCTGCCGACACTTGAAGACATAGCTCCAAAATTGGCAGGGGCGAAGTTCTTCTCTACATTGGATGAGTATAGCGGCTTCTGGCAGATACCACTAGATCCAAAGTGCCGCAAACTGACTACCTTCATTACACCAGTAGGTCGGTTTTGTTTTTGCAGACTCACCTTCGGGATATCCTCTGCTCCTGAAATCTTCCAAAGAGAAATGAGTTCTCTCCTAAGAGACCACGTGGGCACGGCAGTCGTTATGGACAACATCTTAGTGTATGGGTCTACATTGGAGGAACATGATCAGCGATTGAGCTGTGTGCTGCAGACTATCAGAGAGTCCGGGCTGAAGCTAAACAAAGAGAAATGCCATTTTGGGAAAGCTGAGTTATGTTACTTTGGGCATATCATCAATGGGGATGGCATAAAGCCAGACCCTGAGAAAATCTGTGCTATTGAACAGATGAAAAATCCTTCTGATGTACATGAACTGAGACAAATATTGGGCCTTGTAAATTATGTGGGTAGGTTCCTTCCAGATTTATCCACAATACTACACCCTATCACAGAGTTGCTAAAGAAAGATGTTGCCTGGGTCTGGGGACCTTCACAGGAAGAATCTTTTATGCAGGTCAAGTCCCTGCTGGCGTCTGCCCCAGTGTTGGGGTTCTATGACCCTTCTAAAAAGACTGTGGTTAGTGCTGATGCGAGCAGTTATGAAAACAAACTACAGTCCATCGCCTACTGTTCCCGTACACTGACGGCTGCTGAGTCAAAATACGCCCCAAATTGAGAAAGAGTGCCTGGCTGCAGTTTGGGCCTGTGAGCGCTTTCAGCGTTACCTAGTGGGTTTAGAGAAATTTATTCTGGAGACTGATCATAAACCACTAGTCCCTCTAATCAATTCCTATGATATTGACAAAACACCCCTAAGATGCCAGAGACTTCTGAGGAGGCTGCTCAGATTCAACGTTCAGGCAGCGCATGTGCCGGGGAAACAACTGGTTGTGGCGGATACACTATCCAGGCTCCCGCTGGCTGCTGCTGAAGAGTCTTCATAGGAATCAGATGTGAAAGTGTATGTAGATTCAGTTCTGGCCTCCAAATCCATTTCTTCAGGGAAGCTAGAACAAATAAAGAGACATATTTAGATACAGACCTTCAAGAAGTTATAATGTACATAAAAGAAGGTTGGAAGAGTCGGCAGCCTGGATGTCTTTAAGTTCTTACCAGTCAGAAAGGTTGCAGCCAGGGCCGGTGCTCCCACTAGGCAAGCTAGACATCCATGTCAAACTGGGTGCACCGTACTGTCAAATTCTGGGTGCCGCCAATATCTATGGATTGTGTATCCAATCCACCTTAAGGCAGCTGCTATCCCTGAGTTACCACCTTAAGCAGCACAGGCTGATGACATCACTCCCTGGAGCCAGGCTCAGTAAAAGAGCGGCAAGAGTGGGGTGTGCAGCTAAGTGCTGGTGGTGGAGATATGCAGTCGGTCACTACACACGGGCGTCCCGGTGACTTGTGTGGCTGCAGCCTGAAGGGCTATGAGGCAGCAGAGAGGATGATCACACTTTTGTGACCTTCAAGACACAAACAAGGTAGGACAACAGACAGAGCTGTAGAAGTGTGAAGTACGATGGAGGGACTCTGTAACATCAAAATTGCTGGGCTTGATGAAGCAATAGGGTGCACTTTTATCCAGAACCCCTGTTTAAGTATTAACCCTTTTAGTGCAAAATAGGCTGATGCAGCACCTAACTTAAACAAGCATTTTAGATATACCAAGTATTTTTTATAGGGCGTTTGAAGACTTCACAAACAAATAAAATAGATCTGATTATCAGCAGCTTTATGTTACATGAATATGTGATTTGGGGAAGCAGACTATTGCAGTATATTCCATGCGTACAGTGTATACTACCTCTGCTCTGTCTTTCTCTCTCCCCATCTTTTTCTCTCTGTCCCACTCTCCCCCCAATCTGTCTCTTTCCCCCTCTGTCTGTCTCTCCCCCCTCTGTCTGTCTGCCTTTCTCCCTCCCCTCTGTCTGTCTCTCTCCCCCTCTGTCTATCTCTTTCCCTCCCCTCTCTCCCCTCTCTGTCTCTCTCTCCCCTCTCTGTCTCTCTCTCCCCTCTCTGTCTCTCTCTCCCCTCTCTGTCTCTCTCTCACCCCTCTCTGCATCTGCATCCCCCTTTCTGTCTCTCTCTATCCTCCTCTCTGTCTCTCTCTCCCCTCTGTGTCTCTCTCACCTATGTGTGTCTCTCTCTGTCCCTCTCTCTGTCTCTTTCTCACTTCTCCCCCTCTCTCTCTCTCTATTCTCCCCCCTTTCTCTCTCTCTCTTCTCCCCCCCCCCTCTCTCTCTATTCTCCCCCTCTTTCTCTCTCTCTTCTCCCCCTCTCTCTCTTCTCCCCTCTCTGTCTCTCTCTCTCTTCTCCCCCTCTCTGTCTCTTCTCCCCCCATCTCTCTCCCTCTTCTTTCCCTCTCTGTCTCCCCCTCTCTGTCTCTCTCTCCTTCTTTGTCTCTCTCTCTCCCCCTCTCTCTCTCTCTTTCTCTCTCTCTTTGTTTCTCTCTCATACATTTATACAGCAAGGCTTTGAAAACCCTGAACCAAACCATGTATACAAATATTTATTTACTCCACATGATTAATCATTATGTTAAAGGGACATTGTACACTAGATTTTCCTTTGCATAAATAATTTGTAGATGATCCATTTATACAGCCCATCTAGTTGTGTTTTTGTAAAAAGGTATAGTTTTACCTATTTTTAAATAGCATTGTGCTGATTTGCAGAGTCCTAACCAAGCCCCAACTTAAAGGGACATTATACACTAGATTTTCCTTTGCATAAATGTTTTGTAGATGATCCATTTATATAGTCCATCTGGGTGTGTTTTTGTAAAAATGTATAGTTTTGCCTATTTTTAAATAGCATGGTGCTGATTTTCAGACTCCTAACTAAGCCCCAACATTTTAGATGTATACTGATGTACACAGACTTCAGACTGCTTCTGTTCGTATAATGGATCTTTTCATATGCAGGGGAGGGGGGGGGGGGGAGCGCAAGTAGCTGGTCTTGCATAAGGTGCAAAATAGTCTAGCACCGGCCCTGGTCGCAGCTCACGGAGCTGGATGGGTTGGTGCTGTTCCAGGACCGCATTGTTATTCCTGTTAGCATGCAGCAGGAGATGTTAAACAGGATTCACGATGGCCACTTAGGCATTTCAAAGTGCAGAGAAAGGGCAGCTACGGCTGTATGGTGGCCTGGAATCAGTTCCGACATTGCAAGCCATGTGTCTAAATGTGCCTTTTGCCGGGAACGCCGGCCTACTCAGAGAAGGGAGCCCTTGATTTCTACTCCGCTGCCTGCAGGCTCGTGGCAGAAAATAGCTGCTGATTTGTGCGAACTGCACGGGAAAAAGTTCCTAGTCGTGATCGACTACTATTCCAGGTATTTGGAAATTGCACCTTTGAATGAAATCACAAGTCAAGCCGTTATCACTCATCTTAAGAGCTTGTTCGCCCGGTGGGGCATACCAATGGAGCTGGTGAGTGAAAATGGAATGCAGTTGGCTTCCACAGAGTTCAGTTCTTTCAGCAGGGAATATGATTTTATACATTCCACGTCAAGTCCACATTACCCGCAGGCCAACGGAATGGCTGAAAGGGCAGTTCAAACCACAAAATTTATTTTAAAGCAATCTGAGCCGTACCTGGACCTCTTGTCCTATAGGGTGACACCCATTCAAGCCACAGGGTTTAGCCCGGCACAGCTGATGCTAGGACGCCAGATTCGCACCACCTTACCCTCTGTGGGTGTCTTCCAGCCAACTAGCTCTATTCCTCGGGACGAAGTCCTTAGGAGGGATGAAGAGGCAAAAAGGGGCTATCGATTCTTCTACGACAGGAGGGCAAAGTGTCAGAATTAAACTGGATGATGAGAAGAAATGGAAGACGCCTGCTACGGTAATTGGATGCTCTCCAGAACCAAGGTCTTATGTAGTCCTTACTGATGGAGGGACAGTTACACGCCGTAACCGAAAATATCTTCAGCCTGTACCTGAGAGTTTGGAACTGAATGCCTCAGTACCACCGCCGGTGGGATCCCCTGTTTTAAAAGGGGTGCCTTCCCCTCAGCAAGATCACAGTGGGGATATGTCTTTGCCTCCAGCGGACTCTCAATCACCTTCTTCTGTATCAGAGGACAGTTCATGTAGAGTTACATCAAGCGGGAGAGTGGTGAAACTTCCGACCCGATATCTGGATTAACTTTAGTTAGAACAGTGACCAGAAGTATGGGCAGAATAATCCCATGGTCACTGTGGACTAGGGTGGTCTACCCTGATGTTCAAGTCAGGATGTAATTCATGTTGTTTATATTTTCTGTAACTTGTTATTTGTTATATACTATACAAAATTGTTGTTGTATACATTGTATACCTTGTTATTTGTTATATTCAAATGAAAAAAAATGTATGCTTTGTGTTTGAAAAGGGGGAAGATGTGATGAGAGTAGGAAGTGACATCACCAGATTGGGGACGGGGCTTAGGGCCTTTTTTCTGTGTCATAGTTAATTAGTGAGATCAATGCTATCAGATGTATATTTCCATGCTCTACAATAAAATAGAGTTGTACCATCTTTGCTGTGTCCTGCATGTGTCCTGCATCTCATGACAGTAAATTCTAGCATTTGTTATACTATATGCTTGGATTTACCATCACTTTAGGTTGTTTAAATAAATAGACATTTATTCCTTTTTAATTATTATCTAATTACGTAATATAAATATATATATATATATATATATATATATATATATATATACAGTATATATATACAGTATATATATATATATATATATATATATATATATATATATATATATATATATATATATATATATATATATATATATATATATATATATATATAGTATATATATATATAGTATATATATATATATATATATATATATGCACACAATAATGAGTACAGAAAATGTGAGGTAGGAGGGAGGTAAACAAAGCCCCACAAATAAATTAGCTAAAAGTATTAACTCAAGCCTCCCTGGCAGAAAGGGGAACAAGTCCAATTTTTAGATGTATTTTACAGCAAAGGGAAGCAAAATAAATAATAAATGTATATTGCAATAATGTTTAATTTACAATGCCTAGTTAATGGTCCTTTAAAGTGGTTTAGTACTAATACTGCTCAATTAATTACAATTTATTTACTAAGCATATCCTAATCTGTTTCTCATCTACACGGGGGCACTAATACATATTTTGATATACACATTCATATTATATGTATCTGTCACCTTTTTACCTCTGCAAGCTCATAGTCCATAGGTAACTTACTACATTTGGCTTTACTATTGTAGAGGCTTTAGGAAAGAATGTATGCTTTTAAGCTGTTTCATGAGAACATTTTGTATAATGGTACCAGCCATTTTCCAGGATCATCGCTTAGTGTTCAGGTCGGTCACCGAAAATCCTCTGCAAGTCAAAGTGTGTAGGGCACACAAACAACTACTAAATGGAATATACTCACAGACAAACGTATATGTAAAAGCCTTCTGAAATTTATTGAAGAACTCCAAAGCAGGAACTGATTCAGTTCAAAAGTGTATTTACTGAGAACACAGCTCATATAATAAAATCTCCACACGTTTCAACACTGTATACTGTCTTTATCAAGAGATAAAAACGTCATCAAACAGACCTTTAGCATATAGTGCAAAAATACACCTTAAATACTTAAAAAGGCCATTCAAAACATTTCTGAAGGCTTTTACATATACGTTTGTTTGTGAGTATATTCCATTTAGTAGTTCCGGTTGTTTGTGTGTCCTACACCATTTTGGGCTTTTCCTTGCCGAGGATTTTCAGTGACCGACCTGAACACAAAACGCTGATCCCGGGAAACTGCTAGCGCCACTATACAAACACAGAACGTCTTTCACAGCTGAAGGAGAAGTTGAAGTCGTCTTTTCCACATATTTAACCCTTACATCTTTTTCGTTGTACTCATGAGAACATTGTCAATCACTATGTGAAACATCTCCCTTCCTCTTTAGGTGGACCCAGACAGCTCCAGAAACTATGGCCTAGATTTGGAGTTTGGCGGTAGATGGGCTGTTAACGCTACGCTGGCTTTTTTCTGGCCGCACCATAAAATTAACTCTGGTATCGAGAGTTCAAAAAAATGCTGCGTTAGGCTCCAAAAAAGGAGCGTAGAGCATTTTTACCGCAAATACAACTCTCGATACCAGAGTTGCTTACGGACGCGGCCAGCCTCAAAAACGTGCTCGTGCACGATTCTCCCATAGGAAACAATGGGGCTGTTTGAGCTGAAAAAAAACCTAACACCTGCAAAAAAGCAGCGTTCAGCTCCTAACGCAGCCCCATTGTTTCCTATGGGGAAACACTTCCTACGTCTGCACCTAACACTCTAACATGTACCCCGAGT
This sequence comes from Bombina bombina, assembly GCF_027579735.1. Taxonomy (NCBI): domain Eukaryota; kingdom Metazoa; phylum Chordata; class Amphibia; order Anura; family Bombinatoridae; genus Bombina; species Bombina bombina. The sequence continues at coordinate 171,533,628 of NC_069505.1, forward strand.
CTAAACACCCCTAACCTTACACTTATTAACCCCTAATCTGCCGCCCCCGCTATCGCTGACCCCTGCATTATATTATTAACCCCTAATCTTCCGCTCCGTAAACCGCCGCTACCTACATTATACCTATGTACCCCTAATCTGCTGCCCCTAACACTGCCGACCCCTATATTATATTTATTAACCCCTAACCTGCCCCCCACAACGTCGCCGCCAGCTACTTACAATAATTAACCCCTAATCTGCCGACCGCAAAGCGCCGCCACCTACGTTATCCTTATGTACCCCTAATCTGCTGCCCCTAACACCGCCGACCCCTATATTATATTTATTAACCCCTAATCTGCCCCCCTCAACATCGCCGACACCTGCCTACACTTATTAACCCCTAATCTGCCGAGCGGACCTGAGCGCTACTATAATAAAGTTATTAACCCCTAATCTGCCTCACTAACCCTATCATAAATAGTATTAACCCCTAATCTGCCCTCCCTAACATCGCCGACACCTAACTTCAATTATTAACCCCTAATCTGCCGACCGGAGCTCACCGCTATTCTAATAAATGTATTAACCCCTAAAGCTAAGTCTAACCCTAACACTAACACCCCCCTAAATTAAATATAATTTAAATCTAACGAAATTAATTATCTCTTATTAAATAAATTATTCCTATTTAAAGCTAAATACTTACCTGTAAAATTAATCCTAATATAGCTACACTATAAATTATAATTATATTGTAGCTATTTTAGGATTTATATTTATTTTACAGGTAACTTTGTATTTATTTTAACCAGGTACAATAGCTATTAAATAGTTAAGAACTATTTAATAGTTACCTAGTTAAAATAATAACAAAATTACCTGTAAAATAAGTCCTAACCTAAATTATAATTAAACCTAACACTACCCTATCAATAAATTAATTAAATAAAATACCTACAATTACCTACAATAAAACCTAACACTACACTATCAATAAATAAATTAAATACAATTTCTACAAATAACTACAATTACATAAACTAACTAAAGTACAAAAAATAAAAAAGAACTAAGTTACAAAAAATAAAAAAATATTTACAAACATAAGAAAAATATTACAACAATTTTAAACTAATTACACCTACTCTAAGCCCCCTAATAAAATAACAAAGACCTCCAAAATAAAAAAAATGCCCTACCCTATTCGAAATTAATAAATTTAAAAGCTCTTTTACCTTACCAGCCCTGAACAGGGCCCTTTGCGGGGCATGCCCCAAGAAATTCAGCTCTTTTGCCTGTAAAAAAAAAACATACAATACCCCCCCCCAACATTACAACCCACCACCCACATACCCCTAATCTAACCCAAACCCCCCTTAAATAAACCTAACACTAAGCCCCTGAAGATCATCCTACCTTGTCTTCACCATACCAGGTTCACCGATCGGTCCAGAAGAGCTCCTCCGATGTCCGGATCCAAGCCCAAGCGGGGGGCTGAAGAGGTCCATGATCCGGCTGAAGTCTTCATCCAAGCGGGCCAGAAGAGGTCTTCCATCCGATTGAAGTCTTCATCCAAGCGGCATCCATCCGGAGCGAAGCGGCAGCATCCTGAAGACCTCCACCGCGGAACATCCATCCTGGCCGACGACTGAACGACGAATGACGGTTCCTTTAAATGACGTCACCCAAGATGGCGTACCTCGAATTCAGATTGGCTGATAGGATTCTATCAGCCAATCGGAATTAAGGTAGGAATATTCTGATTGGCTGATGGAATCAGCCAATCAGAATCAAGTTCAATCCGATTGGCTGATCCAATCAGCCAATCAGATAGAGCTCGCATTCTATTGGCTGATCGGAACAGCCAATAGAATGCAAGCTCAATCTGATTGGCTGATTGGATCAGCCAATCGGATTGAACTTGATTCTGATTGGCTGATTCCATCAGCCAATCAGAATATTCCTACCTTAATTCCGATTGGCTGATAGAATCCTATCAGCCAGTCGGAATTTGAGGGACGCCATCTTGGGTGACGTCATTTAAAGGAACCGTCATTCGTCGTTCAGTCGTCGGCCAGGATGGATGTTCCGCGGTGGAGGTCTTCAGGATGCTGCCGCTTCGCTCCGGATGGATGCCGCTTGGATGAAGACTTCAATCGGATGGAAGACCTCTTCTGGCCCGCTTGGATGAAGACTTCAGCCGGATCATGGACCTCTTCAGCCCCCCACTTGGGCTTGGATCAGGACATCGGAGGAGCTCTTCTGGACCGATCGGTGAACCTGGTATGGTGAAGACAAGGTAGGATGATCTTCAGGGGCTTAGTGTTAGGTTTATTTAAGGGGGGTTTGGGTTAGATTAGGGGTATGTGGGTGGTGGGTTGTAATGTTGGGGGGGGTATTGTATGTTTTTTTTTACAGGCAAAAGAGCTGAATTTCTTGGGGCATGCCCCGCAAAGGGCCCTGTTCAGGGCTGGTAAGGTAAAAGAGCTTTTAAATTTATTAATTTAGAATAGGGTAGGGCATTTTTTTATTTTGGGGGTCTTTGTTATTTTATTAGGGGGCTTAGAGTAGGTGTAATTAGTTTAAAATTGTTGTAATATTTTTCTTATGTTTGTAAATATTTTTTTATTTTTTGTAACTTAGTTCTTTTTTATTTTTTGTACTTTAGTTAGTTTATGTAATTGTAGTTATTTGTAGAAATTGTATTTAATTTATTTATTGATAGTGTAGTGTTAGGTTTTATTGTAGGTAATTGTAGGTATTTTATTTAATTAATTTATTGATAGGGTAGTGTTAGGTTTAATTATAACTTAGGTTAGGACTTATTTTACAGGTAATTTTGTTATTATTTTAACTAGGTAACTATTAAATAGTTCTTAACTATTTAATAGCTATTGTACCTGGTTAAAATAATTACAAAGTTGCCTGTAAAATAAATATTAATCCTAAAATAGCTACAATATAATTATAATTTATATTGTAGCTATATTAGGATTAATTTTACAGGTAAGTATTTAGCTTTAAATAGGAATAATTTATTTAATAAGAGTTAATTAATTTTGTTAGATTAAAATTATATTAAAGTTAGGGGGGTGTTAGTGTTAGGGTTAGACTTAGCTTTAGGGGTTAATGCAGATTAGGGGTTAATAATTGAAGTTAGGTGTCGGCGATGTTAGGGAGGGCAGATTAGGGGTTAATACTATTTATGATAGGGTTAGTGAGGCGGATTAGGGGTTAATAACTTTATTATAGTAGCGCTCAGGTCCGCTCGGCAGATTAGGGGTTAATAAGTGTAGGCAGGTGTCGGCGACGTTGAGGGGGGCAGATTAGGGGTTAATAAGTGTAGGCAGGTGTCGGCGATGTTGAGGGGGGCAGATTAGGGGTTAATAAATATAATATAGGGGTCGGCGGTGTTAGGGGCAGCAGATTAGGGGTACATAAGGATAACGTAGGTGGCGGCGCTTTGCGGTCGGCAGATTAGGGGTTAATTATTGTAAGTAGCTTGCGGCGACGTTGTGGGGGGCAGGTTAGGGGTTAATAAATATAATACAGGGGTCGGCGGGGTTAGGGGCAGCAGATTAGGGGTACATAAGTATAACGTAGGTGGCGGTCGGCAGATTAGGGGTTAAAAAAAATTAATCGAGTGGCGGCGATGTGGGGGGACCTCGGCTTAGGGGTGCATAGGTAGTTTATGGGTGTTAGTGTACTTTAGGGTACAGTAGTTAAGAGCTTTATGAACCGGCGTTAGCCCAGAAAGCTCTTAACGCCTGCTTTTTTCCTGCGGCTGGAGTTTTGTCGTTAGAGCTCTAACGCTCACTTCAGAAACGACTCTAAATACCGGCGTTAGGAAGATCCCATTGAAAAGATAGGATACGCAATTGACGTAAGGGGATCTGCGGTATGGAAAAGTCGCGGCTGAAAAGTGAGCGTTAGACCCTATTTTGAGTGACTCCAAATACTGGCGGTAGCCTAAAACCAGCGTTAGGAGCCTCTAACGCTGGTTTTCACGGCTAACGCCAAACTCTAAATCTAGGCCTATGTATTTCTACAGATAGTGCAGCATTAAAGGGACACTGAACCCAAATTTGTTCCTTCGTGATTCAGATAGAGCATGCAATTTTAAGCAACTTTATAATTTACTCCTATTGTCAATTTTTCTTCGTTCACTTGCTATCTTTATTTGAAAAAGAAGGCATCTAAGCTTCTTTTTTGGTTCAGACTCTGGACAGCACTTTTTTATTGGTGGATGAATTTATCCACCAATCAGCAAGAACCCAGGTTGTTCACTAAAAATGGGCCAGCATCTAAACTTACATTCTTGCATTTCAAATAAAGATACCAAGAGAATGAAGAAAAGTTGATAATAGGAGTTAATTACAAAGTTGCTTAAAAATGTGTGCTCTATCTGAATCATGAAAGAAAAAATTTGGGTTCAGTGTCCCTTTAAGGTTTTAGAAGGCACAAACTTTTTGGAGTGCAGCATTTTCTAGGTGGCTTATGACTATAGCTTAAAATCTTTTTAACTCAAAACTAAGCAAAGAGGCATGAGAGGTGCATACAAACTTAAGGAATAGTTAAAGAGACATGAAACCCATGTAGGCTCAGGGACTGTGACCTAAATGCTGATTGGTGGTTGAACAAATATACCTAATTTTTATTGGCTTACCAATGTGTTCAGTTGCTCCTAGTAGTGCAATTCTGCTCCTTCAATAAAGGATACCAAGAGAAAGAAGCAAAATTGATCATAGAATTAAATTGGAAAGTAATTTTCAAATGTATGCTCTGAATCATAAAACTTTTTGGGGTTTCATGTCCCCTTAAATGAACAGTAAAGTAAAAATTAATGTTTAATGATTCAGATGGAGCATAGATTTTAAAACAACTTTTCAATTTACTTCTATTATGAAACTTGCTTTGTTCTCTTGGTATAGTTTGTTGAAGAGTAGGCTCGGAAGTAGCAATGCACTACTGGAAGCTAGTTGAAGACATTGAGTGAGCCAATAACAAGAGGCATATATGTTCACCCACTTATCACCAGCTAGCTCCCAGCAGTGCATTGTGCTCCTTAGACTATCGGTCCCTTTAAACAGTTATTTAAGCCAACCCTGAATAAAAAGAGCAACTTGACCTCTATTCTTTTTTTGTGGTCATTGTAGAAATATTTTCACATATTTTTTTTAAGCCTATCAGAATCATTTTATTTTGTCTACTGCTTTGATTGTGAGTTGTCTGATGTTGAGGTAGATCATTTGTTATTACAAATATATGGTACGAAATACCCAAGTGAAAAGTTCTGATGGAATTAATTTGGATCACAAGGATATCAGGCTAAGAGGTCTGACTTTTTAATGTCTTATATGGGTATGTGGCTGATTGGCTGCAGGGCATGAATTTTATTTAAAGGGACACTGAACCCAAAAATTTTCTTTCGTGATTCAGATAGAGCATGTAATTTTAAGAAACTTTCTAATTTACTCCTATTATCAATTTTTCTTCATTCTCTTGCTATCTTTATTTGAAAAAGAAGGCATCTAAGCTTTTTTCTTGGTTCAGAACTATGGATAGCTCTTTTTTATTGGTGGATGAATTTATCCACCAATCAGCAAGGACAACCCAGGTTGTTCACCAGAAATGGGCCGGCATCTAAACTTACATTCTTGCATTTCAAATAAAGATACCAAGAGAATAAAGAAAATTTGATAATAGGAGTGTTACGGTACCAACAGTGTACCAAGGGTTAATACCAGGGAACAACGTCCTGCATAGGGAATCAGCAATTCACAAACCAGCCAGTTTTCAGGTTTAAACAGAATATATGCTTTATTTGAAGGCAGCACACAGATTTATACACCCTGGCTTCAGGTTACAAAGGGCATTGGTTTAACAGTAAAGCAAACATATGAACAATGCATCAAACAATTGTCTATTCACAGGTAAAACAGATTAACATATTAAGTTAATTAACTAGGGAAGAACGTTTACTCAGACAATCTGATGTTGGGCAGTCTAGTTAACATAATCACACAATGACACAATCAGTTTACCCAGACAGACTCCTGAGACACAATCAGATCTGAAACATACATAGAATACATCTTATTACAGAATATAGGAACAGTTCTTATTAGCTATAAAGTCTTTTATGCCCACTTGGCTTATAGAGTCACAATTGCTCCCACAAGGGGCACTCACACCCTGTACCCATCCTGTATTTATGGATACAGGGTGACATAGACATAAGACAGAGTTATGAAAGTACATGGGGTGTCCAGCATATAACATTCCATATTTCCATGCAGTCTCTGGGTATCCTTAAGCCCATGTACCTCCAGCCCAAAGAATGTTCCATAACAGGCCCTCCAATGTACAGTGGCGAGATTGGTTTTGTCACATCTCTCCCCTTTTCCAAACAGACTAACAGGGTATCTGACCTCCTGCCGGTCAGTGCCCTGGTTAGTCCAGCAACCCACCCATAAAACACAATTAGTAGTACAGCCCACCCACAATAAATGGTTACTACACCTGAGTACGGGGAAAACTTGTCCATGTCCAGGTGCCTCACCACAGCTGTGTGGGGGACTGGTACGCTGAATTGGTGGGTTGCGAGGTGGGCAGAGACCAGCTGTACTCTGCCCGGGTGCCAGCACTACCATGGAAGTAGCCTGGTGGGAGCCTGGTTGCTGGAGGGGAAGACCGACTGTCTCCCCTTCGGATACATAGCTGTGCTGCTGGAGGGGGAGACCAATCGTCTCCCCTTTGGCTAAACAGCCGTGTTGCTGGGGGACAGGACCATCAAACTCCTCTCCCTCTGGTTTGTCATGCTCGGCTGTCCAGGGTATATACTGTGGCATATACCACCAGAGCGCCTGGTAGGCATGTCAGTTTGCTGGGACAATCCATCTGTATTCCCGTTATGAGAGAGAATTCCTGTCCATACAAACAAGGGTTCAAATTCCTCAGTGCCCAGACCAGGGCCAAACAGTCCTTCAAAATCCCATCAGCTTCTTTACGAGTTTTCTGTACCTGCTCTTTATAGGTATCCACAATCCCTTCATACTGACATAGGGTGCCCTAGTTGCTTACATCTAAAGCACCGAATAGGTTGTGAGTAGCCCCACGAATTGAACAGGGCTCTCTGAGGGTAGTTCGTGGCCGGAGGCCGTGTGGTATAGCGGTGCGCCGGGGTTTGGTAACTGGCAGCTGCTGGGGTGACTGGGGGTCTGTACTCCACTCTAGCAGGGGGCTTAGTGGTAGCAATGTCCAGTTTGCGGGCATCCGTATACTCATCTGCCAAGCGAGCCGCTTCCTGCAGGGTGGAGGGTTTACGGTCCCGAACCCACTCTCGAACTCCTGCGGGTAATTTGTCGAAGCAATGTTCCAACAGGAATAGCTGCAGCACCTCTTCCCCAGATATGGCTTGGCACCCCGCTATCCAGTGAGCTGCTGTGCGGTGCACCTTACATGCCCACTCAAGGTAGGAATCTCCAGCTAATTTAACAGTGTCTCTGAACCGTCTCCGGTATGCCTCCGGTGTAACCGCATACCTGGAGAGCAGAGCCTCTTTTACAGTATTATAATCCCTGACTTCCTCATCTGGAATGGCCCGAAAAGCCTCTCTGGCCCGGCCGGATAATTTTCCAGATAATATCGTGACCCAGTCCTCTGCGGGTACCTTGTGTAGTGCACATTGCCTCTCAAAATCCGCAAGGTACCCATCAATCTCTCCTTCTGTTTCCAGGAAGTTTTTAAAAGCTGCAAAATTTACTTTTCTCTTTTCCATCTTAGTCAGTATTGTAATAATCCCCCTCTTCCTGAGGTTACTGGCTTGTGTAGTTGCTCTTCTGGGCGATAAGGTTCATTCCGTCGCTGCCACCAATGTTACGGTACCAACAGTGTACCAAGGGTTAATACCAGGGAACAACGTCCTGCATAGGGAATCAGCAATTCACAAACCAGCCAGTTTTCAGGTTTAAACAGAATATATGCTTTATTTGAAGGCAGCACACAGATTTATACACCCTGGCTTCAGGTTACAAAGGGCATTGGTTTAACAGTAAAGCAAACATATGAACAATGCATCAAACAATTGTCTATTCACAGGTAAAACAGATTAACATATTAAGTTAATTAACTAGGGAAGAACGTTTACTCAGACAATCTGATGTTGGGCAGTCTAGTTAACATAATCACACAATGACACAATCAGTTTACCCAGACAGACTCCTGAGACACAATCAGATCTGAAACATACATAGAATACATCTTATTACAGAATATAGGAACAGTTCTTATTAGCTATAAAGTCTTTTATGCCCACTTGGCTTATAGAGTCACAATTGCTCCCACAAGGGGCACTCACACCCTGTACCCATCCTGTATTTATGGATACAGGGTGACATAGACATAAGACAGAGTTATGAAAGTACATGGGGTGTCCAGCATATAACATTCCATATTTCCATGCAGTCTCTGGGTATCCTTAAGCCCATGTACCTCCAGCCCAAAGAATGTTCCATAACAGGCCCTCCAATGTACAGTGGCGAGATTGGTTTTGTCACAAGGAGTAAATTAGAAAGTTGCTTAAAATGTCCTACAATACCTTTTTAGAAGACTCCGATGCAGAGAGAGCCACTCTGTGGTAGCGATGGTGCCGGTTCGTTGGTGGGTGGGAGCGTAACAGGGAGGCGGGTGGGCGGCCCATCGCTACCCGGCATCCGGTTCCTAGAAGTGCAATGTGCACGCCGGGTGCCGGGAGCGTGCGGGGGGCGCGCATGCGCGCATTAGCTGGCCACTGACACCAATGAGGAGGGAAGGGGGGGGGAAAGATTTTTTTAAAAAATAATATAAAAGGATCTGGGAGGGGGATAGGGGTATTGTGGGGGGCTGCTACACTACAGAAAACATAAAAAAAAGCAAAAGAGCAAAAAATACTTTTGTTTTTGGGGCAAATTGGGTACTGGCAGACAGCTGCCAGTACCCAAGATGGCCGCAATTAGATAGGGGGGAGGGTTAGAGAGCTGGGGGGGGGGGGGATCATGGAGGTTGGGGCTAAGGCAGGAGTCCATCACAGCTAAAATATTTTATTTTTTTTATAAAAAAAAAACTCCTTTTATTTAGTACTGGCAGACTTTCTGCCAGTACTTAAGATGGCGGGGACATTTGTGGGGTGGGGGAGGGAAGAGAGCTGTTTGGGAGGGATCAGGGGGTGGGATGTGTCAGGTGGGAGGCTGATCTCTACCCTAAAGCTAAAATTAACCCTGCAAGCTCCCTACAACCTACCTAATTAACCCCTTCACTGCTGGGCATAATTTACGTGTGGTGAGCAGCAGCATTTAGCGGCCTTCTAATTACCAAAAAGCAATGCCAAAGCCACATAAGTCTGCTATTTCTGAACAAAGGGGATCCCAAAGAAGCTTTTACAACAATTTGTGCCATAATAGCACAAGCTGTTTGTAAATAATTTCAGTGAGAAACCTAAAATTGTGAAAAATGTAAAGTTTTTTTTTATTTGCTCGCATTTGGAGGTGAAATGGTGGCATAAAATATACCAAAATGTGCCTAGATCAATACTTTGGGTTGTCTTCTAACAAAAAATATATACATGTCAAGGGATATTCAGGTATTCCTGACAGATATCAGGGTTCCAATGTAACTAGCGCTAATTTTGAAAAAAAGTGGTTTGGAAATAGCGAAGTGCTACTTGTATTTATGGCCCTATAACTTGCAAAAAAAGCTAAGAACATGTAAACATTGGGTATTTCTAAACTCAGGACAAAATTTAGAAACTATTTAGCATGGGTGTTTTTTGGTGATTGTAGATGTGTAACAGATTTTGGGGGTCAAAGTTAGAAAAAGTGTGTTTTTTTCCATTTTTTTCCTCATATTTTATTATTTTTTTTGTAGTAAATTATAAGACATGATGAAAATAATGGTATCTTTAGAAAATCCATTTAATGGCGAGAAAAACGGTATATAATATGTGTGGGTACAGTAAATGAGTAAGAGGAAAATTACAGCTAAACACAAACACCGCAGAAATGTAAAAATAGCCATTGTCATTAAGGGTAAGAAAATTGAAAAATGGTCCGGTCATTAAGGGGTTAAGGTCTGATTATCTACTGGTACCTGACTCACCTGCAAGATCACCAGTATTTTTTAAAGGACAGTTTGCAAGTACCCTGTTTATTGTATTTATTAACCCTGTCACTACAAGGAATTTCAGAGAAGAAGTTGCCAAAAATACCGGAGAATTGTTAGCATGTTTGCTTTCACTCCATTTAAACAGAAATAGAGCCTTGTTTTTTTTATTTACATATCAAAACTATATATTTTTCTTTAAAGGGACAGTATACACTCATTTTCATATAACTGCATGTAATAGACACTACTATAAAGAATAAGATGCACAGATACTGATATAAAAATCCAGTATAAAACTGTTTAAAAACTTACATAGAAGCTCTCAGTTTAGCTCTGCTGAAAAGGTAGCTGGAAAGCCCACAGCAAATGGGAAATAAGACACTCCCCCGTCTTTTGCATATGAAAAGACTCTTTACACAAAGCAAACGGAAGTAAGCGGGAGCAGGTAGCTGACGGTAATTCTCATAAAACTTTGAGGCTTGGTTAGGAGTCTGAAAATCAGAGCAATGTTATTTAAAAATAAGCAAAACTATAGATTTTTTTAAAAAACAAACTTTATGGGCTATATAAATAGATCATCTACAAAACATTTATGCAAAGAAAAAAATGAGTGTATAATGTCCCTTTAAGCAGACAAACCCAAGATATTGATGTAGGCCAATTTTGGTATATTTCATGCCTCCGTTTGACCACCTAATGTTATGCGATCATAAACAAAATTGTTAACTTTTTCACAAACTTTGGATTTCTAACTGAAATTAGTTACATACTGCTTGTGCAATCATGAAACAAATGATTGTAAAATTCTTCTCTGGGATCCCCTTTGTTAAGAAATAGCAAACATACTTAGATTTGCCATTGGTTTTTGGTAATTAGAATGCTGCTAATTCCAGCTACGCACCACACTTATATTAATCAGGTAGCTTGTAAGGTTCATTTTAGCTTTTGTGTAGAGATTACTTCCCCAACTGACACCTCCCACCTTATGATCCCTAGCTGATCCATCCCAAACAGCTCTCTTCCCTCACTTACTTCCCCCCCCACCCCACCCCCGCACACACACTGTTCACCACCATCTGAAGTTCTGGAAGACAGTCTGCCAGTATGCAGTTTAGGGCTTTATGTTGTTGTTGTTGTTGTTTTTTATTTTATATATATAAATATATATATATATATATATATATATATATATATATATATATATATTGTCTTTATTTTTCTCCACTATAGTGATCCTCCTTAAACCTCCCACCTCTCTGATCCCTCCAAACAGATCTCTAACCCTTCCCCTCCAACTACTCCCACTAATTGCGGCAATCTTTAGTATTGGCAGCTGTCTGCTAGTACCTATAAATATTTGTTTTTGTTTCTGAAGTGTAGTGTTCCCCCCCCTCCAGCAATCGTTATCTAGGGAATTCTGTAGTCCCATCCCTCCCTCTCCTTTTTTTTCATGAAGTGTAGGACCCATCCCACTCCCTCCCCTCTCCACTAAACACAGCCAGTGATTGGTGGCTGTGCACACATGCCGCTCCTTTTTGGCTTACTGGCAGGGGCAGAATTGCCACAGGTACAGTAGCACCTAGTGCTGGGGGGCCCATAGCACCCAGTTTATACATAGACGTGTGCAGAATGTGTACAATTGTAATGCAGGGGAGCCTTTTAATTAGTGCCCGTTGCAGGTCTATCATACCCTATCTGTCTATCCATCCATCCATCCATCTATCTATGCAAATAGTATTTATACAGAACACATGTATATTATTACTATTGCTTACTACTGAGTTACCTTTGGGGGACCCTCTGTTGAGTAGGTCCGCTGCTGCTCACTGGCCATGTTCGACTCAGGGTTAGAAGTGACATGCCACTCAGGAGCTTTGTTTAACCCATTTGCAGGACATAAACAGATAGTTATAATAGTGCAGTAGTGCAATAATACAATGTTGTAACCCATTAGGGCATTCTGTTATTGTCCATTTAAGCTTTTCATGCCTAACATTTATCATATTCATTATGGTCTGTAAATAGAGGCACAGAACATATATATTATTTTGTTTTACATTTTATTTGGGAAATTATAACAGCATAGTTTGCTAAAAGACTATTTTACACACACACTAATAAAAAATATTTGTTTTATAAAATAAATAAAACATGATAAATACAAAAGAAAATGTGTTTATAAATAAATTATACATGTTTAATAAATAATTATTATAATGATTTTTTATTTAAATATTCCAATTTTTCCATGTTGCACATAACTAGTCATTTAGGCATTTTATATTTTATGTTTATCTATACAGCACAATTGGGGTCGTAACACATAATAAACAAATTACACTGTCCTACCAGTTAAATTATTTGAGGTATTTAATTTGACCTGTAGATGGTTCCCTGTGTCTTCCTCATGCCTGACTTTTAAGTGGGAGATCTCCTTTCATGATCATCCTTTAATAGAAACCAAGCTTTCTCTATTTAACCCGTAATATTATCAATCATCTGCAGGAATAAATGAATAAGTTCTGTTCCCTAGTATCACAAATGACACAGTGACCCAAGGCCAGCATCTTTATTTGCTTCTCCACTGATCCACTTCAGCAGATATTAACCAATTTTATAATCCATGAAAGGCAAAATTAAAGGACACAATTCATAAAACCAAACAATTTCTATGTGCAACAAAGTGATGTCTACATTATCTTATAAATTATATGGCTATAGAGTGTGGTAATGTAATGATGTAAAGATAGTTATAATCAAATGCTCTGGGCACACAACTAATATGCATTTAATCACACAGCAGTCAGTAATTTGTCACTACAGCAGAATGCCGAAGCTCATAATATATAGCACTCTGAACCTTTCTGTCACAAAATAGCAGTAGCACTGCCTCACTCACCCAGAAGAGGAACTGCAATCAATTATTACTAGTAAAAGGGTAAATAGAACTAGTGATATTATTGCATAAATACCAACCTGATCCTCAGTGTTTTTCAAAAGGAAACATAATATAATTATATTCATACAAATTAAATTGTAAGTTTTACTGTTTTTTGTTTTTCTTTTTTTCTTTGAATTTAATGTAGTAGATCTAGTATAGTAATGATATCTTTTCTATTGCACAATTTTTCCAGATGTGCCTAATTAAAAGACAAGGCTTTGAGATTTTACTGTTTTCATTGAATGATTTTTAAAATATTTGGTGCATGTAAAAATTGTGTTTTAAAATGTATTGTATTTAAAATGAAAACAAAAACAAACTTTATTCATGTATTAAATAGAACTACTTTTTGCTTTCATGTTAATGTGGATATATCTGTGTCAATCAAGAGTTGTTCTTATCAGCCAGTTTGCAATCGATTAATTGGAATTTGATGGGTACATACAACCAAAAAATGAAAAGTAGATACTCCAAATAAGAAGTGTCTAAAAGTCTAGGATATAGCACACATGCACAATTAGTAATACAGGGACTGAATTCTGCCAAAAACACACACTTTAATACATAACAATTAAAATGGATAATACACACATACTAGGGATCCCTTAGTCAGAAAATATCAACTATATATTGCCGGCTAGAACGGAGTTCCTGTGAAAACCATCCAAGATAGAACGTTGCAGCTATATAGCATAGTCACTGATTGATTCAGAAAAGTTGTGCACAAAACAGCCGTAGAAGACAGGAATCAACTGAAATTACCCAGCAATAACAAACTCACCAGCGGAAAAGAAAGGAGCGCTTAGAACACGTATCAACAGGTTTGACTGCCGTACAAGCATCCTCCAACACCCCCGGTCAATTACCATTTACCTGTGTCCCTCACGTGAAGGCTCCTCCCAAATTCGTAACCGCTCTTAGTGTGATGCCTCAGTGGGTGATCCTGTTCATGGGGGGATCCAATGCATGAAAAAGCTGCAAAAACACAGACGAGTCCCTTTGGTTGTTTCGCTCCTACTTCACGGCAGCTTGGAGCTTCTTCTGGGTGGTCATCACAGTCTCAGATCTTCTTATTGGATTCCATGATCACGTGTTGTAATACAAGTCAATCCATTGATGGTTTAGTGTTACTATGTCCTTAGCGTATTTTATGCTCACATTAGTTGTAATTTATTTGATTGTAACATTGTATAGGAGATGCTTAAGCAGGTGAATGCTTTTTGTTTTTCGGTAAGCAGTGAGGCGACATAAATTTAAAAATTTAAAATACAAAAGATTAGTGTTACAATGATTTTGCGTGTATTGCACATGATATTCATAAACATTTTTTAACCAAATCTACAATACACCGATAAATCTTTATTTAAATCTAAAGCTTTTTAGCTCTCAAAATGTTTTAGCTTATATTTACAGGGATGACATCAAGGACTTTAATATTGATAGCCCAGTGGCAAGACATTTTGCAAAATTTCATGGATCAAACTGTCATGTTCGTGCATGAGACATGCGAGTTCTAGCAAGTATCACGATCGCACAGTAATCAATGAATGAATGTATTCATTCATTGAATACTATGTTTTAATGTTATGGGCTGTAAAATTGTAACGCATGCGCGATTGCATGGGCAGTTTGTTCTCTGTATTGTGCACAAGCTTTGCGGTGACTTAGTGAGCTACGTCACTAGTGCCGAATAAGGAAGTGGTGGAGGGGAGGAGTCACCATGTAAAACAGAGGTGTATTATACTTTGAATTTATATAAAAAAGACAAACGATATTGAAAAATGAAGCTAGCGACTTTAATGCTGATAGGTTAATATGTAAATAGATGCATTCCAGTACCATAAAACTGACCTTCCCTTTAAGTCTCCAAGTGTCACATTCTTCAAGGGAGCAGGTTCAGGTGCTGGGAGCTGTTGTGCAGAGGTGTCAAGTTCTGGGGTTAAAGTTGTGTTTTGTCTGCGTGAGTCTTTCCTTTTTGGCATAATTAAACTGGTACAAGGTTTTAGAAAATAAAGGTGAAGGGTTTATTGATAGGTTAATTAGCAATGCAGAGAGATGCTAGATAAAAAGGCAAAGTCTCTGTGTAGACAAGAATACAAAGTAAATTGGTTTAGACTTAAAGCAGGCAAAAATGTAAATAAACTGTAGACAAGAAACTTGGTAATAGCAGGCAGGATACATAAATATGCTGTAGACCAAAACTTGGCAGTAACAGGCAGGATATGAAGATATGCTGTAATCAGGTAACTTTATAATAACAGGCAGGATACTTGCATATGCTGTAGACTGGAACTCTGTAGTAATAGGCAGGAATGTAGATATTTCTAATAACAGGCAGAATACTTGCATAGGCTGTAAACTGGCACTCTGTAGTAACAGGCAGGAATGCAGATCTTTGTAATAACAGGCAGGATACTTGCATAGCCTGTAGACTGGTAGCTTTGTAGTAACAGGCAGGAATGCAGATCTTTGTAATAACAGGCAGGATACTTGCATATGCTGTAAACTGGAACTCTATAGTAACAGGCAGGAATGCCGATCTTTGTAATGACAGGCAGGATACTTGCATAGACTGCAAACTGGAACTCTGTAGTAACAGGTAACAAACAAGCAAAAGTACCTGAGGCAGTCCTTAGGAAATATCAGAGAATTAGCCAATGTCAATTGCCAGGAAATCAGTCCAGAAACGAAACACAGTGCCAAGGAAAAATCCAGAAGAGTAGTCTCAAAATAAAGCAGTAATCAGGCACCAGGAAATCCAACAAAGCTGAATTCAAACAGGAATCTGGAGCAGAGGCTCTGTCAGAGTGCAACACTCAACGTCAAGGCCCAGAACTGAAAGCAAATCTGCCTAATATGGCAGACTGCTGATTATATGAGTTGTTACAGCTGGTAGGCAGGTGGAGCCAGAGAGCCGAAGTTGCAGCAAACAGAAAACCAATATTCTCAGCCTGTGATCAAGTCATCTGGTGGCAAAGAGGTAAGACAGCAGGCTGGAAAAGAACAGCAGCAGCAATAGAAACAGGTTCCAGGTTCAATTCTAGGCTGGATCATGACACCAAGGAGGAGCAACAGACTTAAAGACAGGCCTTATTTTGACCAAGGCCTGACAAAAAGATTGCAAATCTGGCACATCCGCCAAACGTTTATGTAGTAAAACTAATAAAGCAGAAATCTGACCCTTCAGGGTACTGACTGACAATCCCTTCTCCAGGCCTTCCTTAAGAAAAGATACAATTCTAGAAATTCTAATTCTACTCCAAGAGTAGCCCTTGGATTCACACCAATAAAGATATTTACGCCATATATTATGGTAAATCTTTCTAGTAACAGGCTTGCAATCCTGAATCATGGTCTCAATGACTGACTTCAATCTCCTAGCAGTCAGCTTCAGAGAAACGATATTTGGATGAAGGAAGGGACCCTGAATCAGGAGGTCCTTCCTCAGAGGTAGTCTCCAAGGTGGGAGAGATGACATCTCCACTAGGTCTGCAAACCAGATCCTGCGAGGCCATGCAGGGGCTATTAGAATTACCAATGCCCTCTCCTGTTTGATACAAGCAATGACTTGTGGAAGGAGAGCAAACAGAGGAAACAGGTATGCCAACCTGAAAACCCAAGGAACCGCCAGAGCATCTATCAGAACGGCCTGCAGATCTCTTGACCTTGAACCGTACCTTGGAAGCATGGCATTCTGATGGGACGCCATCAGATCTAACTCCAGCACCCCCCTTTTGAGGACTAAGCTGGAAAACACCTCCAGATGGTGTTCCCACTCCCTGGGATGAAAAGTCTGTCTGCTCAGAAAATCCACTTCCCAGTTGTCTACTCCTGGAATGTGGATGAAAGATAGACAGCAATTGTGGGTCTCCGCCCACTGAAGAATCCGAGTAACTTCCTTCATGGATAAAGAACTCCGATTTCCTCCCTGGTGATTGATGTAAGCCACAGAGGTTATGTTGTCTGACTGGAACCTGATAAACTGGACTGAGGACAATCGCCCTCAACTCCAAGATGTTGATGGGAAGAGCAGACTCCTCCCGAGTCCAAAGGCCCTGAGCTGTTAACGAGTTCCAGACTGCTCCCCTGCCCAGCAGGCTGGTGTCCATGGTCACGATCATCCAGGAAGGTCTCCGAAAGCATGTGCCCTGAGACAGATGTTCCTGAGAAATCCACCACGGCAGAGGGTCCCTTGACGACTGATCTAGCTCTATTCTCTGAGATAGATCCGCATGGTCGTCATTCCATTGTCTGAGCATGCACATCTGGAGAGCTCTCAAATGGAATCGAGCAAAAGGAATGATGTCCATGGAAGCCACCATCAGACCAATTACCTCCATACATTGAGCCACTGAAGGATGAGCAGTAGCCTGAAGAGAGAGGCAAGAGGAAATGATTTTGTTTTTCCTGACCTCTGTCAGAAAAATCTTCAACAATAGAGAATCTATTATGGTCCCTAAGAACACTACACTCTTGTAGCAGGGGAAAGGGAGCTTTTTTTCCAGATTCCCATTCCATCCGTGGGAATGAAGAAAAGACAACGATATCTCTGTGTGAGATTTTGCTTGTTGAAAAGATGGCACCTGAACCAATATGTCGTCCAGGTAGGGTGCCACAGCAATTTCACAAGAACGGATCACTGCCAAAACAGCCCCCAGAACCTTTGAAAAAATTCTGGGAGCCGTGGCTAGACCAAATGGGCCACAAACTGGAAATTTTTGTCCAGAAAGGCAAATCTCGAAATCTGTGATGGTCCCTGTGAATAGGAACATGAAGATATGCATCCTTTAGGTCTATGGTTGTCATGAACTGACCCTTTTGTACTAAAGGAAGAATGGAGTGTATAGTCTCCATCTTGAAGGATGGAACTTTGAGAAACTTGTTTAGACACTTCAAGTCTAAAATGGGACTGAAAGTTCCCTCTTTTTTGGGAACCACAAATAGGTTGGAGTAGAACCCGAGACCCTGTTCCTGCACTGGAACTGGAACTATCACTCCCAGAGAGGAAAGATGTTGTATACATTTCGAGAATGCCTCTCTCTTTATCTGGTCTGCAGATAATCTTGAGGGATGGAATCTGCCTCTGAGAGGAAAAGTCTTGAATTCCAATTAAGATTTTAATATTCAATTAAAATAAGCCAAGGAAAAAATATACTTTAAATTTTATCCCAAATTAGGATCGATCACCAGCTAAAATTATGTGAGAAAAAACATTTAATAAACATCAAATAAACTTGTAAGATACCCCTCAGGCAACCCCACACCTCAATTACTGAGGTGCCTTACCGCTACCAATTAAGACCGGATTACCCAGAAATGGAGAAAAGTAGGTCATGTGACCGAAACTGCCGCGCTCAAAATTACTGCTGCGACACAGAGAGGCACTAAAAATAGCTTCCTGGTACACCGAATACCAGAAAAATCTGTTTTTACAAACCGGAAAGTTTAAAATGTTGCATTGTTTTATTTTAAAGCAAAGGGGAAATGAATAAGCTGCTGAAAAAGAAAATTCAGCCTTACTTTCAGTTTAAACTTGTATTGTTTTATCAAGTAAATATGTGTCAGAAAATAAAGCCTAATAAAAACATTTTACCCTTTCTGTTTAATTAGTCTCACACATGCTACAGTGCCTGCTTCATGCCCCAGTGTGCCAAAAAGCACAGTTGAGCCCTAAAATACCAGTATCTTGTTTAATCTTCTTCCTTAGTATAACCTATTACAAAGAAATATTAGTTATTCATGTTTTATATGTTAGTTTAATAAAGTTGTTTTAACTATCTAAAGTTGTCGGTCATATCTGA